>NC_139959.1:40415877-41030835 GCF_963454915.1 Gymnoscopelus microlampas | reverse complement strand
CCCACTGTAGAGGCAGGGCAAGCAGCCGCCTGCCCAACTAAGATCTCGCCTCCCCTAAAAAAAAAAAAAAATAACCCGAAAAGGTGTCAGTGCGTGCTTAATGTCCTCAAAGTCACGCACCCAACAAGCTTTGAACTGAGCAGATTGGACCTTCTGTTCCAGAGATAATGGCCAAAACATCTTGAAAACGGCCACTTTCGCCGGTTTTCGATCGACGATTTTCGATTGAGTTGAAATGTCTTTTTTGGGGGTGATAGTGGGGGGGGGGGGATCTGGTGGGGGAGTCAAACATCTGCCCTAAGTGTAATTCCTGGGGACGCCTTTGTCTGGCGTCTACACGAACACAATTGGTCCGTGTTCGGGTGAGGGAAGCCGGGCGGGGAGGAGGGCGGCACCTGTCAGCTGGGAGTGTTGGGCGGGGGATTTTCAGTATGAAAACAGCAGGCTTTAGGGTACGAAAGAGTAAAACATTTTGATGTCTACATGATGAAGTATAGTAACACACCTGTGTGTGTGTGTGTGTGTGTGTGTGTGTGTGTGTGTGTGTGTGTGTGTGTGTGTGTGTGTGTGTGTGTGTGTGTGTGTGTGTGTGTGTGTGTGTGTGTGTGTGTATACTCTTACTCCACTACAATTATGTGAAAACTTTAGTTAGTTACTTTGTAGATTTGTATTATTATTACAAACAATACATTAACCACTTCAGCCCTATGTATATGCCCTATATTTCGGCCATTTGAAAATAGCCGATCTACAAGCTCACAATGAGTCGCGATGCGACACATACTTCTGGTACTTTAATTACATTTTCATGCAAATACTTTGGCACTTTTACTCAAGTACATTTTGAATTCCCAAAAAACTGAGTACTTCTACATTGCAGTATTGATATTTTTACTAAGTAGTAAAAGTATCAATAAAACATCTAAGGACTTTTTCCACCAGAGTGTGTGTGTGTGTGTGTGTGTGTGTGTGTGTGTGTGTGTGTGTGTGTGTGTGTGTGTGTGTGTGTGTGTGTGTGTGTGTGTGTGTGTGTGTGTGAAAGCACACAGGGTGTTGTGATGCGTCTAGTGCAGTAGTGCAGTAGCTAGAGGCGAGATGCATGTTTACTTGCCACCTGCTTGCAACCCTCTCGCTTACAGCTTGCTGCCACTGGCTAGCCCTTTGTGGTGAACGGGGAAGCTGCTCTGTGTGTAAGTCTTCTCCTGCCAGTAGTACTGGCAGGAAAAAGTACTCAAATTCTTTACTTAAGTAAAAGCACCAATACTGCAATATAAAAATACTCTGTTACAAGTAAAAGTCCAAAATTAAAAATGTACTTGAGTAAAAGTACAAAAGTATTGGCATCAAAATGTACTTAAAGTACCAAAAGTAAAAGTACTAAATATTTGAAAATAGCAGATCTACAAGCCCACAACGCGCCGCGATGCGACGCGTTGTGAGCTTGTAGATCTGCTATTTTCAAATAGCCTATGTATAAAATAGGGCTTAAGTGGTTAATGTATGTTTCATAATATCATAATTTATATCTGAAAAGTAACTAGTAACTAAAGTTTTCAAATACATGTAGTGGAGTAAAAGTGCAATATTTGCCTCTGAGATGTAGTGGAGTAGAAGTAAAAGTATTGGAAATTGGCAATACTCAAGTAAAGTAAAAGTACCTCAAAATTGTACTTAAGTACAGTACTTAAGTAAATGTACTTAGTTACTTTCCACCACTGCTTGCGACTCCAGGCGAATCGGCAGGGGATCTCGGAGTTGCAGTTGGTCCCCAGAGGTCAGCTGCGCAGGCCCACGTAGTGGACACGCCCTGGCACTGACCAACCACTGCCCCGCTGCCTTGTGGGTAAGTCTAGGAAGACCAAAGGCTAGGGGAGCACACCCTGAGAGAAAAGCAACGTGGTTGGCGGCACACGATAGGCGGTCCTCCGAAAAACTGGAGCTCCGGCAGCCTCCTGCAACTGTGGAAGAGTGCCGGTCGTCCTGGGCTCCCCTTGCCACCGGATCCCACCCTCTCGCAGTGAAGAAGTGCTTCTGGGACATGCGCACCCCCCAATGGCACTTTAAATAACTTCAACGCGCAGGTATCCATCTCTACCTCGGTGAGACCAGCTACCGGATATGGACCAAAGTCTGGCGGCGTTGGGGTTTCTGGTAACGGGAGCAGGTATGAATGCACTGGAAGCTTCTAGTCAGAACCCTGCACACCAGCGGCACAGGGCTATCTATGGTCGCCAGCAGCTGAATTTGAGTGGCAGCTGCTCTCGGCAGACCCCTGTGCGACTGAGCAGCCCTATTTAGGATTGCACTGCTCACCCCAACTGGGGAGGGGCCTAGAAAAGGTGGCCCAAACATTGCCTACTCAGACACATAAAAAAAAAATAGCAGATCTACAAGCCCACAACGCCTCGCAGCGCGAGGCGTTGTGAGCTTGTAGATCTGCTATTTTTGGCTAAAGTTCTCCTCAGAAAAGGGATGCTAGGTTTCGAGTGGTTATGGTAAAAAGAAAAATCATATCACATAAAGATTTGGCGGACCCCCTGTAGTAACTCTGAGGACCCCCTAGGGGTCCCGGACCCCTGTTGAAGACCCCTGCTGTAAACTGGAGAAAAAAAAACTTTTTTTTTTCTTTTTTTCAAAAGGGCACTTCTGGTCAAGAGGGCAAAGAGCAGGTTCTCTAGCTCCACCTAGAGTCTATCTGTGCACGTCCCTGAGTGTGGATGATACTGTTATATCGTTAATTTCCACATGTGATCATTTAATGATCTCCTAGAGCTCCCATAGCCTGTGGAGAACGGCAGAGGCTTGTGGCTTTTCTCACAGCATCCTGTCATAATACACGCCTCAAAAACCTCTTCAATATTATCCAGAGGTGGAAAAAGTACTCACATTTCTTATTTAAGTAAAATTATCAATACTGCAATGTGGAAATACTCCACATACAAGTAAAAGTCAGAAATTCTAAATTTTCTTGAGTAAAAGTACGAAAGTATTGGTAAGAAAATGTACTTAAAAATACCAAAAGCATAAAGTACTCATGCAGAATGGAAAGTTTTCAAATGTATAGAAAACTTTTGAAAATAGCCGATCTACAAGCTCCACAATGCGTCGCATTGCGAGGCATTGTGAGCTTGTAGATCGGCTATTTTCAAATGGCCGAAATGTATATAGGGCTGAAGTGGTTAATGTATGTTTTATAATAATCATAATCAAAACCTACAAAGTAACTAGTAACTTAAAGTTGTCAAATAATTGTGGTAGTGTAATTGTAGTAAAAGTATAATGTTTTTCTCTGAGATGTATAGTGGAGTAGAAGTAAAAGTAGAGAAAATTGGAAATACTCCAGTAAAGTAAAAAAAAACTCAAAATTGTACTTAAGTACAGTACTCGAGTAAATGTACTTAGTTACTTTACACCACTGCCTGTCATAATATACGCCTTAGAATGTCTTCAATATTATCTACAGGTATAGCAGCAGGCTGACATAATATTGTGCACTTTTCTGAATCAATTGAAAAACGATGGCTTAATTATGATAATTTGGTTGTTGTGCCTCGTGGTTTCTCCCCCTCCCCCGTGGAGAATAATAATTAAGCCATTATACAAACAACACCTGTTATCCAGGCATTGCGTGATAGAGACACCTCCTGAAGTATAACGTCGTAAAATGGTGACAATCGCTGGCATACGGCGCCATCAAGCCGTGTGAATCGTAGGCGACAGAGGGACGCTTAAACCATTGAGACCGGGAACCCATCTGTTTCTTTGGGCTATTCAAAAATAGCAGATATACAAGCTCATAATGCTATGGGCTTGTATATCTGCATTTTATTTTTATTTCATCGTGAACATTTTAGATTTTTTTTTTCAAATATGTGCTCCCTGGAACAACATATTTTGAGATGCGGGTCCGCAGCCAAATACATATTATGTTGAGGGGTCCTTGACATGGAAATGTACTGTAGCACAACTGATATAGCAACATACTGTTAGGATTTAGAAAATATTTTTAGATATGTATTTGGCCCGCGGACCCCTATCTCAAAATATGTTGTTCCAGGGACCCCCCAGAAGCAAAGATTTAAGTTAAAAATGTCCGCTTCAAAATATATATATATATATATATATATCATATATTCAAAGACTTGCACAAGTGTTCAAGTCACGATTTTTCAAAAAAATAGCAGATCTACAAGCTCATAGCGTGGCACAAAGTGACACGCTATGAGCTTGTAGATCTGCTATTTTTTAACATCCAACCAATGTGCTACAGTATATATATATATATATATATAGCTAAAATCTAAAATGACACAGATGCGTTCCCGTTGTTAGTGGGTTAATCTTTTTTTCCTGATTGATTTCTCTCCAATGAATCACGTTGGCATTGAAAGTCTAACTGCAGACTGCAGAACAGAGTGCAGGATGTACATGCTTCATCCCCCCCCCTCTGACAGAAAAACAGGAGAATAAAAGGCGGAGGCGAATCTCATTTCCTGACAGCTCCAAGCATCCAGCTGAGATCACACACACACACACACACAATACTTAGTCACTTTCTGCTGAGAGGAACTTTGAGAGTTTTTCTCTCTGTGTCTGTGTCTGTCTCTCTAAGTCAGCACTTTCATACACACGCACGCACGCACACACACACACACACACACACACACACACACACACACACACACACACACACACACACACACACACACACACACACACACACACACACACACACACACACACACACACACACACACACACACACACACACACACACACACACACACACACACACACACACACACACACAAAGCACTCGACCCCAGTACTTGAGTCCAACGTATAGCCTATGGTCAAATATTCAATCCGGGGAAAACATCAGTGTCATTTTTAGATGTCTTTGGCTAATCCAACATAGCAGATATACAAGCTCATAGCGTGGCATTGAGTGCTGCGCTATGAGCTTGTAGATCAGCATTTTCTTTTCTTTTTTTATCAAGATCAAAATTTGTGCAAATCTTTGAATATATATATATATTTCTAAAGCAAACCTTTTTTTTTTTTTATCCCACGATTTTGTAACCCCATTTTTTACACCCCGTGCCAATTGTCTATGTAGTCCTGGGCACTACACTCCCTCTGCCAACCTAGGGAGGCCAGAGCCGAGCTCATGCCTCCTTCAATGCATGAGATCCAACTGACCTTCTTGTCACCTGACAGGGGGGAGTTTCCCTGGTTGGACGTAGCGCGTGGAAGGAACACGTTATTCCAAACAGTTCCCTTCCCCTCCATCAGGCGCCCCGGCTGGCCAGGGGGAGGCAGTATAGTGACCAGGATTACTGCATGTTTTTGTGAGGGTATTAACTACCCTAGGAGACACGGGGAGAACATGCAAACTCCACACAGAAAGGCCCTTTCACCAACCCCACCTAGGGTGTGGGCACTGATGACGCGGAGGAGAGAACACGCCCCCAGCATCCGAACCCAGGACCTTCTAGCTGTGAGGCGACAGCGCTACCGACTGTGTCAACGTGCCCCCTAAAGCAAACATTTGTAACTCAAATCTGGTTGCTTCTGGTGGAGGTCCCTGGAACAAAATAATTCAAGATGTGGGTCCGCGGCCAAATACATATCATTTTGGGGGGGTCCTTGACATGAAAAGGTTTGATATAGCAACATACGTTTTTTTGTATATGCGTTCCTGGATTGAATGGGTTAAAACAAAAACAAAACTTAAAGGAGTAGTTCACCCAAAAAATTACTTATTTTCTATCAATTGCACACCACATGAAGCCTTGAATTCATGATTTTTTTAAAGGTTTTTGTCGCATTCCTAATAATTTGATTCCTGTCTCCCCGGCTAATGTATCCGGTAGGAGACACAAAGTAGATTACTTTGTGTCTCCTACCGGAAATACACCCGGTCATCAAATTATTGGCTTAGGAATGCGACAAAAACAAAAACAAATCCATGAATTCAAGGCTTCATGGGGTGTGAAATTGATAGAAAATAAGTCATTTTTTGGGTGAACTCCTGCTTTAAGGACGACTTCTCTATTAGAAGAGGTTGATTCAATGCGATGGGAGTAGTGATATGTCGTTCATGATCGATTCATTCAAAAGAACCAGTTCATTTGCAGCTTGTTGACTTTCTGAAACTGTTACGTTCATGCACAACATTAAAAAAACGCTCCCGCGATGGTGTTTTACACACATTATAAAACATACATTAACCACTTTAGCCTTATTTTATACATACTGTAGGCTATTTGAAAATAGCAGATCTACAAGCTCACAACGCGTCGCATCGCGACACATTGTGAGCTTGTAGATCGGCTATTTTCAAATATGTTGGCTATTTTACTTGTGTTACTTTAAGTATATTTTGATGCCAATACTGTACTTTTACTCGAGTACATTTTGAACGCTAGAAAATAGCGCTACTGAACGAGAACGCAAACGAATCGTTTGAACGAATCATTGCCGTGAACGAAATCATTCGTTCACTGAAATTAACCTTTTTTTCCCATCCCTAGATGGGAGGTACATGGTCTTAATACGTCGGGAGTCTTCTTGCCAGAATAGCTTGAAACTATATAAGACACGTCTCTACAAGGAGACTATAGCCCTAGCATGGCTGATATTCCATACTTAGCATGTATTCCATAGCACACGGCCATAGAACACGCCATGCATTTACTTGAGGGGAGTCATCTCTGCGGCATTCTAATTTGCAGTGACCCGTGTGGCCGTGTCACACCATAATTAATTCCTGTCAACTTGGGAGTCTGCTCTGGTCATCTAGAGATGGTGTCCCGTCCATTTCAACAGTGGTGGGAAAAGAAGTAGCCTCAATTATTTTACTTAAGTAAAAAATATCGATGCAATGTAGAAATACTCTGTTACAAGAAAAATGTCCGGAATTCAAAATGGACTTGAGTAAAAGTACAAAAGTATTGGCATCAAAAATGTACTTAAAGTCTAAAAAGTTAAAAGTACTCATTATGCAGCATGCCCCATTTAATACATTTTCACACGTTTTTTTTTTTAATCTTTTGAAAATACCAGATCTACACGCATTGTGAGCTTGTAGATCTGCTATTTTGCTATTTTCTAGATAGATCTGCTATTTTATTTTTTTTAGCTTCTGAAATATATTCAGGGCTGAAGTGGTTAATGAATGTTTTGTAATAATAATCAAAATCTACAAAGTAACTAGAAACTAAAGTTTTCAAATAATTTTAGTGGAGTAAAAGTACAATATTTTCCTCTGAGATGTAGTGGAGTAGAAGTAAAAGTACTGAAAATTGGAAACGCTCACAGAAAAGTAAAAGTACCTCAGAATTGTACTATACCACTTAAGTACAGCACTTGAGTAAATGTACTTCGTTACTTCACACCACTGCATTTCAAAGTTCTGGCAGAAAATGTGTATTCAGTAAAACTATCTCCCACTTTTCCACAAGATTCACATGGACCACATTCTCTATACCCGACGGGGGCCTTGAATCTTTTATAATATTTAACACCAGAACCTCGTCCCCTTGGTACCCTGGGTGTTAACTCATTCACTGCCAAGGGCGACTTTTACGACTTTTTTTTCCCAAAAGGCCCAGACTGCCAAAGACAACTTTTACAACTTATGTTTTCAGTGGTTTTCTAACAAACGAGTGACCATCGTTCTGGCTACGCTACTGAGTCACACAGATCCTAATCTGAGTTCCCAGAAGTTTTCGCCAGCTCTGGCGAGGAACTTCTGGGCCAGGGCCCTGGTATTTGTGGGCGGGATGTAACTTACGCTCAGAATCTGAGCGGACACGCCTCTTACCGGTCTGAGAGCTGTGCAACTCGTCTAAAAAGTCCGACGAGAGGCAAACAGCAGTACACAACAATGGCGGCCGCAATTTCTCAAGGGGAAATTGCTTCCCGTCGATCCTATTTAGATGCAACACCCACTGCATGTGGATCCCGCCCCCTTTTCTTCATTGGCTGTTGATTTGAATCAGAACTCAGTGGCCGTGCCCCTGTTGTCCAGGATCCAAGACGAAGACTCCCAGACTACACAGATCCAGGAGATCACGTGATCGAAAGATCTCCACCACCATTAACATCCTGCTTTATTTGGGGAAACGGCTGAGTCTTTTTTTCTCCCTGCATTTTTGACAAGACGAGCTATATTCAACGTCCTGTAAAAAAGGAAACAGGGGTCGCGAAGACTTTTTTTTAACAAACTTGATTGGAAAAAGTAAATGCAAAATGTAATTTGACTGATAAAGGATAAAGGATAAAGATGGTAGTTAAACAGTAAACTAGATGGACAGACGTGTGGAACCACCTTAAAACATAACGCCTGGGGGCCATGGCTGTCCGCCGGCAGAGGCAATTAAAAACAGCTTGAACGGTAATAAATAAAACAGGGGGCAAAACATACTCTCTCGCCAGGCCTTTCGGCCCGGCGGAGACAATAAAACGTATTTTACTTCTGGTCAGGGTCAGGCCAGGGCAGAGATCTTCGCCTATAACAAGCAAACGGGGGGGGGGGTCGCAATGACTTTTTTCTCTTCTCGAGAGAGCAGAGTGAAACCCTCCGTGTTTTTAGCAACCGTCGGGGGATCGCTCATACTGGAGATAAATATTCTATGACTAGTTGAAAAGGTGAGGAAAACCAAAAAAACGCTGGCAGTGGGCGATTTATTTATGTCTGACAGCGAAAGAGTTAACAGTTACACTTGCATCAGATCGTTATAGCTCGTAAAAAATAAAAAACCTGTATAACCTACAGTATACAACCATCTCTGCAGGAATTAAACCCAGGACCATTAAGACCAGGGGGGTACTGAAGTCTGGGTTCCCATTCATTTGGCATCCCCGTGCTCAGTGGCATGATCTCTGAGAAACAAGAGATTTTGGAGAGGAAAACCACACTGAGCAGCCAAGACACATTGTTTTAATTAAATGATGCTAAAGACCATTATTTCCCCAATAGTTGAAATCGGTGGTGTTCAATCTTTTTCATGCCAAGGACCCTTAAATTGATGTGAATTTGGCTGCGGACCCCCATCTGAAAATGTTTTGTGCCAAGGACACCCAGAAGCAAAGATTTGAGTTTAAAATGTTCGCTTTAAAAATATATATATAACTGTGGAAACACACCAGACTTTTTTTCGCACACACGCACACACGATGCACACACGCGCATATACGCACACGCGCACTTTTAGATCCAGTCCTATTTTAAAAGTCTGCGTATGTGTGACTCGCGGAGTCGCGTATCCGCGCACCTGGTGTAGCCGCTATCATTGATAATCAATTGGATCTAAACAAACGCGCTGTACGCACCACGCATACGCTCGCTTTGAAAAGTCTGGTGTAGATCGGCCGCAATTCAAAGATTTGCACACATTTTCAAGATTTTTCAAAAATAGCAGATGTACAAGCTCAGAGTGCACTCTGAGGGGGGTAGGGGGTCCTTAGAGTTACTACAGGGGGTCCGGCCAGATCTGTGTTGTGATGGGGAACATTAGCCGAAAATAGCCGATCTACAAGCTCAAAACGCCTCACAGTTGCAAGCTTGTAAATCGGCTATTTTCGTAAAGTTGGTGCAAAGGGGAAAAAGAGCAAACCAAGTACAGAGACAATGGTCAAGTTGACTAGATATTGAGGGTTTAAAAGGTAACTAACAAACTGCAAATACACATTATTTAGCATGAACCCAACTATGAAATCTATGAAAAAGTGTAATCTGCAGTGGGGGTCCCTGCTTCATCTCTCTCTCAGCTAGGGGGTCCCCATGGGCTGAAAAACGTTGAAGACCCCTGACCCACAGTATGTCAAAGACCAAACTCTCCGTTCTAAACCATGTAACCTTTATACATTCTGGGCTTTGCCTTCAGACATCGCACAGAAGCCATTAAATGCATGTGACAACCTGTGGGGTTGTCAGGGTTACGGATATGGTCGTCATGGTTACTGATATGCTCGCTCTGCCAAAGTGATTGGAGTGGGTGGAGTCAGTGTGTCATCGGTGGAGCTCTGTTCCACCTGGGTTATGAGCACACACGCACGCACGCAACTATTTGAAAATAGACGATCTACAAGCTCACATCGCATCGCGATGCGACGCGTTGTGAGCTTGTAGATCGGCTATTTTCAAATAGCCTAGGTATAAAATAGGGCTAAAGTTGTTAAAGTATGTTTTATAATGTAATAATTTATATCTGCAAAGTAACTAGTAACTAACGTTTTCAACTAACTGTAGTGGAGTAAAAGTATAGTAATACTTGAGTAAAGCGAAAATACCTCACAATTGTACTTAAGTACAGTACTTGATTATGTACTTATAGTTACTTTCCACCACTGCACAACACAACACATAACAAAAATAATGTATCGTAGCAAACTTGAGTGGAAAAAAGTAAATGCAAAATGTAATTTGACTGATAAAGATGGTAGTTAAACAGTAAACTCGATGGACAGACGGGGGGGAACGACCTTAAAACATAATGCCTCGGGGCCATGGCTGTCCGCCGGCGGAGGCAATTAAAAACAGCTTGAACAGTAATAAATAAAATAAAACGTGTTTTATTTCTGGTCAGGGTCAGGCCAGGGGCAGGCCAGAGATCTTCATCAACACCACAGGCAGTGTTAGCCAGTGGTGGGAAAAGTACTCGCATCTTTTACTTAAGTAAAAATATCAATACTGCACTGTAGAAGGGGCACGGTGGCGCAGTCGGTAGTGCTGTCGCCTCGGTCGCCCCGGGGACACTATAGGCGCTGGGGGCTATCTTCACCTCCGCGTCATCAGTGCCCATACCCTAGGTGGGGTTGGTGAAAAGACCTTTCTGTGTGGAGTCTGCATGTTCTCCCCATGTCCCATAGGGTAGGTACCCTCACAACAACATGTAGTAATCCTCTATACCGCCTCCCCCTGGTCAGCCGGGGCGCCTGATGGAGGGGAAAGGAACCGGTTGGAATAACGTGTTCCTTCCACGCGCTACGTCCTACCGGGGAAACTCCCCCCTGTCAGGTGATAAGAAGCTACGTCCTACCGGGGAAACTCCCCCCCTGTCAGGTGATAAGAAGCTACGTCCTACCGGGGAAACTCCCCCCTGTCAGGTGATAAGAAGCTACGTCCTACCGGGGAAACTCCCCCCTGTCAGGTGATAAGAAGCTACGTCCTACCGGGGAAACTCCCCCCTGTCAGGTGATAAGAAGCTACAGTACGTCCTACCGGGGAAACTCCCTCCTGTCAGGTGATAAGAAGCTACGTCCTACCGGGGAAACTCCCCCCTGTCAGGTGATAAGAAGCTACGTCCTACCGGGGAAACTCCCCCCTGTCAGGTGATAAGAAGCTACAGTACGTCCTACCGGGGAAACTCCCCCCTGTCAGGTGATATGAAGCGGCCTGCTCACTCGTCATGCATTGAAGCTCAGTTCTGGGCTCTCCCAAGGAGAGCCCGTCACGGCCGATGTTTTCTTTTTGCTTGATGTCGTTTGATGGAGAGACAATAAACTCATGATACATACACCTAATGAAAATAGACACTTCAAAGATTATAGAGAACTTTTAATTATAAGAATCGGTTTCTAATTGAATATTGCTTAGTTAAACTGCCGGTGTCTTTACAACCCAACATTAATTTCTTAAGTCAAGGTGCATAATAGCAGATATCGCATTGCGCCCTTGATTAATATTTGAACACTCAGTACTCAACACACAGTAAAATATGCTGCCGAGTCTCATTACTTAAGTGTTTGCATTCAGCTCACCCTGCATAATAGGGATTGCCCATAAGATGGTGGCGTTATCACATAATTATCACCCAAGACGTAGATTTAAGTCACGCAAAATAGGGCTCTTAGAGTCTCCCACTGAACTCTTTGAGTCTCTTTGAGTCTCTGACCGGATAGACTCGGTCATACAATTATTGGCTCAGGAATGCGACAAAACATTTTTTCAATGAATTCAATGCTTCATGGTGTGTCTAATCGATAGAAAACAACTATCATGAACCACTCATTTAAGACTTTTCACAATCACTTAAAACATTTAAGAAGAAACACATTATAAACAGCCCACACTGCTTTTTTGGTTTGGACGGGCGGCACGAGGCAACGGGCCCCAACCGCCACGAGCCCTTGACCATGACCTTCCAAGCTTATTCCTGTTGAAACGCAACAACAGCAAAAGATGAAGAAAAACTGGGGTGATAATGCGCAAGAACGCTGTGCAAATGTCTGTGTGTTGGAAACTTTTCAAAGCGGATTTAGTTTTTTTTTTTATTTCCTGGGAGTCAGAAGGGAATTTTTTAACAATATGTTGGTCGTGCCAAGGATTGGAAGGGGTCAGCATTAATCTTTGAATAATTCCCGCCTCTTATCTGCCGTTAACAGCCTCGCTGCTGCATTTTATATTAGCGAGACACGTGAGAGAGAGTGAGGGACTTTGGCCAAGGTCAGATAGAGGATGTACGAACGTATGCAAGAACATTGTGTGATTGTGTGTGTGTGTGTGTGTGTGTGTGTGTGTGTGTGTGTGTGTGTGTGTGTGTGTGTGTGTGTGGGTGGACGGACGGAGAGCATTGATGCCCACAGCATAGCTAGTGAGTTTAGTTTTTTGACGAAGGAAGGTCATTCGTACACCGAAATTAACCCTTTAAGACCGGGAACGCATCTGTTGTCATTGTAAGATATCTTTGGCTAATGAAAAATAGCAGATCTACAAGCTTGCGGTGCCGCGCCGAGTGACGCGCTGCAAGCTTGTAGATCTGCTATTTTTCAGAAAAATCGAAAAAACATTTGTGCAAATCTTTGAATGAGTATATTTTTTCAAAGCGAACATTTTTAACTCAAATCTTTGCTTCTGGGGGATTCTACAAATGTCTTCTAAATCCTCACTTTTTTGTCTAACTTATGTTGCTATAATATCAGTGGTTCTCAAACATTTTTCATGTCAAGGTCCCCCAAAATGATATGTATTTGTCCACGGACCCCCCCCAATCATCTCAAAATATTTTGTTCCAGAGACCCCCAGGAACATTGATTTGAGTTAAAATGTATAGTTATATATTCAAAGATTTTAAAACATTTTCACATTTTTTTTAAAAATAGCAGCTCATAGCGCGGCACTCGGTGCCGCGCTATGAGCTTGTATAGCTGCTATTTTTTTATATCCCAAAGAAATGTTAAAATGACACATCAGATGCGTTCCCGGTGTTAATGGATTAACCTTTTTTTCCTCGCGAATAACATCGTGGGCTGTTAGAAAAAAGCTAAAGAAAAACAAATTACACATCGCTTTGGTTGTGTTTGCGGGAGCGCGGGGTCACTCCGGTGAAAAGGTCATGACCGCGGTGCAATTGGCTGCTATAGCGTTCTACTTGACAGAGATCAAAGTGTTACTGAACGCTTTCGGAGCAGAAGGCCAGTGGCTCCTAGTCGTTGGTGTGTTTTCGCCGCTCTCTCTCTCTCTCCAAGTACACACTGTGTGAACTCTTCCAACAATAACTGTTGATAAGTCCTGATGCCCGATTACAGCCTCTCCTCAAGCATACATTTCTCTCCCTCAGTGACAGAAAAGAGATTTTTAAAAAACCTTGCACTGTGTAAGCTTTTTTTCCCTGTAACTCATTAACCGATTAAGGCCTGAGGTTCCGATTCTACAAAATGTCTTCTATATCCTAACATTTAAAAAAAAAAAAAAAACATGTTGCTATGTCAGTGGTTCTCAATCTTTTTCATGTCAAAGACCCCAAAATGTATTATGTATTTGGCCGCGGACCCCCATGTCAAAATATATTTAGTTCCAGGGACCCTCAGAAGCAAAGGTTTGAGTTACAAATGTTCGCTTAAAGATATATATATATTCAAAGATTTGCACAAATGTTCTAAATTTTTCAAAAATAGCATATATACAAGCTCGTAGCGCGGTGCCAGGTCTTAATGGGTTAAGACCTGAGACATGCCTTCTAAATCAGTAGTTCTGAAAATGATATTATATTTGGCCGCGGACCCCCATCTGAAAATGAAGATTTTTGTAAAAAAAAAAAATACATTTTTCAAAATAGGTTCAAAATTAGCAGATGTATAAGCTCGCAGTGATTCACTTCGTGTCGTGCTGTCGTGGAACATTTTTGCTAAATGTTTGCAAATCTTTGAATATGTTTTTAAGCGAATTTTTTTTTAACTTCGATCGGTGCTTCTGGGGCTTGTACGTATAGCTGCTATTTTTTGAGAATCACTGTTCTAAATCACTGTTCTAAATCCTAAGAGTCTTCTGAAAAACATAGTTACTACCATGCAGTGGTAGAAAAAGTACTCATATGTTTTACTTAAGTAAAAGTATAAATACTGCAATGTAGAGGTACTCTGTTACAAGTAAAAGTCCAGAATAAAAAAATGATCTTGAGTAAAAGTACAAAAGGATCGGTATCAAAATGTACTTAAAGCATCAAAAGTAAAAGTACTAAAATGTTTGATAAATAGCAGATCTACAAGCTAACATAAGGGGCAGTATTTACATAATGCCACCCACTGTATGGCTTTTTCCATTACTCTTTCTTGGCCACAGATCCTTTTCCCTTTTAATCCATTCAGACCGGGAACGCATCTGTGTCATCTTTAAGATTTCTTTGGCTATTAAAAAAAAATAGCAGATCTACAAGCTCACCGAGTGCCGCGCTATGAGCTTGTAAATCTGCTATTTGTTTTTAAAAATAAATAATCGTGGAACATTTGTGCAAATATTTGAATATATTTATATATATATGTATTTTCTTAAGCAAACATTTGTTACTCCGATCTGTGCATCTGGGGGGGTCCCTGGAACAACATATTTTGGGATGGGGGGGGGTCCGCGGTCAAACACATTTTGGGGGGTCCTTGACATGAAAAAGTTGGAGCACCACTCATATAGCAGCATACCGTTAAGATTTAGAAATATTTTTTAGATATGTATTTGGTCCGCGGACCCCCAGATCTCAAAATATGTTGTTCCAGGGACCCCCACATCTCAAAATATGTTGTTCCAGGGACCCCCACATCTCAAAAAATGTTGTTCCAGGGACCCCCATGAGGCAAAGATTTGAGTTAAAAATGTTCGCTTTTAAAAAAAAATATATACACTAAAATATGTGCACACATTTTCACGAGTTTAAAAAAAAATAGCAGATCTTACAAGCTCGTAGCGCGGCACTCGGTGCCACGCTACGAGCTTGTAAGATCTGCTATTTTTGAATGGCCCAAATAAAATCCTAAAAATGACAAGCAGGCGTGCGTTTTCCCGGATGAAATGGATTAATTCGGCAGCTCAGTGACATGAGAACTGCCAGGGAGCCTGTGGCAGAGGAGATGTAAATGTCCAGGACAGGGTAATTGCTCTGGGTATATCTGGAGAGAGAGTGGGGGGGGGGGGGGGGGTGTATGGGGGGGATGGGGGGGGGGGGGTAGGACCAAATTGGAACGAGTCTTGGAGGTCATGAGCCTTTAGTTGAGTGAGAAGCTGCGGCAGAGAAGAGACAGGGGAGGGGGAGAGGGAGGGGGGGGGCTGTGCCTCCAACGGAGTATACAGAGATAAGGGGCGAACAACATACGACACAACACACAGAAAAAAGGACACTGTGTGAGAAACCTGGAGGGGGGAGGTGTGTGTGTGTGTGTGTGTGTGTGTGTGTGTGTGTGTGTGTGTGTGTGTGTGTGTGTGTGTGTGTGTGTGTGTGTGCGTGTGTGCGTCTTACAAATATAGTAGAATTTCAGAAATAGACATTGTCAGGGAACGATTTTCCTGATCCTCAAAAGAAGAAAAAAAATGCTTGTTTTGAGGTTAAAACAGATGTTTTTTTAGAGATATGTTTACATTTAGAAAACGATTCAGGGTTGGGGTTATAGGTTTAGGATCATAAACATTTAGAAGTTTGGGTTAGGGAGGGGCCCTATTTTCACCGGTGCCTTACCCATTATCCATAAACTTCTTTAACATTTTTTCCCCTATTTAAAAAAAAAAAGATCAAATAGTTCAACAAGCCGATCTACATCGACATGTTGTGAGCTTGTATATTGGCTATTTGAACTATTTGAAAATGTTTTTAAAAATAGTACAGAATGGCAAAAAATGTTTAGGGATAATGGGTAAGACACTGGCGAAAATAGGGCCCCAGCTATATAACAGTTATGCCTGATTTACACTTATTTGCGTGCTGGTGCGTCATGCACCGAAAAAATTGCTGATCTATAGCTAATGTGGGCTTGTAGATCTGTTCTTTTGATGACTAAAGGCTTATGGTGAACAACTGGCAATTAAAAAAAATCTAATTCATAAAATCAATGTCTTAAAACGTTGATGTACTCACAAGTATAGTAATACAGATCGGTGCGTGTGCGTGTGCGTGTTTGTGTGTGTGTGTGTGTGTGCGCGTGCGCCAGAAGGAGCCCCAGGGGCGAGCTATCGAGCAAGTAAAATAAATTGCCCAGCTCCCTACGTAATGAGTTGAGTAAATGTTATGTTGTAGTACCACTGGAGCCGCTCTGGTCCTTTAGCGTGGGAGGCTAGCCTGGTGTTGTTGTTACAGCCCAGCTCAGGCCAGAGACGCTTCATTTATGAAGATAGACCGTCCCACTTGGAGCCACTAGAGGCCAAAACGGGACACAAATCCTAACAGATATTGTCTCCTAAGTGGGCGCCGCCGCCAGCGGGCGTCTGGCGGCAAGATCTCGGGCACGCTAGATCCCCCACGAGAGAGAGCGTGTTCGGATGGGACGGAGACAGGTGGATAATAACCCGTTTAGACCGGGAACGCATCTGTGTCATTTTTAGATGTCTTTTGGCTATTCGAAAATAGCAGATATACAAGCTCATAGCGCGGCACCGAGTGCCGCGCTATGAGCTTGTAGATCTGCTTTTTTTTTTTTTATTGTGGAAATTTGCACAAATCTTTGAATGCATAAGCGAAGATTTGTAAAACATTTTGTTCCAGGGACGTCCAGAAGCAAAGCTTTGAGTTACAAATGTTCGCTTTAACAATGCATGTGTATGCAAAGCTTTGCACAGATGTTCAAGATAATAAAAAAAAAAATAGCAGATCTACAAGCTCGTAGCGCGGCACTCGGTGCCGCGCTATGAGCTTGCATATCTGCTATTTTTGAATATCCAAAAGAAATCTAAAATGACACAGACGCGTTCTCGGATTGAATGTATTAAAGTGTAGATTTTCTCCAGATTTTTTTTTCTCTCTGAAAAAAAAAAGGCATTTTAGTCTGAAAATCTTAGGAAGATATTTACATCTATGCTAAATGATTGCAGGCGGAGTACAACAGACCTTTGGGTCATAATTTAATTCAAACTTCATTCCAGACACACAGGGGGGGGGTCCATAGAGTACACATACAAATCATCAACATCACAAACAAAACACAAAATCATAAATAGAGGCCGACTCTCCAGTGTGTACGCAGCCTGGACGAGTACCGGAGACAGCTCCTCCCAGGGTTGACTATATCCTCAATAACACTGTTGACTGTTGGCATCAATCCATACATAGAGTGCCTTAACAGAGCCTCACATGTGTGGATTCCACACGTTATAACAGGTGACTGGCACTATGTCATCTAGGCCGTTGGTTCTCAAAGTGGGGTCCGGGGACCCCCAGGGGTCCTTGAGGGAGTTCCAGGGGGTCCCCAGCTAAATGATAGATTATAGGCACCAAATGGATCCTTATGGGTCTGTGTCCAAATATCTAATCAATCACACCCTATGTAATCGTAGATCTCCCTTTGGAAAGGTAGGTAGAGCCGTGGCCAGTGGATACAACTCAAACAAGTGTCTTTTATGGCGTTTTATTTCTGTTTCATTCACACACAAACTCTCACACACGTATCTAACACTATACTGGTCGTTACAACGGTAGTTAGCAGGTTATAAACCTGCAGATAAAAACATAGAACATAGCAATCATTACCGACATGAAATACATCTTCACAAGGTATAATATATATATGCAAGAAATAAGTTATGTCGTGTAAGGTCGGAGCTTAATTTACATACCATCTGCCCACCGCGGCTCTTCTTTGTCACTGAGATACTAAACCAGAAACCCCCGGTGCTAGGAAAGCTGACGCATGCGCAGTACACTTGGTCACGATGGCAGGCATAACAAATAGCTTAAAAAACCCTCAGAAAGTTAGATAGTAAATACATAAATCACCCCACTACTAGGACAATACTTTCTATGCGCGGATTAAGCCGCTAATCTACCTAAATCTTAATGAAAGTATATAATTAAATCACGCTAAACCGGAAGTGCGTCATCACTCCGTCATTTCTGAACAAACGGTCATTTACCACGGGATGGCGCTAGAGGGCCATATAAGTATTACATGTCAATAAACACTCCACCCTCATCATAATCATAGATTATTCCACACCTCCCACTTGGTCCTCTGGCTTTAAGACCCAAGAGGACCACCACCCATAACCCCCTTAGTCCATGCATTTGAAACATTTCTCCAAGGGAAAAATAATGGGCACTAGGCCGTCAATATTGTTCGTAAAAGGCGCAAACAGTGTCTGTAAAAAACGCAAAATACGCGAAATATTGTCTGTGAAAGGTGAAAAATACGTTACAAAAATGGTGAGATCCTTCTCGTGGTCCTTGATGCAGCATACAATCCTTTAAGCGCAGCCCTAGCAGATGCAACAAAGCACAACTGCCAACTAAACATACAGAAGTACAAGCCCGCACAGAGGTGGGCTTAGACCTCGGTCATGTCCAGTCACAGTTGTACCAAGTTGCACCGGCACGGAACTGGCCTTACCGAAACACACCGCCAACCTCCAGGGAGGATGGCAGTGGGGAATCTTTTCTTCTTTTACTGCTCTTCTACTGGTAGAAGAACCACCAGCCTCCTAACGTCCCTGTGGAGGATGGTGGACGGGCAACTTGCGACGGGCTGGTCACTCTTGGAAGGGCTGGTGCCGGCAGGAAGGCTGTGGCAGGTTCTCACCTTCACGTCTCGGACGACACCTTTCTCATCAGGAAACGCCTCCACGACTCGACCCAGTCTGAAACGGCCTCTGAGTGCGTTCTGGTCAGCGAGCCATACCAGATCTCCGACGGTGACGTCCCTGGCAGGGGTGTGCCACTTCTTCCGGATGAAGAGTCCTGGACCCGCTAGCTGGCTCCACCGTTTCCAGAACTTGTCCACCTCGATCTGGATCGCTCTCAGACGGACGAATGGGTAGACAGTGGATTCGAACCCTCCGGGGTCGCCACTGGGCCCTGCGCGCCCCAGCAGGAGGGAGTTGGGGGAGATGACCTCAACGCTCCCGTCTTGCAGCTGGGTCAAAGCGCCGATAGGCCTCTCATTAGACAGGTTAGCGGCCAGGTATAGAAGGGTCTGGAACTCCAGTGCCGTCATGTTTCCTTCTTCTCCCACGCTGCTCATCGCTCTTTTCATTACATGAACTGCTGCTTCTGCAGCGCCATTTCGGTGTGGCGAGTCGGCTGGGTGGAATACCCACGTCCAATCTGTGCCAGTCTCGGCAGCTCTCTTTTGGACTTTTTCCTTGTCGACACTTGCCAGGAACTTGTAAAGTTCTTCCAATACTGGCTTAGCTCCAACAAAGTTGGTTCCCTGGTCAGACCAGAGCTTCTTCGGATGGCCTCTCAGGGCAGTGAAGCGTTGAAATGCTTTCAGGAAACCTTCTGTTGATAGGTCTTCTACGACGTCAGCATGCACCGCTCTTGATGCCATGCAGCAGTAGACAATGCCCCAGGCTTTCTTGCTAGTCCTTTTCTTCACTGCATCTCTGATGGTGTAAGGGCCGAAGAGATCCAACGTTGTGTATTCAAAAGGTGCAGCTGGCGTTGTGCGCTCCGGCGGGAGGTCGCTCATAACTTGCTGGCACATTTTTGCCCTGTTTTTCCGGCAGTGAATGCAGGAGTCGATTACTTTTCGAGCAACTCTTGGTCCTTGCACAATCCACGCCTTTTCCCTTATTCGTAGAAGGGTACCAGCTACTCCCTCATGGTTGGCCCGGTGGGCTTCTTCAGCCAGAAGGATGCTAACCCACTCCCCGTAGGGAATCAAGGGCACTCCGGGCCGTCCTTCAGTCATAGTTTGGACTCGGCCGTGGCACAGTAACAGTTTAGAAGTTTTCTCCTCACGGACTACAAGCCTGTTTAGTGTAGTTTCAGGAAACTTCACTCCTTTCTGAGCTGCCAGGCTTAGTTCTTCGAAGGCAGCTTGACGTTCAGTCACTGTCAAGGCCTCCCACTTTACTGGTGTGCAGGTTCTCTTCTTCCGTGATAACCAGAACTTCACTGCTCTTCTGACGAAGCCGATTACATTACAGAGCTTGGTCAGCGTGCTGTATCTTCTTGGGTCGACTTGGTCCACAAGCGCAGCGCCCCAGAGCTTTTGGGGAACTTTGCTCTCTTCTGAGGGAAGGGCTGTCGCGTCTGAAGACCTTTGTGGCGCTCCGTCGTCCGTCTTTTTCTTCTCATGACTGTCAGGGGGAGTCATCAGCTTGGCCTGTGCTCTCGTAGTTACAGCTGAGAAGGACTTTCTTTGGAGCTTGCTCACGATGTCTCTAGCAGCAGCCACTACTTCGGAGGCGGATTTCATGGGCCATTCTTCTTCAGGATCGGCCAGGAAGTCAGGACCATTTTGCCATACAGAGCTCTCTGTGAGCAGTTCAGGGGTGCAGCCGCTCCTTGTCACTAAGTCAGCAACGTTTAGTGTTCCAGGTATCCACCACCAGTCTTCTACGGGGCCAGCCTTCTGGATCTCCCCAACTCGATTAGCAAAGAACGTCTGGAACCCGTAGCTTTCTCTTTGGATGGCACCTAGCACCGTCTGGCTGTCTACAAAATGGAACCATCTCTCCACTTCCAATCTTCCATGCTTCAGCACGTAGCCCTTTAGACGAGAGGCGAACACAGCTCCACAGATTTCGGCCTTGACCGCGTCACCCTTCTGGTCAAGAGGGGCTAGTTTTGCCTTTGATTCTATCAGTCGGGTGACTACACCATCGGCTGTCCTCCACCTTAGGTACAGTACAGCTCCATAGGACTCACAGCTTCCATCCGAAAACGTGATACCCCAGGGCTTCCCCCTCCAGCCGGAGGGCGTGATGCTCCTGTGAAACGTGATGCTGCTCAGTCTTGTATACTCCTTGAATAGCTCTACTGCTTTTTCACGGAGGTCATCAGACAGTGGTTCATCCCAGGTGTCTCTTGTCAGGTTTCCGGCCTCCTGGAATGCTCTCCTCACGAGAATCACTCCCTTTTGCTTCATTGGTGTTGCGAGACCTAGAGGGTCGTACAGTCCAGCAACTTGGCTTAGCAGCACCCGACGTGACAATGGGTTTGGCGTCATCTCCACAACTTCCTCTTCGCTCAGGTCTTCTCCAGTCCTCATCTTCCCCTTTCTCCTAGAGAAGTTGATGGATACCATGACAAAGAGCTTGTCATCACGGACGAGGTAACCAACTCCCAATGCCTTGTTGTCTTCTTCTTTGAGCTGGTTAGGAAGAATCAGTGTTTCAGGTTTGGATTCTGTAGCATCAATCCTCCCACTTTGCCCAGACCGGACCCAGGGCTTGAGGTGGAAGCCTCCTGTCTTCAGTATAGCTTCAACCCCCTCCAGGATCTCTTCAAGTCTGCTGGGGTCATTATTTGATGCAAAGATGTCATCCACGTAGCTGTTCTCCTGAATGACACTTCTTTCATCCACAAGGTGGGAGAACTGAGGAAGATTGGCAGTCTCCCTCATAGCCACTTGCGCTATGCATCCGGCTGGCTTATCTCCCATGTTTACCCTTACAACGGCATAGTCTTCAATCGTGTCCTGTGGTGAGTCTCTCCACAGGAATCGGTGAAGATGGACTTCTTGCTCTTCCAGCCAAACTGAATTGTACATCTTTTTGATGTCGCCGATAGCAGCAAACTCTCCCTCCCGGAATCTGAGTAATACTGCCCGAATGGGGTTTAGCACGTCTGGACCCTTTAGCAGGATGTTGTTCAGGCTCACTCCCCTGTATTCTTGGCTGCTGTCCCAGACGATACGCACTGGCGTGGTAACTGAATGGGGATTGGGTGCTGTCAGATGACTCACCCACCACACTGCTCCCGGCCACTCTTCCATCATGGACTTTGTCAACTTCACCGCTGCTCCTCTTTCAATCATTTCGTGGATCTGCCTGGAGTAGGCTTCTTTCCACTTGGGATCTTTTTCAAGGCGCCTCTCTGTTCGTAGGAACGTTGCTTCCACTACTTTGCGGTTGTTGGGGAGTGATGCCGGATCCTCCTTCCAGGGGTACTTTGCATCCCAGTGGGGCTCTCCACTGTGCTCATCCCTTTCTTTGAAGGTCAAGCCTGCTTTTATACGCTCCATCTCCCTTTCTTCAACCAGCGTCATCTCCTTTCCTCCCGGAGAGCATTTCCCGCAACGACAGCCCCCGCATGCAGGGTCACATGCTGCTCCAATGCTGTCCATCTTCAACCAACTTATGGCATCGGTAGCGCTTGCAGCGGTAGTTGCCCTTTTCACATTACCCACAGGCCTTGAGACGTTTAAAAGGTGTTCCTTTTCCACATTGCCCACAGGCTTTGGTACATTGGAAAGGTGTTCCTTTTCCACATTGCCCACAGGCTTTGGGACATTGAAAAGGTGTTCCTCCACCCTAATGGCTGCCGTCCTCATGGAACGAGCAAAGTGTGTTAATGAATGGCGTGTTGTCACCTCCACCTCTTCAAAGAGGTCCGGATGCACACCACTCACGGTCTTGCCCAGGGGGCCATCCCACAGCACTAGATCACCGATTCTATGCAGTCTTTGCGGTGCTAGTCGGCCTTCGCGAGTGCTGATGAGAAGTTCAATCTTCTCGGGACGGGCCAATTCTCCTGGCCTGACCCTTGGGAAGAACTGCTCCAGTTCTTCTGATTCCACCACTCGATCCACTTTGGCGATGTCATCTAAACCGTAGCAGATCATCTCGTGGGATCTTAGGGTTCCTCTTGGGGTCCATACTTTGATTGCCACAAGATATCTCCTTGTGTCGACCCTTACCTCCATCTTCCCGACTCCAGAAACCACCAGTGTGATTGGTTCACCAGTCAGTCCGAGTCTTTTAGCGGCTTGGTGCGTGATATAGTTGGTGTCGGAGGCGAGGTCAATCAGGGCTCCAATATAGTCTCCTCCTCTTGTTGTGACATCCACAAGCATCATGAGGACCGGTAGCTCCTTCTCCACCAGACTGTACTTAGAGCATACTTTTGAGGTTGCCTTGTTAGTGAAGGCTTTCTTAAGATCCTCCATCTCTCTCGGACTCAACTTAGTTGCAAGTCTGGCTGTGACGGCTTCCTGTTCCTCTGTCAGGCCACGAGGCCCTCTCTTCTTTTCGACCCTGGTCTCCCTTCTGGTTGACGCCCCCCTTCCTTCTGAGCTGGGGCAGAGGAGGTAATGATGGTCTGCAGGAGCGTCCTCCCCAGCACACCCTTCCTTTCGGCAGGGAAAACCCTGTTTACATGCTCTGTCAGCCCCGTGAACGCTCAGGCATCTGGGACACGCCTTTGTCTTCTTTACCTGGACATTCTTAACTGACAGGTTAGCCTTCTTGAAGGCTGGGCAGGCGTAGAGTCGTCCTCCATGTTTTTCATCTCCACACATAGTGCACGGTTCTCGCTGGGACTCCCTCTTGATCTCACTCACTGCTGTCTTGGTGAATGACTGCTTTTCCTGCCTCCTCTCTCTCGGTTTCTCCCGCTGGGCCGTCTTCTCATTAACATAGGTGGTTCCAAGATCCATCTCTGCTAGCCTTTCGAGGATCCCCTCCTCCTTTTTCAGAAACGTTAAGAGCTTGTCGAAATGATTCCCTTGGTTGACACCATTCATGGCGTCCTGCTCATGGGAGATCCATTTCCTCTTGACCTCCGCGGGAAGTTTCCCCACTATCCTATTGATCATCAAAGGATTTTTAATGGCCCCCACCATTTCCAGGTCTTCTAGATCGCGCAGTGCCCTTTCCACTGTCTGGATTAAGGTTATTGCCTTCCTAGGCTGGTTGCCCTTTACCGCAGGCATTTCCTCCAGTTCCTCCAGGATCATCTGAGCAGTAGTGCCCTTGTTTCCAAACCGGTTATCCAGCAGTCTAAAGATATCCATCGACGTTCTGCATGTATCTAATCGAAGCTCTGTCTTCAGTGCCCCTTCCAGGCTGTCAAGTAGGTGAGCCCTCTTGCACACTTCTAACCCTGAGGGTTCTGCATGTCCCTGGAGTTCCTCCCAATTGTCCCGCCAGTTCCAGTAGGTCCTTCTGTCCCCGGAGAACATAGGCAGACCAACCGGCTTCACCTTCACTTTGGGCCTGTAGTACTGGGCGCTGCCATCTCCTCCAGATGCCATGCCAGACCAACCGTGGGATTCAAACGCTGCCTGCGGTGCTGCAGTGGCGCCGTGCTGTCCTGTACGGCCACTCTGCAGATGTGGTGGTATGCCTGAGGCTGGGAATGACAAGCGCGGAGTCCCACCGTCTCTTACTGGTGTTGAGGACGCGGGTGGCCCCACATAACCGCGCTTAGGGATGATAACGTCACTGGATACCGCAGGCCGGTCTTTAAGGCTATACACTTGCGGGCTGGCTGGGGTCGTAGTATGCTTTGACGGGTCGTTATGTCCCTCATCTACCACCACCACTGACTCCTCCTTCTCGGCAGCTTCCTTAACCTCCCTAGCCCAGTCTACCATCAGCACCTCTATTTGCTCCTTCTGGTCCTTGTGCCTTCCCCGAATCTCGGCTCCGTGATTCTCAGGGACAATGCTCCTCCATTCAATTACTCCTTGGAGATAGTCATCTAGTCTCCTATGTAGTCTATCTCTCTCTATCTCTCGATCATCCCTGGAAGCTGGCTGCAAGCTAAGTAGCTTGACTTTCCCCAAAGCATCCTCGAACTCTCCCCTTAGGGTGTCCATCTGCGGTGCTGCAAAGCGGGACCACAGCGCCTCCCGGACCCTCCGATCCGTGTCTAAGGACCTTTCGTTACAGATCCTCCTCTTCGCCTTGGCGCCGGCAATCGCTGCTTCATTTTTAGTCGCATCATCCTCTGTTAAGGCCTTAGTATACTGCTTCAGGAACATAAAGACTCTATCATCCTCATTCAGGAGTGCTCTTCTCTCTCTCTCCAGTTCCTCGGCTGGCTTACGAGCCATTGCATCGTCTAACCGATCAGCTAATACCTCACATTCGGCTATTGCACCATTTAGCTTCTTCTTAATCTCATCAGCCATGATGCTGTCCGTCTTATTGTCCCCCTTATTGGCTCTTAGCACACATATAGGGACTCCGGAATAGCTTGTTTACGGCTCACTAGGTAGCAGATCGCAGCAGAGAGTACAATAGCAGCAAAGTCAATAGCAGCAAAGTCAAAGGCAGCAAAACCAATAGCAGCAAAACCAATAGAGCGCTGCTGCAGCCTCCTTAGCATGTAGCAGTGTGTTGTATCTTCAACAAGAGACAATAGGGCTTCCTTCTCTAGCGAAACACCCAAGAGACAATAGCACTTGGCAAGTAGCAGCGTAACAGCAGCCGTTGTATCTTCAACAAGAGACAATAGGGCTTCCTTAGCATGTAGCAGTATAGCATAGCATCCTCAGCGTAGCCTTCTCTAGCAAAACATCCAAGAAACAATAGAACTCAGCATGTAGCAGCGTAGCATAGCATCCGTAGCGTAGCCTTCTCTAGCAAAACATCCAAGAAACAATAGCACTCAAGCAGCGTAGCATAGCATCCGTAGCGTAGCCTTCTCTAGCAAAACATCCAAGAAACAATAGAACTCAGCATGTAGCAGCGTAGCATAGCATCCGTAGCGTAGCCTTCTAGCAAACATCCAAGAAACAGTCACTTTACGTCTTTTAGCTTACAGCCTTTCTCTCCTTTTGTCCTCAAAGCCTTCTTTACCACTAGTAGTCAATATGAGCGCTATTTTACTTCCCTTTGATGGCTTCTCCGCCGTGCAGCGTCGAGTGAAAGTGGTCCGGTCGTCACGTCCACTTTCTCCCCGCCGTCTGTTCCACACGTTCTCCTCCTCCGGAGGCGACGATGGTTTATAACTGTCCAAATATCTAATCAATCACACCCTATGTAATCGTAGATCTCCCTTTGGAAAGGTAGGTAGAGCCGTGGCCAGTGGATACAACTCAAACAAGTGTCTTTTATGGCGTTTTATTTCTGTTTCATTCACACACAAACTCTCACACACGTATCTAACACTATACTGGTCGTTACAACGGTAGTTAGCAGGTTATAAACCTGCAGATAAAAACATAGAACATAGCAATCATTACCGACATGAAATACATCTTCACAAGGTATAATATATATATGCAAGAAATAAGTTATGTCGTGTAAGGTCGGAGCTTAATTTACATACCATCTGCCCACCGCGGCTCTTCTTTGTTACTGAGATACTAAACCAGAAACCCCCGGTGCTAGGAAAGCTGACGCATGCGCAGTACACTTGGTCACGATGGCAGGCATAACAAATAGCTTAAAAAACCCTCAGAAAGTTAGATAGTAAATACATAAATCACCCCACTACTAGGACAATACTTTCTATGCGCGGATTAAGCCGCTAATCTACCTAAATCTTAATGAAAGTATATAATTAAATCACGCTAAACCGGAAGTGCGTCATCACTCCGTCATTTCTGAACAAACGGTCATTTACCACGGGATGGCGCTAGAGGGCCATATAAGTATTACATGTCAATAAACACTCCACCCTCATCATAATCATAGATTATTCCACAGTCTGTAACTCTGAGAGTGTACAAATGGGTCCATTTGGTTCCATTTGTACACTCTCAGAGTTAAATTGACATAGATTTTACAATATAAATTGCGGTCCAAGTGATAGAAATGCCATTAAATGGGGGTCTGTAGCCCTAATGCATGTTAAACTGGGGGTCCTTGAAATTAAAATGGTTGAGAATCACTGCTAGAGCCGTAAAAAATCTTCTCTTATGGGGGTCCCTGGCATATCTTTTCAAATGGGGGTCCGCATGCTAATACGTGTCAATTTGGGGATCCTTGAAATGAAAAAGTTTGAGAACCACTGATCTAGGGACCTTAAGTAGTATCCTCAGGGCATCATTGTAGGACACTTTAAGCCTCCGCATGCTACCTTTCTTGTATGTGCACCACAGGACAGGGGCGCAGTCATGGGTGGGCCTGGGTGGCCCGCCCACATAGAAAGCTGGCCCACCCAATCGATTTTGCAAAAAAAAAAATGTTTGGATTTTTTATATAATTAATGTTGTGGGCTTGTAGATCTGCTATTTTTGGCAAAGAGGTTTAGGTGTAGAGGGATAAAAAGAGCAGACCAAGTAAACAAAAAAAGTATCATCTGAAACACAATTGTATACAATAGCCTATATAGAGTAGGGGGTCCCTGCTTCATCTCTCCCTCAACTAGGGGGTCCTTGGCCTGAAAACGTTGAAGACCCCTGACCTACTGTATATTGCAGTGGTTCTCAAACCTTTTCATGTCAAGGACCCCCAAAATGATACCCCCGGACCCCCAACTCAAATATTTTGTTCCAGGGACCCCCAGAAGCAAAGATTTGAGCAACAAATGTTCGCTTAGAAATATATATATATTCAAAGGTTTGCACACATTTTCACGATTTTTCAAAAATAGCAGATCTACAAGCTCATAGCGCGGCACTCGGTGCCGCGCTATGAGCTTGTAGATCTGCTATTTTTTAATACCCAAAGTATAAAAGGTCATAATTATTGTGATGCTATATTAACACATTTTGCTGGGTATCCCCTGGAACCCCCGCAAGTACCCCTGGGGGTCCCCGGACCCCACTTTGAGAACCAATGGTATATTGGAGGAAGTCTAATATGTGTCCTAGCTCATAGGTTAAAGGCTATATTATCATCCATACCCCGGCAGACAGCCTCTCAATGTGTATCTAGTGATCTGGGAATATGTATTTTCTTTCCTTGCCACGTGAGATGCACTTTTAATGTGGTAGCAGCGCGCTACTCCCCCCCCCCCCTCCCCCCCCCTCGCTCAACCCACGGACCCTGAGATAATTAGAGAGAGAGAAAAGGCAGCCTCAGGTGGCCTATAGCTGTGGATCCTCTCTCACACACACACACACACACACACACACACACACAAGGCCTTGGAGCTTCCCTCTACACCTCCTCCACTTGTGATCTGCAGAGGCCTCGCTATAACACCAGAGAGGTCATCATATTGCATTGGCCAGACTATGGCTGAAGAGATGTCTCAATTGCTGCTCTCTATTGGTTTGTGTCTCTCTCTGAAGTGCCATAGAGACACCATCGATGTTATGTTGTGTGTAGCACCAGGCTCTGGCTGCCATGCCATTTAAAACACCTTTGGATTTTGATTTATCTTGCGTTACTAACGCGCTGGGATTGTTTGCAGAAAAGGTACTACATTTTTTTTACGTAAGTAAAAGTAGCAATACTACAATATAAAAATACTCTGTTACAAGTAAAAGGTCTGGAATTCCAAATGTACTTGAGTAAAAGAACAAAAGTATCCAAATGTACTTAAAGTACCAAAAGTAAAAGTACTAAAATGTTTGAAAATAGCAGATCTACAAGCTCACAACGCGTCGCATGGCGACGCGTTGTGAGCTTGTAGATCTGCTATTTTCAAATAGCCTATGTTTAAAATAGGGCTAAAGTGGTTAATGTATGTTTTATAATGTAATAATGTATATCTGCAAAGTAACTAGTAACTAAAGTTTTCCAATAATTGTAGTGGAGTAAAAGTACAATATTTTGCCTCTGAGATGTAATGGAGTAGAAGTAAAAGTACTGAGAATTAGAATTACTCCAGTAAAGTAAAAAATACCTCATAATTGTACTTAAGTACAATACTTGAGTACATGTACTTAGTTACTTTACACTACTGGTGTTAATGCTGGGATTGTTTGTCGTGTGTTCTTTGTTTTCTGTACTTGTTTGTCAGTTTGCTTTTCCTTTAAGCCGCTATAAAAGTGCCAGTTACAAGTTCAAAGAAACATTAGATTGCTTTGATGGGTCATAATGATTGTATGCATCATTATCTGCAATACAATATATATTTAACAAAAACACGTTTGCGTGGTAAGATTATGTATGAGTGATGAAAGTAAAATGGACTCATTTGGTGTTGTAATCCAATTATAGGTTGCGTGGATATCACTTTCAGAGCGCTCCTTACTAAGTGCACAGAGAGTTCAGGATAGAAAATGAAGCTTTTATGAGCCAATGAAAATAGCAGTTTCATGAAAATGATTCTTCTGCCCCTAACGCATAAATGAAAAGTCTCATTTTTATGAAACTTTGCAGGATGTTAGAGGGTCATTCCAACTTTAAACAGGCATTGAACACCAGCCATGAAACTTGCTTACACATGTGCCTTGACTCCTGTGGAACAAATCTGTCACTTTGACCAGTAAGCTCCGCCCGTAGAATTTCCGCCACTTTGAAAAACACTTAAACCTGTTTTTTTCTCCCGTGATTTGTTTTAATTGCATGGGCTGCTTGGTCTCAAGTTCAATCTATTCTGATTGATATCAATCACAGTCTCTGTGCAGTAAAAATAGCTGATCTACAAGTTCACAACGCCTTCGCATAGGGAACTTGTTGTGCTCGTTTAGGTCTGCTATGTTCTGTGCGGGACACCGTGGTACAACAGAACCTATATAAACCTAGTCTGGGAGGGTTAGCGTCGGAGCTTGGACAGCAGGGGCGCGGCCACTGCGTTGTGATTCAAATCAACAGCCAATGAAGAAAAGGGGGCGGGATCCACATGCAGTGGGTGATGCATCTAAATAGGATCGACGGGAAGCAATTTCCCCTTGAGAAATTTCGGCCGCCATTGTTGTGTACTGCTGTTTGCCTCTCGTCGGACTTTTTAGACGAGTTGCACAGCTCTCAGACCGGTAAGAGGCGTGTCCGCTCAGATTCAGAGCGTGACGTACATCCCGCCCAGAAATACCAGGGCTGTGGCCCAGAAGTTCCTCGCCAGAGCTGGCGAAAACTTCTGGGAACTCAGATTAATATAAACCAGGCGTTATGCTGTAGTGTTCCTCCAGGCAACGCAGCTCCCCTGTGACTCCCAGATAAAACATGGGGTCTGTCACAGACGGGCCCCGGCAGGGGAGCCCTAATGATCGCAATTAAAAAAAGGGAAAAAATGCAAATGATTACCTTGGGGTTTTCCCTGTGTGTCGCTCCTCAGCCCTCTGGCTGTCAGGATGGATCACTGACATCTTCTGTGTAGGAGAGAATAAACATCCACTGAGCAATGTTGCCAGATCATTGAGAGAGAAATAAGCAATAACCACAGTCTAGGAAAATAAAGCCCAAAAGAAGCGACTAAAGGACACGCGAGCACTTTAAACCTACATACATCGGCTATTTGAAAATAGCCGATATTGAAGAACTTGTAGATCTGCTATTTTCAAAAAGATATTGGGAAAAAACAGTGAAATATTTGTTAAACTTTTATTTTTCTTATTTTTTTATCCCACGAGTTTTATAACCCATTTTTTTACCCAGTGCCAATTGCCTAAGCTTGTAATCCTGGGCGCTACTCTCCCTCTGCCAGCCTGGGAGAGGGAGCCCCGAACTGAGCTCATGCTTCAGTCAATGCATGAGGAGTGAGCAGGCCGCTTCTTATCAGGACGTAGCGTGTGGAAGGAACACGTTATTCCAACCAGTTCCTTTCCCCTCCATCAGGCTTTTGGGAAGCAAGCGCCCCCCCCCCCCCCCCCCCCCGCAAAAAAAAAGCAACTACCAATATTTACAAGCGACTTCACAGAAAAACAAGCCCAAAGTGGCTTACAATAAGCAGACATGGCAACACAGCCACTGAATGGGGCTGCAACAGTGCAATAACAGTAATGCCATTATTTGTTACACTGAGGAGCGGCAAATCAAAGGGCAATTTTTTTTCGTACAAGAACGACATTGTACGTTTCAGCTCCTACTCGCTGACTTATTGCTCCGCTGTAGCCCCCCCGTATGACTTGTGAGATCTCCCTTAATCTAATCTGATCTTGTAAAGTTTTGTCACAATTCGATATTTCTCCATGTTTCTTCAGTCGTGTAATCAGTCAGATAACGATTTCCATAACCGCGCGCCATGTTCCAGTAATTCATCACGGCGTTCATAATGCACAGAGGCAGCCGTGTCAGATTCATGTAGGAGTGAGTATCTTGCCATTGTGTACCTTTGATTCTCCTGCATCTATATTACACCATATGGTGCATCTGTATAATTATAAAGATACGGCGTCTAGAAATAAAATAAGACGCAAGAAAGTTGGAGAAAGTATCGGAGCCAATAAGTCAGGCTCCAATAATTAATATGGAGGGAAGGTGATGGTGAATTATGCTTTATTTTTGCCTGATAAGACTGTAGCTGTAATAATGGAACGGTAATGAATGTTCTAAAATAGTCTATAGCGTGTTTTATTTATAGATATAATACAGATATAATGAAATCGCATGCGACACGTTGTGAGATGGTTCATGGTTGTGAGATGGTTGAATACCCAGGGCTGGATCTTCCTTATGGGCACTTTGGGTACGTGCCCAGGGGCACCTGGGCATCAGGGGGCACCCCGCGGTGGTTGAATGTTTTTTTTGGGGGAAAAAAAATATATATTTTATTTTTTTTCACGAACATTTTCCCCATTTTGTTGTTATTAATAATGAAGAATTAACATAACACAGTGTCAAATTAGCTAGATTAGAGAAAAAAAAGAAAAAGAAACCTAATTTGTGGGGGTTTGGGGGGCCTTTGTAGTTCCAGTGTCCAGGGGCACTGAGAGGTGTTAATCCAGCCCTGTGAATACCTACGCTATTTTCAAATAGCGTAGGTATAAAATAGGGCTTTAATAGTCGTTAATGTATGCTTTATAATATATATTTATATCTGCAAAGTAATTAAAGTTTTCAAATAATTGTAGTGGAGTAAAAGTACAAATATTTGCCTCTGAGATGTAGTGGAGTAGAAGTAGAAGTACTGAAAACTGGAAATACTCCAGTAAAATAAAATAAATACCTCTAAATTGTACTTACAGTAAGTACAGTATTTGAGTAAATTTACTTAGTTACTTTACACCACTGTAAAATACCACGTACCATAAAAGGTACACGTGGGTCCATTTTTACACAGAGAGTTAAAATAACCCTGAGGATTTCACTGTGCAAAGACATGAGCTTCAAAACGATGACTTATTCCATGCACTTTGCTTGTACAAGGAGTAGCTCCTAAATGGTCCGGTTGTGATTAACTTGACCAAAACGTCATCCCAACGAAATGGGTAAAACAACAACTTACGCAGAGGAGAAGAGGAGACAAATGTTCTTTTTCAATCCTCTCAGTCCACTCGAGGACAATCACCAGGTACTCTCATGTAATCACATTCAGACATCAAACATCTCTCCTATCTGCTGCTGAAGGGCCAAACAGCTTGTTCTGACCTGACCATTCACAACCCAGTCGACCCTTAACCCATGCAATCCGGGAAGGCATCTTGTGTCACTTCAAGGATTTCTTTGGGCTATTCAAAAAAATAGCAGATCTATAAGCTCGTAGCGCGGCACGAGTGCCGCGCTACGAGCTTATAGATCTGCTATTTTTGGAAAAATCGTGAAAATGTGCGCAAGTCTTTGAATATATATATATTTTTTAAGTGAATATTTGTTACTCAAATCTTTGCTTCATGGGGGGGTCCCTGGAACAAAACATTTTGAGATGGGGGGTCCATGGCCAAATACATATCTAAAAATGTTTTCTAAATCCTAACAGTATGTTGCTATATCAGTGGTGCTCCAACTTTTCCATGTCAAGGACCCCCCCATAACGATATGTATTTTGTCGCGGACCCCCCCCATCTCAAAATATGTTGTTCCAGAGACCCCCCCAGAAGCACAAGCAGAGGATACGTTCCCAGTCTTAATGGATTAAGCACAACAGAAAGAACGGAAGTAGACGACAATTACCCCAAACAACAGTATGTACAAAATAGGTGTTCACTGGAGTGCCATCTCTATAGAGCACCAAAGTCTGGCGTAATTTACACATCCTAGGTTTGTCTACCTGGTTCGCGGTTTTCCACCCCCGTTCTGAATCCCCATAGACGTCTTTAATATCGCGTCAAATAAGAACTGTGTTCTAAAAAGAAACAAATGACCCCGCCGGTTTGACTTATGGATATGAAGCATCAACTGACGGTGAGAAAACGATAATGTTACTTACCACCCAATTAGTTAAATTTTCACCAGAAACAGACTGTATCAAATGACTGACTATCATAAACGATACAGAGCCTCCTCCCTGACACTATGTCAGAGACAGTGTGTTTATTGTTGGACCACAATTCTTATATGAGACGATTCTATGATGACCCAATGTTATTCTCCATAGAGACATTACTTTACGAACCAGGGGATGAACGAGTGACGTCAGGACTTATGTACTCTATACTCACTGTATGAAATCAACGTCTAGCTCAGAAGCTATAGAGCATCGCAGTTCCGCCACTTCCTGGTGCCGGAAGTAAATACTCGATGCATTTTTCCCATTGACTTTTCCAAAAATATTTATATCAATCAATTTAAGCCTAGAATCAAGCTATCCAGAATAGAGCATCGCAGTTGCGCAGAATCCGGGTGCCGGAAGTAAATACTCAATGCATTTTTCCCATTGACTTTTCCAAAAATATTTATATCAATGAATTTAAGCCTAGAATCAAGCCATCCAGGATTCTGGTGAATCATGACCATAAAACCTTTTTTTCTGTAATTTTTCAAATTTTATATTTAATGATATGATATACTATGTTTAATAAATACCCTTTGTTTTGCCGTTTTCAAAAAAGTTTTTTTCACAGAATCAAACGTTTTATGGTCATGATTCACCAGCATCCTGGATAGCTTGATTCTAGGCTTAAATTAATTTATATAAATATTTTCGGAAAAGTCAATGGGAAAAATGCATTGAGTATTTACTTCCGGCAACTGGAAGTGGGCGGGAACTGCGACGCTCTATAGCGGTGAATCATGACCATAAAACCTTTTTTTCTGTGATTTTTTTTAATTTTATATTTAAAGGGGCTACACCATGAATTTCATTTTTTTTTTAGGTTTTTAGTATTTTTTGGGCTCCCCAGTGTCTCTTGTACCCAAACAAATATTTTTTTTTTAACATTCAGTCATTCATGCTCATTTCATGGATTTCCTGAATGGGCGTGTCTGAACAGGCCATTTCAGAATGGCTGTGCAAGTGATGTCACTTGCACAGATTTTGCATTGACGATGGCCAGACAGAATTGCTCAGTAGCTCCCCCCTGCCCAATAGGACGTTTTGGTATTGCAGCTGAAAAAGCTTGGAATGACAGACAGTCAGATTGTGAGAAAAAATATCTGGATGTTTTTTAGGCTTACAACCTGTTTAAAACGTATTAGGGGGCAATATTTATATATAATATATATTTTTTTAATTCATGGTTTAGCCCCTTTAATGATATGATATACTATATTTAATAAATACCCTTTGTTTTGCCGTTTTCAAAAAAGTTTTTTTCACAGAATCAAACGTTTTATGGTCATGATTCACCGCTATCCTGGATCGCTTGATTATAGGCTTAGATTAATTTATATAAATATTTTTGTAAAAGTCAATGGGAAAAATGCATTGAGTATTTACTTCCGGCACCAGGAAGTGGGCGGGAACTGCGACGCTCTATAGCTGCTGCCCAAGTGACCTCTTGCCTCTGTCATAGACTCTATACCTATACCCAGAGGTGGAAAAATTAGCCTACTCAGATATTTTACTTAAGTAAAAGTAGCAATACTGTACCACACAAAATACTCTGTTACAAGTAAAAGGCTCAAAGTGCTACTTGAGTAAAAGTGCAAACGTATTGGCATCAAAATGTACTTAAAGTACCGATCTACAAGCTCACAACGCGTCGCGATGCGATGCGTTGTGAGCTTGTAGATCTGCTATTTTCAAATAGCCTAGGTATAACATAGAGCTAAAGTTGTTATTGTGTGTGTTTAGAATATAATAATTTATAATTGCAAAGTAACTAAAGTTTTCAAATAATTGTAGTGGAGTAAAAGTACAATATTTGCCTCTGAGATGTAGTGGAGTAGAAGTAAAAATACTGAAAATTGTAAATACTGAAGAAAGTAAAGATACATACACATTTTACTTAAGTTAAGTACTTGAGTACACATACTTAGTTACTTTACACCAATGCAGACAGATGGGGGCAAACACAAACCCTTGGTACAGCAGGTGAAAGAGGAGAGACTTCATGTTCTGCTGTGTTTACACTGCCTGGCTGTGTGTGTGTGTGTGTGTGTGTGTGTGTGTGTGTGTGTGTGTGTGTGTGTGTGTGTGTGTGTGTGTGTGTGTGTGTGTGTGTGTGTGTGTGTGTGTGTGTGTGTGTGTGTGTAAACATCATCTGGGTGTATTAGGACTGGTTCTCTATTGTTGTCTTGCTTCTATTGCAAAGGCATATTATCATAATAATAAATGTACTGAAGCACTGAGACGTGTTGCTGTAGGAATTAAAGCTGACGGGCATAATAATGCTCTTTACAACAACAATATTAACCTTATTCTTGGTACTTCTCCGAGTGGCTCCATTGCCCTTTTCTGCTGCTTCCATTCCATTCAATATCTGTCCACTTCCTCCCTAGCAGGCTACAGGTGTAATGCAGGTAATCAGTGTGTTGCCAGATTTTTGCAAGAGAAACAAGCGGCCAGGTCTATCAAAACAAGCCCCCCCAAAAAAGTTTAAAAAAAGTTTTACCACTTTTCATCTGCCATTTGAAAATAGCAGATTTGAGCAAATCTTTGAATATATAAACCGCTCACAAAATGTAAGGAAACTTGAATTTGGGCCATTATATCTCCCCTTTACTAATACCAATCAGTAAAGTGTTATATATAATTTTTATCGTTGATTAGTCTCCTTTACAACGAGGTACAGCTTGTAAGCATCGGGCATTCATGGAATGAGCAACAAAAGCAAACGTGTGGGTAGCGCCGAGCAAAAATGTGCCAAAATGGCCTGTTAGACTTTTCTGATGACATTCAATGTTGTGACATTCATGACATTCAATGGGCTTCAGGTGTGTGCCAGTCACAGGTGTGTGACTGTCTCACAGGTGAGTGACTGGCACCTGAACATGGGTTCTGCAACTTTGTTGAGTTTGTGTATGCACCAAGCAGCAACACTGCCCCCATGGAAAGATGCCACTTTTGTCAGGATAAGGCCCGTGCAACAGGGCAAGTGAAGCTGGTGTTCCGTTATGCAGAGTGACAGCAATATTTGGTGTTAGCCCTGGTACCATTTCCAAATTTAGGATTAAGTTCTGTGAGACTGGTGAAGTCAACAAGGAAGACAACAACCCAGACCCCTTGCTTCACTGAGGAACCATAGATTTACAGGCAAGATTTGCACAACGGTACCAAAGACAGATGTCAAAGTTGCAGGGCCCATGCTCAGGTGCCAGACACACACCTTTGACTGGCACACACCGGCCTGCAAATGCTACTAGGGCTGACATCAAATAATGCGTAATCTGCATAACGGAACACCAGCTTCACTTGCCCTATTGCACTGGCCTTAGGGACAAACGTGGCATCTTTCCATGGGGGCAGTGTTGCTGCTTGGAGCATACACAAACTCAACAAAGTTGCAGAACCCATGTTGCAGAACGCAAAGTTGCAGAACCCACCTCAGCAGGTGTGTGCTGGCAGGTCGCTCAAAACAAGAGCGATTACCAGCAAAAGCATATTGGGTGATTTTGGCACATTTTTGCTCGGCGCTACGCACACGTTTGCCTGTGTTGCTCATTCCATGAATGCCCGATGCTTACAAGCTGTACCTCATTGTAAAGGAGACTAATCAACGATAAAAATGATATATAACACTTTACTGATTGGTATTAGTAAAGGGGAGATATAATGGCCCAAATTCAAGTTTCCTTACATTTTCTGAGCGGTTTATATATATATATATATATATATATATATATATATATATATATATATATATATATATATATATATGTATATATATATATTTTTTTTTTAAGCGAATATTTGTAACTCAAATCTTTCCTTCTGGTGGTGGGGGGGGGGGGCGGGGGGGGTCCCTGGAACATAATATTTTCAGATGGGGGTCAAATACATTTAATTTTGGGTGGTCCTTGACATGAAAAAGTTTCAGAACCACTGATGTAGCAGCATAGGTTTAAAAAAAAAACTGTTAGGATTTGGGAGACATTTTGTAGAATCAGTCATAATGGATGAAACCTGTGATGTGACAATACATGTTGATTCTGAATGTGAACTGTAAGTCTATACAGCAGGGGTCTTCAACAGGGGGTCTGGGACCCCTAGGGGGTCCTCAGAGTTACCGCCAATCTTTGTGTGATATGATTTTTATTTTTACCTAAACCACTTGAACCCTAGCATCCCTTCTCTGAGGAGAACTTTAGAAACAAAAAAAAGTATAATCTGAAACACAATTTTATACAATATAGAGTAGGGGGTCCCTGCTTCATCTCTCTCTCAGCTAGGGGGGTCCTTGGCCTGAAAACGTTGAAGACCCCTGCTATACAGGACATCTCGGAAATGTATGATTATCCTGAGCGGTCAAGCAGTGACCCCTGCTGAGACAACCCAATTGCAGGAGGAAACGTCACTAAAAGTTTTCAAATAGATGTAGTGGAGTAAAAGTACGATATTTAGGTCCAAGATGTAGTGGAGAAGTAAAAGTATTGGAAATTGGAAATACTCAAGTGAAGTACTCAAATACCTCAAAATGGTATATTATTTTCTAACATGTGTGTGTTTTCTGCACACCGTACTACACAATGTTGTAGCAAAAAAAAAAACTTGAAAAGGTTCCACAAAATGATAAAATGTAAAATGAGAGCTGTGATCCTCAGCTTGATTTCAAGGTCAGTGGTGAGTATCCAGCCAAAAAATATATGAAATAGTATGATAACAGTTGGCGCCAACTCAAGATTTTATCATAGCAATAATTTAAACCAGCGGTTCCTTAAAGTGGAGTCCGGGGACCCCCAGGGGTCCTTGAGAAGGGAGGTTACAGGGGGTCCCCAGCTAATTCTGTTAGTATCGCATCACAATTATCTCAACTACTTTATCCATATTTTATACATTGGCTATTCAAAAATAACAGATCTACAAGCTCAGATGTGAACTTCTAAACATCTTCTATTTTCTTTCGCCAGTGGTCCTTGAGGGGGTTCCGGGTGGTCCCCAGCTAAATGGAGAGTTGGTAACCAAATGAACCCTTGTAGATTTGTAACTCTTGAGAGTGTACGAAACCAAATGGACCCTTAAGGTGGTCCGTGGCTCAAATGCCGAATATATAATGGACCTTCATGTGAAAAAGGGTTAAAAACCATGCACTGCTCTAAAACAGGGGTCTTCAACGTTTTCAGGCCAAGGACCCCCCTAGCTGAGGGAGAGAGATGAAGCAGGGACCCTACTCTATATTGTATAACATTGTGTTTCAGATTGTACTTTTTTTGTTTACTTGGTCTGCTCTTTTTTCCCCCCTCTACACCTAAACCTCTTTGCCAAAAATAGCAGATCTACAAGCCCACAACGCCTCGCAGCGCGAGGCGTTGAGGGCTTGTAGATCGGCTATTTTTTGGCTAAAGTTCTCCTCAGAGAAGGGATGCTAGGGTTCAAGTGGTGTAGGTAAAAATAAAAATCATATCACACAGAGATTTGGCGGACCCCCTGTAGTAACTCTAAGGACCCCCTAGAGGTCCCGGACCCCCTGTTGAAGACCACTGCTCTACACTATATATAATTTAGCAAACAGCCAGGGGGGGGGGGTTACCAGGCTAAATCTTGCTCACAACGTGTCGCGCTGTGGACTTGTAGATCACCCATTTTCGCCGAATATTCGTCCCCAGAATAGGGAGGCTATGAAATGTATTGTACATTAGTGTCATTTATAGATGAGGAAAATACATACGTGCAGGTGGAAAACAAAACCAAGAGCACTTGTTTTAAGTTATGTTGCTGATGATGGTTTCATATTTTTACGCTATATGTTGTTAAGATAATTTGAAAACATTGCCTAATATATTTTTTTGCCTTTTGTCATTTAGATGTGAACCATTTGCAGATGGTGATGCATTAACACATTCAATCCCGGAACGCGTCTGTGTCATTTTTAGATTTCTTTGGGCTATTCAAAAATAGAGCTTGTAGATCTGCTATTTTAGAAAAATCGTGAACATTTGTGCAAATCTTTGAATATATGTATATTTTTAAGCAAACATTAAGTGAAATATGTTGTTCCAGGGACCCCCAGAAGCAAAGGTTTGGAGTTTATATATATATATATATATATATATATATATATATATATATATATATATATATATATATATTCAAAGATTTGCAAAAATGTTCACAATTTTTCAATAATAGCACACATTTTCACGATTTTTCAAAAATAGCAGATCTACATCTTGTAGATCTGCTATTTTTGAATATTTGATTTGATTTGATTTTATTAATTCATGCTTGCAGTGGAGCCAGGGCCCCACTGAAAAACTGCAGAACTTTACATAATATACTGTAGATATAAAAGAGCATTTGCATACAAGAACAGTTAAAAAACATTTAAAAACATTTCATTTCGCGGAGGCAGAAGATGAGGACATTTAAAACAGTTCTGGTGGCCATGTTGTTTATACAGTCTGACCAATATTATTATACAGCCTGACTGCCGCATACAGGGTAGAGTTTTTCAGCCTGTTGGTTTTGGCTTTGGGTTTAGGTTCTGACAACTCATGTTGATTCCTCAGTGTCCTGGTAGTATCTATTTAGCCAATAGAAGAGCCAAATAAATCTAAAATGACACAGATGCATTCCCGGATTGAATGGGTTAATGTACAACAGAGATCTTTTAGTTTAGCTCCATTTACCTGCCTCTATATTTCCAGAAGAACATGTGTCATTCTGCTCTAAATGAGCACAAATGTTCCACTGCAAGTGGAAGAAATTACAATGAAACATGACAGTCATTATAAGGCCATTTTAATGTATTTTATTTTACGTTTTAGGTGGACATATAACAGCTGAAATGACTTTTCTCTAATGATCTGAATTTAAATAATGCGTTCACGACCATATTTGGAACGTAGATATGCTGATAATTAGGATATATATGAGTGAAGAACAAGACATGCCTAACCATCTCTGTGTGATGCACATCGCTTATAAAGATGATTAATGAAGAGAAACCGGTCGTACCTGAGAGAGAGACTTGTTACACTGAAAGTCAGTACATTTGTGCAAATCTTTGAATGTATATATATAATTTTAAAGCGAACATTTGTAACTCAAATATTTGCTTCTGGGGGATTCTACAAAATAATGTCTTCTAAATCATTATTTGAAAAAACGTATGTTCTCAAACTTTTTTCATGTCAAGGACCCCCAATATGATATGTATTTGGCCTTGGACCCCCATCTCAGAATATGTTGTTCCAGGGACCCCATAAGCAAAGATTTGAGATACAATGTTCGCTTTAAAGATAATAATATTTTCAAAGATTTGCACACAAAAAAAACGATTATTCAAAAATAGCAGATATACAAGCTCATATATCTACTGAGTTTGTATATCTGCTATTTTTGAATAGCCAAAGTATAAGATAATGGTTAAAGTGGTTAAAATCTGCGTTCCCGGTCTTAATGGAATAAAGCACACAGTGACTAACGTTATTGCCGGCCAATAAACAATTGTTGAGTTTCTCCGCACGCACAGCGCCCTCATTCAATAAACATTAGCATACATACTGCATGTATGGAGACAATGTTTCCATATATTCCCTGCATGAATTAAGTCAATCAAAAAGACAGGGGGACGTTTGACTTTGCCCACCAGTAGCCTACTAATGTAGACTAAAGTATATACTGGTAAACACAGAACGTTGTAGACCAGGGGTCTTCAACGTTTTCAGGCCAAGGACCCCCTAGCTGAGATATAGATGAAGCAGGGACCCCCTACTCTATATTGTATAAAATTGTGTTTCAGATTAAAGTTTTTTTTTAACTTTTTTCCCTCTACACCTATAGCCTCTTTGCCAACAATAGCCGATCTACAAGCTCTCAACGCCTCGCAGCGCGAGGCGTTGAGAGCTTGTAGATCTGCTATTTTCGGCTAATGTTCCCCTCAGAAAGGGAATTCTAGGGTTCAAGTGGTTAATGTAAAAAAAACTAAATCCTATCACACAAAGATTTGGCACAAAGATAGTGTGAGCTTGTAGATCTGCTATTTTCAAAAGATTGTTATGCATTTGAAAACTTGAAATGGGATATTCTGCATAATGAGTACTTTTACTTTTGGTACTTTAAGTGCATTTTGAATTCCAGACTTTTACTTGTAACAGAGTATTTCTATATAGTATTGATGCTTTTACGTAAGTAAAAAATGTGAGTACTTTTTCCACCAATGGCCTACTATAGTATAATATGATCATTCTGTCTCTGACAGAATACAATAAAAAAAAAAAAAAAAAAAAAAAAAAAAAATATATATATATATATATATATATATATATATATATATATATATATATATATATATATATATATATATATATATATATAATCAAAACCGTGATAACCGAGAATCGTCTCACGGAACCTTTTCAGATGAGGGGGTCCGCAAATACATATCAATTTGGGGGTCCTTGGCACAAAAACATTTGAGAACTACTGGCTGCTCTATAACACATCAGTGCCTCGTGTTGCCAGTTCAGGACAGTATTAAGGGAAGGGCAGCGTACATACCTATCAGGGTCCTTTGGTTACAGAACATGTCCTTGAGGGCCTTTGGTACGGACGGCAGAGATAGACCGATGGCATGGGGGATGAACCCAACGTGCAAAGACACTTTTCTTAGACAAGGCCTGCAATGAGAAGATCCACAGCAGTTTTCAGATCCTGCAACTGCCGGGTCACAGTTCTGACAACCAATTAACAGTGTTAAAAACAGGTTTCTCACCCCTTAACCAATTAAGACCGGGAACGCATAATGTGTCATTTAAAATTTATATCTACAAGCTCATATAGCGTGGCACTGAGTGCCACGCTACATGCTTGTAGACGTTTTTAGGGAAATGTTTTGACTCAAATCTTTGCTTCTCCCTGTAGTACATTTACAAATGGTTCGCTAATATATATATATATATATATATATATATATATATATATATATATATATTATATATATATATATATATATATATATTCAAAGATTTGCACAAACTTTCAAGATTTTTCAAAAATAGCAGATCTACAGGGCGACACTCGGTGCCGCGTTATGAGCTGCTATTTTTTGAAAAGCCAAAGACATCTAAAATGATAGAGATGCGTTCCAGGTCTAAATGGGTTATGGATATATATATATATGTGTCTATAATGCACATAACATTGGAATCAATACTTTTTTCTTTCGCGTGCGTGTGTGTGTGTGTGTGTGTGTGTGTGTGTGTGTGTGTGTGTGTGTGTGTGTGTGTGTGTGTGTGTGTGTGTGTGTGTGTGTGTGTGTGTGTGTGTGTGTGTGTGTGTGTGTAACTTTTATGAGGGAAAAGTGGGAGTACTGTGAAACATTTGTTTAGTGTTACAGAGACACCTACTGGTGTTAATATTACTTTTTTTTCTCGTAGTAGTTTGTGCATCCAGGCAGCAGAGAAGCCACTGTCTGAGAGACTGTGACACGATGTGCAAGATTACATACAGTAAGGGTGCTAAATCATGTACTTTGACAGTCTATACCATTAACCCATTAAGACCCAAATGTCTACTAAATCCTTAACAGTTTCTAGGAAAAATAACGATGTTGCTATAATAAGTGGTGCGCCAACTTTTTCATGTCAAGGACCCCTAAAATGATACGTATTTGGCCGTGGACCGCCAGCTGAAAATATATTTGTTCCAGGGACCCCCCCTTCAAAGAAAGCAAAGATTTGAGTAAAAAAATGTCCACCTTAAGGCCTGGATCGCTGGCGTAGCGGTTCAGGCGCCTATAGGCTCAGTGCAGTCTGACGGCGCGCCGCGGGTTCGACTCCCTGATGAAGGCATAAATAAATCATAAAAAAAGACATATATACATTCAAAGATTTGCACATAAATTCACGATTTTTCAAAAAATAGCAGATCTATAAGCTCATAGCGCGGCACGAAGTCGCTTGTATATCTGCTATTTTTAAATAGCCAAAGTATAAAATAATGCGTTTTAAACTCAAATCTAAAATTACACATGCTTTCCCGGTTTTAAAGGATTAAGTGTGAAACACATCGAGAGCGAGAGAGAGCGAGAGAGAGAGAGAGAGAGAGAGAGAGAGAGAGAGAGAGAGAGAGAGAGAGAGAGAGAGAGAGAGAGAGAGAGAGTACGTGTTTGTTGTGTGTGAGCGCGGCCCATTCGCGCATTTCTTTGTATATAGCACACACAAAACAAAGGCAGATGTGTGTGTAGTAGATTGGCATTTAAGATTCTGATTTAATTAGCTTCCACTCTGGGGGGGGTGCGGGGGGGCGGCCGCCTCTCTAAGGTAGCGCCTCTCTCCTAACATGCTACAAAGCTCATTACGGCTGAATTAATGAAGTGGGACGTACTCCTGGCATCATCCATGTGGCACCGCCGCCGCCCGCTACGCGCCTCTGATGCATTATGTATCATTATTATTATTATTTAGTGCTGAGAGCAAATCAAGTTTGTTTGCCTGATGCTGTGTGTGTATATATCAGGGACAGGGCTTCTTGAAGGGCAGGTATTGATCGTAAATAGATCTAAATCACTTTCCTATCATTCGGACACACACACACACACACACACACACACACACACACACACACACACACACACACACACACACACACACACACACACACACACACACACACACACACACACACCCCATATTGTAATAAGATGCTTTGGCAGCTTAAGAGCACAATACATGTGATGCTGTGCGTCTCCTTTGCCATTTCCTATCAGTCAATATAAGTACCTATTACATTTTCGATAATCGTGTTATGATTGAATTGCTAGCACGCCACAGTAGCAGCTATTATCAGTGGTGGGAAAAGTACTCACTTTTTTTTTTACTTAAGTAAAAGTATCAATACTGCAATGTAGAAATACTCTGTTACGAGTAAAAGTCCAGAATTCAAAATGTACTTAAAAAAGTAAAAGTACAAAAGCATTGGTATCAAAATGTACTTAAAGTACCAAAAGTAAAAGTAGTAAAATGTTTGAAAATAGCAGATCTACAAGCTCACAACGTGTCGCGATGCTTCGCTATAGGCCATTGTAACATGCTCTGTTGGGTGGAGAGAGAGGAGATGGACGGCCTCAGGCTATAGTGGTGGTTGGTGGGACATTTTCTTTGAGGACGGAGGCCCTCCAGTCGGAAGGTTAAACACAACCACTGAAAAAATCATTAACCATCCTTTTCTCCCTTTTCTTTCTCACTCCCCCCCCCCTCCCTCCCCCCCAATGTCGATGAGATCTCAAGTGACAAGGACAAGAAGTTAAGATGTTTTTGAATCTCGTTTTGAAAACATTCTCTCTTCCCCTCTCTTATACTGGGTATTTCTGAGTCGGGGAAATTGAATTGCAGAATGTCAATATCGCCCCATAACCCCTCTGCTGCATCTGGAGGAGGAGGGGACGCACCACACACCAGACAAGGTTAACCCATTAAGGCCGGGTACGCATCTGTGTCATTTTTAAGGCGTCTTTGGGGCTATTTAAAAATAGCAGATCTACAAGCTCATAGCACGGCATGAGCTTGTATATCTGCTATTTCATTTTGAAAAATCGTGGAAAACTTGTGCAAATCTTTGAATATATATATTTTTGAAACATTTTTAACTCAAATCTTTGCTTCTGGGGGGTCCCTGGAACAACATATTCTTCTAAATCCAAACAGTTTTTTTTTAAAACCTCATGTTCCTATATCAGTGGCGCTCAAACCTTTTCATGTCAAGGACCCCCATCAAAATATGTTGTTCCAGGGACCCCCGTCCCCCCAGAAGCACAGATTTGAGTCAAAAATGTTGTTTCGAACATATCTATATATTCAAAGATTTGCACAAATCTTTGAATATTTAAGCACAAAGCTTATATTCTGTACTTTAATAATCTGTAAAAAAAAAAAAGAAACGAAAAATGAAAAATGCCCCCTTGCTGTCTAAAGCATGGTACCCGCTCACAAATGTTAAAGATTTTTCAAAAAAATAGCAGATCTACAAGCTTGTAGCGCGGCACTCCGAGCTTGTAGATCTGCTATTATCTGCTGTGTCATTTTAGCTCAAATCTAAAATGACACAGTAGCCTATGCGTTTCCCGGGGTTGAAAGGGTTAAAGCTGCATTTTGCCAGTTGAAAAATGAAAAGCTGCCATATCAAACGGCGTGTTTATTAACATTTAGGAGGCGGTTGTCCATCAGAGCTCGTCCAACGGGACCGTTGAATCATGTAATTTCTGTCACGGTGTGAAGGATGAGGAGTTAGCAAGGCGCGACGGCAGCGTTTGCTGACCATGTATAGCCTACCTTCACAAGGCATTCAGCCAGTCGTTGCCAGATTTTTGCGAGAGAAATAAGCAACCAGGTCTATGAAAAACACAAGAAGCCCAAAAGAAATGACTATAATAGGCCACAGAGCTCACAAATCTGGTACGGGGGTGTCCCTGGCACAAATATTTTTTTAAATGTAGAATTATGTGCAGGATGTAATTTGCGAGGTGTGAGGGGACTTAATTGAATTGACTACATTTAAAAATATATATTTTAATTTAAACCAAAAAAAAACTCCAGGGTGCCAATGATTACCCTCACTATTACTAAAGTTTTCAAATAACTGTATTGCAGTAAAAAGTACAATATTTGCCTCCGAGATGTAATGGAGTAGAACATTGGAAATACTCCAGTAAAGTAAAAGAAATAGCTCAAAATTGTACTTAACTACAGTTCTTGAGTAAATGTTACTTCCACAGCTGCAGCAGTGCATGCACTGTATATGTGGATCCCTAACAAAATACACCTCATGGATGGGCCTTTTTTTGAGCATCACTCAATTTACTGGGGACAGAAAAACTCTTTATGTATTTTGTAGACAGAAATATACCTGATTTACACTTAGTTTCGTGTTGGTGCCGTGCACCGGAAAATAGCCGATCTACAAGCCCACAACGTGTCACAGCGCGACACGTTGTGGGCTTGTAGGTCTGCTATTTTTCGGCTCATGGCGAAAAAAAATATTAAGGCAATTAAAAACAATGAAATCACTGTCTTTAGGATGTGATGTCCTCAGAAATATAGTAATACAAATCTGTGTGTGCGTGTGAGAGAGAGAGAGAGAGAGAGAGAGAGAGAGAGAGAGAGAGAGAGAGAGAGAGAGAGATGCATTCAGCTCTACATCAATCAATGACATTCTTTGCGGCATGTGTTGGGGCTCAAACCTAATTAAAATGGCAACGGGCACACACTTGATTTGTCCGCAGAAACACACAGGAATGTGAAAGTCAATGATGGAAATATTTCATATACTCCACACAGCAGCACATAGCAGTTCAGACAGCTGGTGTAAAGGTACTAAGTACATGTACTCAAGTACTTAAGTACAATTTTGAGGTACTTTTACTTTACCGGAGCATTTCCAATCGTCTATACTTTTACTTCTACTCCACTACATCTCAGAGGCAAATATTGTACTTTACTCCACTACAATTATTTGAAAACTTTAGTTACTAATTACTTTTCAGATTTAAATTATTACACTATAAAACATACATTAACCACTATAGCCCTATGTTATAGTCTACCTGGGCTATTTGAAAATAGCCGATCTACAAGCTCACAACGCATCACATCACGGCACATTGTGAGCTTGTAGATCGGCTATTTTCAAACATTTTAGTACTTTTACTTTTGGCACTTGAAGTGCATTTTGATACCAATGCTTTTGTACTTTTACTCAAGTAATGTTTTAATTCCGGACTTTTCCTTGTCACAGAGTATTTCTACATTGCAGTATTGATACTTTTACTTAAGTAAAACATTTGAGTACTTTTTCCACCACTGTGTTCAGATCAATGACATGCAGGCAAAAAAAAGTCTCACCATCTTTTCCATCAGTTGATAAATTTCCCCTGAGCTTTGGTGTGGCTTCTTTAACAGCCCTGACCTTTTGCTATGAAGAATGCTCCCAACTGCTTCATGCATTAACACCAGTGGTTCTCAACCAGTGGTCCGTGGACCACCGGTTGGTCCTTGAGGGGGGGTTCCCAGGTGGTGGTGGTCCCATGCAGCTAAATGATGGAGTTGGTAACCAAAATGGACCCTTATAGATCTTTAAAGGGATAGTTCACCCCTAAAATGACTTTGTTTTTTTTATCAATTAGTTATCCCATGTTTTTGTCTCATTCCTAAGCCAATAATGTGATGACCGGCAGCGGTTGCGGTAGGAGACACAAAGAGTCTCCTTTGTGTCTCCTACCGGAACCGCTGCCTATCGGTCCGCTGGTCATCAAATTATTGTCTTAGGAATGAGACAAAAAAATATATATATCGTGTCCATGGGGTGACTAATACATAGGAAAAAAAGATTATTTTTGACTGAATTCTCTTTACACTCTCAAGAGTTAAATTATCGTCAAGCATTTGCATTACTTAATTTACTTATTAAGAAGTCACACATTTACAATTAGAGAATGCAGAATAATTTAGTTATTTTGATCAATGTTTGCCTGTTCTCTCCTATTGGTACCAACATCACAATACAGTATGGATGGAATTGTGGACAAAATCTGGTCTGAGAGTATCTCTTCAAACGGTGGTTCTGTGGCTCAAATGCAGAATAAATAATGGACCTTGTTTTGAAAAGGGTTGAAAACCACTGCATCAAAACCCTATACCATTCCCCTTTTCCCGGGGTGAACGTTTTGGCCTTTTAGATCTGGCTATTTTCGGTGAAGAGATTTGGTAGTGAGGGGAACCTTGAGGGGATTCCGGTCAAGCAGTTTTTTTTTGTTTGTTTTTTTGTGACGAAGGCCTCCCGGTGAGGGCTCCTTATTGGTAGCGAGTCAGTAGATTCAGTAGAAAAGTGATGCCAGTGAAAAACTCAAATGATTTCCACTGAAATACATTGTTGGATGATGAATATCTGTAGCATTTTCTTAAGGTTAATAATTATGCTTGAACTACAAATACCTACTCTACTGTATATAAAATATACTGTGAAGCTGTTGACACAAAGTTAGGTGGCAGGCAGCTATACTGGGGAAACAATGCTGTTGGTGTATAATATACCAAGATTATATGCATATATGATGATGCTCTCTTTTTTGCTCTTTTATGCACTCTTGCTTTTCATTAAATCTTTTAATGATTTTATCATTATTGTGTTGTTATGCGACGGCCAAACAAAAATAAATACCTGTACCCAAGATGTAACAATAAAGTAAAACCTCGAACCATTTAATAAAGCTATATTTAATATGACACTGACCTATATGAACACATATTTAGAACATGTGTCCACCAAGAGGTTTCTTTCATTCCCCCACACAGCCCATTATCACCTGGTTGAGACTACTGCCATCTAGTGGGTGTTATTTGCAGGTACAAGATCACAGATGTACAGTAGTGGCATAACAGATCAGTTCACATGATATTATAATTGTAATGGTCACCTTCAGCCACTAGATGGAGCTCCTTGCTCATCTCCAAGATGTGGCATTCACTTAGTGGACTTTTTAACAGTTAAGATGAGCTGTAGAATAATTGTATTGGTATCAAAATGTATCTAAAGTACCAAAAGTAAAAGTACTAACATGTTTGAAAATAGCAGATCTACAAGCTCACAAGGCGTCGACGCGTTGTGAGCTTGTAGATCTGCTATTTTCAAACAGCTTAGGTATAAAATATGGCTTAAGTGGTTAATGTATGTTTTATAATGTAATAATTTATGTCTGGAAAGTAACTAGTAACTAAAGTTATCAAATAATTGTAGTGGAGTAAAAGTACAATATTTACCTCTGAGATGTAGTGGAGTAGAAGTAAAAGTAGGCCTACTGAAAATGCGAAATAAAGTAAAACATTCCTCAAGTACAGTACTTGAGTAAATGTACTTAGCTACTTTACACCACTGTTTACCAGCGTTTGCCTTTTTACAAGTGCGGCCCCCCTGATCCAGAATACTCACATTACTTAAGTAAAAGTATCCATACTGCAATGTAGAAATACTCATCAACATTCACTTGAGTAAAATTACAAAAGTATTGGTATCAAAATGTACTTAAAGTACCAAAAGTAGAAAGTACTCGCTATGCAGAATGTCCCATTTCAAGTTCTCAAAAGCATAAAAATCTTTTGAAAATAGCAGATCTACAAGCTCACAATGCGTCGCATAGCGACGCAATGTGAGCTTGTAGATCTGCTATTTTCAAATGGCTGCAATGTATATAGGGCTAAAGTGGTCCGTTAATGTATGTTTTTTTAATAATAATGAAAATCTACAAAGTAACTAGTAACTAAAAGTTTTCAAATAATTGTAGTGGAGTAAAAGTACAATGTTTGCCTCTGAGATGTAGTGGAGTAAAAGTAACAAGTACTGAAAATTGGAAATACTCCAGTAAAGTGAAACGTCCTCAAAACTGCACTTAAGTACAAATAATGCTTCAGGTAACGTTTAATATAAGCTCACTGAGATACAGTCACAGTTAACCATAGAAAGGACCTGGAGGCTCTGGAAAATAAATTAGGCTAACAGCAGGCCTAAGATTTATATTAAAAAAAACCTCTTAAAACCCACCCCCTAACCTTTTACTAATTCCTTCAGTGTCGCCCCCACCCCCATAAAAGCCACACTTGATGAATCATATAAAGGGGATATAGAATAGAATGCCACAAATTAAACATGTCACCATATTGCCAAAATGACTTAAAAAAGCATAACATTTGCTTGACAAGTTTCCTTACCCAGTATTCCTCCAAGTCTTTCACCAAACACCCAAATGCAGGCTTCTGGACAAACAGTAGGCCACAATCCTGGCCACCCCTTTTATGCACTTCTCTTAAAGGGGCAGCGCTACATTTCGTACAGTTTCAGAGATACACATCAGCTAAGACAGTGGTTCTATAACATTTTCACTTCAAGGACCCTCACATTAATATGTATTCTGCCCATAGACTCTATGAAAAGAATGGACTAAGCCACACCATTGGTTTCTACAGACCGTATATGAAGCCAATTGTTCAGGAATTTCAACTCCGCCATCTTTCTATATCTCGTCATATCCTGCAGAATGCGACCAGACCATTATTGGTTGGGTAGCTTGTCAATCAAGAGCGGGGGTGGGGAATGAATGCTATTGGTTGAGTAGCTTGTCAATCAAATCATCCTGCCCCTCTTAGAGCATAGCCAACTTTATCGTCAATTTTAAAATAAATGGGACCATAATTTACCAAAACGCATATCATGATGATTGAAAGGAGAATTTAAACTATCGACTGGAAGTATATAGTATTTATGACAATGTTTATTAAGGTAAGAACATCAAGTCTAAAGTTTGTCAAAAACCCTTCCGCTTACACTGAAATAAATTCTCTCTGACACCTGCAGAAAACAACAAAAATACAGGCCGTTCATATGAACCATGGCACTTGAACTCCCATCCTTATTCTTTTCAATCTCAAAGCAGGAAGCTGGGCCCTTGATTCTGCCACGGACCCCCATATGAAAATATGTTGTGCCAGGGTCCCCCCATACAAGATTTGTGTTAATGTTTCAAATTTAGATAGATAGCCATCAGTATATATACTGTATAGTTACTTTATCATTCCATTTCATTAGGTCGACCCCAGATGAAACTTCCAGTGGAGCCTGCAGTCATCTTGGCTCCAGTGGTGTAAAGTAACTAAGTACATTTACTCAAGTACTGTACAATTTTGAGGTATTTTTTACTTTACTGGAGTTTTTCCAATATTAATACTTTTTACTTTACTTAAAGCGATATTTCACTTTAATCGTCTACTCAGGCTTTCGGCAGCACCCCGGACAGTTTTTAAGTTGCTTGATTCAGTATTTAGATATTTGATATTCATTTTATCAGATATACAAACCCATTGTTACTTTAAACTCCATTTTTAGATTCACCCCAAAAAAAAAACGTCCTTGGTTCTGGTGAATCATCCTGCCCTCCTTATATGCAAGGGGGCCGTGTTTTTTTGATAACCCTTTTCATTTATTTTAGTTAATTTTTTATTGTATTTAATTGTTTTCATTTTTCCCAAAAAATATAAAAAATACATGAAAGAGGTTATCAAAAAAACACGGCTCCCTCGCGTATTAGGAGGGCAGGATGAGTCACCAAAACCAAGGACGGGTGTTTTTGATGAATCTAACATGTTAAAAATGGAGTTTGAAGTTATAATGGGTTTGTATAGGATGGGGCGTGTCTGATAAAATTAATATCAGATATCTAAATACTGAATCAAGCAACTTAAAAACTGTATGGGGGGTTCACAAAGGCCTGAACAGATGATATAATGACCCAACGTTTTTTTGAAAGTGAAATATCCCTTTAAGAAAAACATTTGAGTACTCATGCATCCTTCATCAGAACGTCCACATTATGTTGATGTGGGACAACCTTAGTGAACAATATCCATATGTAGAATCCTACAGCACCAGTTCCTGAGCTTTGAGCTCATTTATTTATTTGATTGATTGATTGAAATTTGTATTAGGCAAAAGAATGTAAAAAAAACACAGTTACATTTATAATACTTTTGTCTAAAAGGTCCAACCAAAAAAGTCCTTGCGGACTTGTTTCCGTTGGGGTCCTTGAATTAATTTCATAGACATAGCTTTGAGCTCATTTCTTTATCACTTCTATCTCCTGTTAGATGATCTTGAGAGTAACTGACTTTACTTGAGTACATATCAGAACATGCACTTTTGCCAGCCTCATTATAACATAATTCTACCAACAGTAAGATGGCCATAGGAATGATAGCTGTGCTTGAACCTCCAGAAGTCCATGTATTCTAATAAAGTTACCTGATTCTGAAAAATTGTCAGAAAAGAAGGTTAGCAGTTGGACATGTGTTAACAAAAAAAAAATCATACCTAAAGTATATACCCCACTCGGTCCTGTTGGGCTTTTATTGGCCAATAAATGGTTAATGACGCTAATTATGCTAATTACTGAACACTGGGCTCATAGGCTGACCACAACCCTCTGATATCTGTTGGGCTCATGCGCTGACCACAACCCTCTGATGTCTGTTGGGCTCATGGGCTGACCACAACCCTCTCATCTTCTGTTTTCTGATAAATGTCCACAGAGCTTAAAGTTGTCACATGAATCACCCAGGATATGATCACTATATGTACCTTTAAATTAGTTTCTCACTGTGGAGAAGGGAGAAGCTCACATTCCAAAGCATGTCTCATAATGGCTCTTTATCACAAAGTTAACAAATAATCATAACAAAATAATAATTAAAGGTAGGGTATAGTGATTTACTTTGGTTAAAATAAGTGTTAAATAGCTCTATATTCTGATAGTACTCATTACTATAGAGTGTGTGTTCAGTAAAATGAGTCTCCATGTCTCTCCAGCTCTTTATTAAACAGACAATGCATTTTCAGTATTCTCTCCTGATTGGCTTAAATGTTGTCACCTACCTGAAAATGTATTATATTATGTTTACTAAAGAGCTGGAGAGACCCCTATGACCGAACAAACACTCTGTAGCAATGATTACTATCATAATATAGTACTATAACTTTTTGAACAAAAACAAATATATACATATATATCACTTACCCTACCTTTAAGAATAACAACCTAAGTAACATTTACAACTTAGCTGTACATTGAGTAAATTGGTTTACTCACCACACCAATTCACATTTACAATCATCAAGGGCAGAATTTAAGAAAAGAAGGCAAGTAGAGTCTTGATAAAGAACAAATATAGGTTTTACTTAAAAATACAAAATAATTGATTACAGGAACTTTTGAAATATCAGCAACAATGTCATTCCTAAATTCTAAAATACTTTGTAGTATACTCTATAATAATCTATATAGAGAATTCCAGGGGTCCAGGATGAAATATATTGCACCCAGGAGAAACTATTGTCTTAGAATTCTGGTTGACAATAGTTGTAATAGAAATCCAACAGTATGTTTTCCTTGAGCATCAAAAAGCTGCCCATCTCTGCAAAGTCCAAGCTTCCATAATAATCTAGAGTCCATTCCATGATTTTTCAATCGTTCTTGAGTTGTTTTTTTTTGACAAATTCTCATAGCGTCTTGTAGAATGTCCAAAAAAACATATTCCAGTAGAGAATCCAAAATGTTCTGACTTCTGTCTTTCCGCTTTCGATTGTTTTAGTGCCCAGGCAAAGAGGACGAGACAGCCAATGAATAGGAAAGGACATTAGATTTGAACAGTTTAATATGATTGTATATTCTACAGGTGTTTAATAAGGGCTATGTGTCCACTGTGCATAAAGGTCTATTGTACATGTTATGTATCTCCAGATGTCAGGATGTAACAGGGAGTAGGTGGTACAGACATCTTCTTATCATGATATAGTATATGCTAGTGATGAGGAAGCCAGAGGGACATGGACCTCTCTCAGAACAGCTCTTGGTATTTGTACCATAACTCCTCTTTTCCAGTAGACTGTGTTGAAGATATGGTCTGGGTTTAGTGCAAACCAGAGTGAAGAGACCAGGTCTAAACAATAGCTGTTCTGTGAACCTCCCTGTGTCAGGGGGAGCAGGGAGTAAAATGGCTTTTTGCAGGCATCCTCTTGCTTCTCATGAGAGAACATATGCATGCGTTGCCCACACAAACAACGCTCAAAACCCCATTGTGTGTGGGGGGTCTTATCTCTTGTTAAGGCCCATAGACCCATGTATTTACATTTTGCTGTAGCTATTTCAACAGCAGGTAATGCAGAAAACTTCTTGACATTGGGCTCCCTACCTATAAATATACTGCTGGTGATTAGTATGTGTTCACACACTCCACTTAACATTGTCCATGACCTTCATCAGGTGTCTGAATAAACACAAGTCAGACACATGATTCCACTTCATGAGATAAAACATTTTAAAGGCATTCGTCAAATATTTGTCCTGAGGTCGTAGTCGAAACATCCTGTGTTTAATCTCTGAAACAGTCAATGTGTGTCCATGCCGTAGCCAGGCACCCTGTTGAAGTGTCCTTGAGCAAGGCATTGCACCTGTCATTGTTCATTTACTTTGAAGTTGCTCTGGATGATCATGTTATAAAAAAGATAACAGTTAAATCCAACTTCAGTGTGTCCAACTCAAGTTCATCAGTACAGTTTTACATCAACCCAAGATGTTTAGAGAGGAATGGGTCAGTTTCACAGAGAAACAATATCATGATTGAACTTGCAGCATTTCCTTTGCTCATCACACAATTTGCCTTTTCATGTTTCACTTGCGCCACACAGGCTTCATCATACTCTTCTTTGATTATAACCCCCTTCTGAAAAAGTACCTGTCATTTTTAATTTACTTTACGTTGCTCTGGATGATCGTGTCATAAAAAAGTATTACAAATTATATATCCTACTATAATTCTAGTAACCTCTGTAGTGGTGGTGAGTACGTGAGTGAAGACACCCGGTTCTCCTCACTGGCTGGACCAATTGCTCTGATTTTGCACACAGCCATTGACCATTACCATCTGAACGCAACTGTGAAGCCCGTTTTTCAATTTCATCAAATCTCAGCTTCTTATTAGCGTTTTTCTGTCAAACACTGTCGCCATGGTTACGGGCCTGCCCAGCTATGGGACGAACTGCCTCCCGGGTTGCCAGATCATGTGCGCATATCCCCCCACGGATGCGCTGCGCCGACGGGTATGGTCTAGTATATATAATAATCCAACTTCAATGTGTCCAACTTGACTTTTTATCTTCAAAAAGATGCAGGACATTGCCTAGATACTGAAGGTACTTTACGTACATCTGTACCGTTTTACAACCCAATTTGTTTAGAGAGGAATGGGTCGATTTCATAGAGAATGAATATCATGGTTGAACTTGCATCAGTTCCTTTGTTCCTCACTGTGTCGATGACAAAACGAGCCTTTTCATGTGTCACGTGCTTCACACGGGCTTCATCATACTCTTCTTGGATTATCACATTCTTCTGGAAAAGTTCATCCAGGACATTGTTGAGGACAGGATGTGAAACGCTGTTGACGAATCTGCTCCGCACGTCAAACAGTCTGTCTTCTGCCAGACGTCTCAGAGTGTGCTGAACTTGTTGTTTTCTTAAAGCAGCAGCTGATAGTTTCACATAACCTTCCCATACACAGACGGAGGAGGTGTTACTGATGCTTAGAAGCAGCCGAACATGGCTAAAACCTTCCTCTAAATGAATGACAAATGTTGGCATGTAATTGTGGTAGGATAATTCATCAACTTCAAATTCTGCCTTATTTGGTAAAACTATGATGGAATCATCTTGAGGGGAAGTGGAGAGGGTGTATTCTTGCTTTGGGATTAGTTTACAGAGAGACCCTTCAATGTAAATCTCTTCTCCATTCATCTCCCTCCTTTCCTTCTTCACTTCTCTAAGTACAACGTTCCGAGGCAGCAGCAACACTTTCAGAATTGAACTGGGACAATCATCACTCGGTGGTGTGTAAAATGATGACACCAATATCCGGACAGGACTGTGCTGGACAGTCTGGACAGGACTGGGCTGGACAGGACTGTGCTGGACAGTCTGGACAGGACTGGGCTGGACATGACTGTGCTGGACAATCTGGACAGGACTGGGCTGGACAGTCTGGACAGGGCTGGGCAGGACAGTCTGGACAGGACTGGGCTGGACAGGACTGGGCCCGTAGAACATCTCTTTGATGATACCAAATGGAGATAATCCAGTTACATCTATGATAATATGAGTTTCTGTGATCACATGGGGTTTGATCAGCTCAAAGCTATCATCATCCATCACATGGACAACAGACAAGGATTTGCTTCCACCCATGGAGAGGATCTCACAATGTGGAAATTGTAACTGACACACAGACCCCTGAGAACCTTTGACGTCAAACAGTGGTCCTGCAGGCCTCTTCATGCCAAGCTGGGATAGAAGCCTTCGGTCCCAGGGGACTGTCCTGTAAGTCACATTTCCCTCTGTCTTCATCTTAAACCCCAGGTTGGTCACATTGCATTGGAACAGTCCTGCTTGGGTGCAGTGGAACCTGTAGCTTTCCTTGTTTTCTACATCAATGATATCAGGTGTAAATATCTGTGTTTTATCCAGTAGTGTAACATCATTTACGCTGTGGGACCATTTTGCTCTGAAACCTGTCTCGTTCTCTAAACATGTAATTTGGCTCAGTGAGGGTAAGCTGTGAGAACGAAGCAGAGAGATGGATTCTTCTATCTTCAAACCACTGAAGCATGAATTTAGATCAGTTTCATCTTGGAGTTCCAGAAAGGTAAGTAGAGAGGACTGTGACTCTGTTACAGGATCTTCTTCCACCTCACCATGCAAAGGAATAGTTCCCTACATAGAATAGAATAGAGAAAGGGAAAATCAAATCAAGGACATTAATTAAACAGAAATTAACCCAAGACTTTTCTACAATGCCAGTTCTTAAAAATGTAATTGTCACGCCTTGCCAACTAACTGTTATTGCGTAATTCCTGACTCTTTGCCAATGTAATAACATGCCTTGCCAGTAACTGCATAACACAACACCACACATGCTTGATGGAGATATGCTATCCTACATACAGTATATTTATATATTGCTTGTTTAGATTGTATCTTCTTTTTACAAACTTGGATTTCAATCTGTTCTTTTCATGTTTTTATTGTGGTGGAGTTAAGGGAAAGTGGATGGCGCTCAGCTACACAAAGCCACACAGATGAGCATTAATAACCTCTCACAGTAGTTTTCACCTTGTTCAGAACATTTATTGGTCAAGCATGTTCCAATCTCGGAACCCATCGGCAAAAAGTTCCTTTGAATTAGCCTCTGGGGCAGTGGTGGAAAAATTACTAAATTATTTACTTAAGTAAAAGTATCAATACTGCATTGTAGAAATACTCTTTTGTAAGTAAAAGTCCGTAATTCAAAATGTACTTGAGTAAAAGTACAAAGTATTGGCATCAACATTTACTTAAGTACTAAAAGTAAAAGTACTCATTATGCAGAATGTCCCATTGCACAAGTTTCCAAATGTATAAAATCCTTTGAAAATAGCCGATCTACAAGCTCACAATGTGTCACATCGCGACATATCGTGAGCTTGTAGATCGGCTATTTTCAAATGGCCAAAATGTATATAGGGATAAAGTGGTTAATGTATGTCTTGCAATAATAATCAAAATCTACAAAGTAACTAGTAACTAAAGTTTTCAAATAAAAGTAGTCGAGGTAAAGTACAATATTGTCCTCAGTGATGTGGTGGAGTAGACGTAAAGGTATTAAAAATTGGAAATACTCCAGTAATGTACTTAGTTACTTTCCACCACTGCTCTGGGGGCACTGCCCAATTCCCTGTGTAGAGACCGGATGTCGGCCCGTTGACTCTCCCTCAGTCTTTGTTTTCATTCCTAATAACAACAACTCTACACGTTGTAGTTGCTAACAGATTCAGTTGCGTAACTCTGAATCTGTCGTGAGAGATTAAGTAAGTTCAAATATGAGCATTGTGCCATTAGCTCAGTGTTCTGACCAGCCTATAGGCTACTTCAGGGTGAAAACAAGGAACAGCTGTCTGCCAGGATGAGGAGAGAAAAGAAAGCTTAGGAACGCAGTCTTGTGTTTACTGTCTCAACACAGTTATTGCGCATTGTCATGTATTGTCCAAGAGGAGTTGGCCCAACAAGCCTTCATGCAACAACTCTGTCCGGACCATATTGGGTAGCATGTTCACCTGTCCTGCCCACAGACAATCCACAATGCCATACAACATGCAGAATGGAGCACTCCCAAGCTATTAGTCCAACAACCGGGCTTCGACTGCTCATGCCAATGAGCTATAAGTACAGTGGCTGTTTTCATTCTCCTCCTGCCAGTCAGAAGAGGTACCAAGGAGACAGAAACAAGACAAACACCCCTGGTCTGTCTGCTATGGATGTAGAGAACAGAAGCACATAGAGTGGACCTGCTCAGCCACAAAGCCCCTGAGCAATGCTGCTTTGTCACTGTTAAACTACAGAAGGATCTGCTGTCCCGTCTCTCCTCTCCTTCCACTGAACATGGACTCAGCCTGGTCAAGCAAAGGAGCTACTATATGTAACAATATCAATTATAAAATATAGCTGCAAGCAGCAATAAGCGGTTTTGAGGATAGGGCAGACAAGACAGTGAGAGGGTGAGAAAGAGGCAGAAAGACAGACAGGCAGACAGACAGGCAGACAGACAGTGAGAGAGTGAGAGAGAGGCAGACAGACAGACAGACAGACAGGCACACAGTGAGAGAGTGAGAGAGAGGCAGACAGACAGACAGACAGACAGACAGACAGACAGACAGACAGACAGACAGACAGTGACAGAGTGAGAGAGAGAGAGAGGCATGTCTTGCAGTACTGACTGAGCCATTGGATAGTTACTGTAGGTGTTATAATTATAATTACATAATTACAATAATTACATCCACAAAGTAACAAGTAACTAAAGCTGTCATCTGCTGTAATTGTAGTAGAGTAGAGTAGTAAAGTAAAAGTGCCTAAGAATTGTACTGTGCATGTGACAGGTGTGATTGGTGATGAGTGAGAGGGGTGGATCCAATCCATGGGAATAGGGAGAATTCCACATGATGATCACCTCAACGCATTGTTGGGGACAGGGATCGAACCAGCAACCTATGGATTCACAGGCTGCCTCTCTTCTCATTGAGCTAGAGATATGGCCTCCCTTGATGGTGTCTGTTGATATCTATAGGTTTTTACGTCCGTTATGAACCAAGCCTCTGTTTCGCTAACTACTGTAGTTCACTGGTTCACAAAACATTTACCAATAAAGTTTTTTATTTTTTTCTCCTCGGAATGGAAACTAGTGAAATAGTCGATCTACAAGCTCACAACGTGTTGCTATCTGAAAAGTTGTGAGATTGTAGATCGGCTATTTTCACCAAAAAGTATGTCATACATAAAAAACAACTACTCTCAAAAAAGCATTTCATGTTATTGTTTAAAAATTGCACATATCTGAATTAACAGGGTCATGTTTTGTACAATGCAATTTAAATGTAAACTGTAATGAGTGGGATTTGAACCAGGGACCTTCGGCACATGAGGCTCACACTCTACTGGTCGAGCTATTGAATCCACAGCCTCAGACAGTGAGAAAGGAGAATGCAACAAAACAAAACAAAGGGCGAATGAAGTACTTCATACATTGAAAATAACTACTTTCAAGTATGCATTTCTCGTTATATTTAACAATTGCACATGCATTCATTGATACAGTCATGTTCTGTGCAATGCAATTATAATGAAGTCTGTATGAGGTGGGATTCGAACCGGCAACCCTGTGGTTTCAAGGCAGATGATTAAGCGATCAAGCTATTGGACCAACACACCTGAACCTGTGAAAAAGGGCCTCACATATTTATTTGACACAGTTTCACACAAATTGCTCAGAAATCCTTGGTTTAAATGTTTTTTCAAACTGCTCAAAATTGCAGACAATCTAAGGGCGGAGCTTACTGGTCAAAGTGATAGATATGTACCTCATGAGTCAAGGCACATGTGTAAGCAGGTTTAATGGCTGTCGGCCAAACGAGCCATGACTTTTGCCTGTTTAAAGTTTGCATTTTCAAAAAATTGCTATAGCGCCCCCCTTTCACCAATTGGAGTAAGTTTCAGTGATACCTGGAATGACCCTCTACATTTTTGAAAAAGTTTCAAACAAATGTGAGTCTGCATGTATGTGTTAGGGGCAGATGAATAATTTTCATAAAACTGCAATATTCATTGGCTTATAAAAGCTTAACGTTTTCACTTATGGAAAATCCGCTTGCTTACAGTTTCGTGCAGATTGCTCAAAGATCCCAGAAAGCTATAGATTTTTACTGCTTTTCATATAATTCGAAATGGTGGGAGATCAAAAAGTCAGAGGTCAAAAGTCAGAGTGTGAAAATTGTTAGGCATGAGGAGACGCATGTGTGTATCGAGGTTTCATGGCTGTAGGTCAAACAGGGCATGAGTTGTACCAGTTCAAAGTTGGCATTTTCAATTGAGTGCTACAGCGCCACCCTTTGGCCAATGGTTGTGAGTTTCGGGTCTTCGCCGTTTGGCATAGCCCTCTACCATATTGCCGAGTTTCGTAAAAAGTGACCAGGCGGTTAGGCCAGAACTGCCAAAAACGGCAGAAGAATAAGAAAGCCAAGAGATGCAATAAGGCTTCTAGAGTCTGATAGGCCTCGAAACCTTAATAACGTTCAATTAGTATAATTACACAAAATGTGTTAAAAATTGGTGCTTCTACCTGTTCTAATCTACATGGTTGGTGTGTATAATAATACATGCATTAGTGGTCACGGCTCCTTGACTGTCTCCCGTAAAAAGTCCTGCAACACCCCCACTTCTTCCCTTTGTTATTTCCATATTGGAATGACGTGGGTGTCTTTTGTTAACATCCCTGTATAACAAAATAACAATTGGAGTTGCAAATGACTTGTGTTTGTTTATGGACTAAAGCTAAACTAACCCGGAGACGCGTCATTCTGTCTCAGAATAAACAGAGTTTGTCTCTAAAGAGATTCCTGGGTCCACCCATTCAATACAATTCAGATAAATAGTTACATTGGTTACATACAGTGGGTACGGAAAGTATTCAGACCCCCTTACATTTTTCACTATTTGTCATATTGCAGCCATTTGCAAAAATAATTTAAGTTCATTTTTGTTCCTCATTCATGTACACACAGCACCCCATATTGACAGAAAAACACAGAATTGTAGAACTGTTTGCAGATTTATTAAAAAAGAAAAACTGAAATATCACATGGCCATAAGTATTCAGACCCTTTGCTGTGACACTCCTATATTTAACTCAGATGCTGTCCATTTCTTCTGATCATCCTTGAGATGGTTCTACACCTTCATTGGAATCCAGCTGTGTTTAATTATTTTATTGGACTTGATTGGGAAAGGCACACACCTGTTTATATAAGACGGTACAGCTCACAGTGCATGTCAGAACAAATGAGAATCATGAGATCGAAGGAACTGCCCGAAGAGCTCAGAGACAGAATTGTGGCAAGGCACAGATCTGGCCAAGGTTACAAACGAATTTCCGCTGCACTTAAGGTCCCTAAGAGCACAGTGGCCTCCATAATCATTAAATGGAAGAAGTTTGGGACAACCAGGACTCTTCCTAGAACTGGCCGTCCGGTCAAACTGAGCAATCGGGGGAGAAGAGCCTTGGTGAGAGCCGCCAAGAAGAACCCAAAGATCACTGTGGCTGAGCTCCAGAGATGCAGTGGGGAAATGGGAGAAAGTTCGAGAAAGTCAACCATCACTGCAGCCCTCCACCAGTCGGGGCTTTATGGCAGAGTGGCCCGACGGAAGCCTCTCCTCACTGCAAGACACATGAAAGCCCGCATAGAGTTTGCCAAAAAACACATGAAGGACTCCCAGAGTATGAGAAATAAGATTCTCTGGTCTGATGAGACCAAGATAGAACTTTTTGGCCTTAATTCTAAGCGGTATGTGTGGAGAACACCAGGCACTGCTCATCACCTGCCCAATACAATCCCAACAGTGAAGCATGGTGGTGGCAGCATCATGCTGTGGGGGTGTTTTTCAGCTGCAGGGACAGGACGACTGGTTGCAATTGAAGGAAAGATGAATGCGGTCAAGTACATAGATATCCTGGATGAGAACCTTTTCCAGAGTGTTCAGGACCTCCGACTGGGCCGAAGATTCACCTTCCAACAAGACAATGACCCGAAGCACACAGCTAAAATAACGAAGGAGTGGCTTCGGAATAAATCTGTGACTGTTCTTGACTGGCCCAGCCAGAGCCCTGATTTAAACCCAATTGAGCATCTCTGGAGAGACCTGAAAATGGCTGTCCACCAACGTTCACCATCCAACCTGAGAGAACTGGAGAGGATCTGCAAGGAGGAATGGCAAATGATTCCCAAATCCAGGTGTGAAACACTTGTTGCATCATTCCCAAGAAGACTCATGGCTGTATTAGCTCAAAAAGGTGCTTCTACTCAATACTGAGCAAAGGGTCTGAATAATTTTGATTTAATGAATACTTTAATAGCTCAAAAAGGTGCTTCTATTCAATACTGAGCAAAGGGTCTGAATACTTATGGCCATGTGATATTTCAGTTTTTCTTTTTTAATAAATCTGCAAACAGTTCTACAATTCTGTGTTTTTCTGTCAATATGTGGTGCTGTGTGTACATGAATGAGGAAAAAAAATGAACTTAAATTATTTTTGCAAATGGCTGCAATATGACAAATAGTGAAAAATGTAAGGGGGTCTTGAATACTTTCCGTACCCACTGTATATCTAGACTGAGAGTTGAATGACACAAAGAGCCAGGCCTTTACTGACACTAGAGCTTCTCTATCCTGAAGGGGGCGTCAACAAGTGTCTTTTGGTAGCAGCGGACATCTTTGAGGGGTAAAAACCAGTTTGACTTAACATTGCCCAAAACAAACATGTCTGCGCTACTATTCCACGCCCCCCCCTGTGGTGACGACGCGTTGACACGCTCTATAGAGACTCTGCTTTATGGACCAGATAGTTCACTACATTCATTTGAGTTGAGAACCTCTGGGTTAATAATGATCTCACCTTTGGTTTATCCTCCATCTTCACATCAGGTTGACCTTCGACCTTCTTGCTCTCTCCCTGTGCTCCCCCCTCCTCATCCTCCTCATCCTCCCTCTGGGAGGTCATGGAGCTTCCTGTCTGGACATGCTGGGAGCTGAGGTCTGTACTGCTGCTGACTGATGCTGGAGTGTAAGTCTGTCCTTCTGTCACCATAGAAGAACTCTGAGACAGCTGTGATGGATGGATGGATGGATGGATGGATGGATGGATGGATGGATGGATGGATGGAAAGAGGTAGTTATTTTAGTTAACTGAAATACAAACAAGGGTTTACACAAATTCATAACTAACTGAAACTGTGTATTTAAAAACAAAAAAAAATAGTTTTAGTAAATTAAAAGTACTGAAATTTGGAAATACAGTACTCAAAATTGTACTTAACACATTGACTACCTAGATCAAGTTACCTCAAAATTAGCTTTTCATCACTTGCCTGCCAAGATATATATATTTTTTTTTAACTTTTCTTTTTTTTTTTTGACCCAAAGACCAAGGAGATATGAATTTTCGAAGATCTTTACTCTCATCCACTTCCTTGTTAACTTAAAACTTTAAAATTTAAATTTTGTATCTCGGCTCCTGAGTACTTTTTTTTTTTTCATTGAAAAATCTCTGGCATGAATAACAACAGGCAGTGAAAATTATTCAGGCAGTCAATGTGTTAAGTACAGAACTTGAGTAAATGTACTTTGTTACTTTACACCAGTGCAAAGCAGAACATTTGGTGTTTTGAAGAATGGACTACCTCTCTTTTTCTAAGACTAGAAGTTCGGGCCTAGCGTGACGTAGCGTCCACCTCGCATCGCAGATCCACCTCACAGCTACACTGCACCAGTGATCCAATTGATATGGCCATATATGGAGATCTCTATCTGTCCTTCCTTGTCCATTTTATATGGAGATCTCTGTATCTGTCAGTCCATGTCCCTTTCATGTGCTTCATTCCATGATGACACATTGAAGTTAGACAACACACTCCATAGTTGGAAGTTGCTGCTTTGGGAATTCCTTAGTATTATGGTTATTATGGTTATGGTTGAGTCATGGTGACATGAGTGTGATGGCGTGGTCCAACCGCCCGCCTGTCCTCCCTCAACTCATTCAGTGCCAAGCTTATTTATGGAAGTTTGGCTCTGAGTCCAGTGCCACAACCAAAATTCATTGTAAAAAAAAAGTGCTCAGGAGCCGAGATACAGCCTTTTTTAGTAAGAAGTTAAACAAAGAGTGAATGGAAAAGCAAATCTTCAAATCATCATATCTTGGGTTCTGATGTTTTTCCAAAAAAGAAAAATGAAAAAAAAAAAATCATGACGTCTTAGACGTCATGTGGCGCTCGGGGCGTCTGGCCACGTGACGTCTTAGACGTCATGTGGCACTGAATGAGTTAAGCCAATTACACATGGGGGGATATGCGCACATGATCCGGCAACCCGGGAGCCATTCATCCCATAGTTCGCGGGGCCATCCCACAGCTGGGCAGCCTTAACCATGGCGACATTCTTTTACATAAAAACGCTAATAAACAGCTGACAGTTGGGGGAATCGAAAAACGGGCTTTGCAGTTCCGTGCGCATGGTAGTGGGCAATGTTGGTGTGCAAATGCCGATCATTTGCTCCAGCCACTAAGGAGAAACGGGCAGAAGAGTTTTTGGCCTCACCATCACAGAGGTTTGTAGAATTATAGGAGGATTATTATCATGAGTAACTTTGAACAATAATTAGAAAAACGGCCAGGGAACACCCGTTTGGGCATATACCTTGCGCAGCACATCTCCTCCAACGAGCCATCACAGTGTCTCTACAGCACAGCCCATTTGATAACGCATTGGCAAAATGCAGAAAGGTAGTAGTGGGACATTTCAAGCACAGCCCACCAAATGCAGCAGAGCTTGAGCAGCAGCAAATTGCACTTGTAAAAAATAAAGAGTTGCTGTCACAGGACGTGTCAACTAGATGGAACAGCATCCTGGAGATGATCAGGCCTGTTCTGAGAAATCAAGAACCACTGAGAGCTGCCCTGGCCCAACATACAACCAAGGTCACTATGCCAACAACAGCTGAGCTGGATAAACTGGTGACTTATTACTACTCTCATTTATAGTGTGTGTGTGTGTGTGTGTGTGTGTGTGTGTGTGTGTGTGTGTGTGTGTGTGTGTGTGTGTGTGTGTGTGTGTGTGTGTGTGTGTGTGTGTGTGTGTGTGTGTGTGTGTGTGCGGGATTCAGAATAGTTAGTTAGTTTATTTGTTTGTTTCGGTCATGGTTTAGAAAACAAACAGTTGAGCATACAGAATATTTTCAACAAGATCATTTGCCCGAAAAGGTTTGGGCTCATTGTAGAAAAGAATATGACGTCAATTTGGCCTGATGATTCATTAACATTGTACTGCAAGCACCCCATATGAACCACCTTACACTGTAGTACTGCATGTACAGTATGTGTAACAGGTTGAAGAAATACATTGCTGGTGAAATTCCTGCTGTGCGCACACTTGTGCTGAGCCAGCTTGTGTGGGTGCATGTCTTTAAGCTGCGCATGTTTTGCACTGTCTCCTGTTTGTGTTTAGTTAGTGTAACTGGTTGCATCTTTGTGTTGTAATGAGCTGCAGGTGTTGTTGGCGTACTCATATGGACATACATACAGACTAACACACTCGGTCACTTGAAAGAGTGGTTGGCACCACTCAAAAATAAACTCAAATCAATAGCAAAAATAAAAACTAATGAAAAAAAGCATAATTATAATAACCTTGTCACCAGGAGGAAGGGGATGTGTTGATGTCTGATCCATGGACTTCATCTCCATCTGACCATCATACTTGGATGTGGCCCCTCCCCCTCCAGTATAAAGTAAGAGTTAAATGGACACAGTGTGAACATGTTAGTTTAACCACATCAACCCTAGACTCACTATTCTGGACAGCTCATAATAGATGAACATTCTGTGTAAATATGTGAACATCACAGAGAGGGAGGGAGAGAGAGAGAGAGAGAGAGAGAGAGAGAGAGAGAGAGAGAGAGAGAGAGAGAGAGAGAGAGAGAGAGAGAGAGAGAGAGAGACCTATAGGGACACAGACAGTGACTGAGTGAGGACCCGACCAGGGCCCGGCCCGTTTTGCTCTGGCAGTTTCTGTGTTTGACCATCGGGCCTAGGGTCGGGCCGGAACTCACAGACCCCATTATATTAATAAAGAAAACATTTTGTATCAGCATGTGCTACAGTAGCTTGAATGGAGGGGGTGTGGCTGGCAGTCTATGGGGCAGAGACCATATCTTAGAAACACTGAAAGCTCTAACTCTCATTGGTCGTGTCATGAGTAAATGAGCCAATGAGCTGCCCCCAATGAGCTGAGGGCACTTACAGCAGGGCTCTATTGTGTGTGTGTGTGTGTGTGTGTGTGTGTGTGTGTGTGTGTGTGTGTGTGTGTGTGTGTGTGTGTGTGTGTGTGTGTGTGTGTGTGTGTGTGTGTGTGTGTGTAAGCACACGCGCACATGCGTGCGTGCGTGCGTGTGTTAGTCAGAGGCTAGAATCGTATCTTACTTACTCTTCAATCTCTTCTCCATCAGCTCAGACCTCTTCTTATCCATCAGTTTATAGTATTCATCCTGTATTTCACACATCAACAGACATGAGTCAAAACTACAGTACATCAAGATGTTAACAGGCTGTTCCTTAACATAGGTTAGAATTAACTTTTACTTCCTGTATTTTCAAAATAAAAGACTATACCTACTGAGGCCCTGATCTGTACAAGTAGTGGTGGACAGTAAATGTACTCAAGTACTGTACTTATAAGTACCATTTTGATATATTTGTTTTTACTTTACTGGAGTATTTCCAATGCTATATAGTTTTACTTCTACTCCACTACATCTCAAATGCAAATATTGTAATTTTACTCCAAAACAATTATTTGCAAATGTTAATTACTAGTTACTTTAAATTTAGATTTAAAGTATTATTACAAAACAAACACAAACTACTTCAGCCCTATGCACCTAATTCGTAGACACGCCCACCGCTTCCGGTAAGCTTCCTTGTCTAACGTAGAGGGTAGGGGGGTGTGGCGTGCCGTATCCGATCGTCAACCGGATCGTCAACCCCACACCGTCTACAATACAGACCTCCCACTGAGCATTTTTCGGGCTATTAGACGTCTAAAATACGTCTAAGGGCTAGGCTAAAATAATAATAATAATAATAAGGTTATAATTGGTATAACAGTGAACGTTTTTTAGACGTCTAGGCTTAGCCTAGACATTGATTAGCTGTTTTTTAAGCGTCTATGTATAGACCGTCTATATTATAGCCGTTGAAATGACGTCTATAATATAGACGTCTATATATAGACGCTTAAAAACAGCTAATCAACGTCGTCTAAAAACTTTCACTGTTAGACCAATTGGCTTTTTTAGACCAAAAAGACTATGGCTCACTGGGCTGGGAGAACAATACGTTGAAATGGCCCGACGTAGTATGCGAGAAAATCCTTAAATACTTCTTGGAGTCGGTTGCGGTGGATGGTGAAGCAATACTCATATAAAGTGCTTACACATGGACACAAATGTTACAATTTACTTTGGGTGGGTATAAGTACTGTATCTTCCGTATTTAAAAGCATTTTAAAGGTTATATGACATTCATTTTCACTTTTTTTATTGTCTTCGCCAGGCCGAAGGCATGGTGGAGAGTATTCGTTCCCGTCCCGCTGTGTGTCCCCCCCCCTAGCCAAGCTAACATTGGTCAAGCTTCACGTGACACGTGACAATATGTTGTCACCAATGCTTTTGATTGGCTAGAGGGACGCATGACAAAATAAAATCCTATAAATAGGTGTGTCACTTCCAAAGACTATTTATGTCTTTGTGAGTGAGGTAATCAATAGCTTAGACTGGATCATTCAGGAACAGTACTTTCCAGTACAAACAGAGATCACAGCTGAGATCACACAATGCAACTAACTGTCATTACGCAAACTGAAACAGAGATCACAGCTGAGATCACACAATGCAACTAACTGTCATTACGCAAACTGAAGAAGCAGGAAATCATCGTCTGAAACCTCATGAAGAAGCAAAGGCGCAACGCCGACAGCAGAAGGCCAAAGCTAAGAAACAGAGACAAAGAGCAATTGAATCCCTAAATGACAAAAAACTAAGACGAGCCACAAATGCTGACAACATGACACAGCAAAGATTGCTACATTCTCTGGAAGAAAAAGTACAAGAGTCTATAAAGAACATCGAAAGGAAAAGATTTGATTGATTGATGTACTTTATTTAGTAAGACATGAGAACAACAGTACATGGAAGTACAAATTCACAATACAAGGTCTACTAAACTGGAAGACTCATAAAAGCACAGAGCTTGTTTCAAATGAGTTCCCCATGCACACAAATCATGATGACATATAAGAGACAGACAGATATACACAACTACTATAGAATGTCATACAATCAGTTTACAGGTTACTGGTATGAAGAGTGAAAAATATGTACAAGAGGAGAAGGAGAGAGGGGGGGGGGTAGGGGGGTAGGTTAGGTTAGGACTTAGACAGGGGCCATTTTCCAATTGCAGCCTCCTGAAGGTGTATCTTTAGGGCTGTTTTGAAAGAGAGTAGGGTTTTACACTCCTTTACTCCTTTTGGTAGGGCGTTCCACATTTTTGATGAATAGCATGAGAACGAGTTACTTCCCTTTGTTGAGCCAAAAAAGGGTTGGACAAGGTTTGTGGAGCTGCCTCTGGTATTGTGATCGTGGACATCATTAACATTTTGGAAGTATTTTGACAAATACAGGGGGATCCCAATGTTGTGATATATCTTGAAGACCAGGCCCATAGCAAGTTGCTGTACTCTGTCCGCAACCCTAAGCCATCCAATCCTATCAAAATGATCAGGGGTTAGATGGGTTTTGAAGTTGAGGCCAAGAAGTAGCCTTACAAGTTTGTTTTGGGATGTTTGGAGCCTTGTTTTTAAGGCCTTGGTGGTGTTGTGATACCATGAAGTACATGCATAATCGTAATGACCTTGTATGAGGGCCACTGCAAGAGTCTTCAGAGTCTTCTTACTGACTTTACGATCAATACTCCGCAAATAGCGTGTTTTTTTGTGGACCGTTTTGATCGTTTTTTCAGCATTTTTGTCACCAGAGAGGTCAGCCTCCAAGATAGAGCCCAGGTAGGTAATTTCGTTTTTTCTTTTGATGATATCATCACCCGCTTTGATCGTGAAGCTCTCTGCCTTTCTGAGGTTAGGAGTGGACCCAAAGAGGATGCATTCCGTTTTGCCCAGGTGTAATGAGAGCTTGTTGTCGGAGAGCCAGATGCAGATCTTGTTGAGTTCAGAGCTGAGAGTTTTCTCAACCTGCAGCCTGTCCCTGTCCGAGACTAGCAGGGCCGAGTCATCTGCGAACAGGAACAGGTTGCAGTCGCAGGCTGACGACATGTCATTCACATACATCAGGAACAGTAAGGGTCCTAGTATACTTCCTTGGGGAACACCACAAGTCACTGGGAGGGGGGGGGACTGGGTGCCGTTTACTTCCACCACTTGCTCCCTCCCTTCCAGGTAGGATCTCATCCAGTTCACTGACGTGTCATCAAAACCTATTGCTCTGAGCTTATTGATCATAATCGGGTGATTAACGGTGTCAAAAGCCTTCTGGAGGTCCAGCATGACCATGCCGCAATATTTGCCCTTTTCAATCTCTTGTTTGATAGAGTCGTTCAAATAGAGAAGGCATGTGTCAGTGGAGTGGTTTGTTCTGAAGCCAGATTGGAATTTGTAGATTAGATTTTTCTCGGCAAGATACTTGTCGACCTGTTCATAGACTATTTTTTCCATGACTTTCGAGATGGAGCTTAGAATAGAAATAGGGCGGTAGTTGCCAGGGTCTAATTGGTTTCCTTTTTTGAACAGAGGGGTCACCCTTGCTTTTTTGAAGTCGTTGGGGACCTGTCCCTGTGTGGTGGAGAGGTTGAATATGTGGGTAATGATTGGAGCAATGGAGGCGGCTGAGTCTTTTAGAAATTTGGGGGGGATATTGTCGAGGCCTGTGGCTCTGTGTTGATGAAGAGCACTCAATTTTTTAAACACCTCTTCTGTTTTCACAGGGGAGAGTTTAAAGTCATCTTTGCAAACACCCTGTTTTTCGTAAAATGAGACAACATACTCCTCACCATATCTCCCAGAGTGTGGAGGAAGTTTTTCAACCAAATCTGAGGCTACGGTCGTGAAGAATATGTTGAGGATTTTACTCACTTCGTGTTTGGATGAAATGAGAGTGTCATTCACCTTGAGGCTTAAGTTTGAAAGCCTGGTTTTCAATTTTTTGCTGCAGCCTAGGAGGTTCTTGAGTAGCCTCCAAAGCTCTCGTGGTTTTTTTTGATTTTCCTCAATCTTGTCATCGAGGTAGCTTTTTTCTGCTAACAGGAGCATGCTATTTACCTTGTTTCTTAGCTTGTTTTTTTCCTTTTCAAGTTTAGCTACGTGGGATTCGAGACCTTTGTTAAAACATTTGGCTAGTTTGATCCTACTTTTATGAAGCTCAGAACACTTTTTGTCTCTGACTTTCATGGCAGTAAGGATGTCCGAATTCATCCATGGTACCGAGCGGGTTTTGACCCTGATGGTTTTCATGGGAGCCACACTGTCCAAAATTTGAATGAATTTGGTTTTGAAACAAAGCCAGGATTCGTCTACCTGTGTGCTGTTTAGAACGTCGGACCAATTCTGTTCCTCCAGTCTGTGATCTAAGTCCTCACTCTTATAATTTTTGAGGTCTCTGATTGTGACTGTTTTGTGGTAACCGGTCTTAGGTTTACGTTTCTTTCTGGTGCAGAAGATCATGTTGTGATCAGATATGCCACAGGTGGAAACACCACTATTTAGGATTTTTTCCTTGTCCGTTGTTAGAATGAGATCTATGGTAGTTTGAGAGGAAACACACAGCCTTGTGGGCTGAGTGATCAGCTGGTGGAGTGAATGCCGATCACAACACGCCCTGAATGACTTATACAACTGGTCACAGTATTCAATAGATTAAAGACAACTAGACCATACCCGGTCGACGCATCCGTGGGGGGATATGCGCACATGATCTGGCAACCCGGGAGGCAGTTTGTCCCATAGCTGGGCAGCCCCGTAACCATGGCGACAGTGTTTTACACAAAAACGGTAATAAGAAGCTGAGATTTGATTAAATTGAAAAACGGGCTTCACAGTTAAGTTCAGATGGTAATGGTCAATAGCTGTGTGCAATTGGTCCAGCCACTGAGGAGAACCGGGTAGCTTCACCTACCACTACAGACACCTACCACTACAGACAGACAGACAGAGAAAGTGGACCCAAGGCCAAAGTCTCCGCCAGGCCGAAGGCATGGTGGAGAGTACGTTTCCACTTTGTCCGTCCGTGTGTGTGTGTGTCCATCCTGTGAACACCTAACATTGGTCAAGCTTCACGTGACATCACAATATGTAATATAAATAGGTAAGACAGAATTAATCAGGAACAGCAGAGGCGAGGATTTACAGGCAAAATCCCTCAACAGCGACACCCGCAGGCAAAGATTACTTTTGACATTGCAGTTGAAAAGGCTTTGGAAATGTGAGAGAAAAACACCAGCAAAACGTTTAATACACGTTTGAAGGACCGTGACAAAGACTTTTAATGTGTAAAACTGAATGTCATGAAACCTTTAATCCGATTGGTGGCCATTTTCTCAGAATTTTCAACTATGTGACCCTATTGGTTGGGAGGTGTATTGCACTTTGATACATTATAACTATGAGAAAATGGCCACCAATCGGATTAAAATACTTTTCATTGAACAATACGGAAGATACGGGTACTTAAACTCACCCAAAGTGAATTGTAACCATGAGATAAGCACTTTATATTTGAAATCTGAACATTTATGTACATCTACAGGTTGTAAATTGAGAAGTGCAAAAAGAAGTTCAGTCATGACGCTCAGTGCGTCATGACGGTGCACAGAAGTGCCAACACGATCCATGGCTATGCCTGCCCTGACCAGAAAACATTTTTCATAGCATCACATAAGGAAACAGCCAAACCACATAAATTAACTTGAATCCCTTTTAGTCCTTGGGCCAAACCCCAAAATCTCACATATCGCTACCACCTGGGATGGCAAATTCTAGTTGGGATTTTTTTATTCCTATACATCCCTAGATTTTTTTTTTTGTATGATAGACCTTCCTGAGGCCCAGCTAAATTGGGGTTATCAGCTGCTAAAGTTACCACCCCCCATTGAAAAATGGCATTTTAGACACATGTGCATATCTTGGTATTGGCTCACGTTCAGGGCATATTACAATGTTTTATATTTTATGTTTGGTATCATTTTTAAGGGGACACTTTGAGCTTTCATTCGAGCCCTTTGGTGACTATGTATGATAAGTACAGTGGTCACTGGAGCTCTTCAAACCTTTAACCCTCTAAGACCCAGAGATGCTTCAGAGCAACAATTATATTTTATAAAGAAAGGAGTTTAAATAATTTGTTTTTCTGTTATTTTTTCACCTCTAAATCCTCATTGGGTCCTATTGTTTAGTCTTACAATGCCATTGGCCAGGATATTTGCATATAAATACCCCCCACAGAGGCAGGAATCATCACAACTTGAAAATTCTCTGTTGGAACAGATCTCTTTTTTCTCTGGAAGATATTCCTCACAAAAACGTAAGTAATATGCCTGTAATAATTTTTTTGGTGAACATTACAATGTCTAGAACATGTATATATGTTATTATTGTGAAATATATGTCCCAAATTTAAATTAGAGCATGATTCATACTTGTTGCTTTTGGTCAACGTTGGGCCCTCTTGGTTGCAAAAAATACAAGGGTTCACCTGCTACTGTTCAGCCTTATATATAGTTTTCACAATAGATTTAAACAGTTATATGTGTATTTACATTACTATATATATATATATATATATATATATATATATATATATATATATATATATATATATATATATATATATATATATATATATATATATATATATATATATATATTTATGATAATTGAGCTGTAAGCCTCAGAAAATGTCCACCCAAAGTTTCTTTTCCCCCCTAAACAATACATATTCAACCAATATATTCCCTTGTTATTTCTCAGTAAGTTTAATTTTCTTTCAATACTACAAGGACAGTGGGACCAATGTGGTAATTCTTGGGGTGTTGTGGGGGTTGTTCATTATTCATTCGAGGGGTGGTGGGTACTTAGGGGCTTGTAATGATGACGACCACTTTCAATCATCATCAAACAATAGGTTGCCAGACAGTATTGCATGACTTGTGAAATGTTGTCCTGAAGTGAGCAGTGATGTGTAAGAACTTAGCACTACTAAATGTACTAATGGTATGTCTTTATTTCATTTCAGAATGCCACAACAACAGAAAGGGCCTCGCTTCACAGCAAGGGATGTTCTGGATATCGTGATGAACGGAGAGAGTGATGTTGACATAGACATCAATGAGACTGATGAAGAGTCAGATGAAGAGGACTGTGGCGTGGGGTCCAAAGAAAACCAACCACCCGAACCACCCAGTGAACCCACTGACCGCCCAGCAGACATTCAGCTGCCCCAAATGACCAAACCCGCTCATCGTCGTGATTCAAGATTTCAGTGGCTGAAGAAGGACTTCATCAGCCCTAATACAGACTTTTCTGGCCCACCTCTGACCTCTGAAGATGTGAATTCTATCCAAACACCACTGCAGTACTTCCGCCAGTTTGTGTCCAAAGACATGATTGACTCTTTCACAACGAACACAAACATTTACAGCCTTCAAACAAAAGGAACATCAGTCAACACAAGTCCAAAAGAAATTGAGCAAATGTTTGGGATGTATTTGAGAATGGGCCTTTCTCAAATGAATGGATGCCGGATGTACTGGGAAGCAGACACACAAAACGCGTCTGTAGCTGATGTGATGCCACGCAACCGATTTCAGTCTTTGTTGACCTCGTTACATCTGGTTGACAACTTGACCGTGCCAGAGAAGGACAAGAAGGACAAACTCTGGAAACTCCGACCATGGCTGGATTTGTTCAGAGATAAGTGCCTACAGGTGGTTCCAGAAGAGCACAACTAATGTGCAGGGTCATATTGGGTGGAGATCAGTTTGCATCCTTTTATCAATGCAAATCAGTGAGTTGGCCAGGCAGTATTGTGTGATCACTGACAATGGTTTAGGTTATTAGGTTTCTTTACTACTGATTTTCATTTTGTTCTTTTAATAAAATTGATTTAAGAATATGGCTTATTGGTGTTATTATTCATAATGTATACTGTTCTGAGGCCAAATATTATTCATAATTGATCTGAGGCCAAATAATAAACCATATAAATGAATCATTAAGTTGCTTTAGTGAAGTAATTACACATTTGCCATGTTATCCATAAAAATGGCCTCTAGGAAATTTTGCTACCTGATGGACCCAACGTTGCTAAATGTCAACATTTGCATAAAAGCTTACCAAAACATTTTTTTTTAAAAACATTATATTTTCCTCTTCAAAATACTCCTACAAGACCATCTGAAAGGTTTAAAAAATTATTTTGCAAGTACAAATATATCCGGGTCTTGGGTTAATAACCTTTTTTTTCTCACAATTTCCGCCTAAACCATATATTTTCTTTTAGTTCTGTGGCATCAAGAAACATCAGAGACACAAAACACAACAACTGGAATACTGACATGACCCTAAGGATTCAGGAAATGTATAATTTACCCATAGTATTTCATTCTGGGGTGGTCATTTTCAGCCTCATCTTAAACAAGCACTTTTTATGAGAAATAGACCGGTCAATAGGCATATAAGAAAGAGTACCACTAAACCTCCCTAAACATTGATACAAAAGGGTTTTCAATTGATTCTGGTACCTTTAGGCATGCTTGAGAACATCCCAAATATCCAGGAAAATATACTTAGCAGAAAGGCATAATTTTCAAGATGCCATCCAAGATGGTCATGCAGTTATGGGCAAGAACCATGCAGTGTTTTGCATGCAGTACAAATATGTAATTTCTGCCTATTGTAAAAAGGAGACCACTTCTAGGAGAGGAGACTGCATCTATAGCTGTATGAGACCACTGTACTGTATCTAGAAACCACTGTACTGGATCTAGACCACCACACTGTATCTATTGCTATCTGATACCACTTTACTGTATCTAGAGACCACTGTATTGTGTATATATACCACTGTACTGCATCTATTGCTATATGAGACCACTGTACTGCATCTATAGCTATATGAGACCACTGTATTGCATCTAGACCACTGTGCTGCATCTATATCCCACTGTACTGAATCTATAAACCACTGTACTGCATATATAGACCATTGTACTGCATCTAAAGACCACTGTACTGCATCTAAAGACCACTGTACTGCATCTAAAGACTAGCTACTGTATCTATAGACTGCTGTACTGTATCGATAGACCACTGCAGTGCATCTGTAGACCATGTTGTGCATCTGTAGACCCCTGTCGTGATCTGTAGACCCCTCTAGTGTGTCTGTAGACCCCTCTAGTATGTCTGTAGACATCTCTGGACACCGATACTGCATCTGTAGACCCCTCTACTGCATCTGTAGACCACTCTAGTGCATCTGTAGACCACTCTAGTGTACCTGTAGACCACTCTACTGCATCTGTAGACCCCTCTACTGCATCTGTAGACCACTCTACTGCATCTGTAGACCACTCTACTGCATCTGTAGACCCCTATACTGCATCTGTAGACCCCTATACCGCATCTGTAGACCACTCTACCGCATCTGTAGACCACTCTACTGCATCTGTAGACCACTCTACTGCATCTGTAGACCCCTATACTGCATCTGTAGACCCCTATACTGCATCTGTAGACCACTCTACTGCATCTGTAGACCACTCTACTGCATCTGTAGACCACTCTACTGCATCTGCAGATCACTCTAGTGCATCTGTAGATCACTGTACTGCATCTACCGAGCCTTTGTGGCGACATAGTCATGTTAAATGTGCTTTATATATACTGTACATGTTTAAATCTGTGTTGAGTTGAGATGCAGTATAGTGGTCTATAGATACAGTACAGTGGTCAATGTATGTGGTCTATAGATGCAGTACAATGGTCTATACATGCAGTACAGTAGTTTATAGATTCAGTACAGTGGGATTGGATGCAGCACAGTGGTTTATAGATTCAGTACAGTGGGATATAGATGCAGCACAGTGGTCTAGATGCAATACAGTGGTCTCTCTAGATACAGTAAAGTGGTCTCATATAGCAATAGATACAGTACAGTGGTATATATACTATACAGTGGTCTCTAGATACATTAAAGTGGTCTCATATAGCAATAGATACAGTGTGGTGGTCTAGATACAGTACAGTGGTTTCTAGATACAGTACAGTGGTCTCATACAGCTATAGATGCAGTCTCCTCTCCTAAAAGTGGTCTCCTTTTTACAATAGGCAGAAATTACATATTTGTACTGCATGCAAAACACTGCATGGTTCTTGCCCAGAACTGCATGAGATAGGCATACATTTGGCATGTCTGTACAGGAGAGGCTTGTAGGTATCCATGTAACCCATTTTCATTCACATATATTGAGGTGACAGCTCAAGGGACCATTTGGAAAATGGTGATGGTCGTTTTTCCCTCGCCAAAATGTTGTCTTAACTTTGAATCATTAGGTATTTAGCCCCCTTCCCGACAAGGTAGCATGACAAGGTTGGTCCCATTGGAAACCTGAGGTTGTCTGGAATCAAATGGTATCTCTATCTTTGGGCTATCATTAAGGTGCATTACCGCCACCTGCTGCAGGGGGGGCGGGGGGCCGTGGGCCGGAAGTGAGAAGATATGGAATGAAGCAGAGCGTATAAGGGAAAAAAAACTGAGACAAAGCTCAATGGGGCCCTCTGTTGGAGGCAAGGATAAGTCTAAGAATATGGTGAATATACTTTGGCTATTTGAAAATAGCCGATCTACAAGCTTGCCATGCATCGCAAAGACACGCGTTGTGAGCTTGTAGATCTGCTATTTTCAAAGGATTTCATACATTTGGAAAATTAATTTAAGTTGAAAATGTGAGTACTTCTTCCATCACTGGGTATAAGTCATGGGTCGGCAACCCGCGGCTCTGGAGCCGCTTGCGGCTCTTTAACTCCTCTCTAGTGGCTCCCTGAGGCTTTACACATTTTTAGAAAAAAATAATAAAAAATGAATATATATATATTTTTCACATTTTAATTTAATACGCTATGGATTCTAAAGGCAAAAAAAGAAAGATAGCTGAGGAAACAGAGGATTTAACAGTTCGTGGACAGAGGCATTTGCTTTCATTGCCACTTCAGATGGATTTCCTGAATGTTTGCTCTGCAATGAAAAGTTATCAAGTAAGTCCTGTGGTGCGCGCTGATCTGCTCAGTGTTGCCAGGTCTGATTATTATAAGCGACGTTGGGCTTGTTTTCGTGTAAAGTCACTTGTAAATTTTCAGTTGCTGGTTGCTTTTCTTTTGGCTTGTTTCTGAAATGTAGTTGCTTATTTGGGCTTGTTTTCAAGATTATTTTTGAAAATAGCTGATTTAATAGGGCTCAAGTGGTGAAACTGGTCGTTTCTTTTGGGCTTGTTTTCATACACCTTGTCGCTTGTTTCTCTCACAGAATCTGGCAACAATGATCCTGCTGGGGGAATATTTTGACAACATTAAAATTGAATGCTCATTTACTATTTGTAAGTATAGTATTTTATAGGCTAATATACACTTTAGAGTGCTAATATGCCCGTGTTGCCTTCATTATAAGGATTAAATATTGTTTGCGGCTCCAGACATATTTCTTATTTGGTCCAAAATGTCTCTTTAAACATCTAGGGTTGCTGACACCTGGTATAAGTGAACAGTTTAATGTGAGTAGGCCACTGTTAACCTTATGAACCCTAGCCTTCCTATTATGTGAAAATAACAGCTCTACAAGCTCACACTGAGCTTGTAGATCTGCTAGTTTCAGTAAAGAGATTTTGTGTAAAGGGGGAAAAGTAAGGGACCCCTGAGGGACCTAACGCCGTTCAATTTAAGTATATAGGGTTTAAATTGTTAATAAAGCTTCAAGCTCACATCGTGTCACAACGCGACATGTGAGCTTGTATTTGCTCGAGATATGAGGTTTCTGCCTGACAACAACGATAATCACGTTAACCCTTTATACATAGTTCAACGGGGTCCCCCAGGGCTCTGTACTAGGCCGAATGCTTTATTCTCTCTACACCAAACCTGTTTGCCTAAAATAGCCGATACAAAAGCTCACAATGGGTTGCATTGTGATGCATTGTAAGCTTGTAGATCGACTATTTTCGTCGAATGTTCACCTCAGAATAAGGACTCTAGGGTTCCTGTGGTTACCTAGGATCCCTATTTTGGACACTTTTTTGTTATCGTTTTACTTTTTGTGTCACTGAATGATGAACAATTAAATCTTACATGGTACATTGTAGCTCACGTATTCTCATTATTAGAACATGTAAATACATGTCATGGAGAGAATTTAGGTTCTTACCTTGCTGTTAGCTGACTCATATATGTTCCTCTCTATGTTCTGAACATCAGAGTCTCCTTTTGATATGAGCTCTTCACTGCTCACCAACACACAGAGAATGAAAGAGACAAAGTCAGACATCAGATTCAACTCATCATTAAATAAGTGATAATTGTTCAGCTGGTCTGGGGTCTAGCAGATGGTGAGAACACATTGTATTGGTTCTGCTTTCTGTGTGATGAACACTCACAGCCAGCAGACCTCGTCATCACGGAGGTCTTGTGTGATGTCTGTATGCCAAGACTTCCTCATGTGTGCTGCAGAGAGTGGGAGGGCTGTGATGCTGAGAGAAAAACAATGGTAAAAAACATAAAGAGACATCGTATTATTATTACAATATTATATCATATGACAAATCTCTAACTATACAGGTGGAAACAGACAGTTTGCCCTTTCTAGCGTAAACTATAGGCCTACCTCCCCACCCACTCAAAAAAACGAACAAACAAACAATAAAGTAATAATAATTAATTAAAGCTGCAAGCAGCGATGAACGGGCCCTTGACTTTCTGTCCAAGATACAAGCCTGTATGGCAATCAGCAGAAAAGTAAGGCTACAAACAGCCATAACGCGAGTTATGGCTGTTTAATGGCCAGCCAATAGGAAGATACAGGGGGCGGGGCTTCATAAATGACAGCTCGTCCCTATTGGTGTTCTTAGTCCACATACCAAATTTGTACTCGGTAGCATGCTGCAAACCGAAGTTATGGCTGTTTAAAGCCCAGCCAATAGGAATTGTAGATCGGCTATTTTCACTTACTGTTTGGCGTTGAAGTTTGACGCTTCGCCACGGTCACGTCGTTTTACGAAAACTCAAGCTTTTGATAACTTTTCATCGTTGAGGTCTTTTGGATGCTCCGAGCGAATTTGAGGCGGATCCGACAATCCGCCTAGGAGGAGTTTGTTAAAGTACAACCCGTGAAAATGGTATGAAATGCACAAAAAAGCTAGCCTGGCTCCACCCCCTGAATCACTAGCCTCGCATTCAGGGTCTGGTGATGCTGTCGAAGGCGGGTGTTTCTCGGTTGAAAATCTGACCAATCGGGATCGGGATAATCCAGTATGAACCAATCGCCAAAGAGTCCAACTTTGGCCACGCCCCCATATCGGAAAACGGCTGCATTGAGAGGGCTTTCAGACTGAATAATGGAGTGAAACGAACAAGTGTCAGGCTACACAAACGCCACTATCAATTAAAAATGACCGACTTCCTGTTTGATTTAGGTCATGGCTCCAAGAGAGTTTTTTGTAAGTCGGGGCATGATACAGGTGTCTGTGTACCAATTTGCATGCATGTTGGTGAAACCGTATTGTCGGGCTTGAAGCATAAACTTTTGTAGGGAGCGCTATTGAGCCATTAGGCCACGCCCCTTTGAGGCAATTCAAATACATAATAAATATAGTAATAATAATATAATTTTTGCCTTATCTACTGTACAGGTGTATAATTGGTTCATAGCTAAGGACAGTGTCTACGTCCTCTACCCAGAAGAAGACTTGTTACTTATAGGAATAGTTCCCCAAAAAATGACTCACTTTCTATCAATAACACACCCATGAAGCCTTGGATTCATGGAGATAATTTTGTTTTTGTCGCATTCCTCAGCCAATAATTTGAAGACCGGAGGTCAGGAGACTCAGTATGGAGCCTCAAAGAGTCTGTTTAGTTACAACATTTTAAGTTGCAAGTTTATATTTTATAAGAGTGTTTTGTTTAAAGCAATTCTGTATGTTCTGTAATTGGGTGTGGTCACTTTAAGAGCAGAATGTATCAGTAGTCATGTGACCTGCAGCATGTCATGTGATCACCTGTAACCAGGAAGTAAAGTCAGTTTAGCACATGGCTGAGCACAGTGAGGCTGTGTTTTTCATCTGTCATAATCCAGCAACATCTACCTACATCTTAGCTGTTTGATAGCTTCGTGGGTATGTACTTATTGTTAACATGTTTAGATGAGTATTTTTGACATTGTTGATTTTGACTATGCCTATTTGTATGTTTCGGTTTCAACTTCCTTGAACGTTATTAAACCTGTGGATATAGAACAACTGTCTCCAGAGTCTTAATGTGAAGGAGGAGTTTATCTGACTGTCAAGATATGTAACACTTATATTGAGGACAGTACAGAGTCTCTTACTGAGTCTCCTTTTGACCGATGAAACGGTCATCAAATTATTGTCTCAGGAATGCGACAAAAACAAAAAAAATCTCCATGAATCCAAGGCTTCTTGGGGTAATTGATAGAAGGTAAGTATTTTTTGGGGTGAACTACTCCTTTAAGTAAAAGTAAAAGTAGCAATACCACCATGTAGAAATACTCATTCAAATTGTATTGGCTACAAGTGCATGTTGTGAGCTTGTAGATCATCTATTATGTTTTCACCCATGTCTGTCTTTTTGTCCGTCCGTCCGTCCGTCCGTCCGTCCGTCCGTCCGTCCGTCCATCCATCCATTTTTCTAGTACTTCTACTTCACTACATCTCAGGGGCAATTTTTGTATTTGTTATATTATAAAATAATAATGGTATATTATAATGTAATAATATAATATCGTATCTAGTTACCAATTCATACATTAACCACTTAAGCCCTATTTAATACTTTGGGTATTTTAAAATAGGTGATCTACAAGCCCACAATGTGTAAAGATGTGACGCATTTCATTCTTACATTTTGTTTTGAGGTTCTTTATAGCCTAACCCATAGCCAGAGTTTGATGATCCGTTGCTTATCCCAGATCCATAGCTAGAGTCTGTGTCATCGCCATGTTGTCTGAAATCAAAAGAAATATTCTTCAATGATTCTGAATATATAAGTACATACATACAGTGCGTACTTATGTACACTATGTGTGTGTGTGTGTGTGTGTGTGTGTGTGTGTGTGTGTGTGTGTGTGTGTGTGAGTGTGAGTGTGAGTGTGTGTGTGTGTGTGTGTGTGGGGGGGGGGGGGGGGGGGGGGGGCATTGAGTTCTATTCCATTGTGGGAGTTGTCCAGTCTACTCATCCCTGTAATGCAGTGTTTACCACATGCTACATGGACCAATTACATTAACAGCCATTCAAGTACACTTGGAAACACATTTTAATGATTTGATTATTTTCCTTTTATCAGTCTTAGAAAACAAAGCCATCAGTGATTACCAGTGATTGATTAACAATCTCTACTTCCTCTACCGTCCTACAGATTACCATTATGTAACCATAACCCGAAGTAATTAGGGTTAATGCAGTTTTTTATGGTAAACAGAGAAATCATGTCTCCAAAGTAACTAGTAACTAAAGATGTCAAATAATCACACTGTAAAGGAGTAGAAGTATTAAAATTCCGTACCCAGTATCCGTACTCATCAGCAGCTTCTTCATCAGCAGCTCAGATCTCTTCTCATGCATCAGTTTCCTGTATTCCTCCTATATTTCTCACATCAACAGATAATGAGAGAGTGAAGCTACATCAGGCTGTTAACAGACTGTTCCTTAACCAGAGCTGCCAACTGTCACGAAAAAAAGCGTGAAGCACACGCAAAAGGCCCTCCTCACACACACACACACACACACACACACACACAATCACGCCACACATCACCCCAAGTGGAAAACTGCGTTAACTCATGCACCACTGAGACAGCCACTTCTGCCTGTATTTGAGCGATAAAGTGAATTCAATTATTTTATCACCCGTTAACTGTAGTGAAAAGCAGAAATGTTAGGTGTGTGCGTGCGTCTCTTGCACATTTACGCTCATGTCATTCCATTGATCATTACAGTGATATTCCCAGATGTCGCCAACAGGAGGATCAACAACATAGATTTTAAGATTAACTAATGTTCTATGCTATACTATACATCCAAAATGTTAGCTGCCGGGTGTACCATGGAATTTGCTCTGTCCAGTCAAGTTCATAACGTTAGTTTTTATTAACTGAATTTAGCAGACATCTAATTATTTAGAACTCCTCTGTGTGTCATGCTGCGCTGCCAAAAGCAGGCAGTTAAGGCAGTGTGCACTGCACATAAGAACATGTCTTGACGTGTTGTTAGCTTGTAGATCTGTTCTACAAGCTAACAAGAGAGAGAGTGAGAGTTCTATTGCTGAGGTGAGTGATTAAAGGGATTTGTTCATCTAGAATAATTTGTGCAGTCTATCTTCACATCATAGCTATCAGACTTTTATGGAAATCAATGTGGATATTGAATAGGAAACATATAGTGCAAACATCAGTCAAGGCGCACCATATGACCAATAGGAGAGTAAAGGCGGCTTTCCATATACATGGACTTACCTAGCCCCACCCCACACCGCCCACCACAGCGACGGTTTCCACTACAATGAAGTGGGTAGAGTGGTGTGTAAGGGCAGGTACACACTGCAGGACATTAGGTCCGATATTGCTGTCACCGACCTTTTTTGGCGCTCGCCGACAAAACCTCCCGATCTGACGCAGATAAGGACTATCAAAATACCGTTTTGATATGTTTATCGCATGGGTCCATAGATCACGTGTACCGATTTTTGTGATATTTGAACAAAATCTGTAGGAAAAGGTGCAAAAAGTGTGTTTTGAAGAAAACTCAAAATGGCGGAAAATCTATCCTGACGCAAATGGGCGTGGCCTACATAGGGAGTTGCGTAATGATCCAAGGATTCAAGGGAAAAAATGATTTTTATTTTACGACCAACGGTTCAAGAGTTAAAGGCCAAAACGTAAAGGGGGCTGTTATAGCGCCACCATGAGGCCGAATGGTGTAATTATTAGTTTAATAATTTCAGACTAAATTATGAACCTACCCTCTAAATCTGGTAACTCTAGCTCTTACGGTTTCTGAGAAAAAAGCTTTTTCACTTTTACATTAAAGTGGATGGGGAAATTGAATGCACTAATAAATCAATATCGATTAAACTATTTAACCAATCTCTTAGCAAAATACAAGCGCACGATTCCCGGTCAAGACGGTCATTTTGACATATGGCACAACATTGGGGGATAAAAACTGTGGGAGATGCGCGGCAAAATAAAGTTTATCTAGATCATGAAATAAAGTGTATCTATAACAATAGTCTGGTTGCCCTGTTAGGGCAACCACACTAACTAGATGTGTCGCAATTCAGGTAAATTGCAAAGTGTGGTTGCGCCGACGCGGGTCGCGAGTCGCGGCCGCCGGGCTTTAGGAATTCGCTGGGAGGATACCGTCGGAGGCTGCGCCAATTACATTGTCACGTCACTCCTGAGATCACTTGCGTTTCATTTAGACAGGATTGATCCCCCCAAAATAAGGTTTTTGCATCAAACGGTTATATTTTGAGCATTTGTGGCGCCCCCTATGGATCAAAGTGGAAATGCTTTTGGGGATTTGTTGAGTAAACCACCCTTGACATATGATTCAAATTTGGGATTGACTGGACGTTTCGTTCGTGATTTGTGGCCTTTTTTGTGAAACGGGCCCCTTCCGCTAACTTTGGAAGCCATTTACGGACGAACGGTATGGACTATCAAAATTCTGTTTCGTTCCAGATTATCGCATGGGTCCAGAGATCATGTGTACCATTTTTTGTGAAATTTGGACAAAATATATGGGAGGAGGAGCTAAAAGTGTGTTTTGAAGAAAATTCAAAATGGCGGAAAAATCTATCCAGACGTAAATGGGCGTGGCCTATATGGGGAGATGCGTCGTGACCCAAGGAATCCAGGGGAAAATTTTGATTTTACGACCTACGGTTCAAAAGTTATAGGCCACCATGAGGCCGACTGGTGTAATTATTTTTTCAATAATTTCGGACAATATTATGAACCTTCCTTCAAAGTCTTGTAACTCTAACCCTTACGATTTCTGGGAAAAAAAAAACTTGAAAGGGAGTTTTCACTTTTCCATTAAAGTGGATGGTGAAATTTAATGCACTAATATATCAATATCAATTAAACTATTTAACCAATCCCTTAGCAAAATACAAGCACATGATTCCCGGTGAAGCCGGTCATTTTGACATATGGCACTAAATTGGGAAAAATAAACTGTGGGAGGAGATGCGCGGCAAAATAAAGTTTATCTAGAATAATAAAGTGTATCTATAACAATAGTCTGGTTGCCCTGTTAGGGCAACCACACTAATAATAAAGTGTGAAGATAACTATAGTCTGGTTGCCCTGTTAGGGCAACCACACTAATAAACACAAATGTATGTATTGGGTCTGACTCTGGAGATAGCATCCTAGTGAACTATCCAACAGTGTGTCAGCCCTTGTCGGGGATCAATTGTGAAGACCACAACGATATTATGACAGCCGATTTCAAGAAATAAACTCCTGCAATGTGTTCTGCTTAACGATCAGATGACTCCCCGACCACTTTAAGATCCTGCAGTGTGTACCTGCCTTAAGTGGTACTAAACTGGTGCCTAAATAGTACCCAGTCTTGGGTAGGTCTGAGCTGGGCTAAGCGGGGTTAAAGCTGTGACGTATAACGCTGCTGCTACTGATTGGTCGGCTCACAGCTGTGTCTGTCCACTCAGGTCTCTGTAAAATGTAAACACTACGGTAGCAGTGTTGCCATGTCCACTTATTATAAGCGACATTGGGCTTACTTTTCTGTAAAGTTGCTTGTAAATATTGGTAGTAGTTTTACTCCACTACAATTATCTGAAAACGTATTAGTTACTAGTAGTTACTAGTTACTTTTCAGATATAAATGAATACATTATAAAACATACATTAACCACTTAAGCCCTATTTTATACCTAGGCTATTTGAAAATAGCCGATCTACAAGGTCACAACGCATCGTATTGCATCATTGTAGATCTGCTGTTTTCAAACATTTTAGTACTTACTTTTGGTACCTTAAGTACATTTTGCTACCAATAGTTTTTGTACTTTTGCTCAAGTAATTCCAGACTTTCACTTGTAGAGTGCTTCTACCTTGCAGTATTGATACTTTTACTTAAGTAAAACATTTGAGTACTTTTTCCACCACTGCTTGTTTCTAAAATGTAGTTGATTATTTGGGGCTTGTTTCCATAAGTTGTTGAAACCAGTGGTTCTTAAACATTTTCATGTCAATAGCCGTAGATAGTCGCTTCTTTTGGGATATTATTTTTGTGGCTTGAATAAATTCACTTAAGCTAAAATCCTGCCGATCCCGTTGCTTTCCTTTTTAGTTAATAGTTAACCTTTCAGAGCAAAAGGCTGATTGTTACAACCTACAGTAAGTGATACATTTTAGTTCATTGCATGCAATCATAAATATATATTAATGAGTGATTATTAAAGATGGCTCTTGAATTGCTTCAGTCATCAAATCAATATCTCTGTTTAGCTTGTTGATGGATGAAATAAAAAAAATGTACCCATAATTTTCCCATGTTAGTTAAGCCTGTTAATGTATCAAACTCCCTGTTTAAATGCGCCAGAATACAGGACATTATATCTACTCTGTTAAAAAGTTTCTGGGGGTTGACTCAGTATGCTAAATTTCCCAAACTTGCAAGGTGCTCTTAGACGGCCAATAGGGACAGGCTGTAATTGAGTAAGCCCCGCCCCCTCTGTGTTCCTATTGGCTGGACTTTAAACAGCCATAACTCCAGTTCCCATCATGCTAAACTTCCCAAACTTACGAGGTGCTCTTAGACGGCCAATAGGGACAGGCTGTAATTGCTTAATCCAAGCCCCCTCTGTGTTACTGTTGAGCAGCCTTGAAATGAATGGACAGGGGATTTAACATTGTTCCTCTAGTTCATATAGCTTAATGAAATTAACTCATCAAAGGCACCACTCACTTTTTTTTATGTCACTGAAGTATGAACAATTAAATCTCACGCTACATTGTAGCTCAGGTATTCATTAGAACATGTAAATGTAATGGAGAGAATTTTACGTTCTTACCTCACTGTTAGCTGACTCACACATGTTCCACTCTATTTTCTGAGCGTCAGTCACCAGGTCCTTAATGTCCTCAGCTGGGTCTAATTTTGACATGTCCTCTGACCTGATCACCAACACACAGAGAATGAGAGAGACAAAGTCAGACATCAGATTCAACTCATCATTCAATCAGTGATAATTGTTTAGCTGGTCTGGGGTCAAGAAGATGGTGAGAACACATTGTATTGGTTCTGCTTTCTGTGTGATGAACACTCACAGAGAGCGGACATGGAGGTCACGGAGGCTTTGTGTGATGTCTTTATGCCAAGACTTCATGTCTGCTGCAGAGACAGGGAGGGCTGTGATGGAGTCCCAGCTGAGAGAAAGACAATGATAGAAAAGACAAAGAGACATAGAAAGAGGAGGGAGAAACACATGTTATTATCAGTGTTGGGCGCGTTACTTAAAAAAAAAGTAATTAGTTATAGTTACTAGTTACTGCTCCAAAAAAGTAACTGAGTTAGTAACTGAATTACTCTATTGTAAAAGTAACTAGTTACCAGGAAAAGTAACTATTTGTGTAGTAAGTATTTGCGTAAAAAAGGTGTATGTGTGTTTTTGGGAGCAGGTTTCACAAGCCAGGGGCATAGAGTAGAACAGCATAGACAGGTACTTACTAGGCCTACTTACACATAATAACCTTTGCCATGAGGGAGAAATACACTTCAACGTGTAGACTAGAGACAACCACTTTCTTCTGCCGTTTTTGTCTGTCTCTTCCTCACTCATTCTCCCCTCTCTTCCCCTCTCCTCTAGGCCAGTGGTTTTCAACCTTTTTCATATCAAGGTCCATTATTTATTCCACATTTAAGCCACGGATCCCATCCATTTGATGAGAGATGAGACCATTTGATGAGATTTAGACTTCAGACCCAAAACTAGAATCTTTTGATATCGTTGGATAAGACTAAACAATGTGACTACTTTTTCCACCACTGCTCTCTCGAACCTGGTGATTAATCATTAACCCACAGGATTTATTATTGTCCGTCTTATTAAAAAAGACAATGCCTACATAAAAGGGATACTTAGATGGCGTCTTTTGCAACATAGTAGCCTAGGCCTAGCTGTCCATCGAGGCTCTTCTTTACACTGATGGGGACGCAGTTGGGATAAAAGAGAAAGTGATTCAGACACGCAGCAAAATACTTTTCTTTTGTTTTTTTTCTGAGCGCGGGGGGCAGAGGGGGTGGGTCGGAGCGGAGCCCCGAGGGGGGGGGTCAACATTAGATAATAATAATCAACTTTATTTATATAGCATATTAGCACCTTTCATGACATAAATGCAGCTCAAAGTGCTTTACAGAGCAACTGCCTGATCGGGATCGGATCGCAAAAACCTTGATCGCAGCACCTCTACTCGTTTAGTGGAAGCATGTGTCAAGGAGAGATGCTTGCCTAAATTGGAGTTGCTTTGGACGTTGACAAACGCTTTCCACCCGGCATGTGTGCCGGGTGGGTAGTGTGTGTGCGTCGCGCTGGGTTTGTTTGTAAAAGAATACCCATGAAGATACTAATACCAAGGATTCGTCGGTGATGTCATGTCACATGACACTGTTTAAACAGTGGCAAGTCCGTGTTCCTTCCTGGTTGCGTAACAGCAAAAGGTAAGAGACATCACTGTCGTATCCTTGGTAATTTTTTCTAACCGTGTCATGTTTGCTGCGCATCAGGAACACACACACACACACACACACACAGACACACACACACACACACACACACACACACACACACACACACACACACACACACACACACACACACACACACACACACACACACACACACACACACACACACACACACACACAGACGGTAACAGAAAGCTTGGGGACGCTTGACATAGTAACGGACTAACGGAGCACATTTCATTGTCAGTAACGGTAACGTCGTTGCAACGATGGAAATTGTAATTAATTAGATTACTCGTTACTGGAAAAAATAACGGCGTTAGGTAACGCCGTTTATTTAAACGCCGTTATGCCCAACACTGGTTATTATGATATTACGTCATAATATTCTATAATGTATATGTAACTGTACGGGTGGAAACATGACCGAAGAGTAAGTGTGTGTGTGTGTGTGTGTGTGTGTGTGTGTGTGTGTGTGTGTGTGTGTGTGTGTGTGTGTGTGTGTGTGTGCGTGCGTGCGTGTGCATGTGCGGTACCCCTTTGTAGTGTAAACTAGACCCCCACCACCCACCCAGAGGCAAAATAATGATACTAACAATAACAATAATCATAATAACAAAATAATAATAATTAAAATAAATCCTCCTAAAGGATGTCTAAAAAGGTGGAATTTACCATCTAGATCGAAAATAGCAGATCTATAAGCTTGCGTGTCACATTGTGATCTGTTGGGAGCGTGTAGATCTGCTATTTAAAAAAAGATTAATTTTGAAAAGTAATTTATATTTAGTATTTAAGTATATTTTCAGAGTCAGCCTTATTGTCACATCACAGATTTAAAGAAGTAAAAAAGTGTGTGAAATTCATTTTGTGTGCACGCTCTATTGTTTTGTTATTTCCACAAAAATATAATTTGAAGTCAAAACCTTTGTATATTTGAATATACAGACGTTTTACTTTTACTAACAGAGTATTTCAAAAATGTAAAACAACAAGATGACATAAAAATATAAGTATTGACGAATAAAATCAACCGACATTTTAAAGGAGAGATCCGCACATTTTAAGTGTTATCTTTGATGTGTTGCTAATCACTCACCATGATAGAAAACCCTGTTGAGTTATCCCAGAGAATAACCCATCGGCGGGTCTGGCGACCCCCTCCGTTGGCATAATTGGAGAGTGTGTAAGAGTGAAAATCGCCTATTTTAACAAATGCAAAGTCTGTTTTTTTTCTCCTAGTACTCATTGTGGAGTCTCATGATACCCTAACAGGCGCTGAAAGTCCCCGACGAGCTAATGCTAATGCAGAACGAGCTAACGCTGGTTGCTTGTTTCTCTGCCTGGCAACACGAGTTGCCAGGTTCTGGGAGAGTGGATGCTTATCTACAGCTGGATAAGCATAGAAGTTCACGCACGCATGCACGCGCGCTTCAATTATGATGACACGTGGAAACCGACATGTAATCTACAAGCTCTTTCAGTGTGATCCAAAACACATGCTGGGGGTCTTTGCAGAGCTCTATAAAATGTATAACAGTGTTTACCAGAGACCCACCCCCAGACTGTTCGAATGTACATAATGTCTCTTTTTTTACACCTAGTTTATATTATGTTTTTTCATATTTTGTATATTATTGTTTGTCTTTAAATGTCTTGATGAATTGAATACACAGGACCCCAATCGAAACAAGCCATAGTGCTTTCTTGGGTTTATCCTTTTTAGCAGCCCTTGTATAAAACTGTACCTCTGTGCTTTTTGTGCGCGTTTAACTCAGCATGAGATCAAATGGTTGTGATATAGTGTTGTGTATATTGTATAGTGTTATAGTGTGTATATTGTATAGTGTTTATATTGTATAGTGTTATAGTGTTTATATTGTTTAGGAGGATTCACATACTTTGTGTGTGAAGGTCCAGGTTCATTAGCGAAGTCAGGAGGTTTTCTTGCAGATGCGGACGCTTGATTCAGCTAGAGAGAACAAGACATTTGAGTAGGCCTTGAATGACTCCTAGATCATATAGAAGCTGAACATCTGGCATGATATTAAAAGAAGTGATAACATCTGTTTTTGGTTATAAATGCGGGATCTGCTTCGTGTCAGCGTCCAGTGCAACGCGGTCGGCTCGGAAAACAACGGATTGAACAAGTGTTGATCAAATAAAATCTATATTCTGTTACTGCAATGTCTATTTCTTCGGCAAAAATCAAGCAATGTAGATTGAATTAAACAGGTGCTCTGAGCCTTTGATTAGACAGTGGTCTGTTGAGTTCAGTGGTCATTATTCGAAAATAACAGAGCACTGAATTCAGTGATTGGCCAATCAAAATCAAGCATTCAACTAAGCCGTGTAATAATATGTTTTAAAGGTGAATTTAATTCAGGCTGATAATCCTCAACGCACCCGTGGGTGCACGTCTACTGTTATGACATACCCAACATATCTATGGCATTTGAATGCATAAATGTTTTATCAACATAGTCATTATATTATTTCATAAAAACTTTTAATACACCATACATGTACCTTCAATTTCTGATTGTAGTAAAACTAACCAAGTTTATTATATAGTTATACTTTGTTTAAAAAAAAACACATACACTAACATATGAAATATAATAAACTAGTAAGTCTGTTTTAAAATGAATTAAAACTAAACTGAAATTAACAAATGAAGTTAAAACAATAGCAAAAATAACCTTGTCATCAGAAGGAAGCGGAGGTGTTGATGTCTGATCCATGGACTTCTTCTTCTTCTTCTTCTTCTTCTTCTTCTTCAACTCTACAGAAGAACAACAAACAAACAATATTCATTACACATGATGAGTATAGAAGACATGAGGTTTGATACATTGTTTTATGACTGTACATAAATATCACTGTAAACTCAATGAACCACATTCACACAGTGGCCATTTTATTCTTACGTCATACTTGGAGGTAGCCCCTCCCCCTCCAGTATGAAGTAAGAGTTAAATGGACACAGTGTGAACATGTTAGTTTAACCACATCAACCCTAGACTCACTATTCTGGACAGCTCATAATAAATGAACATTCTGTGAAAATATACGAACAACTGACACAATTAGCCGATCTACAACACGTCGTGTTGTGAGCTTGTAGATCTACTATTTTTGACAAAGAGAGTTGGTGTAGAGGGGAAAAAGGAGTGGACCAAGTACAGACCCCTGGGGGACTCCAGTCAATGAAGTATATAAGGTTTGAGAGAGAGAGAGAGAGAAAGAGAGAAAGAGAGAAAGAGAGAAAGAGAGAAAGAGAGAGAGAGAGAGCGTAAGTGCGTGCGTGCGTGCGTGCGCGCGTGCGTGCGTGCGTGCGTGCGTGAGTGAGTGTGTTGCTAGAACCTTACCCATCCAACTCTTCTTCTTTAGCTCAGAACTCTTCTCTCTCATCAGTTTAATGTATTCATCCTGTATTTCACACATCAACAGACAATGACAGAGTGAAGCTACATCAAGTGGGGAGGCATGCGTTAATCCGACAGACCTTTTCTCCGACTATGTGGCATCCGCGTGCGGTTAGGGTTAGGGTGCGGGTTTGGTTCGGGTTTAGTATTGGAAACGTCGGAGCGCTGCGCTGTCGAGTGTTAACACACTGTTCCTTAACCAGAACTGACAACTCTCACACAATGAGCGTGAGACACACACAAATGACCCTCTTCACATGCACTCACGCTACACATCATATTTCTCACACTGTCAAATCACCCTAAGTGGAACTTATGCACCACTGAGACATCCACTTCTGCCGGTATTTGGGCGATAAAGTGAAATAAATGATTGTATCTGAAGTAGCTCCACCCGTTAACTGTAGGGAAAATCATAAATGTTAGGTGCGCGTGTGTGTGCATCTCTTATATGAAGGACGCTGCACACATTTACACTTGTGGCATTCCATGGAACATTACAGTGATATTCCCAGATGTCGCCTATAGGAGGATCAACAACATAGATCTTAAGATTAACTAATGTTCTATGCTCAAAACATCCAAAATGTTACCTGCCGGGTGTACCCTGCAATATTCTCAAGTTTTTAACGTTAGTTTTTATTAAGATTTCACAGATGCCTAATTATTTAGAACTCCTCTGTGTGTCATGCTGTGCTGAGTTCTATTGCTGAGGTGAGTGATTAAAGGGATTTGACAATTTAGAATAATGTGTGCAGTCTGTCTTGACTTTATAGCTATCAGACTTTTATGGAAATCAATGTGAATATTGAAAAGGAAACATATGGTGCACGCATCAGTCAAGGTGCACCATCGGCCAATAGGAGAGTCAGAGTCACCATCTCATACATTTGAAAACTTGAAATGGGACATTCTGTAAAATGAGTACTTTTGGTACATGTTGACACCAATTAATACTTTTACTCAAGTACATTTTGAATTCCGGTCTTTTAATTGAAACAGAGTATTTCTATATTGCAGTATTGATACGTTTAACCCAGGGATGTCAAACATACGGCCCGCGGGCCGGATCAGGCCCGCTAACTAGTTTAATCCGGCCCGCGAGATGATTTTGAAAAACATAAATGCCAAAAATGTTTTAATTGCTTTTTGGCCAAGTCTACACCTGCAACCACACGTAACTTCCACTTTCCTCTTCTTCTTCCTCGTCTTTGTATTGATATTGTCTGTGTTGGAGCGCCTCAGTGCGGCTGCAGAGTTCATGTGCAACCTCTTCCAGAGAGAGATAGAGACACTAGAAACTCTGCTGGAGACACAAAACAAACTGTGTAGACTTGGCCCTTTGAAATAAAATGTATTTTATAAACACATTTTTTTCTCTTAACGGTAATCGATTAATTAATCGGTAAGGCCTAACGGTAAACGATTAATAAAATGTCTCCATTTGGCCATCCCTATTTGTGAAGTTTACATTTTCAGAATGTGCTTGTACTAACTAAGACTAAGTAAAGTAAACAAAGAAAACTATCTGAAGTTGTTGTTATTGTTATTATTAGTTATTATGCCATGATCTTACCGGTCCGGTACCGGTCCGGCCCTCTGGCCCTCTGGCCCTCCTCCATGTGGCCCCTGAGCTAAAATGAGTTTGCCATCCCTGGTTTAACCCCATGTAAGTAGAACACTGTTAACCTCATGAACCCTAGCTTCCCTATTCTGGGGAAAACATTCCGTGGAAATAGCAGATCTACAAGCTCACAATAGTGTGTAGATCTGTAGAGGGCCAAGAATAGACCCCTGAGGAACCCTGTTCAATTTAAGTATACAGGGTTTATATTGTTAATAAAGCTGAACTACAAGTTCACAACATGTCTGCTATGACTGGTCGTATTTGTGGTTATATTTAGTTATGATTTGGTTCTAGTGTGGAATGATGTGTGTGTGCCAGGTAGAGGTGAGACTGTGTGGGTGAATGTATGCAAATTCAGGTGTGCCACGCCCGGAATGTGATTGGTGGGGAACACTTCCAGGCCGGCCAATTAATGGTGGGGAGCTTCCAGGACTTTTCGAGTGGCTAATAGGATGGAGGTTCCCTATATAAGAGAAACGCAGTCCTCAGAGTCTTCCTCCTCTTCCAACTGGCCACCATAACTTCTGTTTGTTCAGTTACTTATGAGTTCTTTGCTTTGATATAGTTACTTTGAGTTGGTATAGGTTGCTTTTTAGCTGGTTGATCCTTTTGCTTATTGTTTATGTTAGGAAGGTAAGAGATATTGTATTCTAGGTTATTTTGGTAGGTCAGAGATATTCATTTACAATTAGTTCTTTTGACTTTATTATTCATTTTTGTTATTTCTAAACCCTTATGCATGACCCAAACTTATGTTGACCACTTTGTTATTACTACATTTTGCACGTTAAACCCTTTTGTTTGTGTGGCTACTTGGGAGTTGGGGAAGGCGGGAACATATTCATGTTGTGTCTCAGGTACCCCTAGACTGGGGCATAACAGTGTCGCATCGTGAGCTTGCAGATCTGCTATTTTCACTACTTTTCAGTGACACTCTTGTATGATGAAATGGGGCATTAAGTTATGAGGGGGGAATTGAAACGTGGAGATACAAGGTTTCTGCCCGACAGCAATGATAACCACATTAACCCTTTATACATAGTTGAACGGGGTCCCCCAGGGCTCTGAACTAGGTCTGATGCTTTATTCTCTCAACACCAAATCTGTTTGCCTAAAATAGTCGATCTAAAAGCTCTCAGCGGGTTGCATTGTGATGCATTGTAAGCTTGTAGATCGGCTATTTTCGTCGAATGTTCACCTCAGAAAAAGGACGCTAGGGTTCATGTGGTTACCTGGCATCCCTATTTTAGACACATTTAAAAACATGTATTATATTATTTATTTTTTATGTCACTGAATGAGGAACAGATGTTAGACATGCATTTGGAACTGCTACATGTAGTTCATGTATTCATTAGAACATGTAAATAAATCTCATGGAGAGAATATTAGGTTCTTACCCTGCTGTTAGCTGACTCATATATGTTCTTCTCTATGTTCTGAGCATCAGTCACCAGGTCACTGTCCTCAGCTGGGTCTCCTGTTGACATGTCCCCTACACTGCTCGCCAACATACAGAGAATGAAAGTCAGACATCAGATTCAACTCATCATTCAATAAGTGATAATAGTTCAGCTGGTCTGGGGTCTAGAAGATGGTGAGAACACATTGTATTGGTTCTGCTTTCTGTGTGATGACACTCACAGACTGCGGACATAGTGGACACGGCGGTACTGTGGGAAGTCTTTATGCCAAGACATCCTCATGTCTGCTGCAGAGAGAGGGAGGGCTGTGATGGAGTCCCAGCTGAGAGAAAGACAATGATAGAAAAGACACAGAGACATAGAAAGAGGAGGGAGAAACAATGAGGAACACATTATTATTATGATATCATGACATAATATTATATGATATATATGTAACTGTACAGGTGGAAACATGACAGTTTCTTTTATGCGGGAGCCCTTCCAGACCCCCCCCCCCCCCACTCCCTCCTCCCACAGACAATTATAAAAAATAATATAAAAATAAACAAAAATAATAATGATTATATTTATATATACACATACATATAATGTACTGTATAAACATATATTAACCACTTAAACCCCATTATCCATATTCGGGGAAAAGATTAAACAGTAGAAAATGGCAGATCTACAACATTAATTAGTATCAATTGTACTCTTATATTCTAGTATGTCTAGTATATTTTGATATCAATACTTTTGAACTTCTACTCAAGTAACATTTTTAATAGATACTTGTGGTATTGCTACTTTAGTAAAACAAACAAATCTGAGTACTTCTTCCACTACTGGTAATAATAGTAGTAGTAGTAATTGTTGTGTAAACATAAATATTGACACATAAAAACAAACAACATTTTAAAGATGTTCTACTCTGTACATATAGCGTTTTATATTTGTGATGATATTGAATGTTTGGTGTTATTTTATATGTTGATGAATTGAATACCTAGGACCCCACTGGAAACAAGACCGCAAGGACTTTTTTTGGTGTTATCCTTTTAAATGCTGTTTTTACATTTCTGTCTAATGAAATATTCAATCAATCTATCAAAAGGGTTGGTGCACATATCCCTGATCACCTTTAAACATATTTTATAAAGACATAAAACCATCATCATCATCATAAATAATTCAAATGTGAATTCATTCACTGGCCCTCATTTATCAACGGAGCGTATAAACCGGCGTATATTTTCAATATATTCTCTCTCTCTCTCTCTCTCTCTCTCTCTCTCTCTCTCTCTCTCTCTCTCTCTCTCTCTCTCTCTCTCTCTCTCTCTCTCTCTCTCTCTCTCTCTCTCTCTCTCTCTCTCTCTCTCTCTCTCTCTCTCTCTCTCTCTCTCTCTCTCTCTCTCTCTCTCTCTCTCTCTCTCTCACACACACACACACACACACACACACACACACACACCCGCCCAGCTGTGTTTTTCATGTAATCCGTACCATAGCGGTACAATCTTTGTCCGGTCTAAACTCCCGAGCACTCGTATATTCTGAAAATAGCAGATCTACAAGCTGTTCAATGCAGCCAGATGAAATCTTATCTGAATGACTGTTAAAGCAGTTTGTTTAAATTACCTTACAAAATGTTATATTTTCACAGGGATTATTTATTAGTGTAGATATACATTTATGAGTGGATTATGTGTCCAGATGCCTGTCAGACAGTCAGACAATGCTGATCCGCAGGTCTACAATGGAATAAACAGGCGCAGCCAAAGTCAACAACTGGTCCCGACCAGACGTGAGATTTCAACGTACCGTAGGATGAAGCCCACGTCAGGATATATTGATAAATGCCGAAAGGTGCGGTGATCTCGCCTTACGCCCATTATTTGGGCTGCACCGCGTTGATAAATGAGGGCCAGTGTGTCTATCAGTTGAGATTCACACAGATCAGTGATACTTTCTGTTTTCAGGTCCAGGTTCACAACTGAAGTTCAAAGGTCAATCCTTTGAACTGTCACTGTTCATAGACATGCAGCTGGATAATCAGAGAAATGTTCCCCAAGAAAGAAAGAAAGAAAGAAAGAAAGAAAGAAAGAAAGAAAGAAAGAAAGAAAGAAAGAAAGAAAGAAAGAAAGAAAGAAAGAAAGCCAACGTTACCTTGTGGATAAGCTCTTTGTCACGTAGCAGCCTCTCGCTCTGCATGTTAAATCCTCAGCAGTGTTCATGTAGTAACAGCCTCTACATTCCCAGTCTTCATCATCAGTGGTTGGTTTTGCTGGTCTTTTCATCCTGACAAACAAACACAACCAGAGTCAAGTTAGTTGTGTATTAAATCTGTGTTCATTCATTCACATCCTGCATCCATGATAACTTCTCGATAGCTAAATAATGTTTTCATTTGAATAATTTGCACTAATGAGATGACATTGTCATGTTATAGTGGTGTGTATATTGTATAGTGTTATAGTGTGTATATTGTATAGTGTGTATATAGTATAGTGTTATGGGTGTATGTATATTGTATAGTGTGTATATTTTGTAAATCGTATAGTGTGTATATTGTATAGTGTTATAGTGTGTAAATTGTATAGTGTTAGTGTGTATATTGTGGAGGATTCACATACTGTGTGTGTGAAGGTCCAGGTTCAGGAGGTTTTCCTTTAGACCAGTATCTCTTCATAGCCATCCAGCTGTCAGATCCGTCCTCCTCTCTCTCCACAGACTTACTTGCACCCATCTTTAGGTCTTTATTAAACCTGTCAACGTCACAGTCAATGAAATACATCAGAAAACAGGAAATGCTGGATACATGTACGCAAGATATGAGTGGCATCATGCCCATTGAAGCTGGTAAAAACACATCATTTTTATTGTTTAAACAGTAGACTATTGTTACAGTATTTTATATCGGTATGTAGTTACAAACATTTAATAATAGTGTTTAAACTATTCTAAGTCACACAAAGCCGCTTTCCAATGGGTTCAGGTGGTCCTCAGAGTTATTACAAGGGGGGGCCAAATATTTGTGTGATAGCAACTTTTTAATTCATTTTTGTTTTTTAAATCAAGCACTTGAACCCCAGCATCCCTACTCTGGGGGGGGGACATTCTGGGGAAATAGCAGATCTACAGTATAAGCTCATAATAACGCACTACAACGTGCAGCTTGTAGATCTGCTATTTTTTGGCAAAGAGGTTTGGAGGTTTGGAGTTTGGAGGGGGGAGAGCAGATCAAGGACGAAGACAAATAAAAGGTCATGTTTGCTCAGCATTGAGGGTTTAAGTGGTTAAATGTCTGGAAAAACACATGAACATGAATCCAACAAATTAATAGAAAATATAATGTGTAAACAAACAAACACGACACATTATTGACACAACACTGATGATAGATCTGTCAGCAAGTCTATGAAACTATCAATGAAATCTATGAAGAAGTTTAATCTGCAACACAAGCTACAAACTAGTTATAATTATAATGGTTTAATGTCCTGCTCTGACTTCTAAAATACACACACACACACACACACACACGCACGCACGCACGCATGCAGCCATGCACACACACGTGGATAGAGAGAGAGAGAATGAGGAGGAAGACAGAGAGACAGCGCGAGAGATAGGCTACAGACAGACAGGCAGACACAGACAGATAGACAGACAGACAGACAGACAGACAGACAGACAGACAGACAGACAGACAGACAGACAGACAGACAGACAGACAGACAGACAGACAGACAGACAGACAGACAGACAGACAGACAGACAGACACAAACACACACACACACACACACACACACACACACACACACACACACACACACACACACACACACACACACACACACACACACACACACACACACACACACACACACACACACACACACACACACACACACACACACACACACACACACACACACACACGTAGAAAGTAAAAACTGCTCCATTGTTTGTTAAGTTTAGAGAAACTTTTATAAACAATACTGAAGGTTTCTGGTATAAGTTATAACACACTTAAACAACATTAACTTTAACAACATAGAATAAGTTATAAAACACATTAAATGAACTTGTAGAACATAAATCTCTCACCCTATATGAACTTAGTGGAGGACTGTGTTTACTTCCTACTTCTGACAGGGTTCAGTTTGGTGTTGCCAGATTGTGTGACAGAAACAAGCAGCCGCAGGTCTATGAAAACAAGCCCAAAAGACAAGACTAAGTCACACACACACACACACACACACACACACACACACACACACACACACACACACACACACACACACACACACACACACACACACACACACACACACACACACACACACACACACACACACACACACACACACACACACAGCTAAATGATGTAATAATGTAGCACACCAGTCTCAATCATCTTGAGAAAAGAAAGTGAAATATTTGGAATATGTTTGAAACATTTTTTAACAAACTAAATCTTGCATGGGGGTCCCTGGCAAAAAAACATGTTCAGATGGGGGTCCATGGACAAATACATAGGCTATTATTTTGGTTTTCCTTGAAAATTAAAATGAACATGAAAATGTTTGAGAACCACTGGTTTAAACGACAATAGGAAGTCCAGATAATAACACTTTAGAAACAAGCCCAACTAAAACCTCAAACACCAATATTTACAGAAAAAACAAGCCCAGAGTTGCTTATAATAAGCAGACATGGCAACACTGGGTATTTCCTACTACATAGCACAGCAGTGATGTCATCACATTCAGTCTGAAGGGGGGCGGGTGGATAGTTATGTTACAGAGTTTTTATACGTGGATTTACTCTACCTTTTACTTATTGTTATGTTTTATATAATATGTAGTTATGATGATTTTATGTCATTATGAGTCAAACATAATTCTTATTATTGTGTTGTGGATCATTCCTCTAAAAGTCACACACACCCCTTTCCCTGTGGTAATGGTTTCTTCCAAAAGTTGCACAATATATGGCAGCATGTACATTACGCACACAGTGTGTGTGTGTGTGTGTGTGTGTGTGTGTGTGTGTGTGTGTGTGTGTGTGTGTGTGTGTGTGTGTGTGTGTGTGTGTGTGTGTGTGTCAAGTGAATGAGGTTTTATCCACACTTTACACTTGATTCTATTACTTTAGCATATACTTTAGCCATCTCTATACAAATTACAATGTTGTGATGTGATGTGTTGTGTGCTTGTAGATCTGCTATTTTCAAAATATTTGTATACATTTTAGACATAATGATAACTTGTGAAAAGGGACTTTCTTTATAATGAGTACTGTCTACTTGGCATTTTAAGTACATTTTGATACAAATACTTTTGTACTTTTACTCAAGTAAATTTAGAATTCCGGACTTTTACTACAGTGTTTCTACATTGCAGTATTGATACTTTTACTTAAGTAAGAAACAATTTAGTACTTTTTTACCATCACTGGCCGAAACACATGGTTAGATGAATTTGTCCCAAACAGATATAGTAGAGCAGAAACAAGCATATAATCGTTCACTTTCTGATACAAGCATGAAATTTGGCACACATACCCTCTAAGGGCCACTCTTATGGAAAAAGGCGCTGGCCACTCAAAAATCCAAGATGGCGACCATTTTTTCAACATGGCCGCCACCTTAGCAGAGCAGATAGTGATATAATCTTTCAGATCGTGATACAAGGATGACATTTGACACACATACTCTGTAAGGGCCCCTCTTATGGAAAAAGGCACTGGCCACTCAAAAATCCAAGATGGCGACCATTTTTTTCATGATGGCCACCACCTTAGTGAAGCAGATAGTGATATGATCTTTCAGGTTGTGATACAAAGATGAAATTTGGCACACATACTCTAAGGGCCACTCTTATGGAAAAAGGCACTGGCCACTCACAAATCCAAGATGCCAACCATTTGTTTAAAGATACTTGTATCACAAAGTGAACGATTCTTGCGAAATGGTCTTTAGCTGCTCAACTAATGTCCAGAACTTTGCTCTGTTCTATTCCTGCTTTAACCAGATTACCAGACTAACCCTGTGTTAGTTTATGTACAGCTCTGTGTTTCACTGTGTTGTCCAGTGTCTATAGGTCTTGTAGCTCTGTTAATCTGTTGATCCCCATCTTGTGCATTTATCTGTGTTCTGGTCGAGGGGTCCTCAACGTTTTTCAGGCCAAGGACCCCTTAGCTTAGTGGTCCTCAACCTTTTCAGGCTAAACAATCATATTTGAACCGGGGACCCCCCAAAACAATCATATTTGAACTGTGGACCCCCAAAACAATCATATTTGAACTGTGGACCCCCAAAACAATCATATTTGAACTGGGGACCCCCCAAAATAATCATATTTGAACTGGGGACCCCCAAAATAATCATATTTGAACTGGGGACCCCCCAAAATAATCATATTTGAACTGGGGAACCCCCCACCCTGACAAGTACTTAGAATTGTAGGAGTTGAGGCATTACATTTAGTTTGACTCGGTTCCACAGATAAATATTGTGAGCTTGTAGATCAGCTATTTTCAAATGTTTTGCCTCTTTCTCATATTTATTGACAGTCTGACCAGTTTTTATAGTATAGTTAGTTAATTCAGTAATGGTCTATTTCTTTTTTTTTCTTAAAAGTCCTTAAATTTTCACTTCAATGTCATCTGGACACCCCCCCCATTTGAGCTAAAAAGCATGTTATTTTACACGTATTTTACACGCTACAAACTTGTAGATCTGCTATTTTTGAAAAATCAACACAATTTTAACAACATATTGAGTTGGGGGTCGGCGGCCAAATACACATAATTTTGGGGGTCCTTGACATGAAAAAGATTGAGAACCTAAGTTCAACCACTGATATAGAAACATAGGTTTTTCATAATACTGTTGGAAATTAGAAGACATTTTGTAGAATCAGCTTCAGGTCCTAATGGGTTAAAACATGTCACCATAGAGACACACGGCGGACTACAAATTCACTCCCACTATTGAGAGAGCGCAGCCACTCGAGGTACAGGAGAACGATGAACTGCAGCTGTCAATGCATTCCCTATGAGAGGATTTGAGAGTTAGCCTACTTTTAAAATGATCCTACATGAACTGGAGACGAGATAGATTTGAACAACAATATGTTTCCAAATGTATAGTGTCTTTATCAACATATCTTCTTGTTTTCTCAATAGTTAATGTGTTTCACATTTATTTTGCCATTTGAATGGGTTTTAACCATAATGTTAACACAGCAGAGGGGAGACGGCAGACAGACAAGTAGTCGCATTTCAGTGACATCACTGTCTTTATGAGCGCCAACTTAAAAGAGAAGAATTCTCATCCCAATCCCGACTGACTTTGTTCGTGTCTATATTTTGAACATCTGGGCTTATATTAATGTTCTCCCTACCGCGGAGCTCCAACGTATGTAAGTTGGGGCAATAACCCAACTAAATGGAGGAGTGACATATCCAGACATTTTCAACAACTTAGTGAATTCTCCAGGTTAGTATTAATATACAAATAGTCTCACAAGATGCTGTTTGGATAATTGTCCAAAATAATCGCCTATAAAAATGATACATGAGAGACACACAACGTATCTGGGTATTGCAAACCTCAAGGGATGCATCTGTGACGTATATACCATGCGACCACTTAAACTTTAGATTTCAGATGCTAGCACGTTTGACCAACTGATGGAGTAATATGTTACACCAGGGGTGATGCAACTTTGATGATGGAGAGGGCCACTATATTTCCACACTCACTCCAGAGGGACACATTGCATATACTGTCAGAGGGCAGCCACCTCTTATCTCCGTATCTTAACTTTTTTCCGTGAATCAATGCCGTACTTCGACATTCTATGTCACACAAAAGTTGCAAAAATAGCCGATCTACAAGCTCAAAACGAGTCGCAGCGCGACACGTTTTGAGCTTGTATATCTGCTATCGTTGCTGTTACAGGAGCACTTCCACTTGTCGCAAACTCTGGTCCTATTCTGAGAGCCTCATGCGTTTGTTTTGTTGTTATTGTTGAATGTTATGTGATGTTTTTTTATCATTGTTTGTGTGTTGTGCCTGAGGACCCCCTGGAAGACGAGACGAAGCATCTCAAGGGGTTTATCCTCCAAACTAAATATATTAACTGCATACTGTAACATTACTCTGGTTAGTAGAACCATAATGAAAACATTTTACACAACACACCATTCACATCTCATTCATTCCAGGCTACAGATGTTTCTTCTTAACCTAACTCACTGTCACAGTAAGTATAATAACTTGTAAGCATTTCTGATGACATCTAATGTGTATTCCACACACACATTTGCTTCACAGATACTCTCCTCCGGCGTTTATGCCTTCATTTAACACATTCAAGATCACTTTATCTCATAATTTCTCACCTGTAAACACACAGACAAACTAAAGGCACATTACAGCAACACTTCCACTCATTGCAAACTCTGGTCCTATTCTGAACACGACCCCTGCTGTCCACCATGTGCCTTTGTTTAGCTGCCCAAAGATCGCCTGTCCCAAATGCAATACCCAGAATGATGAAGTGTTTCACAGCTTTAGTAAATGTATTTTATGTGCCACGCTTCAACCACAGTTCATAATGTGAACAACATCCTAATGAAATGAAATAAAATAATGTATCAAATGGAATAATAAATAATATTATGGGTTATGCCTGTTTTAGTAAATAATATAATCATGTATCTCACATATATTATAGTATATTGTGGGTTGTATATTGAGATGGCAGATATGCCACATTAAAAAGGACAAATCAAACAAATGGGACACTTCATTAGAACACAAAAAAGAATCACTACAGCCTCAGTAGTTTAAATTTTACGATGCCTCTCATATGGATTGCATTGACAGCTGCAGTACATCGTTGTGTCATACCTCTATACTGCCAAAATGACTCAGAAAAGCATTAACATTGGATCACAAAGTTTCCTTACCAAGTATTAGGCTGAATACCCTCAAGCCTCCAAGTCTTTCACCAAACACCCAAATACAGGCTTCTGGACAAACAGAAGGCCACAGACCTGGCCACCCCTTTTATGCACTTCTCTTAAAGGGGCAGTGCTACATTTCATAGAGTTTCAGAAATACACATCAGCTAAGACAATGGTTCTCACACATTTTCACTTCAAGGACCCTCACTTTAATATGCATTCTGCCACGGACCCCCACATATGTTGTGCCAGGGTCCCCCCATACAAGATTTGTGTTCAAATGTTTCAAAAATAGATAAATAGCCATCAGTATATATATACTGTACGGTTACTTTATCATTCCATTTCATTAGGTTGACCTCAGATGAAACCTCCAGTGGAGCCTGCAGTCATCTTGGTTCCAGTGGTGTAAAGTAACTAAGTACATTTACTCAAGTACTGTACTCAAGTACAATGTTGAGGTATTTTTTACTTTACTGGAGTTTTTCCAATATTCAATACTTTTTCTTCTACTCCACTACATCTCAGAGGCAAATATTGTACTTTTACTCCACTACAATTATTTGAATATTTGAGTTACTACTTTATACCTATACCTATTTTATACCTAGGCTATTTGAAAATAACATATCTACAAGCTCACAACGCGTCGCATCGCGACGCGTTGTGAGCTTGTAGATCTGCTATTTTCAAACATTTTAGTACTTTTACTTTTGGTATACTCTAAGTATATTTTGATGACAATACTTTTGTACTTTTACCCTAGTAACATTTTGAACACAGGCCTTTTACTTGTAACAGAGTATTTTTTTATATTGTGGTATTGCTACTTATGTCAAGGACCACCAAATGTATATGTATTTGTCTGCGGACCCACATCTCAAAATATGTTGTTCCAGGGACCCCCCGGAAGCAAAGATTTGAGTTACAAATGTTCACTTAAGAAAACAAAATATATATATTTTTTCAAAGATTTGCACACATTTTTGCCGATTTTACAAAAATAGCAGATCTACAAGCTCATAGTGTGGCACTCAGCTTGTAGATCTGCTATATTTGAATAGCTAAAGACATCTTAAAATGACAGAGATGTGTTCCCTTACCGGTCAGAATGGCAATGTGTGAAGGAGAAATGTAAGAAATGGACTTCAACTTCTCACCAGCAGAGGGAGTCAAGTTCAACGAAGCTGGTTTGTATAAAATAGGAATGAAAGTTAACCACCTGTATAAACAGTGCTGTACAAAGTACTCAGCCACACAGTACTTGATTCAAAGTATAAATACTCCTGGTCAAATATTACTCAGCTACAAGTGAAAGTTGCTCTGTCAAATTTGTACTTGAGTTCAAATTAGCACTTGCTCAAGTATTGAAGAGTAGGCTATTGCTTTTAAAAGTATTATTGAAACGTTCATTTTCTTTTTAATAACTGTATCTAAATGTAGACATTTCAAGGCTTTCCCCTTTGTGTGAGTAAATAAAATACACCTCTTTCTTCTTTTATAGCCCAGTTGGTCAATCTTTGGCTATCTAACATTGTACTACTGTTGTCTGGAGAAAAAGAAATGGAGTCAGCTAAACAACCTGACCTACATTCCAGGTTCTGACCCTTAAATAGATGTGTGATTGGAACACGTGTAGCACATTGGTGGACAGTGGTGTAAAGTACATTTACTCAAGTACTGTACTTAAGTACAATGTTGAGGTATTTTTACTTTACTGGAGTATTTCCAATCTTCAGTACTTTTAATTCTACTCCTTTACATCTCAGAGGCAAATATTATTTTACTCCACTACAATTATTTGAAAACCTTAGTTACTAGGCTAGTTACTTTGTAGATTTTGATTATTATTACAAAACATACATTAACCACTTCAGCCCTATATACATTTAGGCCATTTGAAAATAGCAGATATACAAGCTCACAGTGAGTCACTTCACACTGCACCGTGAGCTTGTACTTCTGCTATTTTTGTTTTTACCATAAATCTTCTGTTCTTGGGGTCCCTGGCACAAAACATTTTCAGGTGGGGGTGTGCGGCAAAATACGTATAATTGTGGGGGTCCTTAAAGGAATAGTTCACCCAAAAAAATATATTTTCTATCAATCACACACCCCATGAAGCCTTGAATTCATGGAGATTTTTTAAGTTTTTGTCGCATTCCTGAGACAATAATTTGATGACCGGCAGGAGACTCATAGAGCCTCCATTGAGTCAAAAATAATCAATGCAAGGAATTTCCAGGAAAGGCAAGCCACCAGCTTAAGATGGTGGGAAGGCGTCCACTGTTAGTTGTAAGCCAAGCATCATGCAACGATGCTCTCTTCAACCTGTGTGGCAGGCCCTGGAACAAAATATTTTTTGATGGGAGGGGGTCCGCGGACAAATATATCTTATTTTTGGTGTCCTTGACATGAAAAAGTTTGAAAACCATTGAAAATATAGTATATAGCATACAAAAAAAAAACTTTTTTAGAAGACATTTGTAAAATCCCCAGAAGCAAAGATTTGAGTTCGTAGCACTCGGTGCCGTGCTACGAGCTTGTAGATCTGCTATTTCTATAGAGCCAAAGAAATCTAAAAATGTCACAGATGCGTTCCCGGTCTTAAAGGGTTACATTTTTATATTCAGCAGGTTGACACATTTACAAGGATACAAATGACGTATTTTCTCCCCCCTCCCCCCCAAAGATGCAAGGCACAGATGATTAAATACAATATATACAGACACCATCAAATAAGATCATAAAAGCCATCCCCCAAGACTAAAATAAAATAAAACTAAGGCCTAACTACCCTCAAACCCAAACAAAATATAAAACACTGTACAACAGACAACCAATAAAATCCCCCCCCCCCTCCCCCCAACTATAGCTCTACAGTAATATTGCAATTCGTAACAAAGCCATCTTCTTATCAAAAATACAAAATACATATAGATTAAGTCAATGATGCCACATTTAATGATAGATTGGTGTATTTACACTACGAAACGGTTATTGGGTCATTTTAACATCTCAGGATTTGATGTGCATTCCTGACAGTTTTTTAAGTTGCTTGATTCAATATTTGGATATTTGATATAAATGTTATCAGACACACCCCCCTATATAAACCCATTGTATTTTCAAAACTCCAGATGCCAGTGAAGAAAACACAACAGTAACATCCTTAAACACTTTACCCTTATGTTGAAGGTCAGTTTTCTCCTTTTCCTTTTAGGTTCAAAAGTAAAACATGGAAATTTGGTCTGTTCTCTTGTTTTTCTCACTTTTAATTTGAAGAGAAAAAAAGAATTATACGTTAGTACTCGGACCCTGTTCTGATTTAATAAAAAAAAAAAAACTTGATCCCAGTTTATGATATTAAGTTAAAAATTAAAAAAAAAACATTGAAAAGGATTTTGTGTTGTTTTACTTGTAGACTTTATTATGTTTTCTCTTTGTTACACAAACCGCCTATAGGAAAACAAAAAGAACCAAATAAGTAAAAATAAGGTTATGAATAGATCAGCAAACTGTGGATCTGTAGAACCCACCAGAGATACATACTGCAGCACAGAACAGATATCAGGTCAACCACTACTGTCACAAAGAGAAATACATCATGGGCCATTTACATATGCAACGTTTGAGAATATCAAAAGGTCTGCCATTGGCTGGAATAGGGGGGGGCGGTGATCGCGTCGCGATCATTGTTGTTTTTGTCCTCCTGCATGGTGCGGTGAAAATAAAAGCTCACCACAATCCAGCTCTTGCCGCCCGCGTGCAGAAACGATTTCACGGGGCCGCGCCCGCCTGCCTCACCGCCCCTCAACTTCTCCGCGCGTCCCAGATAATCGCCCGCCTCCCATTGAAAATGAATTACATAGGCGCGTTGGTCACTTGCCGTGTAATCTCTCAAGAACAGATTCCGACCTGCGGTGGAATCTGTCGGAGCGGTTCGTCCTAACCAGTGCGCATTGGCTAAAAGTGGGCGTGCCTTCAGATCAGGAAGTGGGCCGCGCTTTACCCAATCAAATGTAGTGGGCGGGATTCACGTGTCCATCCACCATGATCCACCCTCCCCCCCTCGAAACTAGCCGAAACTAATTTAACAATAGCGTCCTCGGAGCGGACAAAACCACGGAAAGATATTCACATTTTAAATTACTCTTTCATCATAGAAACAAGTGGGCTTATAACCAAAACCATCCATGTTCTCTGGGAGAAGTGGTGTTAGTGTTCCGTGTAGAAATATTGTTAGTGGGAATGAAAACATGGTCGCACCAACCGGAAGTGATGCGCTATAGGCAGACATGAAACCGGTGTTTCCTTGCGCTCTAGTCTAACATTATACTCCTGCCAGACCCCACAGAATATCAGAAAAGCAGAGGTCGCTGTTTTTCATTTTCTGTGGGGTCTGGCTACGCGAGACTACTTGCCGTGTGAAAAGACCTTTAGGCTGTCTGGCTTATCTGTAAATCCCGTCTGGTGTGCAGCTGAACATTCTAGAGGAAGGTGGGATTTTACGCACCATGTGTCCAACATGACTCTCCAAAACTGTTGTTCCTCATTATAGAGTAGAGAGGTTAGAGGCAGCTCCCTCCACAGATATAGAGAATAGGACCACAATGGAAACAAGTGTCCAGGACTTGTTTTGTGTTATCCTTTTAGCCTAAAAGTCTTGTGCTGACTGTGCTGTTTATATTTCCGACCAATAAAGTATTCAATCAATCGATCAAGTCTCTAGGAATGTTTGCAACAATAGTTCATCATTCAGCTGATCTGCATCCTTGCAGTTTGTCGTGGTCAGTCTTTTAGAACAGTGGTTCTCAAACTTTTTCGTGCCAAGGACCCCCAAATTGACACTTATTAGCCCGCGGACCCCCATTTGAAAAGATAAGCCAGGGACCCCCATAATAAGAGAAGATTTTTACGGCTCTCTAGCAGTGATCTTCAACCATTTTAATTTCAAGGACCCCAGTTTGACATGCATTAGGGCTACGGACCCCCATATAGTGGCATGTATGTCTCTGGGACCCCAATTTATATTATAACATCAATGTTAATTTAACTCTGAGTGTACAAATGGAACCAAATGGACCCTAACGAGTCCATTTGGTTCCATTTGTACACTCAGAGTTATAGAGCCATAAGGGTCCATTTGGTCCCTGTCCATCATTTAGCTGGGGACCCCCTGAAACCCCCTCAAGTACCCATGGGGGTCCTAGGACCCCACTTTGAGAACCCCTGTTTTAGAAGTCATACATCCTGTTGATATGATCTGCTTGTTATGTTTAGACTAAGTTCCTTCCATCGTATGATTCAACAGACACATTACAGGATCACAACCAACAGTGTATCAGGATCACAACCAACAGTGTATCAGGATCACAACCAACAGTGTATCCAATGACCTTTCTCAGAGACTTACTTATGTGGGGAAAAAAACGCACCTTTCTCAAATTGAAAAGTGTTAAATCCCTGAAATAGACAACGTGTGCTCATGTGTGTCCTCGAGCAAGGCATTGCACCTGTCATTGTTCAAGTTGCTCTGGATGACTGTCATTAAAAAGGGTGGGTATACTGATCCATCTTCAACGTGTCCAACTTGTCTTCATCTTCAGAAAGAAAAAGAGAAGTAAGTTGCCTGGATACTGGAGGTATTTTAAGTACATCAGTACAGTTCTACATCAACCCAATTTGTTTCGAGAGGTATGGGTCGATATCATAAAGAATGAATATCATGATTGAACTTGCAGCAGTTCCTTTCCTCATCACTGTATCGATGACAAAACGAGCCTTTTCATTTTTCACTTGCTCCACACGGGCTTCATCATACTCTTCTTTGATTATCACCTTCTTCTGGTAAAGTTTGTCCAGGACACCGTTGAGAACTGGATCTGAAACGCTGTCGATGAAGCTGCTCCGCACATCAAACAGTCTGCCTTCTGCTGGAAGACTCAGTGTGTGCTGAACTTGTTGTTGTCTTAGACCCAAAGCTGAAAGGTCTACATAGCGTTCCCATGCACAGTCGGAGGTGCTACTGTCTTTTAGAAGCAGCTTAACATCTGTAAACCTTCCCTTTAAAATCATGTCAAATGTCGGCAAGTAGTTGCGATCGGGTGACTCTACAAATCTCGCCCTACTTGGTTGAATTATGATGGAATCATCTTCAGGGGAAGTGGAGAGGATGTATTGTTGCTCTGGGATTAGTTCACAGGGAGGGATTTCAATGAAAATCTCATCTCTATTTCTGCTCCTCCTTTCAATCAGAACTTCCCTCAGCACAACATTCTTAGGTAGCAGCAACACTTTCAGGGTTGAACTGGGATGATTATCATCAATCGGTGGTGTATAAAACAGTGACACCAATGCCTGGACAGGACTGGGCTGGGCAGGACTGGGCTGGACAGGACTGGGCCATATCATATCTTTGATGAGACCCAGAAAAGAAAACCCAGTTACATTTATGATAACATAAGTTTCTGTGATCACATGGGGTTTGATCAGCTCAAAGCCATCATCATCCATTACACGGAGAACCGACAAGGATTTGCCTCCACCCATGGAGAGGATCTCACAATGTGGAAATTGTAACTGACACACAGACCCCTGAGAACCTTTGATGTCAAACAATGGTCCTGCAGGCTTCTTGCTAAGCTGGGCTAGAAGCCTTTGGTGCCATGGGACTGTCCTGTAAGTCACATCTCCCTCTGTCTCCATCTTAAACACCAGGTCGGTAACGCTGCATTTGAACAGTCCTGCTTGGGTGCAGTGGAACCTGTAGCTTTCCTTGTTTTCTAAAACAATAATATCAGGTGTAATTTTCAGTGTTTTGTCCAGTAGTGTAACATCATTTACGCTGTGGGACCGCTTGGCTCTGAAACTTGTCTTGTTCTCTAAACATGGAATTTGGCTCAGTGAGGGTAAGCTGTGAGAACGAGGCAGAGAGATGGATTCTTCTATCCTCAAACCACTGAAGCATGAATTTAGATCAGTTTCATCTTGGAACTCCAGAGAGGGATATAGAGAGGACTGTGACTCTGTAACATGATGTTCTTCCATCTCACCATGAAAAGGAATAGTTCCCTAGATAGAATAGAATAGAATAGAATAGAATAGAATAGAATAGAATAGAATAGAATAGAATAGAGAAAGGGAAAATCAAATCAAGGACATTAATTAAAAATGAACCAAAGACATTTCTACAATGCCAGTTCTTAAAAATGTAAATGTCACTTCTTGCCAACTGACTGTTGTGTAATTCCTGACTCTTTGCCAATGTAATAACATGCCTTGCCAGTAACTGCATAACACAACACCACACATGCTTGATGGAGATATGCTATCCTACATATATTTATATATTGCTTGTTTAGATTGTATCTTCTTTTTACAAACTTGGATTTCAATCTGTTCTTTTCATGTTTTTATTGTGGTGGAGTTAAGGGAAAGTGGATGGCGCTCAGCTACACAAAGCCAGACAGATGAGCATTAATAACCACTCACAGTAGTTTTCACCTTGTTCAGAACATTTATTGGTCAAGTAATCTGGGAACCCATCGGCAAAAAGTTCCTTTGAATTAGCCTCTGGGGCAGTGGTGGAAAAAGTACTAAATTCTTTACTTAAATAAAAGTATCAATACTGCATTGTAGAAATACTCTGTTATAAGTAAAAGTCCGGAATTCAAAATGTACTTGAGTAAAAGTAGTAAAAGTATTGGCATCAACATTTACTTAAGTACTAAAAGTAAAAGTACTCATTATGCAGAATGTCCCATTGCACAAGTTTCCAAATGAATAAAATCCTTTGAAAATAGCCGATCTACAAGCTCACAATGTGTCACATCGCAACATATTGTGAGCTTGTAGATCGGCTATTTTCAAATGGCCAAAATGTATATAGGGATAAAGTGGTTAATGTATGTCTTGCAATAATAATCAAAATCTACAAAGTAATTAGTAACTAAAGTTTTCAAATAAAAGTAGTCGAGTAAAAGTACAATATTGTCCTCAGTGATGTAGTGGAGTAGAAGTAAAGGTATTCAAAATTGGAAATACTCCAGTAAATGTACTTAGTTACTTTCCACCACTGCTCTGGGGGCACCGCCCAATTCCCTGTGTAGAGAACGGATGTCGGCCCGTTGACTTTCCCTCAGCCTTTGTTTTCATTCCTAATAATAACAACTCTACACGTTGTAGTTACCAACAGATTCAGTTCTCTGAATCCGTCTTGAGAGATTAAGCAAGTTCAAATATGAGCATTGTGCTTCATACAGTGTTAGCTCAGCGTTCTGACCGGCCTATAGGCTACTTCAGGGTGAAAACAAGGAACAGCTGTATGCCAGGATGAGGAGAGAAAGGGAAGCTTAGGAACGCAGTCTTGTGTTTACTGTCTCAACACAGTTATTGTGCATTCATGTATTGTCCAAGAGGAGTTGGCCCGACAAGCCTTTATGCAACGACTCTGTCCCGACCATATTGGGTAGCATGTTCACCTGTCCACAGACAATCCACCATGCCATACAACATGCAGAATGGAGCACACCCAAGCTATAGCCCAACAACCTGGCTTCGACTGCTCATGCCAATGAGCTATAAGTACAGTGTTTGTTTTCATTCTCCTCCTGCCAGTCAGGAGAGGTACCAAGGAGACAGAAACAAGACCAACACCCTGGTCTGTCTGCTATGGATGTAGAGAACAGAAGCACATGGAGTGGACCTGCTCAGCCACAAAGCATTATAAATAACATTCAGTTAGTATACAGTAGTTACAAATTGGTGCTTCTACCTGTCTTTGTTCTAATCTACATGGTTGGTGTGTATAATAATACATGCTTTAGTGGTCACAGCTCCTTGTCTGTCTCCCGTATAAATGTCCTGCAACACCCCCACCTCTTCCCTTTGTTATTTCCATATTGGAATAGGATAAAAAAAGGATAATTCCTTTTAACAGGTCGTTCATGAAAGTCCTTGCGGTCTTGTTTCCAATGAGAACCTGTGAGCAATTAGGGGTTAAGAGTCTTGCTCAGGGACAAATTTCATTTCATCGACACATATGCTGACCTGGCCTTGAATCAAACCTAGGGCAACCAGGGCCTCTGGCTCTCTAGGCGGGCTCACTAACCATTCAGCTATGGCCGCCCCAATGAGGTGTGTGTCTTTTGTTAACTTTTGTTAACTTCCCTGTATACAGGGAACAACTCCAATTGTTATGTTGTTATACAGTGTATAACAACATAACAATTGGAGTTGCAAATGACTTATAATGTGTTTGTTTAACTTTGTTTAGAGAGGAGTCCATGCACTAAAGCCAAACTAACCCGGAGACGTGTTTTTATGTCATTCTGTGTCAGAATGAACAGAGATTGTCTCTAAAGAGATTCCTGGGTCCACCCATTCAACACAATGCAGAGAAATAGTTACACCGGTTACATAAATCTGGACTGAGAGTTGAGAGAGCACTAGAGCTTCTCTCTCCTTAGTCTGACTATATAGACTCTGCCTTTACATGGACTCTGGTTTTACATCCTATTAAACCGATTCATTACAATCATTTGAGTTGAGAACCTCTGGGTTAATAATGATCTCACCTCTGGTTTATCCTCCATCTTCACATCAGGTTGACTTTTGACCTCCTTGCTCTCTCCCTCTGCTCCCCCCTCCTCCTCATCCTCCTCTTCCTCGTTCTTCACCTCCCTCTGGGAGGTCATGGAGCTTCCTGTCTGGACATGCTGGGAGCTGAGGTCTGTACTGCAGCTGACTGATGTCTGTCCTTCTGTCATCATAGAAGAACTCTGAGACAGCTGTGATGGATGGATGGATGGAGAAAAGAGAGAAAGATGATTTTTCAGATCATTTTGAATATTTCCTCTGACAAATATTACATTTCATATTATAGATATTATATATAACAACTTAACCCATTAAGACCCCAAAATGTATATCTATTTGACCGCGGACTCCCAGAAGCAAAATATTTTGCTCCAGGAGTAAAGACCACTCTGTGCTGCGCTATGAGCTTGTAGATCTGCTATTTTTGAATAGCCAAAGTATAAAATAATGCTTTTTAGCTCAAATCTCAAAGCTACAAATTACACAGATGCTTCTCCTGGTCCTAAAGGGTTAAAACAATTTTTGTAAGGTCTTACAAACAAATAAACATAGATGTATATAAACTATAGCATAAGCATAACTATAATGTCTCAAGACTGATTCAGCTAACAGCAACACTGCCCTAAACATGTAGTGTTGCTGTTAGTAGGAATAAACACAGAAGCACCGGGGAGGAAGTGGACTAAGAAACGGGAGGAGCCAAGCCAAGTTCCTGTTTCTACACAAAACAAGGAGGTGGTGCCCCCAGATTTACCCCCTTTTTTACCGAATGGGTACCCAGATTAGCAAAACTATAATAACCTTGTCACCAGGAGGAAGGGGAGGTGTTGATGTCTGATCCATAGACTTCATCTCCATCTGACCAGACTGTTCCATCTCTACAGAAGAACAAAAAAAATAACGTTAGTTATTTTTTTGTGAGTGAGTGAGTGAGTGAGTGAGTGAGTGAGTGAGTGAGTGAGTGAGTGAGTGAGAGAGAGAGAGAAAGAGAGAGCGTGCGTGCGTGCGTGCGTGCGTGCGTGCGTGCGTGCGTGCGTGCGTGCGTACGTGCGTGCGTGCGTGCGTGCGTCTGTGTCTGTGTGTGTGTGTGTGTGTGTGTGTGTGTGTGTGTGTGTGTGTGTGTGTGTGTTTGTTAGTGGCTAGAACCTTACCCCTACTCTTCCACCTCTTCTCATCCATCAGGTCACAGTATTCCTCCTGTATTTCAAACATCAACAGACAATGAGAGTCAAAACTACATCGAGATGTTAACAGACTGTTCCTTAACATTGTTTGGATTGGAATAACCTTTACTTCCTGTATTTTCAAAATAAAAGACTATAGACATCAGGGCCTCACTAGGTATAGGCAGTGGTGGAAAGTAAATTTACTCAAATGCTGTTCTTAACACATCGGGTGCCAAACACGGTCTGAACCGTGTGTTTACATAGTGGCGGTTCCGAAGCTTCGGTGCCGTTCACGGTCTGAACCGTGATTTCAGTCTTTTTGTTTTTTTCGTTTTTCTTTGCGCGGGCGGGGCTAGAGCAGCTCTGGGAGCACCCATTGGGTACATCCACACATGAGCGTATGCTGACGGCAAACGCTACGCTAGCCCCGTACACACCCATGTTAAGTTAGAAACCGGAAGTTCCGGTCCGGTTTTTCCTATAACATGGGTGTGTACGGGGCTAGCGTAGCGTTTGCCGTCAGCATACGCTCATGTGTGGATGTACCCACTGTAATCCTGCGAAGGAAGTGCCAGATCGCTCACCGGAAACACTTTTTTTCCCCCCATCCGCTTCCTGTCTATTTCCTACTTTGAAACGCCTATATCTCCGAATCTGTTTCCTGTGGTGAAAACCGGTCATGCGCGATTCCCCCCCCGTTGTAACTCGCCAGGGTAATGTTATGGTTCCAGCCTGTAGCCAGACTCATGGCAGAACAAGATTCGATGCTTTTTTTTGCGTGGATTTGCTCGTCGCGCACGCGGAAGGTTTAAACAGTAAAGCGCAGTCAATGGGGAAATGCTGGCACCCACGGTAAGTTGTTATGAAAAAATGCTGGCACCCGATGTGTTAAGTATAATTTGGATGTATTTTTTTATATCCAATGTTCAATACTTTTACTTCTACTTCACTATCTCAGATGTAAATATTGTACGTTTACTCCAATACAATTATTTGAAAATCTTAATTAGGCTACTAATTATTATCAAGATTTAGATTATTACAAAACATACACAAACCACTTCAGCCCTACAGTATATACTTTAGCTATTTGAAAATAGCCGATCTACAAGCTCACAACGCGTTGCACAATGACGTGTTGTGAGCTTGTAGACCTGCTATTTTCAAAGAAAGAATTGTATCCACCTGTTTCCTAGACTTTTCACTGTGTTCCACTTCCTGTCTTTTGATCCAATGAAATCCAATGAAACCGGTCAGATGACTAATGATATCCAATGAAATCCGACAGGAAGTGGAAAACACACAGCCTAGGAAACAGGTGGATACATTTGGAAACTTGCAAAATGGCACATTCTGTATTGTAACAGAGAGGACCTCTGTTACAAATATTGCACATGTATTTTAACCCTGAGTTGACTAAATTGCACAGCATATTGGCACTTTAGTAATTTGCACAGCATATTTTGCACAGTCATTTTATTGTTGAATACATTTGTTTCCTGTTTGACTGAGATGGCCACTCAGCCAACGAGTTCCACCTGGGGAGACTAAAGTGTGACAATTATGATGAGCAAGTGTAATGTGTGTAATAAGTGCAATAGAGACTAGGTGCAATATGGTTGAGGTGCAATGTAAGTTTTATTGTTGAGGTCTGATTGAATGCCTAACAATTACCTGTGTGTTTCAGCATGATTGGGCTGGACCATATCAGGATAGCTGGGGGGGGGGGGGGGGGGGGAATTATTGAATAACCTGTGTAGTTAATGAGACTTGTAATACTTGTGTTTTAAGGCTATTTATATTCATGTATGTATTGTATGTTTAGTTAGGTATTTATTATATGTTTTAGAAACACCCCTATGACTGGTGCAGTCAAATGGTTTAGTCCATGCTCATTAGTGCCAGCTGGCTATAAAAGGCTGCTGCCTTTTCACCAGGCGAGAGTATTGAGAGATGAGGGTGAGAAGCCAAATGCTACCAGGTCTGAGTGTTTTCTCCTAAATGTCTGTCATGTTTTGTGAATAAATACACCTACGGGTTAAACCCTACTCCAGGCCTCTGTACTGATTCCAGCCGCTAAGACGGTCCTCTTCACATGCATAATGAGAACTTTTACTTGTAGTACTATTTTTATGCTTGTACTTTTACCCAAGTGAATTTGGCATACCAGAATTTTACTTTTCCAGCGTATTTCTACATGGTGGTATTGATAGTTTTACTCAAGTAAAACATGTGAGTACGTCTTCCATCACTGGGTATAAGTTTAATGTAAGTAGACCACTGTTAACCTCATGAACGCTAGCCTGGGCAGCATTCCATTTTCGGGTATATGATCCGGTCGGGAGCGGAAGTAAAAAAAAAGAAAAAGTGGCAGGATGGGCAGAACCGGAAAGACGTCTCACCCCAAAAAAAATTAAAAAAAAATAGGTCCGTGCTAATAAAATCCTTGATGCGGCATTGTTTAGCTTATTTTTTAAATGTAAATGTGCGTGCACTATCCGGAGAAAAGCTTTGAAACATGCTGTAACTCATTCACTGTGACGAAACCCCTCTTTCTGCACCGAGTAGCGCGCGGTGCGCACACGGTTTGAATGCGGGGTCTGTCGCCCTAAAACACAATCGCCCCGGGTCAAAATCCAGCGACCATCCATGGAGCAGCCGTGGATGGCCCGCTCAAAAGGTGCGTGGGGCGGGGTGTTTTGGGACGACCGTTCCGGCTGCCCATGTAATGAATTGATGAAGTAAAACTCATCTGTTTTCGCTGCAGCTGCGCCCTAATAATGTTGTTTTAATTTATTTTTGTTCACGTATGCTATTAAAATAATGCAGCTATTGCAGTATTGGGCCTTAACATGTGATTAAAAATGTATATGTATTTGGCCCCTCATATATAAAATAAATACAAAATAATAAAATAAAATCTCATTTAAAATTGAAACTTGCAGCTGATCAATGCGTTTCTGCGTTTACGTGTGGAAAGGGATTAAAAAAAAAAAATCTTTGTCATGTGGCCAGGGATTCTTTTTAAAAACTGAGGACTAAAATACCCGTTTAGAAAAAGATCCATATAAGTGTAGCCTAGGCCAGCAATCCTCGGAGGAGCGCCCGTTCTCCTGGACAAGTCATGCGCAAAGGAATGCATGTATTCCAAACAGACAGGAGCGTTTGGAATAAAGTGTTTACATGGTCAATTCCGATTGATTTAACCCGATTCAAACGGTCTATACCACCCCTCCTATTCCGAATGAAAATGCATTCGGGTCAGACTGGAATGGAATATTCTATTCCAATGGAGGTGTTTACATGAGCAAATCTATTCGGAATGAATTCATTCATTCATTCATTCTGAATAGAAGTGTATTCATTCCGAATACAACTGTCCATGTAACAGCAGCCACTGAGTGTAGAGCTGCTAGTTTCAGAGATGAGTTGTACAGGGGGGAAAGTAAGGGACGTAACAAAATCAGTTTGCCAAAAATAGCCGATCTAAAAGCTCACAATGGGTTGTATTGTGATCTATTGTAAAGCTTGTAGATCGGCTACTTTCATTGAATGTTCACCTCAGAATAAGGACGCTAGGGTTCATGTGGTTACAATGGCATCCCTATTCTGGACATATTTTTGAACATTTCTTTTATCGTTTTATGTTTTTTATGTCACTGAATGAGGACCAGTTAAATGTTAGATATTCGTTTGGAACCGTTACATTGTAATCATGTATTCATTAGAACATGTAAATAAATGTCATGGAGAGAATATTAGGTTCTTACCTCGCTGTTAGCTGACTCATATATGCTCCTCTCTATGTTCTGAGCATCAGTAATCAGGTCACTGTCCTCAGCTGGGTCTCCTGTTGACATGTCCTCTACACTGCTCACCAACACACAGAGAATGAAAGAGACAAAGTCAGACATTAGATTCAACTCATCATTAAATAAGTGATACAGCTGGTCTGGGGTCTAGAAGATGGTGAGGACACATTGTATTGGTTCTGCTTTCTGTGTAATGAACACTCACAGCAAGACGACATAGTAGTCACGGCAACTCTGTGTGTAGTCTTTATGCCAAGACTTCCTCATGTCTGCTGCAGAGAGAGGTAGGGCTGTGATGGATTCCCACTCCAAGCTGAGAAAAAGACAATGATAGAAAAGATAAAGTTACATAGAAAGAGGGAGAAACAATGAGGAACACATGATGTTATGATAATATTTGATATGACATATCTCTAACTGTACAGGTGGAAACAGACAGTTTGCCCTTCATAGTGTAAACTATACCTCCCCACCCAACCCAACCAACAAACAAAGTACAACTACTACTACTACTACTAATAATAATAATAATAATAATAACACTAATACAAATATATCTAATGTTCATGTGTATAATTGGTTCATAACTAAAGAAAATGTTGATATCCTCTACCCAGAAGAATAACTCGGATATATTAAGTGAAAGTAGCAATACCTTCATGTAGAAATACTCCTTTATTCAAAATGTTACTGGCTACAAGCGCACGTTGTGAGCTTGTGGAGTAAGAATGTCAATCTGCAAAGTACATGGTAATTAAAGCTGTCAAGTAATTGAAGTATTCTGTACAATAATTATAGTAAACTAGACCATACCCGGTCGGCGCAGCGCAGCCGTGGGGGGATATGCGCACATGATCTGGCAACCCGGGAGTCAGTTCGTCCCATAGCTGGGCAGCCCCGTAACCATGGCGACAGTGTTTGACACAAAAACGCTAATAAGAAGCTTAGATTTGATGAAATTGAAAAACGGGCTTCACAGTTGTGTTCAGATGGTAATGGTCAATGGCTGTGTGCAAAATCAGAGCAATTGGTCCAGCCAGTGAGGAGAACCGGGTGTCTTCACCACCACTTCACCACCACTACAAACGCACAGAGGTTACTAGAATTATAGTAGGATAAATACTTGTCGTCTATAAGTATAAAAGTATTGAAAAATGGAAATAATCAAATAAAGTAGAAGCACCTCACAATTGTACTCAGTGCTTGAGTAAATGTACTTTAGTACTGTAGTTACTTTATGGCACTTGCTGTACCCCTCCCATCCCTTTAGCTTCACAGAGTAGACCTACACAGTAATACTACTGTACTGTGTACAGTAATACTACATTACTGGTTACAGTAACACTACAGTACTGTGTACAGTAATACTACAGTACTGTGTACAGTAATACTACTGTACTGTGTACAGTAATACTACATTACTGGTTACAGTAACACTACAGTACTGTGTACAGTAATACTACTGTAATACTAAGTGTACTACTGTGCAGTGTACAGTAATACAGTAATATGCACACTACGGAGGCCAAGGAAGAACCTCTGGCCCAAATCTTTCATATCGGCTATATATTTTTGAAACCTTTTTTGATCATACTTCTATACAGATGTTGTCACGCCAATTGGTACACATTATCGCTATAGTCATGTGATCAAGATGGATCAGTCCGATTATTGATATTCCATCCTGATTGGTCAAGATTGGCTTCCAAATTTCGCAGGATTGGTCCGGTTTGAACAAAATGTCTCACATCATGAACACAGCGTGACACTTTGCTGGCCCACAATAAGCTACCTGCCCTGGCGGAGACCTGTGCTCCGAGGAGAACATTTTTCTAGTACTTCTACTCCACTACATCTCAGGGGCAAACGTTACTTTGCTGATTCTTACAATCATACAGTACATTAACCACTTAACCCCTATGTATTACTTTGGTTATTTGAAAATAGGGGATCTACAAGCCCACAGCAGGTAAAGATGTGACGCATTAATGCGACATTACTATGGTACTGTACAGTAAGTATATTTTGATGACAATCTTGTGTACTTGTAACAGAGGATTTTTATATTTTGGTATTGCTACTTTTACTTTAGTAAAAAACAAACTAACACAAACATACAAAAGTGAGGTTGTGTTTGTGAATGTGCTTGCTTGCCAGTGAGCAACACTAATGAATTACAACTCTGTGAATTACAATACATTATGATCCTTGCAAGAAATGTGATTGTCATATCAAATAACTACCTGTTTCATGTCCAATATTTTCATGTTAAATTATGTTTGTGTTTTTTATAGTATAACAATAGAAGTTAGAATCATGTCAAATCTTAATTCATTTCAATGTGGATTCATTCTTTGTGTCATTCCAGTTGAAGTTCAAGGAGATCAGTGATCTTACATTTGGTCTAAAACTCGAGGTTCTTTATTCGACCTAGACCCATAGCCAGCGTATGATGATCCTCTGCTTGTCGAAGACCCATAGCCAGAGGATGATGATCCTCTGCTTGTCGTAGACTCAAAGTCAGAGTATGATGATCCTGTCTCAGACCCATAGTCAGAGTCGGCTTTTCCACCGTCATGTCCTCTGAAATCAAACAAATGTTTCTTCAAGGATTCTGAATATGAAATGTACATAAGTACATACATGCAGAGCGTACTTATGTACTGTGCACACGTGTGTGTGTGTGTGTGTGTGTGTGTGTGTGTGTGTGTGTGTGTGTGTGTGTGTGTGTGTGTGTGTGTTTGTGTGTGTGCCCCCAGCGAGGCGGAACACTGTGCCCGTTTGGTGAGAACAGACTACAGCCCCTAATATTAAGTTAGGAAGTAGTTGGGGAAAAAAACCTTACAACAGAGGCACGCCGTCTCTAGTGGACTTGAGCAACGAGAGGCACGGCCGGGCGAGCCGTCAGGCGAGCTAGTCGCCGTGCCAAACGTTGCAAATTGTTCAGCTGGTCTGGGGTCAAGAAGATGATGAGAACACATTGTATTGGTTCTGCTTTCTGTGTGATGAACACTCACAGGTCTCGGACATGGAGGTCATGGTCGTCCTGTATGATGTCTTCATGCAAAGACTTCATCATGTCTGCTGCAGAGAGAGGGAGGGCTGTGATGGAGTCCCACCTGAGAGAAAGACATGAGACATAGAAAGAGTAGGAAGAAACAATGAGGAACACATACTGTATTATTATGATATTATGACATGTTATTCCATGATATATCTGTAACTGTACATGTGGAAATATGACCTAACAAAGTGCGCGTGCACGCGTGTGTGTGTGTGTGTGTGTGTGTGTGTGTGTGTGTGTGTGTGTGTGTGTGTGTGTGTGTGTGTGTGTGTGTGTGTGTGTGTGTGTGTGTGTGTGTGTGTGTGACTCCCCACCACCCAACCAAAGACAAAATAGAATAACAATTAAAAGAAACAAGGTTTTACCATAACACGTTTTAGATCAAAAATAGCAGATCTACAAGCTTGCGTGTCACATTGCGACATGTTGGGAGCTTGTGCTATATAAAACAAAAAGTTTGATTCATTTTGAAAAGTTATTTTAATTTAGTATTTAAGTACATTTTGATGTCAATACATTTGAATACAGGCCTTTTACTTGTAACAGAGTATTTTAATATTGTGGTATTGATACTGTTACTGGAGTAACAGTGTAAGAAAGCCTGCAAGCGACGCCTAGTGACCTGGCATGGTATTACCCACTGACAAGCCTATTTAGTCAGTAGCGTGCTGACACACGCAGGTCAGCACGTCAGACACAGCAAGCTCTGTGTATTTCTGATCACATGTTCCTTGATTCTTGATTTGTGCATTCATGAAACTATGTGAGTACATTATTTCAGGTCCGAAGTGTTGAATTATTATTCATTTATATCTGGCACTCTGTATATCACTTGTATGTGACTTTATATGCTTAATTGGCAACACCTGTTTGTTTGGCTAGTGCTGATTTAGCTCCCCACTGCCTGCAGTTTGTTTGTAACCCTTTATGGTGTATTATTGTTGCATGATGACATTAATGTACTTTACAGTTTATTTACTGTATCTTACTACATTTGGACAGTTTGGTGACCGGAATCTAGTCCATATTCGCCGCCTCAACCAGTATTATTATTTCTAAAGTAACCGGAGGTGTCCCCCTTCGTTACAAACAGATAATCTGGTACTTTGTCCATCACTGGTAGAAATAGTAGAATGGAGCCGTGCTCCAAAGTGAGCCGTTTTGAGCAACACGCTCAACTTTCACACCACAAAGAAGAAATTTGCGGAAACAATCCCCTTTTCCAAAACCAGCAAAGACAACACTATATTATGTTGTTATTCAATTCCATAATGTGGTTAATAATTGTTTCTTTGGGATGTATAATACACGAAAATTAAGGGAATAGTAACGCCACTCGCGTCCATAAGTAATTGAGCGCGGACATCTCCGCGTTTGGCTGCAAACAGTGGGTAAGTAATGAAATTAGCTTAGCTATTAGCCATATGGCGGACCGCACGATTATTTTCCACTTCACTTCCCATTAATGCATTCATGTCATATGTACATGCCGAGTTAAGCTCTGACATTTAAGTGAAATGTAGCCTGATATTACCGGATTGCTAGTGGCTTTACAGTAGCACATTTTAGATTCAAAATCTATTCATGTAAGTCTGCAAAGTAACTACAAAAATAAGTAGTAATTAAAGCTGTCACATAATTACACTGTACAGAAGTAGAAGAATTGAAATTCCGTACCCAGTACCCATACTCATCTGCTTCTTCTCCCTCAGCTCAGACCTCTTCTCATCCACCAGGTGTCTGTATTCCTCCTGTATTTCACACATCAACAGACAATGAGAGTCAAACTACATCCAGATGTTAACAGACTGTTCCTTAACATTGGTTGGAATTAACTTTTAATTCCTGTATTTTCAAAATAAAAGACAGATCAGGACCTCAGTAGGTATAAGTGAACAGTAAGTAGATCACTGTTAACCTCATGAACCCTAGCTTCCCTATTCTGGAGCAATCATCACCATCTGTTTAAAGTCCGCTTTCCAGGCTCCGCTGGGTTGGACTGGGTTCTCGCTATGGCTTTCTTCCACCGGGAACGGTCCATGGCCATCTCGTGATTGATGCCGAGTGCTTTCATGTCAGCTAACACGGTCATCTGCCAGGTCTTTTTAGGCCGGCCACTGGGTCTTGTCCCCTCCAAGTTGATCGACACTACTTTCTTCACCCAGTCATTCTCCTCCTTCCTTACAACGTTTTCGTACCATCGCAGTCTGCCTCTCCTCACCACATCCACTATGGCCTCCACCCCCATCTTCTGTCTCAGCTCTGCACTGGTCTTTCTCTCCCTCAGTGATCCCTCCCTCTGATCATCCTCATCTCTGCTCTGTTCAGCTTCTCTTCATGGTCCACCCTCAGGGCCCATGTCTCACTTCCATATGTCATGCCACTTCTGACGCAGGCTGAGTACACTTGCCCTTTCATCTTCAGGGATGGGGCCTTGGATGTTAGGAAGGGCATAAGTTCCCTGAACTTCTTCCATCCACTTCTCACCCTTGTGGTCACCGCTAGGTCCACCCCCCCATCAGCGTTAAGCATGTCTCCCAGGTAGCAGAAACTGTCCACCACCTCATATGTCTCCCCGTCTACTACAAGCCCCTCTTGCTCGGCTGCAACTACCTGTGCGACTTCTCCCCTGCACCGCTTGCACTGGAATGTTTCGCTGGCCACTTGCAGGCTACCTTTTACTCCACTGCATCTCCTGTGGACCCATTTTTGGCAGCCCTTGCACTGGAGAGAGTTAGCTTGTACTCCCTTCCCACAGACTCCACATGGCCATGCTCCTGACTGCTGTATCACTCCCAAGCCTGCACCACCAATTATGACCTTTGACTTTGCCGCATTCACCTTCATCCCTTTCACTTCCAAGCATGTCCTCCAGGCTGCTAGTCTTTTTGCTAGGTCTTCCCTTGAGTGAGCCATCAGTACCAGGTCATCCGCATAGAGCAGCTCCCATGGTAGTCCACCCCTCACTTCCCTCGATACCACATCCATCACAATAGCGAACAGTAATGGACTGAGTACTGATCCCTGATGCACACCCACCCTTACTTCGAACCCATCACTGTCTCCCATTCCCGTTCTAACTACTGTACATGCTCCACTGTAAAGAGCCATCACCACCCTGACCAGACCCTCCTCCACTCCAGACTTCCTCAGGGCCCACCTCACCACCTCTCTTGGCACCCTATCGAATGCTTTTTCCAGGTCAACAAAAGCATAGTACAACCTCTTCCTCTTCTCCTGATGTTTCTCTTGCATCTGTCGGGTGACAAAGATTGCATCTGTTGTACCTTTACCGGGCATGAAGCCAAACTGCATCTCATCCACATCTACCTGAGTCCTCACCCTCTTTTCCAACACCCTCTCTAGCACTTTCATTCCATGCTCCAGCAGCTTAATTGCCCTGTATGACCCGCATGCGATTGGATCACCCTTCCCCTTGAATAGTGGCACCAGGATGCTTTTTGTCCAGTCTTCTGGAATGTGCCCCTCAGTCACGACACTGTTGCACAGGTCAGTCATCCAGTGCACACCGACGTCCCCTGCCGCCTTCAGCATCTCCGCCACCACTCCAGATGGCCCAGGCGCCTTTCCCTCCTTCATGGCTTTCAGGGCCTTCACCACTTCTATTGGCATGATCGGGCAGCATTCACCCTCCACCTCGTCACATCCCACCTCTCCATCCCAGTCATTCTCCACATTCAGCAGTCTTTCCATGTACCTTCGCCATACTTCCTTCACTCCTCTGTTGTCTGTCACGATGTTGCCATCTTCATCCCTCACACAGCTTGCACCGGTCACATCACGCCTCTCCTTCACCATCTGCTTTGCTATCTTGAAGAAGCTCTTTTGCCCTCTCTCACTCTCCAGCTCACTTGCAAATTCTTTCCTGTTGGCCTCTTGGGCCTGCCATACTGCTGTCCGTGACACCCTCTTTGCCTCTACATACCGTACTCTATCTGTCTCATCCCTAGATTTCTTCCATACTTTATGGCACCGCCTCTTCTCGTTCACTGCACTTTCAACACTGTCATTCCACCACCATGTCTCTCTTTGTCTTGCCTCACCCCTTGTCCACCCACATACATCCTCTGTTACTTTGAGCAGGGCTTTCTTCATTGCCTGCCACTTTCCACCCACGTCTCCTGATTTCAACGCTTCCTCCACTTCCTCAGCTTCTCCCTAAACTCTGTTCGACTCTCTGCTTTCTGTAGCTTCCACACCTTCAACTTAGGGAGATGCTTTTTTGCCGCCACTTTCTTGGCTCGCAGAATTAGATCTCCGATGACTGGGCGGTGCTGAGACACGCACTCTTCTCCAGCAATTGCGTTGACATTCCTGACCAGGACGCGGTCCTCCTTTCTGACCATGATGTAATCTATTGTGCTCTTACATCCACCCGAACTGTATGTTACTAGTTTGGCTTCGTCCTTCTTGAAAAGTGTGTTGCACACCACCAGCTCCAGTGCATCTCCAAACTCCAGAATCCTCTCTCCCTCCATGTTCCTCAGGCCATATCCCTGACCACCATGGACTCCATCAAAGCCACCTGACCCCCTTCCCACATGTCCATTCAGGTCACCTCCAAGGATTATAGCCTCATCCTGAGGGATCCCCGACAACACCATAATGGCCTTGTCCCAGAACACATCCTTCTCATCCACACATCTGCCAACTTGAGGGGCATAGAGTGATATGACATTTGTCAGGCGCTTCCCAAGAATCATCTTCACAAAGAGGATCCGCTCATTCACCCTACTGACACTTAGCACTTGGTCTATCCACTTTTCAGCGATAAGAACTCCAACACCACCTGTCCCTTCATTGCAGCCTTGCCAGAAGAACTTGTACCTTCTACCAATCACGCCCAACATCCTTGCGCTTCCACCCTTCCATCTCGACTCCTGAACACAGCAGACATCCACCCTTCTCCTGTGCAGAGCATCGACCACCTACCCTGACCGACGCGACATGCTACCGATGTTCCATGTAGCAACCCTGACACGCACCTCCTGCTCCTCTCTCTCTCTGTTCCGCTTCTGGCCTCCCCGCAGTACTTCGAGCCGATGGCCGTCATCTCCTGGATGTAATCCACCTGCGGCTTGGCCTCCTTCTTCATCATTCTGTTTGTCGTAGGCTGATGAGAATGCCCACGGGGTACTTAAGGCTGTACCCCGCCTCTTCTGTGTTTGTCCAGCCAATTTTTACAGCTGGATGCCCTTCCTGACGCCAACCCAAAGGGATTGATTTTCTGTAGGGGTTGCCTCCCTTAGCCTATTCCTCTCCCAAGGAACCCACTAGGCAGCGGTACTATTTAACCCATAGTTGGGGGCTGGTTCGTGGGCACCAGGGCATGTCCACACACCGGTAGGCCTGCGTGCCGCACGTCTGGGGGCCAAACCTCCTCCGAGTCCCTTGTAGTTCAGCCGGGGTCCGAAATGTACCCAGTTACCGTGTGTCGCCACAAGGAGGCACTGAATAGGGCTTGCTGTTAGAGAGGCTATGTACTGGCAGGGAGAGGCACACACTCAGCTCTCCCGTTCGCATTCTGCTAGCCAGCGGTGAGGGTTGACAGTGAGAAGTGACGGGCACTGGGCACTCCACCAACACACTAGACGCATCACAACAACCCGACTTCTTACGAAATCAGACACAATCATTCTGCACAAATAGCAGATCTACAAAATCACAATGAGCTTGTAGATCTGCTATTTTCAGTGAAGCACCCCTTAGCTGACAGAGAGATGAAGCGGGGACCGCCACTAAAACATTGCATCAGATTGTGCAGATTAAAGTGTTTCATATATATCATACTTGCTTTATCCATCAGTGTTGGATTCATGTTAATGTGTATTTTCACACATAACTTGACCTTTGCCTCTGTACTTGGTCTGCTCTATTTCCCCCTCTGCAACAAACCTCTTCGCCGAACATAGCCGATCTACAAGCTCACAATGCGTAGTGAGCTTGTAGATCGGCTATTTTCAGCAAATGGTACACCCAAAATAGGGCTGCTAGGGTTCATGTGTATTGCATTATATTGTGTGTATGTGTGAATAAAAACTGAAACCGAAAGAAAGAAAAGTAGGTTCAATACCAGTTTTTACATCTCAAAAGCAAATAATGTACTTTTACTCCACTACAATTGCTTGAAAATGTTAATTACTAGTTACTTTGAAGATTTAGATTATTATTACAAAAAAGAAAAAACACAAACTACTTTGGCTATATTTGAAAATAGCCGATCTACAAGCTCGCCATGCATCACAAAGTGATGTGGTGTGAGCTTGTAGATCTGCTATTTTCAAAAGATTTCATATATTTGGAAACTTTTTTAAAGTTTTTAGTACTTAAGTACATTTTTATGACAATACTTTTGTACTTTTACTCAAGTAAAACATATGAGACACACTGGGTATAAGTGAACATTTTAATTTAAGTAGACCACTGTTGACCTTATGTACCCAAGCTTCCCTATTCTGTGAAAACAGGAGCTCTAACAAGCTCACACTGAGCTTGTAGATCTGCTAGTTTCAGCGAAGAGATTCGGTGTAGAGGGGAAAAAGTAAGGGACCAAGAATAGACCCCTGAGGGACCTAACCCCATTCCATTTAAGTATAGGGTTTAAATGGTTAATAAAGCTGATCTACAAGCTCACATAGTGTATATCTGCTATTTGCTACAGATATGAGGTTTCTGCCCGACAGCAACGATAACCACATTAACCCTTTATACATTTTAACGGGGTTCCCCAGGGCTCTGTACTAGGCCTGATGCTTTATTGTCTCAACACCAAATTTGTTTGCCTAAAATAGTAGATAAAAAAGCTCACAACGGGTTGCATTGTGGTGTATTGTAAGCTTGTAGATCGTCAAATGTTCACCCCAGAATAGTTGACGCTAGCGTTCATGTGGTTACCTGGCATCCATATTTTAGACACATTTTTGTTTATAGTTTAGTTTGTTTATGCCACTGAATGATGAACAATTCAATCTTACACGCTACATGTTTTCATTAGAACATGTAAATAAATGTCATGCACAGAATATTAGGTTCTTACCTTGCTGTTAGCTGACACATACGCCTCCCTCTCTATGTTCTGAGCATCAGTCACCAGGTCCTTACTGTCCTCAGCTGGGTCTCCCGTTGACATGTCCTTTACACTGCTCACCAAAACACACACAATGAGAGAGACAAAGTCAGACATTAGATTCAACTCATCATTTAATAAGTGATAATTGTTCAGCTGATCTGGGGTCTAGACGATGGTGAGAACACATTGTATTGGTTCTGCTTTCGGTGTGATGAACACTCACATCATGCGGACATAGTGGTCCTGGTCTATCTGTGTGATGTCTTTATGCCAAGACTTCCTCATGTCTGCTGCAGAGAGAGGGAGGGCTGTGATGAAGAACCAGCTGAGAGAAAGACAATGATAGAAAAGACAAAGAGACATAGAAAGAGGAGGGAGAAACAACGAGGAGCACATATTATTATGATATTATGTCATAATATTCTATGATATGTATCTGTAACTGTATACAGTAAGTGGAAATATGACCTAACAAAGTGTGTGTGTGTGTGTGTGTGTGTGTGTGTGTGTGTGTGTGTGTGTGTGTGTGTGTGTGTGTGTGTGTGTGTGTGTGTGTGTGTGTGTGTGTGTGTGAAATTATTATTAACTCATGCACTGCCACTGACGTAAAAAACATATGTTTTTTTTCAATTACCACATCTGCCACTGACATAATTTAGAAAAAAGTTGATTTTATAAAGATCTCACCGTTCTTCATCACTCGTCGGAAATAACGTCAATCCAAGATTTATATTTCAGTCTGCTTCCTGTCTAACTGTCCCTCTGAAACACCATTGTCTCGGCTTTGTTTTTCTCCGCCGTGGTGCGTTAGACGCGCTGTTTAGAAACTGCTACTACTGGAAAATGGAATGTAGTGGATTGAAAATGTGTTCTCTGGTCCACTCACACACCTACCCTACAAACAGTTGGACACACGATCATAAGGGATGTACATTTTCTGTGGCGATTTGAAAAAGTAAGTGAACCGTCCGTTCACGTGACGGTACAGTATATGGTGTGTTTACGCAGGGCAGCAGAAAGAAAGAGAGAAAGATCTGAGTCGATCGAAATGTTTGTTGTCTGGGCGACGTCCACGTATAGCATGTGTGTTTACAAACGATTGGCGATCATAATGAATATAATATATAGGTACACGTTATTCCAACCAGTTCCTTCCCCTCCATCAGGCGCCCCGGGGGAGGCAGTATAGAGAACAGGATTACAGCATGTTTTTGTGAGGGTACCTACCCTAGGAGACAGGGGGACAACATGCCAACCCCACCTAGTGTATGGGCACTGATGACGCAGAGGAGAGAACACTCCCCCAGTGCCCACAGCGTCCCCGGCGGGAATCAAACCCAGGACCTTCTAGCTGTGAGGGGACAGCACTACCGACTTCGCCACCGTGCCCCCCTGATCTTTTGTGTACGCTGAGCGAATTTGAGGTTGATTCATTATCGGGAATAATAATAATAATAAAGCTGCAAGCAGCGATGAACGGGCCCTCGAAGCTCTGTCCACGATACAAGTCTGTATGGCAATCAGCTGAAAAACTAGGCTACATAGCTTAACATTACAGCCTGTCCCTATTGGCCGTCTAAGTAGACCTGGCAAGTTTCTTAGGGTTTCGATGCTGGGAACTGGAGTTATGGCTGTTTAAAGCCCAGCCAAAAGGAATACAGCGGGGGCGGGGCCTAAGCAATTACAGCGTGTCCTTATTCTCCGTCTTAGTGCACATAGCATGTTTCGTAGGTTTACCATGCTGGGAACTCCTACACAGGAATAATGACAGAGACTTGTGGGGGGGAGGGGGGTTGATGGGGGAGGAGGTGCCTATAGTTCAGGTATGCCGTTTAGGTCAGGCTGAGAAGGGGTTAAAACAATGATCAAAGGGGGTGGGTGAAGAAGAAGCCCACAAAGAGGAACAAGGAAGTGGCAGAGACACTATTGTTACACAGTGTGTGGAGAGACTCAGCCTAGACAGACAGAGCAGTCTCTTTGTTGTTTTTCGGCACCCTCCCAACCCAGTTCTAGTCTGTATTAAAAGGGCAATAAAACCTGGTTCTCCTGTTAAAACATCAGTCCATGTTTCCTTCATGTATTTAAGTTAGTGAGTGAGCTGTGAGGGACCGCAAATGCTATACTGTCATCCTCATCGTCATCATCATTATTATTAATAATTTCAACATGAATTAATTAATTGTGTCCATCAGTTGAGGTTCACACAGATCAGTGATACTTTGTGTCTTCAGGTCCAGGTTCACAACTGAGGTTCAAAGGTTAATCATTTGAAGCGTCACTGTTCATAGACATGCAGCTGGATAAAGAAAAACAAACAAACAAAACAGACAGAGAGCCAACGTTACCTTATGGATAAGACCTTTGACAGTTTGCAGTTTCTGCATCTTAAATCCTTAGCAGTGTTCCTGGAGAAACAGTTTCTGCAGTCCCAGTCTTCATCATCAGTGGCTGGTTTTGCTGGTCTTTTTATCCTGGCAAACAGACAAAGACAAGAGTCAAGTTAGTTGTGTATAAATTACATTACTTCATAATTTAATAATAATGAAATAATAAAAACGATGATGACACGTGGAAACCGATATGTAATGTACAAGCTCATTCAGTGTGATCCAAAGCCAACCAACCAAAACTGTCCCCTTTTCCAAAACCAGCGAAGAAGACGCTATAATTTGTTGTTATAAAATTAAGTCCAATTAACGCCATAACGTGGTTAATAATTGTTTCTTTCTTGCATTTATGTCATATTTACATGCCGAGTTAAGCTCTGACATTTAAGTGAAATGTAGCCTGATATTACCGGATTGCTAGTGGCTTTAGCACATTAAGAAAAAAATAAAGAAAAAAAAACATATTGAATACACAGGACTCCAATGGAAACAAGCCATAGTGCTTTCTTGGGCTTATCCTTTTAGCAGCCCTTGTATAAAACTGTACCTCTGTGCTTTTTGTGCGCATTGAACTCAGCATGAGATCAAATGGTTGTGATATAGTGTTGTTTATATTGTACAGTGTTATAGTGTTGTGCATATTGTATAGTGTTTATATTTTTTAGGAGGATTCACATACTTTGTGTGTGAAGGTCCAGGTTCATTAGTGAAGTCAGGAGGTTTTCTTGTAGATGCGGACGCTTGATGAAGCTAGAGAGAACAAGACATGTAAGTAGGCTAGGCCTTAAACGAAGTTCAGGCATAGCCAGTGGTGAAAGTGGGCCGGAACGGTGTTCCGGTAAAAGATTCGGCACCGGAACGCCGTTCCGTTAAGAAAAAGTCAAAAGGCAGCTGTGAAAATCCCATATTAAATAACCTGTCATAGACCATGGCCATGGCATATTCAAGAAGAAAACATAATCTACTAACGTCAGATTATTAGCATACAGGGCGTCACAACCATTCATTTTGCTTAAGACGGGACACCCTCACTCTCACTTTTTGTCTGACTTTTTTTTTCTCTCCCGTTCCATATAAACTGCAGCTTTCATTCAAATAGCGTGAAGTAGTTTCAACTAGGCTACCTGGGTACATCTACTTCCAGTAGTATCAGTATGATTTCAAAATAAAACGTGTGTTGAATTGTAACATTACAAGTAGATTAACCAAAAATAACTCTTATTTTGAAATGCACATCGTTTTGAAAGGAAACCAGATTTCTGGGGGCTACTTCACTAATGACTGACGTCAAGCCGATACGTTCTCAAACTCCATGCTTAGCTTGAGTAAAAAGGTAAACACGGACGTGGGTCCTGGGACATTATGGAATATAAAGACGATAAAAGTTCATATTTACCACCATGCTCTCTGAAACCAAGACAATGTGGGCCAACAACAAAAAATGTGTTCTCTTTCGTCATCTTTGCAGAAGGTGAGTAATTAATCTAATGCAGTGGTGGAAAGTAACTAAGTACATGTACTCAAATACTGTATGAGTAATTTTAAGGTATTTTTTACTTGACTGGAGTATTTCCAATTTGGAATATTTTTACTTCTATTCCAATACATCTCAGAGGCAAATATTATACTTTTACTCCACTACAATTATTTGAAAACTTTAGTTACTTACTTTATAGATTTTAATTATTATGACAAAACATACATGAACCGCTTCAGCCCCATTTAAACTTTGGCTTTTTGAAAATAGCCGATCGACAAGCTCACAAGCGATGACGCGTTGTGAGCTTGTAGATCTGCCATTTTCAAAATATTTTAATACATTTGATTTTAGCCATGGACCCCCATCTGAAAATGTTTTGTGCCGGGGACCCCCAGAAGAGAATATTTGTCTTAAAAAGTATAAAAACAATGTTCAAATACTGCACAAAAATAGCAGATTCACAAGCTTGCATCATGGGTGAACTGGTTTTAGAGTACTTGGTATTGTACAGTATGATCAAGTTGGACAATATAGCTCTGTTTTCATCATGTGTATCAGGGGTGCAGCCATGGGTGGGCCTGGTGCACCCAATTGATTTTACAAAAATTAATACAAATATTTTAATTAAATTTTCTTTGATAATAAAATCGGTAAAATCAGGCAAAAATAAGAATTAAACAACCCTAACCCTAAACCCTAACCCCGAAATAAAGTAACAAAAAACGAAAATAAAGTACCAATATCCGCGAAATAACCGAAAAAAATCGCGCGCGCACATTCACGCCACATGCACACGCGCTGCATGTGGCAGTTCCGGCAAGAAATGTCAACCACTTTCACCCCTGGGCATAGCAGAAAAAGCAAGAAAGGGATGGATGGTTGGGCTGGGGGAGGGGGGGGGGGCAGCTTAGCATTTCCCTTTGCCTTGGTTCATTCTGGTTCTTGTCAAATCGTTCATGTACCCGATTGTACATGGAAAGAAGCTTTTTTCCAGTCTATTGCTAGTAGCTTTGAGACTGCGTAGGCGTTTTCCATGCGGCAACATCTCGAACAGTCTGTGGTTGGGATGGCTTCGATCTTTGATGATTCCTCGTGCTTTGCTGACACAGCGTTCGTCATACAGGGCTTGGATGGGGGGGAGATCACATCCGCTGATGAGTTCGGCTGTCCGCACAACCCTCTGCATTGCCTTGCGGTTGAGCTCGGTGCAGCTGCCGTACCAGGCAGTGAAGCAGCCAGTCAGGATGTTCTCTGTGGTGCGTCTGTAGAAAACTCTTACATGCCTTTGTTTCATCTCGCCTTGACTACTGCAATTCGGTTCTCACCTGCCTCAATAAAACACCCATAGACCGCCTGCAATTCATTCAAAACACTGCTGCAAGACTGTTAACGAGATCAAGCAGAAGGTGTCACATTACTCCAGTTTTGGCATCTTTGCACTGGCTTCCTATACATTTTAGAGTTCAGTTTAAGGTCCTGGTGCTCACTTTTAGAGCTCTGCACAGCCAGGCACCTGAATATTTAACTGACTTACTGAAACCATATGTGCCATGCAGGACCCTGAGGTCAGCGGACCATGGTCTATTGGTCATTCCTCGTACCAGGTTAATCACCAAAGGTGACAGAGCCTTTCAGTCTCTAGCACCTAGACTCTGGAATGCCCTTCCTTGTGGCCTGAGAGCTGCAGCGTCTGTGGACATTTTTAAGAATCAGCTAAAAACATTACTGTTTCAACATGCTTTTGGGTAATGTCATTGAGCTTCTCCTCCAATGGTGATATATGTCTGCTGTATTGTTTTTCTCTGAGATGCATTGTGTTTTTGTTTCTGTTTCTAATTATTGAATGTTTTTTGCTGTTTTCATTTCTGCTGCATGTTAAGCACTTTTTGAGTCCTTTCTGTGAAAAGTGCTATACAAATAAAATGTACTTACTTACTTACCCTTAGGACTTTTTGACCCAGCTTTCTTCAGTTGTCTGAGAAATTAGAGGCGTTGTTGTGCTTTCTTCACCACTCGCTCTGTCTGCCCAGGTGAGATCTTCAGTGATGTGCACCCCCAGGAATTTGAACTCTCTGACCCTCTCCACTGCAGCACTCCCGATCTGGATGGGAGAGTGATCTCTGGGAGGCCTTCTGTTGTCAAAGATTATCTCTTTTGGTTTTGCAACATTTAGAGCCAGGTTGTTCTCCTGGCACCATAGTGCCAGGTTCTCCACTTCTCTCCTGTGGGCTGTTTCATCGTTGTCAGGGATCAAGCCTATCACTGTGGTGTCATCTGCAAACTTGACCACTTGGTTGGAGCTGAACAAAGCCATGCAGTCGTAGGTGTACAGGGAGTAGAGAAGGGGGCTCAAAACGCATCCCTGAGGGGCTCCTCTGCTGAGGGTCAGGAGGGCAGAAGGCATAGTTCCCATCCTCACCACCTGACGTCGCTCTGTCAGGAAGTCAAGAATCCAGCTGCAAAGGCTTGGGTTTAGACCTAGACTCCGTAGCTTGGTGTCTAGTTTGAGGGGGATTATGGTAGTGCACGCTGAGCTGTAGTCTATGCATTCTCACATATGACTTGTCACTCTCAAGGTGTGAGAGGGTGGTGTGAAGTGATGTGGCAATGGCATCATCCGTGGATCTATCCTTACGGTAGGCAAATTGAAGGGGGTCGAGTGTGGGTGGCAGCGTGTTGTTGATCATCACTCTGACATGTTTCTCAAAGCATTTGCTCACTATGGGTGTGAGTGCAACAGGCCTCCAGTCATTTAACTAGGTTACTTTGCCTTTTTTAGGGACCGGGACAATGATTGCTGTTTTGAAGCAGGATGGTACTTTGCTTTCACAGAGAGATTGGTTGAAAATGTCTGTGAAGACACTGGCCAGTTACGTTGCGCATGCTTTGTAGACCCTAGGATTTCATCAGGTCAGAAAGTTGATGTGCCAGAAAGTCAAGCAAATATCTGACTCTGCTATGACCAGGTCATGCCACATGCCATCACTGAGGTGTGAACTGCAGTCCCATTGTTAAAAACCCTGGGAGTGGAGGGCACGGTGGCGCAGTCGGTAGCGCTGTTGCCTCACAGCTAGAAGGTCCTGGGTTCAATTCCCGCCGGGGACGCTGTGGGTGCTGGGGGCGTGTCTCCTCCTCCACGTCATCAGCGCCCATACCCTAGGTGGGGTTGGCGAAAGGGCCCACTCTGTGTGGAGTTTGCATGTTCTCCCCGTGTCTCTCAGGGTAAAAAACCCTGGGAGCTAGGCAGAGTGGGTGCCGGGGGGAGGTGGGGGTTAAGGGAGTGGGGGATGCTTTCCTCTGAGCTTCAAAGCGATAGTAATGTTTGTTTAGCTCATCAGGGAGTGACATAGATAATGCATTCTCTTTGGGGGTGGGGGATTTGAAATCGGTGATCATTTTTAGACCCTGCCATAGATCTCTGCTCTTGTTTGAGCTAAAATGGGCTTCCACCTCCCTTGCATATTCCCCTTTTGCGGTTTTCAGTGTTTTGCGAAGCGCATAGGGAGTGCACACACAAAGTTTTACACAGATCGGTGCAATTAAAGGTAAAAACATGAATTGGCCTGTTATAGTGCCACTATGAGGCTGATTTGAACAGTTTCAAGTGGCATTTCTTCCTCAGCCTAGTGGGAATGTACGTGCAAAATGTCACGAAAATTGCACAATGTGTTCATGATTTGAGGCATTTTGTTCAAAACGGAGCACTCCTCCAAACTTTGGAAGCCATTCTTAGCCAATCAGGATGGAAAATGAAACATTTGAAAGACTTCAGTTTTGTTTAATGACTATAGAGATACTGTGTATCGATTTGCGTGACGTTTGGACAAAACATGTAGGAGTACTGTAAAAAAAAAAAGTGTATAGAAAAAAGTGGCCTCCTCGTGGCGCTATAACAAGCACATGTGACAATTTTGGGCCAGAGGTTCTGAATTGGCAACCAGGGAGTGTGTGTGCACAGTTTTGCTGCCATCAAGCGGACGGACGGACGGACGGACGGACGGACAGGGTGCAAAACATACGCTCTCGAATGTGTCTTTGATTAGACAGCGGTCTGTAATGGACCCTTCGCTAAACCCCACCCCAAAAGTGATTGTCCAATGCCAGCTTAAGTATCATTTATAGTCGGACGTAAGGATACTTAACGAGCGCTGGCGCTCCTTACGTTGTCGTTTTTGTCTCCCCCTCCGTCAAATGCGGCTCCAGTTTTTCCTTCCGTGCAGTCGACATTCACCGTCAGGCCAACGTACGTTCACTATGTTTTGCCTGTAGTAGCACTGGCGCCCGTTGGCAGTATAAGGAAAAAAGTTTCCTTGGGCCTTCTTTCTCCAAAAAAGACCCACGTTTGTGGAAGTACTTGAGTAAATGTACTTAATTACTTAATAGCCGACCGTCGATCCACGGTCTGTGACAAAATGAACCCAGCCATTCCCTAAACACACACACACAAATAATATAGCACAGTGCAGTATGGGTCGAAACTCACGTTTTGTAGACAACCATTGTCTAGTTTGTGGACTAGTTTGTGTCTTTTATTGCGTTGTTTTGGCTAGATGCTACAATGCTAGTTTCATAGCATTGTAGCATCACAAAACCTGTTGCCAGGTTTTGTGAGAGAAATAAGTAACCAGGTCTATGAAAACAAGCCCAAAAGAATCTGCTAGGCCACATATGAAAATAGCAGATCTACAATATATATTTGAGAATCACTGGTTTAAATAATAATTGGCCCAAATTAGCAACTACAATTTAGAAACAAGCCCAAATAAAACCGCAACCACCAATAAAAAAATGCTTGTTTGTTTACAAGCAACTATACAGAAAAATAAGCCCAAAGTCGCTTATAATAAGCAGACATGGCAACATTGGGTATGGTACACACTCACTCTCGCAACTGCCATCTAGTGGATGAATATCTGTATTACGCTTGTACACTTTAAAATAAATAAAATAATCCCTAAACAACGTGAGCGACCATGCCATGTGTCCGTAAAGAACGGACGTAATCCCTCACCCCCTGACGCACGTTTCAGACCCATCTAGGGACTTTGAACGGGCCTTTAGCAACTGTTATTAGCCTGGCATAGGTCTGGCAAGTTTTCATCACCTGCCATAGCTGTCAATGTTATTTCGCCTGCACACACACAATCATTTGCAACATAATACCAGCAAGAATTGGAATACCACGATAACGCAATGGTGACTATGAACCAGCAACAGATTCCACGTACCCAAAACCGTTGGAGGGTTCTTTTCCCAAGCTGAAATCTGCACTTAAACTGCAAGGCTGCATGGCTGTGTTAAAAAGACACTAGACCATACCCGGTGAAGTGCGCAGGCAAAAGTAGTTGCAAACGTGGGGTTATTGCACGTCCTGTGGCGCGTCCCGTCCCGTCGTGCCGCGGCGTGTCCCGTCCCCCCCGCGTGTCCCGTTGCGCCCCCCCCCCCTGTAGGGGGGGGGGGGGGACGCCCATGAATGCATGGGCGTCCTTAACAAATAAACTCTCCACCTGTTTAGAAGCAGATCGCCCACCACAGATCATTCGTTGCGATCCGGGGCGACCGTGTTTAGGGGCGAGACAATTACGCGCAGATTGCTCACCCCAGACCGTTCGGTGCGATCCGGGGCGACCGTGTTTAGGGGCGAGATAGTGAAACGGCCGCATCGTTAGCTTGTACAGATTTTCGGCCGTCCCCAACACACACACGACCCAGCGCGAGCACACACACACGGTACGTTCAACACACACACGCGCGCGACCCGTTGCGAGTGCACACACACACACACACACACACACACACACACACACACACACACACACACACACACACACACACACACACACACACACACACACACACACACACACACACACACAGCACGAAGAAGTTGTGAAGGCAACAGCGCGACGTTGTCCTCCTCCTCCCTCTCTCTCCCTCTCCTTGTCTCTCTCTGCCCCCCTCTCTCCCCCCCCCCCTCTCTCTCTCTCCAGGCAGCATGAGCATGGGAACTTTGACATAAAAATGCGGATAAACAGCTGAGATTTAGTGATATCAAAAAACGGGCTTCGCAGTTTCATGGCCATGGTAATGGTCAATGGCTGTGCGCAATTTGAGATCAATAGCTCCAGGCACCGAGGAGAACCGGGCAGAAATGTTTTTGGGCTCACAGGTTTGGTCTCAGACTTTGTGGAATTATGGGAAGATACACAGCTTAACGTCGGGAAAGTTACACGACTCACTCGCCCAGGTGGTGTCAAAATACCGTAATCATAACGACATTCAGAATCACAGCGCTGCCTGTTTCGGATTCCGCATGTTAAAGTATATTAATTCATTTGTTTGTCTATTCATTAACTGCAGTGGTGGAAAAAGTACTCAAATTCTTTACTTAAGTAAAAGTACCAATACTGCAATATAAAACTACTCTGTTACAAGTAAAAGTCCAGAATTAAAAATTGACTTGAGTAAAAGTACAAAAGTATTGGCATCAAAATGTACTTAAAGTACCAAAAGTAAAAGTACTAAAATATTTGAAAATAGCCGATCTACAAGCTCACAACGCGTCACATCGCGACGCGTTGTGAGCTTGTAGATCTGCTATTTTCAAATAGCCTATGTATAAAATAGAACTAAAGTGGTTAATGTATGTTTCATTATATCATAGTTTATATCTGAAAAGTAACTAGTAACTAAAGTTTTCAAATAATTGTAGTGGAGTAAAAGTACAATATTTGCCTCTGAGATGTAGTGGAGTAGAAGTAAAAGTATTGGAAATTGGAAATACTCAAGTAAAGTACAAATACCTCAAAATGTTACTTAAGTACAGTACTTAAGTAAATGTACTTAGTTACTTTCCACCACTGATTAACTGCTACTGTAGTCTTACCCTGAGGTACATGAAAACTCTTGTTACAGGGTTAGGGTTAGCATGAAAGCATATGGAGAAAATGGCCACCGATCAGATTAAAATGTTTTTTAATTGACAATACGGATAATATGGGTACTTCTGAGAGCCTGTACATAAATGTAACATCCGTGGCCATGGGATAAGCACTTTATATTTGAAATATGAACGTTTATGTAGATGTATGGGCCGTAAATGGAGATAGTGCAAACACCAGGTTGAAGTTCATCCATTACGGTCGTGACAGTCGACCGTCGTGTATCCATGGCTATTACTCCCTCTAACATTTCCAGTGTTTTTAGTTTATTATACACATTTGTCCAGTGCATAGCCTACTGCAGGCCTTGCTGACTAGATTTAGAAGAGATTTTGAAGCTCTTGCTCCTCAAATGATCGATTATTTTGAAGGGGAAAAGCCATCATTAAACATGCAAGTCAAAGGCTGAGAAGCAGAGCTTGCCAGGTGCTGCCAGGCCTGGGTGTGACTAACTTCGCACCACCAGTAACAGAGTGGAGTGGGTGGGTCTTAGCGAAGGGTCCATTGAGTTCAGTGGTCATTATGTGCTGAATCCAGTCATTGGCCAATCAGAATCAAGCATTCAACCAAGCCGTGTAATAATAATTTTAAGGTGAATTTAATTCAAGCTGGTAACCCTCAACGCACCACAGGGTGCACGTCTACTGTTATGACATACCCAACATATCTATATTTCAGTGACGTTTGAATGGATAAAGGTTTTATGAACATAGTCATTAATCCATGACATTCTATCATAAAAACCTTTTAATAGATCATACATATACCTTTAATTTCTAATTGCAGTAAAACTAACCTGGTTCTTTGGAGCACCAAGTTTATTATACAGTTATAATTATGATATAAAAAACACTAAAACACAAAATATAATAACATACGAAATAAAATAAAATAGTAATTATGTTTTTAAATGAATTAAAACTGTACTGAAAAAAATAAAGCCAAAACAATAGCAAAAAGAAAAAAGAAAAAGCATGACTATAATAACCTTGTCACCAGGAGGAAGGGGAGGTGTTGATGTCTGATCCACGGACTTCATCTCCATCTGACCAGACTGTTTCATGCTCACTTTCTCCTGGTACAACTCATCACTGTCATCACTGTCCATCATCTCTACAGAAGAACAACAAGCAAACACACATTCATTACACATGATGAGTATAGAAGACATGAGGTCTGATACATTGTTTTATGACTGTACATAAATATCACTGTAAACTCAATGAACCACATTCATACAGTGTTGGTGGCCCCTCCCCCCCCAGTATGAAGTAAGAGTTAAATGGACACAGTGTGAACATGTGACCACATCAACCCAAGACTCACTATTCTGGACAGGACTTAATAGATGAACATTCAGAGAGATAGAGAGAGAGAGAGAGAGTGAGAGTGAGAGTGAGAGAGAGAGAGAGAGAGAGAGAGAGAGAGAGAGAGAGAGAGAGAGAGAGAGAGAGAGAGAGAGAGAGAGAGGGAGAGAGGGGGGGAGGAGAGGAGAGGAGAGTGAGTGAGTGAGTGAGTGAGTGAGTGAGTGAGTGAGTGAGTGAGTGAGTGAGTGAGTGAGTGAGTGAGTGAGTGAGTGAGTGAGTGAGTGAGTGAGTGAGTGAGTGAGTGAGTGAGTGTGTGTGTGTGTGTGTGTGTGTGTGTGTGTGTGTGTGTGTGTGTGTGTGTGTGTGTGCGTGTCAGTGGCTAGAACCTTACCCCTACTCTTCAACCACTTCTCCAGCACCTCATATCCCTCCTGTATTTCACACATCAACAGACAAATTGAGTCAAAACTACTTCAAGATGTTAACAGCCTGTTCCTTAACATTGGTTGGGATTAACTTTTACTTACTGTATTTTCTAAAAGAACGGCCAGATCAGGGCCTCACTAGGTATAAGCAGTGGTGTAATGTACATTTACTCAAGCACTGTACTTAAGTATCATTTTGATGTTTTTTTTTTTTACTTTACTGGAACATTTCCAATGTTCAATACTTTTACTTCTACTCCACTACATCTCAGATGTTAATATTGTACGTTTACTCCACTACAATTATTTGAAAATGTTAATTACTTACTTTGAAGATTTAGATTATTATTAAAAAACAAACACAAACAACTTCAGCCGTATATACTTTGGCTATTTGAAATAAGCCGATCCACAAGCTCTCCATGCATCGCAAAGCAACGTGGTGTGAGCTTGTACAGTAGATCTGCTATTTTCAAAAGATTCTATACATTTGGAAACTTGTGAAATGGGACATTTTGCATAATGAGTACTTTTACTTTTAGGTGCGTCCAGTGCAAAGCGGTTGGCTCAGAAAACAACGGGTTGAACAAGTGTTGATCAAATAGAATCAATATTCTGTTACTGCATTGTCTATTTCTTCCTTCAAATGTTTTCAGAAACATTCTTGAGTGTACTGTTTAGCTGTAAATGACATTGTGTATTTGTTTACATGGCTGCTATGTTGGATACGGCAAAAATCAAGCAATGTAGATTGATATGAGCTAGGTGCTCTGGGTCTTTAATTAGACAGTGGTCTGTTATTTAGTTCAGTGGTCATTATTGAAAAATAACAGAGCACCCACTGAATTCAGTCATTGGCCAATCAGAATAAAGCATTCAACCAAGCTGTGTAATAATAAGTTTTAAATGTGAATTTAATTCCAGCTGGTAACCCTCAACACACCACTGGGTGCACGTCTACTGTTATGACATACCATCCATCCATCCACCCACCCACCCCCACACACACACACACACACACACACACACACACACACACACACACACACACACACACACACACACACACACACACACACACACACACACACACACACACACACACACACACACACACACACACACACACACACACACACACACACACACACACACACACACACACACACACACACACGGCATTTGAATGCATCAATGTTTTATGAACATTGTCATGAATGCATGACATTCTTTCATAAAAAACATTTAATACACCTTACATAATACTTTAACTTAAAATTGTAGTAAAACTAACCTGGTTCGTTGGAGCACCATGTTTATTATATAGAAGAACATAACACTAAAACACAAACATTTAAAAATATATGATAACATAAAAAAAATATATACTATTAAGTCTGTTTTAAAATGAATAAAACAAAACTGAAATAAAAAAAAATAAGGTGAAAACAATAACAAAAATAAATACTAATGAAAAAAGCATGACTATAATAACCTTTTCACCAGGAGGAAGGGGGGTCTGATCCATGGACTTCATCTCCATCTGAAAGGACTGTTCCATTCTCACTTTCTCCTGGTAAAACTCCTCACTGTCATCACTGTCATCACTGTCATCACTGTCATCACTGCCATCACTGTACTTCATCTCTACAGAAGAACAACAAACAAATAAACATTTGTTTAACGGTACATTAATATCACTGTACACTCAATTAACCATATTCACACAGTGTCCATTTTGTTCTTACATCATACTTGGATGGCCCCTCCCCCTCCAGTGTGAAGTAAGAGTTAAATGGACACAGTGTGAACATGTTAATTTAACCACATCCAGCGTCGTAACTAGGCAACAGTGGGCCCCGACGCGCGGGGTGGTCACCGGGGATTTTCGACAGAACAGAACACAGCCGACTGCGCTTTACGGTCTATAAACCAAGAGGACAGCGCCGTAATGTACTGCACAGAGGTCTAGTCCGTGTGGCCAGATTTTGCGAGAGAAACAAGCAACCAGGTCTATGACATTTTATTCATTTATTTTACCGACGGCACGGGTGGGCCCCAACTGACTCTGGGCCCCAACGCAACTGCGTTGTCTGCACCCCCGAAAAAAAATGCCGATCTGTAAGCTCACACTCCGTAGCCTTGTGAGCTTGTAGATCAGCTACTTTTGACAAAGAGATTTGGTGTAGAAGGGAAAAAGGAGTGGACCAATTATAGACCCCTGGGGGACCCTGGTTAACGAAGTATGACCACTTAGTTGGTGGTTAAGTGCGTGCGTGCGTGCGTGCGTGCGTGCGTGCGTGCGTGCGTGCGTGCGTGCGTGCGTGCGTGCGTGCGTGCGTGAACCTTACCCATCTTCTTCTGACTCTTCTCCCTCTTCTTCTCATCAATCAGTTTCCAGTATTTCTCCTGTATTTCACACATCAACAAACAATGAGAGAGTGATGCTATATCAAGCTGTTCCTTAACCAGAGCAGGGAGGGAGGGACCTTTGGATGCATGCGTGTGCAAAAAGAACAGATCTTCAAGCAAAAAACGTGACGCATTGTTAGCTTGTAGATTTGACAATTTAGAATCATTTGTGCAGTCTGTATTGACTTTATAGCTATCAGACTTTTATGGAAGTCAATGTGAATAGTGAATAGGAAACATATGGTGCACTCATCAGTCAAGGTAAACCATATGACCAATAGGAGAGTAAGAGTCACCATCTCTACACAGGCTGTTACACTGACTCCTACTGTCACTATTCCCTTATTATGACTGTGAATACACTCAGTCATTCCCACACACACTATATTATACTCAATTTGATACCCAAGTGATACATTCTAGTTAATTGGATGCAATCATAAAGATATCATGAGTGGTTATTATTAAGATGGCTCTTTAATTGCTTCAGTCATCAAATCAATGTCTCTGTTTAGCTTGTTGATGGATGAAAAAAAAAATGTACCCATAATGTTCACATGTTAGTTAAGCCTGTTAAAGTATCAAACTCCCTGTTTAAATACACCAGAATACAGGATATTATATCTGCTCTGTTAAAAAGGTTCTGGGGGATGACCCCAGGCCCCCCACCAAAATGATAACACACCCACCATACCAGCTGTACCTGGTTGGGGAATTAAAACTGGTGTGTTGCACTGGGTGCAGCATTAAGTACAACAATGAATAAAACAAATAATCTGCCGTGCAGTGGTGACTCAATGGGTCGATAAAATAATTATATTAATGAATTTTATATTTTCTTGGTTATTTGATTCTATGAATTTGAATGGTTTGAATTGAGGTCTCCTCCCCCCTGGGAATGGAATGATTTGTGGGTGCAGGCCACCTGTGTGTGAGGGGTGATAAGTAATGGGTGACACCCTGACAAGGAATAATGTGAGACGGGGAAGCGTCACAGTTTGTTGACCGCAGGCTCTTTTTTTGTTTTTTAATAATCAAAGTCGATGTTTATGTAACAGAGTGACGCTCAGAAAATAAATATTTTGTTTGATGCAACTTTCGGATCTCCGTGATGATTGACTGTTTGTAAACAAGAGGAGACGCGAGTAAAAACAATACACTGCAACACCACCCGACCAACAGTGGCTTTAATTATTTGTTTGAAAGTCCACACTAACTGTAATTAATTACAATGTTGAGGTACTCCAATTACCATTACTTTTACTTCTACTCCACTACATCTCAGAGGAAAATATTGTATTTTTACGCCATTACAATTATTTGAAAACTTTAGTTACTAGTTACTTTGTAGATTTTGATTATAATTAAAAAACATACATTAACCACTTCTCCCTATACTTTTAACTATATTAACCTATTAACCTCTTCAGCCGTACATACATTTCGGCCATTTGAAAATAGCCGATCAACAAGCTCACAATGCGACTCATTGTGAGCTTGTACATCTGCTATTTTATAAATATTTGAATACATTTTAGACATAACGATAACTTGTCTAACTGGACATTCTGCATAATGAGTACTATTACTTTTGGTATTTAATTATATTTTGATGCCAATACTTTTATACTTTTACTCAAGTCAATTTTGAATACTGGACTTTTACTTGTAACGGAGTGTTTCTACATTGCAGTATTGATACTTTTACTTAAGTATAACATTTGAGTACTTTTTCCTCCACTGTTTGTAAGCCCAGTGTGGGCTGGGCATCTTGTGGTGCAGGACACTATAATACATAAATAAAAAGCTATCTATCTATCTGTTTATCATGCTAAATGCCAGACAATGCTCTTTGTGTTCTCAGGACTTGCATAATTTTTTTTGAATGAACTTTATTTGTCATTGTTACAGTTAAGAACAACAAAATTGTAGCAAACCCCTTAAAAGTGCATTATACAACAACTATATATATTAAAATACAGAAAACTAGACCAGTCGATTATGCCAATATGTCCCATATAACTGTATGAAGCTTGGGAAAAGTTTTGTTGTGTTTTCTGCAGTGGTATAAAGTAACTAAGTACATTTACTCAATTACAGTACTTAAGTATTTTGTGTAGGTATTTTTTACTTTACTGGAGTATTTCCAATTTTCAGTACTTTTACTTCTACTCCATCTCAGAGGCAAATATTGTACTTTTAATTTACTTGAAAACTTTAGTTACTAGTTACTTTGTAGATTTTGATTATTATTACAAAACCACTTCAGCCCTATATACATTTCGGCCATTTGATAATCTGCAAGCCCATCTGCAAGCTCACAATAAGTCGCGATACAACGCATTGTGAGCATATAGATCTGCTATTTTCAAAAGATGAAAACTTGAAATGGGACGTATAATGAGCACTTTTACTTTTGGTACTTTAAGTACATTTTGATGCCAATACCTTTATACTTTTACGCAAGTACATTTTTAATTGCAGACTTTAACTTGTAACCGAGTATTTCTATATTGCAGTATTGATACTTTTAACCCCATGTAAGTAGAACACTGTTAACTGTTAACTATGAACCCTATCTTCCCTATTCTGGGCAAAACATTCCGTGGAAATAGCAGATCTGCAAGCTCACAATAGAGTGTAGACCTGTAGAGGGACTGTAGAGGGAAAGAGACCCTGTTCAATTTAAGTATACAGGGTTTATATTGTTAATAAAGCTAAACTACAAGTTAATAACGTGTCTGCTACGGCTGTGGTCGTATTTGTGGTTATATTTAGTTATGATTTGGTTCTAGTGTGGAATGGTGTGTATGTGTCAGGTAGAGGTGAGACTGTGTGGGTGAATGTATGCAAATTCAGGTGTGTCAAGCCCAGAAGGCGATTGGTGGGGAACACTTCCAGGCCGGCCAACGATCGGTGGGGAGTTTCCAGGACTTCTGCCTTCCGAGTGGCTAATGGAGGTTCCCTATATAAGAGGAATGCAGACCTCAGAACCCGTCTTCCTCCTCTTCCAACTGGCCACCATACCTTCTGTTTGTTCAGTTACTTATTACCCTTTGTTTGTGCGGCTAATTGGGAGTTGGGGAAGGCGGGAACATATACATGTTGTGTCTCAGGTACCTGTAGACTGGGGCATAACAGTGTCGCATTGTGAGCTTGTAGATCTGCTATTTTCACTACATTTGAGTGACACTCTTGTATGATGAAATGGGGCATTGAAGTATGGGGAGTTGAACAGGGTCCCCCCGAGCTCTGAACTAGGTGCTTTATTTTCTCAACACCAAATCTGCCTAAAATAGACGATCTAAAAGCTCACAGCGGGTTGCTCACAGCTTGTATATCGGCTATTTATGTCGAATGTTCGCCTCAGAAAAAGAACGCTAGGGTTCTTGTGGTTACCTGGCATCCCTATTGTAGACACATTTTAAAACATTTTAAAACATTTCTCTTACTGTTTTGTTATGTCACTGAATGAGGAACATCTGCCTAAAATATACGATCTAAAAGCTCACAGCGGGTTGCATTATGAGGCATTGTAAGCTTGTATATCGGCTATTTTCGTCGAATGTTCGCCTCAGAAAAAGAACGCTAGGGTTCTTGTGGTTACCTGGCATCCCTATTGTAGACCATTTTTAAAACATTTTAAAACATTTATTTTACTGTTTTGTTATGTCACTGAATGAGGAAAAGTTAAATGTTAGACATGTATTTGGAACCACTACATGTAGTTCATGTATTCATTAGAACATGTAAATAAATGTCATGCAGAGAATATTAGGTTCTTACCCTGCTGTTAGCTGACTCATACATGTTCCTCTCTATGTTCTGAGCATCAGTGATCAGGTTAATGTCCTCAGATGGGTCTCCTGTTGACATGACCTCTACACTGCTCACCAACACACAGAGAATGAAAGAGACAAAGTCAGACATCAGTTTCAACTCATCATATAATAAGTGATAATAGTTCAGCTGGTCTGGGGTCTAGAAGATGGTGAGAACACATTGTATTGGTTCAGCTTTCTGTGTGATGAACACTCACAGCAAGCGGACATAGTTGTCACGCCGCCTCCGTGTGGAGTCTTTATGCCATGACTTCCTCATGTCTGTTGCAGAGAGAGGGAGGGCTGTGATGGAGTCCCAGCTGAGAGAAAGACAATGATAGAAAGGACAAAGGGACACAGAAAGAGGAGGGAGAAACAATGAGGAACACATATCATGACATAATATTATAAGCTACATATGTAACTGTACAGGTGGAAACATGACAGGGTGTTTTTATGCGGGAGCCCTTCTAGAAAAAAACAGGAAGCCATCCGCTTCCTGTTTGGGATTTTCAGAAAAACAGTTGTAACTCAGTTGTTGTTTTTTTGCATTGAAAACCATTCGTTTTCAGCAGACCAAAGCCCCAAAATTACGGATCGCGGTTGGAACGTTATTGTCCCTGTGGATTCACAGATCCCTCTGCCTACTCATAGGAACGTTTTTCTTGTATTTTTTTTCTTTCGAAAAACCTTTCCCCCCACCCAAGAATCCTTTGATCGGCCCTGTATGTATGTATGTATGTATGTATATGTGTGTGTGTGTGTGTGTGTGTGTGTATATATATATATATATATATATATATATATATATATATTGTGGAGTCTCACTAGGGCACCGCCCGACAGGTAAGCACCTCACCAGGGAGAAGCAGTGGGAGAGAGGCAGAGAGAGGCCAGGCAGACAGCAGCGCAGCCTGGGACACGTCATAGAGGGGCGGTACCTACCTGTCCTCATCATGAATCAACCTCAACTCCGCACACCTGCGCTGGCCAGCTAGGCGCGGTCCCCAAACATTAAAGCACAGCCACTCTGCCTCATTCTCCACTGGCTCTCCTGGTGACTGGACGGGTGCTTTCGGGCGGTGAGTGAGAATCTCCACTAAGTTCCCAACACTAGTAATGACATTGTGTGTGAATTGAAGTCTAAAAGAATGTCTCTTTTATTTTTATAGGCAACCTATGGAACGCACTAAAATGCATGGAATGTGAATGGAAAATACCCCGACCCCGGGAAGAACCTGTGTTGGAAAACTTACCTTATGATTTGTGAACTATGATTTAAAAACAAAGAAAAGTAATAACAGGGCCTTTCGGGCATCTCGCCTGTTCAATAAATACCCTTTATTGGGCTTGTACCCTGCCTATTGTCTCTTGACCTTGATCAGTGTCCCACATATGGTGGAGAACACGGGTACACTGATCTACGTCAAGAAACCGCAGTATGGAGCCAACGGCCGCTTTAACGGCGCTACTGAAGAGTCAAACTGACCTACAGACAGCGGTACAAAAATTAATTGATAGGATTGCCCGAGATGTCACCACTACCCGCGCACCACGGGAGGTGCTTACCAAACTCTCACCAGAGGATGACATCGAGGCTTATATGGAGGTGTTCGAGCGAACCGCGGCGAGAGAGAGATGGCCAGCGGCGGAGTGGGGATCGATCCTGGCGCCTTTCCTGAGCGGTGAGGCACAGCGAGTTTGCCGCGACTTGACGCTGGCGGACGCTAGAGACTATCGCAAACTGAAAGACGCCATCTTCGCCAGCCAGGGCTACAGCCTCCCCGCCAGAGCGCAGCGGTTCCACCACTGGGCCTACCAGTCGGCCCAGCCACCTCGGCCCCAAGTGGCCAACCTGTTACGCATCACGCACAGCTGGTTGACGAGCGGAGGAGAGCCCCCCATTGTTGACCGCGTCGTCATCGATAGATGCATCCGTTCCTTGCCGCCCGACGCACGCCGATACGCCTCGCAGGTGAGCCCGAGCTCCCTGGAGGCCCTAGTAGCGCTGTTAGAGAATCACCAAGTGAGTGTGGAAATGATGAGGAGCACCCGCCCCGACGCCCCGAAGCCGCCGACGGACGGGAAGCCCAGCCGCGACCGGAGGCCACCGGCGAACACCTCCCCCACTCGGCCCCGAGGACCGGCGCCCAGCCGGACGCCGCCGCAGAGGTGGTGTTATGTGTGTGGCCAAGCGGACCATATCTCCTGGACCTGCCCGGACCGCGACGTGACCATGGAAACCGCCGCCAGCTTCGAGGCCGCCCGGCCCTGCCTGCATACTGGTACCGGACCGCGACGCCATGCCCGCCTCCCGGTGAAAATAGACGGGTCCGACACCCACGCCCTCCTTGATTCAGGAAGCGCCGTGACGCTGGTGCGCGCCGACCTCGCCGGGCGCCTCACCACCAACACGGTGCCTGTCTCCTGCGTCCACGGAGATGTCCGCCATTATCCAGTCACGCAGCTACGAGTACAGACGCCCAGAGGTGACGCCATTGTACCGGCCGGGGTGGTCCCCAACCTGCCCGTGCCGCTGCTGATTGGAGTGGACTGCGAGTTGTTCGAGCGGTACTGGAAGCCGGGCCTACAGAGGGACCCGCCCCGCCGTCGCCGCCGCCGCCCCGCGTGCCGTGGGAACCCAACGCCACTACCCGCCTGGCCGGCGTTCCGTCTCAGCTCCCCTGGCTCCGAGAGCGGAGCGTCTCCCGAGGAGGCCCGACCCGCAGCAGCCGACGAGGACGAGGCGAGCGGGGGACCAGAAGAGGAGACCCTGACTCCACCGGACCGCAACGCCTCGACGGTGGCCGGCGAGTCCGACCCGTTCGCCGAGTTTCCGCAGCTGGAGCCACTCGAGCCCCCAAGGGGGGGGGGAATTCGTCACTGCGCAGTGGGTCGACCCGACGCTGGACATGGCGCGCCAGAATGTGGTCGTCGTCAACGGAAAGAAAAGTGACGGGGTGAGTACGCTGAATTCCCCGTACTTTTTGGTGAAAAATGGACTGCTGTATAGAGGGGTGAAAGACAAGGGGGGGGAAACGATTGAACAACTGCTTGTACCTAAACCTTATGTCTCACGAGTACTGTATTTAGCGCACACCCACCAGTTGGGAGCTCATCTGGGTGTTAAAAAGACATACGAGCGCATTTTGGCCCGCTTCTATTGGCCCGGGGTTAAGCGAGCCATAGAAGACTTTTGCAAGGGCTGCCCGGAGTGTCAAAAAACGGCTCCACGACCTACGTTTCACAACCCGTTGGTGCCAATGCCCATCATCAACACGCCGTTCTCAAGGCTCGCCATGGACATCGTGGGACCCTTGCCAAAGTCCGCCCAGGGCCACCGTTATATACTGGTAATACTAGACTATGCCACTCGCTATCCCGAGGCGATTCCCCTGCGGACCGCCTCGGCGAAAGCTGTCGCGCACGAGCTAATGATGATGTTTAGTCGGGTGGGCATTGCCGAGGAGGTCCTCACTGATCAAGGCACCTGCTTTATGTCGAGAGTAATGACCTTACTGTATAAATGGTTGAAGATAAAACGTATACGCACGTCTGTCTATCACCCCCAGACTGATGGCCTCGTGGAGAGGTTTAACCAAACGCTAAAGAAAATGTTGAAAAAACTAACTGATTTTGACGGGAGAGACTGGGACCAGTTGATCCCCTTTGTCCTATTTGCAATTAGGGAGGTGCCCCAGGCGTCCACGGGGTTCTCGCCCTTCGAGCTGGTGTACGGACGGAGACCCCGTGGACTACTCGACGTGGCCAAGGAGACGTGGGAGAGCCAGCCATCCCCCCACCGCAGCGTCGTGGACCATATCGAGCGCCTCCAGGCGCGCGCCCGAGCAGTGTGGCCGTTGGTGCGCGAGCACATGGAGAAAGCGCAGCGAGACCAGGCGCGCACCTATAACCACGGCGCCACGCTGTGCGAGTTCCATGTGGGGGAGAAGGTGCTAGTCCTCGTCCCGAGCAGCGAGTGTAAATTCCTGGCCAAGTGGCAGGGACCGTACGAGGTGGTGGCCAAGATGGGGCCCGTCGACTACAAGGTGGCCCAGCCGGGCCGCAGGAAGGGCCACCAGATATACCACGTGAATATCCTGAAGAAGTGGAACGCCGCGCCGCCCCTCGCCCTGCCTGCCCTCCTCGCCACCACCACAAGCCCGGACCTGCCCCCGGTTCCGCTCGGAGAGGACCTCTCCCCCACCCAGTCCCAGGACATTAAGGAGCTGCTGGGACGTAGCCGGGACGTCTTCTCCGACCTACCTGGACGGACGAGCGCTATACGCCACGATATACGCACCACAGCGGGGAAAGTGGTGCGACAGCGGCCCTACCGCATTCCTGAGGCCAGACGAGTGGCGATCCGAGACGAGGTGACCAAGATGTTGGAGCTTGGCGTCATAGAGGAGTCGTACAGCCCGTGGTCCAGCCCCATTGTGATAGTGCCCAAACCTGACGGCTCGCTCAGGTTTTGTAATGACTTTCTAAAATTGAACGAAGTGTCCGCGTTCGACGCCTACCCAATGCCCCGCGTTGACGAGCTGATCGAGCGTTTCGGCCCGGCCCGGTTCGTCAGCACCCTCGACCTGACTAAGGGCTATTGGCAGGTCCCGCTGACGGACCGGGCCAAAGCGAAGACAGCCTTCTCCACGCCTGAGGGGCTCTACCAGTACACGGTCCTGCCGTTTGGCGTCCATGGGGCCCCAGCCACCTTCCAATGGCTAATGGACCGGGTACTACGTCCACACCGCGCTTACGCAGCCACCTACCTGGACGACATCGTCATACACAGCGCTGACTGGGCCCAACACCTGCAGCACCTGGACGCAGTACTGGAGGCCCTCAGACGAGCCGGACTAACCGCCAACGCAAAGAAGTGCCGAGTCGGCCTGACGGAGACGGACTACCTCGGCTACACAATTGGAAGAGGCTGCGTAAAACCACAGACGCGCAAAGTGGAGCGCGTCCGGGAGTGGCCCCGCCCTGCCACGAAGAAGCAAGTAAAATCATTCTTAGGTTTGATTTCATATTATCAAAAATTTATTAAAAATGATTCTACTGTTGCAGCCCCACTATACGAGCTAACTAAACAGAAACTGCCCCACCACGTCTCCTGGACGGCCGAGACGGAGATGGCCTTCCAACAGCTGAAGAGCGCGCTGTGCGAGGAGCCGGTGCTGAAGGCTCCCGATTTCAGCCAGCCGTTCCTGCTCCACACCGATGCGTCGGGCACCGGCCTCGGGGCGGTTCTCGCACAGGTCATTAACGGCGAGGAGCACCCGGTGACGTATGTGAGCAGAAAGTTATTAGATCACGAGAGAAACTATGCAACAGTGGAAAAGGAGTGTCTGGCGGTGAAGTGGGCCATTCACCACCTCCGCTATTATCTATGGGGCCGCACTTTCACTCTCATTACAGATCACGCTCCATTAAAGTGGATGGCGACGAATAAGGACAGAAACGCAAGGGTGACGCGTTGGTTTCTCGAGTTGGAAGACTACAACTTCAAAGTGGAACACCGGCCCGGGAAGGACATCCCGCACGCAGACGCCCTATGCAGAATGTATAAGAGAGAGGAAAATTAAGCCCCCGGCCCAGGCGGCGGGCTTAGGGGGGGGATATGTGGAGTCTCACTAGGGCACCGCCCGACAAGTAAGCACCTCACCAGGGAGAAGCAGTGGGAGAGAGGCAGAGAGAGGCCAGGCAGACAGCAGCGCAGCCTGGGACACGTCATAGAGGGGCGGTACCTACCTGTCCTCATCATGAATCAACCTCAACTCCGCACACCTGCGCTGGCCAGCTAGGCGCGGTCCCCAAACATTAAAGCACAGCTACTCTGCCTCATTCTCCACTGGCTCTCCTGGTGACTGGACGGGTGCTTTCGGGTGGTGAGTGAGAATCTCCACTAAGTTCCCAACACTAGTAATGACATTGTGTGTGAATTGAAGTCTAAAAGAATGTCTCTTTTATTTTTATAGGCAACCTATGGAACGCACTAAAATGCATGGAATGTGAATGTGAATGGAAAATACCCCGACCCCGGGAAGAACCTGTGTTGGAAAACTTACCTTATGATTTGTGATTTGTGAACTATGATTTAAAAACAAAGAAAGGTAATAACAGGGCCTTTCGGGCATCTCGCCTGTTCAATAAATACCCTTTATTGGGCTTGTACCCTGCCTATTGTCTCTTGACCTTGATCAGTGTCCCACAATATATATATATATATATATAAATATATATGCATGCATGCACGCGCACGCACGCACGCACGCACGCACGCGCACACACACACACACACACACACACACACACACACACACACACACACACACACACACACACACACACACACACACACACACACACACACACACACACACACACACACACACACACACACACACACACACACACACACACACACACACACACACACAGTACTGTATACACATATATTAACCAAACGCCATTATCTGTTTTCGGGGAAAACGTTTGCTCAAAATGGCAGATCTACAACTAATAATTAGTTTCAATTGTACTCTTAGTATTGATATCAATACTTTTGTACTTCCACTCAAGTAACATTTTGAATAAAAACTTGTGGTATTGCTACCTTAGTAAATTAAAACAGATCTGAGTACTTCTTCCACTACTGGTAATAATAGTAGTAGTAGTAATTGTTGTGTACAAAAATATTGACAAATAAAGTCAAACAACATTTTAAAGAAGTTCTAATCTGTACATATAGTGTTTTATATTTGTGATGATATTGAATGTTTGGTGCTATTTTATATGTTGATGAATTGAATACCTAGGACCCTAATGGAAACAAGACTGCAAGGACTTTTTTCGTGTTATCCTTTTAGACAAAGTGTTTGACTGTACTCTGTGCTGTTTCTATATTTCTGTCTAATCAAATATTCAATCAATCAATCCCTGATCACCTTTAAACATATTTTATAAAGACATAAAACCATCATCATCATCATAAATAATTCAAATGTGAATGCATTCATTGTGTCTATCAGTTGAGGTTCACACAGATCAGTGATACTTTATGTCTTCAGCTCCAGGTTCACACATGAAGTTCAAAGGTCAATCCTTTGAACTGTCACTGTTCATAGACATGCAGCTGGATAATCAGAGAAATGTTCAGAAAGACAGACAGACAGACAGACAGACAGACAGACAGACAGACAGACAGACAGACAGACAGAAAGAAAGAAAGAAAGACGGGCAGGCAGGCAGGCAGGCAGGCAGACAACATTACCTTGTGTATAAGCTATTTGTCGCTGTGCAGCGCACCTTTCTGCATCTTAAATCCGTAGCAGTGTTCCTGGAGCCACAGCGTATACATTTCCAGGTTGGTTTTCTTTTCATCCTGGCAAACAGACACAACAAGAGTCAAGTTAGTTGTGTGGGGGCGGATATAAAAACATAATTGAGACAACACTGATTATAATGATGTCAACAAGTCTTTGAAATCTATGAAGAAGTTCAATCTGCAACACAAGCTACAAAATAGTTGTAATTATAATGGTTTAATGTCCCGCTCAAACATCCATAAGTGGTGGTACGCACACGTGTGGGCGTACACTCACACACACACACACACACACACACACACACACACACACACACACACACACACACACACACACACACACACACACACACACACACACACACACACACACACACACACACACACACACACACACACACACACACACACACACAGTGGTGGAAAGTAACTAAGTATCCAGCAGGCGCCCCGGCTGGCAGTATAGAGGAAGGATTACAGCATGTTTTTGTGAGGGCACCTACCCTAGGAGACACGAGGAGAACATGCAAACTCCACACAGAGAGGCCCTTTCACCAACCCCACCACTGATGACGCAGAGGAGAGAACACGCCCCCAGTGCCCACAGCGTCCCCGGCGGGAATCGAACCCAGGACCGCTGAGCGAATTTGAGGTCGATTCATAATCGGGAATAATAATAATGAAAGCTGCAAGCAGCGATGAACGGGCCCTCCAAGCTCTGTCCACAATACAAGTCTGTATGGCAATCAGCTGAAAAACTAGGCTACATAGCTTAAACGATTACAGCCTGTCCCTATTGGCCGTCTAAATAGACCTGGCAAGTTTCTTGGGTTTCGATGCTGGGAACTGGAGTTATGGCTGTTTAAAGCCCAGCCAATAGGAATACATAAGGGGCAGGGTTTAAGCACTTACAGCCTCTCCCTGTTCTCGGTCTAACTGCACCTAGCAAGTTTTGAAAGTTTACCATGCTGGGAAGTGGAGTTATGGCTGTTTAGAGGCCAGCCAATAGAAGCACAGAGGGGGTGGGGCTTAAGCAATGACAGCCTGTCCCTATTCTTCGTCTAAGTGCACCTAGCAAGTTTCGTATGTTTACCATGCTGGGAACTCCTACAGGAATAATGACAGAGACTTGTGAGTGTGTGTGGGGGGGGGGGGGGGGGTGATGGGGGGAGGAGGTGCCTATAGTTCAGGTATGCCGTTTAGGTCAGGCTGAGAAGGGGTTAAAGGAGCATTTCACCCCTGGAAGAAACTGCAATCACTCAATGGTAATAGTATTTGTAGTAGATAACAGTAGCACAATTTAAAATTTGCACCCTATGGCCAGAAAAAAAATGAAATCTGTGTGTTTGACTACGGTTTGACTGGACTGCTGCATTACTACAATGACCATAATGCTTTGGTTTACTGCCCCTCCCTGTGGCAGGGGAGGTTCTCTGTGGGTGTGATCTCCAAGAACAACATTCAAACAGCAAGGCATAGTGTTGCCATGTCTGCTTATTATAAGCGGCTTCTTTCTAAAATGTAGTTGGTATTTGGGCTTGTTTCCAAATGTTTTGATTGTTGTTTAAACCAGTGGTTCTCAAACATGTTCATGTATTCCACAGTCCCCCATCTGAAATTATAATTTGTGCCAGGGAGCCCCTAACAAATATGTGTCAAAAATATTCCACATTTTGCACTTTTTCCCCCTCAAGATTTTTTTGTAAATAGCAGATCTACAAGCTCACAATGGGTCGCGAAGCGTTGTGAGCTTGTAGATCGGCAATTTTCAAATACATAATATCCCATGTCTAGGTAAAGTGCTCTTGGCCTAGTTATCCTCTTTTGGGTTTGTTTTCATAGACCTGGTTGCTTATTTCTCTCACAATATCTGGCAACACTGGCTGAAGAACGTGAACCTAGCACAATGTAATCTAGTTACATATATGTCCAAGGATTCGTTAGTGATGTCATATCACTGACAAATCCTTGCTATTTTCATGCAGTTCTACTATATATAGTTATATATAATATATATATATATATATATATATATATATATATATATATATATATATATATATATATATATATATATATATATATATATATTCACTGTACATTGTATGTTTTATTGTTAAACTGTGTATAATTATTTTCACTTATTCAGAGATCCACTGCAAATGCAGATCAGTCTATCTATTCTACTAATGCTGCTGCCATTATGATAAATCCACCCACTTTTTACTACTTATTTCTATTTCATCTTACTCTGTAGGAGATGTAATAAATAAACAAAATCTTGCATATTATGACACCTGAACTTATCTCCTCCAATGGGATCAAACAAGTTGTATCTCTAGTCTCAGAACACTGTTTCAGAGGATGATTTACAGCAAATAACTCATTGACTAATGTAGGCCTACTAGTGGAGCAGGGAAATAGAAGAATGCCTGGTATGTTACACATTGAAGTAATCTGGATCCTTGAGGTAAAAGTATAACATTGACTAAATAAAGAAAAGGTATTCAACTGCATGAAAAGTATACTTTTAATCTATAAATGTACATAATACAACATTGTGATATGGGTGGAAACCTTGCATGTCCAAAATAGTTAGTTTTTTTACTAAGCCCATTTAAAAATATCTAAAATAGTGAAAATAGCCGATCTACAAGCTGACAACATGTTGACGCGTTGTGGGCTTGTAGATCTGCTAAAATAGTGAAAATAGCTGATCTACAAGCTGACAGTACGTCGACGTGGTATCGGCTTGTAGATCTGCTAATTTCACTCCAACAAAAGTTTACAAAAAAGTTCTGTAGGTGGCATTTGAACGGGGGAGGGAGGGGCTGGGAGAAATGGACAGGAGCGAGCCGATTTTATTGGCAGCAAGTGGACAGCTGACGGGAGGGTTTTGATTGGAAACAAATCGACGGGGGGGAGAGATTTCATTGGAAACAAGTGGATCGAGTGGATTTTTATTGGCGACATGTGGACGCGGGGGAGCACCGCAATTGGCCAATAAAGGACCGGACGAGGTAAACGAACGGCCGCCTCTATGCACCACCGTGCAGTGAATAATTTCAACATGAATTAATTCATTGTGTCAATCAGTTGAGGTTCACACAGATCAGTGATACTTTGTGTCTTCAGCTCCAGGTTCACAACTGAAGTTCAAAGGTTTATCATTTGAAGTGTCAACGTTCATAAACATGCAGCTGGATAATAATAGAAATGTTCACCAAAAAAAAGAAAGAAAGAAAGAAAGAAAGAAACAATAAATACTGACCCCAGCCTCCCTATGCAAAAATAGCAGATGTATAAGCTCATAACGCGTTGTGAGCTTGTAGATCTGCAATTTTTGGTGAAGAGGTTTGGTGTAGAGTGGAAAAAAGAGCTGACCTGAGCTACAGGGACAAAAGAAAATTTTGCTAAGTATTGAGGGTTTAAGTGGTGAAATGTCTACTATACACTATATTAACATGAATCCAACATATTAATATACAAGATAATGTGTAAACAAACTAATACAAACCATTATTGACGCAACACTGATGATAGATCTGTCAACAAGTTTATGAAAATCTATGTTAATAAAGGACGCATTAAACCAACCAAAGCAAGCCACGCTCCAAAGGGAGCCGCACCTTCACACCACAAAGAAGACATTTTCGGAAACTGTCCCCTTTTCCAAAACCAGCGAAGACGACGCTATATTATTTTGTTATAAAATCATTATTATAAAATCATCATTATAACACCATAATGTGGTTAATAATTGTTTATTTGGGATGCAGTACAACACACGAAAATTAAGGGAATAATAACACGACTCGTGTCCAACTTATGGAGCACAGACATTTCCGCGTTTGGTTGCAAACAGTGGGTAAGTAATGAAATTAGCTCAGCTTAGCCATATTTGACTAACTCCTGGCGGACCGCACCATTATTTTTGATTCCATTTCACATTAATGCATTTATGTCATATTTACATGCCAAGTTAAGCTCTGACATTTAAGAGAAATGGAGCCTGATATTACCAGATTACTACTCGCTTTAAAACATACAAAAAATAAAAACATAAAAATGTTTACCCTACTCTTTTCTGCTTAGGTGGACAAGTATTGAGAAGTATTGACTGTCCGTCAAATAAGGCGGCTCACAAATAAATCATATCGAATACACAGTATCCGAATGGAAACAAGCCATAGTGCTTTCTTTGTTTTATCCTTTTGTATAAAACTGTACCTCTGTGCTTTTTGTGCGCATTTAACTCATGGGCTCAAATGGTTGTGATATAGTGTTGTGTATATTGTACAGTGTTATAGTGTTGTGCATATTGTATAGTGTTTATATTGTTTAGGAGGATTCACATACTTTGTGCGTTGAGGATAAGGGAAGTCAGGAGGTTCTCTTGTAGATGCAGACGCTTGATGAAGCTAGAGAGAACAAGACATTTAAGTAGGCCTTGAATGACTCCCAGATCATAGAAGCTGAACATCTGGCATGATATCAAATGAAGTGAAAACATCAGTTTATGTTTTAAAATTCTGCTTCGAGTCAGCGTTTAAACACCTTGGGTTTATTTCTCAATAATGACCTGCTCTGCATTGATGATCCCGCTTATTATACGCCTACTTAATAAAGAAATATATACATTGACCCACAAGTAACAACAAAAGGATTTCATTGCTTATGGTAATGAAAGGTGCGTCCAGTGCAACGGCTCGGAAAACAACGGATTGAACAAGTGTTGATCAAATAGAATCAATATTTTGTTACTGCATTGTCTATTTCGTCCTTCAAATGTTTCAGAAACATTCTCGAGTGTACTGTTTAGCTGTAAATGACATTGTGTATTTGTTTACATGGCTGCCATGTTGGATACGGCAAAAATCAAGCAACGTAGATTGAGGTGCTCAATTCAGTGTCTTTAATTAGACAGTGGTCTGTAATTCAGTGATAGGCCAATCAAAATCAAGCATTCAAGCTGTGTAATAATATGTTTTAAAGGTGAATTTAATTCCAGCTGGTAACCCTCAACGCACCCCTGGGTGCACGTCTACTGTTATGACATACCCAACATATCTATATATCTATGGCATTTGAATGCATGAATGTCTTATGAACATAGTCATTATATTCTTTCATAAAAAACTTTTAATACACCATACATGTACCTTCAATGTATAATTGTAGTAAAACTAACCAAGTTTATTATATAGTTATAATTTGTTATAACTATATAATAAAAAAACACAAAATATAATAACAATATAAATATAATAAACTAGTAAGTCTGTTTCAAAATTAATTAAAACTAAACTGAAAATAACAAATACAAAAAGTTAAAACAATAACCAAAATAACCTTGTCTTCACCACATGCTTCAAAGACAGGAAAAGAAGAAGAAGAAGGAGGAAGGGGAGGTGTTGATGTCTGATCCATGGACTTCATCTTCTCTACAGAAGAACAACAAACAAACATTATTCATTACACATGATGAGTATAGAAGACATGAGGTCTGATACATTGTTTTATGACTGTACATAAATATCACTGTAAACTCAATTAACCATATTCACACAGTGGCCATTTTGTTCTTACATCATACTTGGAGGTGGCCCCTCCCCCTCCAGTATGAAGTAAGAGTTAAATGGACACAGTGTGAACATGTTAGTTTAACCACATCAACCCTAGACTCACTATTCTGGGCAGCTCATAATAGATGAACATTCTGTGAAAATGTACGAACAACTGACACAATTAACCGATCTACAAGCTCACAATGCATTGTGTTGTGAGCTTGTAGATCTGCTGTTTTTGACAAAGAGAGTTGGTGTAGAGGGGAAAAAGGAGTGGACTAAGTACAGACCCCTGGGGGAACCCAATCGATAAAGCGTATATGGTTAAAGTGGTTAAGAGAGAGAGAAAGAGAGAAAGAGATAGAGAGAGAGAGAGAGAGAGAGAGAGAGAGAGAGAGAGAGAGAGAGAGAGTTTGTGTGGCTAGAACCTTACCCATCTGACTCCTCTTCCACAGCTCAGACCTCTTCTCATCACTCAGTTTCCAGTATTCCTCCTGTATTTCACACATCAACAGACAATGACAGAGTAAAGCTACATCAAGTGTTAACACACTGTTCCTTAACCAGAGCTGACAACTCTCACACAATGAGTGTGAGACACACGTAAATGACCCTCTTCACAGGCACTCACGCTACACATCATATTTCTCATGCTGTCAAATCACCCCAAGTGTAAAACTGTGTTAACTCATGCACCACTGAGACATCCACTTCTGCTGGTATTTGGGCGATAAAGTAAAATAAATTATTGCATCTGAAGTAGCCCCACCCGTTAACTGTAGGGAAAAGCAGAAATGTTAGGTGCGTGTGTATGTGCTTCTCTTGTATGAAGGACGCTGCACATTTACACTTGTGTCATTCCATGGAACATTACAGTGATATTCCCAGATGTCGCCGACAGAAGGATCAACAAAATAGATCTTAAAGGGTCTACACCATGAATTTAAAAAATAATAATAATATTTAATATCATATTGTTTATGTCCCTCAAACGTTTTTCAAAAGGTTTGAGCCTAAATCAAGCCTCAGATATACTCATTCCAACTAACTTCTCTCTGGCCTATAAAGCACTTTCACCTGCAATACCACATTGTCCTGTTTGGCACGGGGCGCTATTGAGCCAATTTGTATGCATGTTATCTCCTGGTTCTGTGTGGAAAAAGTAAAAACAAAATATATGAAAAAAATAAGAAAAACCTTTTTTTTTTTTAAAGTTTTTTTTAATTGTTTTAGTTGGAACTGAAAAACGGGAGGAATTGTTCCCTGACGTGACGTAGGCAGGGGGAACAAATCTGACGGACTGTTTTCAGACCAATTTACATGAAAAACACAGATAGCCTATGAAAGCCTGCATGCTCGAAGTCGGGTATTTTTTGGAACAGAAGAGAGGTGGGGGAGACCAAAAACACACAAAAATGAAGAAAAAGTTAAAATTCATGGTGTAGACCCTTTAAGATTAACTAAATCTAAAATGTTTGCTAATAACAGATGTCTAATTATTTAGAACTCCTCTGTGTGTCATGCTGCGCTGCCAAGAGCAAGCAGTTAAAAGGGGGAGGGACCTTTGGATGCATGCGTGTGCAAAAACAACAGATCTTCAAGCTAAAAAAGTGACGCGTGAGAGAGCGAGCGAGCGAGAGCGAGAGAGCGAGAGAGAGTTCTATTGCTGAGGTGAGTGATAAAAGGGATTTGACAATTTATGGTGCACATATGGTGCACACATCAGTCAAGGTGCACCATCTGACCAATAGGAGAGTGAGAGTCACCATCCCACACATTTGAAGACTTGAAATGGGACATTCTGTATAATGAGTACTTTTGGTACATGTTGACGCCAATTCATACTTTTACTCAAGTACATTTTGAATTCCGGTCTTTTACTTGTAACAGAGTATTTCTATATTGCAGTATTGATACTTTTAACCCCATGTAAGTAGAACACTGTTAACCTCATGATCCCTAGCTTCCCTATTCTGGAGAAAACATTCCGTAGAAATAACAGATCTACAAGCTCACAATAGTGTGTAGATCTGTAGAGGGCCAAGAATAGACCCCTGAGGAACCCTGTTCAATTTAAGTATACAGGGTTTATATTGTTAATAAAGCTAAACTACAAGTTCACAACGTGTCTGCTACGGCTGTGGTCATATGTGTGGTTATATTTAGTTATGATTTGGTTCTAGTGTGGAATGGTGTGTGTGTGTGCCAGGTAGAGGTGAGACTGTGTGGGTGAATGTATGCAAATTCAGGTGTGCCAAGCCCGGAAGGCGATTGGTGGGGAACAATTCCATGCCAGCCAGTGATTGGTGGGGAGCTTCCAGGAGTTCTGCCTTCCGAGTAGCTAATAGGATGGAGGTTCTCTATATAAGAGAAACACAGACCTCAGAGCCCGTCTTCCTCCTCTTCCAACTGGCCACCATAACTTATGAGTTCTTTGCTTTGATATAGTTACTTTGAGTTGGTATAGGTTGCTTTTTAGCTGGTTGATCCTTTTGCTTATTGTTTATGTTAGGAAGGTAAGATATTGTATTCTTGGTTCTTTTGGTAGGTCAGAGATATTCATTTCCAATGAGTTATTTTGACTTGTTGATCCAGTTGTCCTCAGTTATTCCTAAACCCTTATGTATGACCCAAACTTATGTTAACCACTTTGTTATTACTACTTTTTGGACTGTTAAACCCTTTCCTTTGTGTGGCTACTTGGGAGTTGGGGAAGCAGGAACATATTCATGTTGTGTCTCAGGTACCCCGAGACTGGGGCATAACAGTGTCACATTGTGAGCTTTTAGATCTGCTATTTTCACTACATTTGAGTGTTATGGTGAAATGGGGCATTAAGTTATGCGGGTGGGGGGGGGGGTGAAACGTGGAGATACAAGTTTTCTGCCCGACAACAACGATAACCACTTTAACCCTTTAAACATAGTTGAACGGGGTCCCCCAAGGCTCTGAACTAGGCCCGATGCTTTATTCTCTCAACACCAAACCTGTTTGCCTAAAATAGACGATCTAAAAGCGCATACCGGTTTGCATTGTAGTAAGCTTGTAGATCGGCTATTTTCGTCGAATGTTCACCTCAGAAAAAGGACGCTAGGGTTCATGTGGTTACCTGGCATCCCTATTTTAGACACATTTTAAAACATTTATTATATTATTTATTTTTTTATGTCACTGAATGAGGAACAGTTAAATGTTAGACATGTATTTGGAACCGCTACATGTAGTTCATGTATTCATTAGAACATGTAAATAAATGTCATGGAGAGAATATTAGGTTCTTACCCTGCTGTTAGCTGACTCATAACTGTTCCTCTCTATGTTCTGAGCATCAGTCACCAGGTCTTGTATGTCCTCAGCTGGGTCTCCTGTTGACATGGCCTCTGCACTGCTCACCAACACACAGAGAATGAAAGAGACAAAGTCAGACATCAGATTAAACTCATCATTAAATAAGTGATCATTGTTAAGCTGGTCTGGGGTCTAGAAGATGGTGAGAACACATTGTATTGGTTCTGCTTTCTGTGTGATGACACTCACAGACTGCGGACATAGTGGACACGGCGGTACTGTGGGAAGTCTTTATGCCAAGACATCCTCATGTCTGCTGCAGAGTGAGGGAGGGCTGTGATGGAGTCCCAGCTGAGAGAAAGACAATGATAGAAAAGACACAGAGACATAGAAAGAGGAGGGAGAAACAATGAGGAGCACATATTATTATGATATTATGTCATAATATTCTATGTATCTGTAACTTTACATGTGGAAATATGACCTAACAAAGTGTGTGTGTGTGTGTGTGTGTGTGTGTGTGTGTGTGTGTGTGTGTGTGTGTGTGTGTGTGTGTGTGTGTGTGTGTGTGTGTGTGTGTGTGTGTGTGTGAAATTATTATTAACTCATTCACTGCCACTGACGTAAAAACGTATGTTTTTTTCCTAATTAAAAATCTGCCACTGACGTAAAAAACGTATTTTAGATAATCCAAGATTTACGCTTCCGTCTGCTTCCTGTCTAACTCTCCCTCTGAAACGCCATTATCTCGACTTTATTTTTCTCCGCCGTGGTGCGTTAGACGCGCTGTGAAACTGCTACTACTGGAAAATGGAATGTTGTGGATTGAAAATTTCTTCTCTGGGCCACTCACACACCTACCCTGTATGTCTACAAACAGTTGGACACGCGATCATAAGGGATGTACATTTTCTGTGGCGATTTGAAAAAGTAAGTGAACCGTCCATTCACGTGACGATACATGGTGTGTTTACACGGGGCTGCAGGAGAAAGACTCCGAGCCGATCGGAATGTTTGTTGTCTGGGCGACGTCCACGTATAGCCTGTGCGTTTACAAACGATTGGACTTGCGATCATAATGAATTCCGTTATTCCAACCAGTTCCTTCCCCTCCATCAGGCGCCCCGGCTGACCAGGGGGAGGCAGTATAGAGACCAGGATTACAGCATGTTTTTGTGAGGGTACCTGACACGGGGAGAACATGCAAACTCCACACAGAGAGGCCCATTCGCCAAAAAAGAAAGAAAGAATGTTTCTCATATACACCAGCATGGACAAGAATGGACAATTATTCTTGGTTGAATCCAAGGTTTCAAAGTAACACTACACACAGTGGGACTCTCCTAGTGCTGCCACCACTAGGGGGCAGTGTGGCGATTATTTCTCAGAGACACATGTTGAATGGACTGACGAGGCTTCCTCATTCTGCTGAGGAAGGCTGACTGGAGAAGATCGTCTCATTGTCTCTCATTTGTTTTATTCCTGTTTTAACAGGTTGGTACTTGAAGTGTCATAAACTGCATACAGTTGTTGGTGAAGTTATTATTTTCATTTGAGATCGATTTTATGAAGTTATGTGACCAATTTGAGTGGGTTTGTGACTTAGTCCTAGATTTTTGGTTAACAGTATTATTGAATTAAAACGTTTTTGTATATTTTCATGCACTTTAACCATTTAAGCTAAAAAACGTTTTCCAAAGCCTAATTATTTAAAAACAAACTCAGTCACTACTAATATTCACCTGGTGCTTAGATATTTGTAGCAAGATGCTAGTTGTTATTTACATTCTGTGTGCACTACTGTCATTGACAGACATTTAAAGGAGCATTCCTTGCAATTTGGGGTTTTGGTTAAAACAGATGCAACTGATGAATATAAAAGTAACTAAAATGCTAGGTAAAAATGTGGTTATTATAACTGAATGTGACAGTGAAACGCATTGAAATGTGATGTAAGGAAAAGAAAAGAAAATAATATTGTGACTATGTAAAAGTGTATTGAGAAAAAGGAAAGAACAATATAAAGAGAAAAGTTAATAGGCTGTGAATTAATAAACCTTGAGGACTATAGTTCAGGTATGCCGTTTAGGTCAGGCTGAGAAGGGGTTAAAACAATGGGCAAAGGGGGTGGGTGAAGTTGAAGCCCACGAAGAAGAACAAGGAAGTGGCAGAGACACGATTGTTACACAGTGTGTGGAGAGACTCAGCCTAGACAGACAGAGCAGCCTCTTTGTTGTTTTTCGGCACCCTCCCAACCCAGTTCTCCCTAAACCCGGTTCTCCTGTTAAAACATCAGTCCATGTTTCATCCATGTATTGAAGTTAGTGAGTCAATCATTTAATCATTTGAAGTGTCACCGTTCATAGACATGCAGCTGGATAATCATAGAAATGTTCAAAAAAAGAAAGAAAGAAAGAAACAAACAAACAAACAAAACAGACAGAGAGCCAACGTTACCTTATGGATAAGACCTTTGACAGTTTGCAGTTTCTGCATCTTAAATCCTTAGCAGTGTTCCTGGAGAAACAGTTTCTACATGTCCAGTCGTCATCATCAGTGGTTGGTTTTGCTGGACTTTTTATCCTGACAAACAGACAAAGACAAGAGTCAAGTTAGTTGTGCATAAATTACATTACTTCATATTTAATAATGAAATCATTAAAATTATGATGACACGTGGAAACCAACATCTACAAGCTCATTCAGTGTGATCCAAAACACATACCGGGGGGGGGGGGGGGGGGGGGGGATTATAAGACCCCAGCCTCCCTATTCTGGGGGGAACATTCTGCAAAAATAGCAGATATATAAGCTCATAACGCGTTGTGAGCTTGTAGATCTGCAATTTTTGGTGAAAAGGTTTGGTGTAGAGTGGATTGTGGAAAAACGAGCTGACCAACTACAGAGACAAAAGAAAAGTTTGCTAAGTATTGAGGGTTTAAGTGGTTAAATGTCTACTATAGTGGGGCGGCGTGGCACGATATATCAGCCTAATCGTTCACTTTTGTGATTAAAACGCCAAATTTGGCAGAAGTGTTGATCAATATATTGGGAACTAGGGATGTCCGATATTATCGGCCTCCCGATATTATCGGCCGATATTAGCATAAAAATCGATATCGGGAAAATATCGGTATAGGTTTTTGATTTTTTTTTTTTTTTTTTTTTTGCTTTATAAATAAGTTACAGGAGTTTTTACTGTATATGGTGTGTGTGATATGAAATTTAAGCTTACCCTAATCACAGTAATCCCCGCATATATCGGTATCGGTTGATATCGGTATCGGTAATTAAGAGTTGGACAATATCGGTATATCGGTTATCGGTAAAAAAGCCAATATCGGACAACCCTATTGGGAACAAAACTGGATATTGGGCCATCACAAATTCTCACCCTGGTGGGTGTGGCAGCCATTTTTCAAAATGGCCACCAGCGGTTGATCAAATATTCCTAGTGTTTGTCCTAGTAGGCCGAAATGTTGCTCAAGTATGTGAGTATGTAGGTGTGTGGGTGTGTTCATGTTAATTACCTAAAAGGGGGTGTTGCAATGGGAGTGGCCTAGATAACAGCAAAATTTGGGAGAATTGTTCAAATGGTGATACAAGCGGGACATTTGGTACAAATCATCTTTGGAGATCATGCTTCGATTTAGGAAACCGGGCCTTATAAATCAAAGATGGCAGCCATTTTTTTTTTCAAGATGGCCACCAAAAGACTGTATTTTAATTTCTGCATATCTTTACCTAAAATGATTTGAGGTCAATTACCATATCACCTAATAGCACGACCATAGTATGTTTTTGAACATTTTCAAACAGGAGTTACCATTTACGGTGACGGTGCCAGCGTATGAGTAGCACATAGACTGTAAAAATGTATAGACAAAGTGACGCCATTGGTTTCTACAGACCATAAATGAAGCCGATTGTTCAGGAATTTCAAATCCACCATTTCTATATCGTGTCATATCGCGTCATATCCTGCGCAACCGGAAAGAATGCTATCCGTTGGGTAGCTTGTCAATCAAATCATCCCGCCCCCCTGCATACCCTACTTTATCATCAATTTAAAAATAAATGGGACCATAATTTCCCAAAACGCATATCATTGTGATTGAAAGAAGACTTTAAACTAGCGACTGGAAGCATATAGTATTTATGACAATGTTTATTAAGGTAAGAAAATCAAGTCTAAAGTTCATCAAAAACCCATCCACTTGAATGGAGAAAAAATCGTTCTGACATCAGCAGGGGTAAAACAGTGAACCTAATGGCCATTCATATGAACTTTTACTTCCTATATAGACTATTTCAAAGCAGGAAGGAGAGACAGCGAGATCCCAATGTGGCGGTGGCGGGCGCCATGGCGGCCGCCGCATCCGCCATGACCGCCCGGCGCCACAACCGCCGTGGCAACCGCCGCGTCCGCCAGATCCTCCGCCTAAAGCGCCACGACCGCCACGGCGGGTGGCGGCCGCCACAACCGCCGTGGCAACCGCCGCGTCCGCCAGATCCTCCGCCCAAAGCGCCGCGAGCGCCACGGCAGGTGGCGGCCGCCGCGAGCGCCACGGCGGGTGGCGGCCGCCACAACCGCCGTGGCAACCGCTGCGCCCGCCAGATCCTCCCCCGATGCCCCGTTGAAATTATATCAAAACGAATTCATAGTGAGTGTGCTCCAACGGCCTGGTTCGGTCTGTCTGTCTGTCTGTCTGTCTGTCTGTCTGTGGGTAAGTCTATCTATCTATCTATCTATCTATCTATCTGTCAAGAATTACATTTCTCTCTGAAGCGATATCAAGCGAAAATAAAACTTCGGATTTGGAAGGTTTTCTGGCAGACATCTGCTTGTGTGCGTGCGCTCACCACAGTGATGGAGTGTCTGTCTGTCTGTCTGTCTGTCTGTCTGTCTGTCTGTCTGTCTGTCCAATCCAAAACAGCGTGTGTGTGTGTGTGTGTGTGTGTGTGTGTGTGTGTGTGTGTGTGTGTGTGTGTGTGTGTGTGTGTGTGTGTGTGTGTGTGTGTGTGTGTGTGTGTATGTGTGTGTGTGTGTGTGTGTGTGTGCGTGTGCGCGAGCGTGCGTGCGTGCGATGCGAAGCGTTGAAAGCTTGTAGCCTAGATCTGCTATTTGCACATAGCCTAGGTATAAATAGGGCTAAAGTGGTTAATGTATGTTTCATAACATCATAATATATATCTGACAAGTAACTAGTAACTAAAGTTTTCAAATAATTGTAGTCGAGTAAAAGTACATTATTTGCCTCTGAGATATAGTGGAGTCGAAGTAAAAGAATTGGAAATAGCTCAAGTAAAGTACAAATACCTCTAAAGCGTACTTAAGTGCTGTACTTAAGTAAATGAGTTAAATTCCAGCTGTCTTTATTATTATTATTATTATTATTATTATTATTATTATTATTATTATTATTAATATTAATATTTTTATGTCATGCTATTTTATTATTAAATAGCATGACATGCTATTTAATAGGGGGGGGGGGGGGGCCGGGACACCACATTGGATAATAATAATCATCATCTGCATAAGATAGGCTATACGTACTTTTATGGATACTCAGAGACAGAGAGAGAGAGAGAGAGAGAGAGAGAGAGAGAATGCTTGTTTCCATTTGTTGAAGTGCTAAAAACAACAACACTAATTTGGTGCAGCGTTAATGGAGTATCAAAGAAAGTCTGACTATATAGTGGTTAATTTAATGTACCTGTTCATTAATAATCATCGTATTAATCTTAACATTGACAACAGATACATAGATAATATTTAATATTATTTCAAATACACAACACACAATTTTTTTTGTAGACATGCATTGGAAAATACAGCCTAATTATTTCCAATACTTTGACTTCGACTCCACTACATCTCAGAGGCAAATAATGTACTTTTACTCCACTAAAATTATTTGAAAACTTTAGTTACTAGTTACTTGTCAGATATATATTATGATATTATGAAACATACATTAACCACTTTTGCCCTATTTTATACCTAGGCTATGTGCAAATAGCAGATCTAGGCTACAAGCTTTCAACGCTTCGCTTCGCATCGCACGCACGCACGCACGCACGCTCGCGCACACGCACACGCACACACAGACAGACAGACAGACAGACAGACAGACAGACAGACAGACAGACAGACAGACAGATAGATAGATAGATAGATAGATAGATAGATAGATAGATAGATAGATAGATAGATAGATAGATAGATAGACTTACCCACAGACAGACAGACAGACCGAACCAGGCCGTTGGAGCACACTCACTATGAATTCGTTTTGATATAATTTCAACGGGGCATCAGTTTGTCATTCTAATAATAATATGAAGAATAATAACCATCTTATTGACTATATGCGCGGAGTGTGAGCTTGGAGATCGGCTATTTTGGGCAAAGAGTTATCGGTGTAGAGGGGGGGGGGGGGGGGGAGCAGAACACGTGCGTAATTACGCACGGATAAAAAACTGCATGCTCTGTCTGGTCGGGACCAGAGGCTGTGGAGGCTGGCAGAGGCTTGCTTGGCACTCGTGCCAGAAGGGCGGGGGAGGATCTGGCGGGCGCGGCGGTTGCCTCGGCGGTTGTGGCGGCCGCCACCCGCCGTGGCGGTCGCGGCGGCCGCCACCTGCCGTGGCGCTCGCGGCGCTTTGGGCGGAGGATCTGGCGGACGCGGCGGTTGCCACGGCGGTTGTGGCGGCCGCCACCCGACGTGGCGGTCGCGGCGGCCGCCATGGCGCCCGTCACCGCCACGTTGGGATCTCGCCCCTCCTGGAGGCAGGAAGCTGGGCCCTTGGAGCCTGCAGTACTCAAGCACGGCTTGAGTACTGGGAGCTGGTGTTAGGTGTGAAGATGAAGATAGAACAATGCTGCGTGGAGCTAAGAAAGGCAGCCAGAGAGAAAGTAGGGAGGAGTACAAAGAGATGAGGGGTAAGGCAGAGAGAAAGGTGGTGAGGGTTAAGGAAAAGAGTATGAGTAGTTGTATGAAAGGTTGGACACTAAGAAGGGAGAAAAGGACCTGCACCTTTTGGCACTGAGATGGGAAGGGTGAGCAGCAGGTTAAGGTGATAAAGGATGGATGGAAATGTTCTAGCAACCAAAGACAGTGTGTTGAGAAGATGGAAGGAGCACTTTAAGGAAACAGATGGAGGAAAGTGTCAGGAGTTATTTGTAACAGAAGTATACCAGTGAGAGGGAAGATGTATAAGACGGGAGGGGGACCAGCCATGATGCTGTACGGCTTGGAAACGGTGGCACTGACGAAAAGACAGGAGGTGGAGGTGGCAGAATTGAGGATGAGGAAGAAAGGACATCATTAGAAATGATTAAATTAGAGGATCAGCCCAGGTTACAAGGTTTGGGGATAAAGCGAGAGGCAAGGTTGAGATGGTTTGGACATGTGAAAAGGAGGGATGAGGCGTACATTGGGAACAGGATGCTGAAGATTTAGCTGCCAGATAAGAGGAGAAGAGGAAGGCCAAAGCGGAGGTTTAAGGATGCGGTGAGAGACGACATTCTGACTTGATTTACTGAGGAAGTCACAGAACCAGATGGATTTTTTTTTGTACAGGTTCATTCATGAAATTTTGTTTTGCTTTAATCGCTAAGTTTGACTGTGAGCACAGTTGTAGGGCGTGTTTCTGAAAAGTTTTAATTTAGATGGTTATAAATGGTAACTCCTGTTTGAAAATGTTCAAAAACATACTATGGGAGTGCTATTTGGTGATCTGGTGATTGATCTCAAATGATTATAGGCAAAGATATGCAAAAATGCAAAAACAAATTTTGGCGGCCATCTTGAAAAAAGGCTGCCATCTTTGATTTAACTCATTGAGTGCCAGAACTTTTTTATTTTTTTTAACGTTTTGTTTATTTGTTTTTGTTCTTTTACATACTCCTAGGTAGTACAATTGAGTGCCATAATTGCCAGATTTTTAAAATATTATTTTGTCCCAGTGCCAGAGTTTTTTTCACAGAAAACAAAAAGTGCTTAGGAAGCGAGATACAGCCTTTTTCAGTTCTAAGTTAAACAAGGAGTGTATGGAGCTGCACATCTTCAGATGATGATATCTTGGGTTCTGAACATGTTTTTCAAAAAAAAAAAATGTTTTTGTTTATTTATGCTAATTTTTTAAAAACATGTGAAACACGTTAATGGCACCCAGCGCCATAGCGGTAAAAACACGTGAAACACGTTAATGGCACTCAGTGAGTTAAGAGTGGCCTGGTTTCTTAAATCGAAGCATGATCTCCAAAGATGATTTGTACCAAATTTCCCGCTTGTATCACCATTTGAACAATTCTCCCATAATATTGCTGTTATCTAGGCCACTCCCATTGCAACGCCCCCTTTTAGGCAATTAGCATGAACACACCCACACACCTTCATACTCACATACTTGAGCAACATTTCGGCCTACTAGGACAAAAATTAGGAAGATTTGGTCAAGATTTGGTCACGCTCCAAAGCAAGCCGCGCTCCAAAGCGAGCCGTGCTGAGCAACATACTCAACTTTCACACCACAAAGAAGACATATGCGGAAACTGTCCCCTTCTCCAAAACCAGCGAAGAAGACGTTATATTATGTTGTTATAAAATTAAGTCATTATAACACCATAATGTGGTTAATAATTGTTTCTTTGGGATGTACAATACACGAAAAGGGAATAATAACGTGACTCGAGTCCATAACTTATGGAGCACGGACATTTCCGCGTTTGGTTGCAAAAAGTGGGTAAGTAATGAAATTAAATTAACAATTAGCCATATTTGACTACCTCCAGGCAAAGTCCTGGCAGCCCTTTGTGTCTGTGTCTGTGTGTGTGTGTGTGTGTGTGTGTGTGTGTGTGTGTGTGTGTGTGTGTGTGTGTGTGTGTGTGTGTGTGTTTTGACTGTAGCTGCACTCTGGCGCACTCTGTCGGCCGCACCCAGGCAGTGCACTGCACACAGACACACACACACACACACACAAGCCGAGCAGACTTTCATAGTAAGCTCCACTTGGGCGGAGTCGCGCCTTCGGCGCGCCTCCTTCCGCGTTCGCAATTAATGCATTTATGTCATATTTACATGCCGAGTTAAGCTCTGATATTTAAGTGAAATGTAGCCTGATATTACCAGATTACTACTTGCTTTAACACGGAAAAAAAATAAAAACTTTTCCCCTACTCTTTTCTGCTCAGGTGGACAATTTGACCGCCTGAGAAGTATTGACTGTCCGTCAAATAGGGCGGGTCACAAATAAATCATATTGAATACACAGTGCCCGAATGGAAACAAGCCATAGTGCTTTCTTGGGTTTATCCTTTTAGCAGCCCTTGTATAAAACTGTACCTCTGTGCTTTTTGTGCGCATTGAACTCATGGGCTCAAATGGTTGTGATATAGTGTTGTGTATATCGGTCAGTGTTATAGTGTTGTGTATAGTGTTATAGTGTTTATATTGTTTAGGAGGATTCACATACTTTGTGCGTGGAGGTCGAAGTTCATAAGGGAGGTCAGGAGGTTCTCTTGTAGATGAGGACGCTTGATGAAGCTAGAGAGAACAATAAATATAAGTAGGCCTTGAATGACTCCTAGATCATATAGAAGCTGAACATCTGGCATGATATTAAAAGAAGTGAAAACATCTGTTCGTGTTTATAAATGCTGGATCTGCTTTGCGTCAGCGTCTAATCACCATGTCTGGGTTTATTTCTCAGAAAATGATCTGCTCTGCATTGATGATCCCACTTATTATACGGCTACTTAATAAAGAAATATATACATTGACCCAAAAGTAACAACAAACGGATTTCATTGTTTACGGTAATGAAAGGTGCGTCCATTGCAACGCGGTCGGCTCGGAAAACAACGGATTGAACAAGTGTTGATCAAATAAAATCAATATTCTGTTACTGCATTGTCTATTTCTTCCTTCAAATGTTTTCAGAAACATTCTTGAGTGTACTGTTTCGCTGTAAATTACATTGTGTGTTTGTTTACGGCAAAAATCAAGCAATGTAGATTGAAGTGAGCATGTTCTCTAAGTCTTTAATTAGATGCTCTTTAATTGAGTTCAACGGTCATTATTCAAAAATAACAATCAAAATCAAGTATTCAACCAAGCCGTGTAATAATATGTTTTAAAGGTTAATTTAATTCCAGCTGATAACCCTCAACGTACATACCTGAAACAGAGGACTAGGACCTCTACAGTTGCTAGAATAGAGCTGGTACACTATAGACCATGATTCCGGTAAAAGAGTCACAGGAGAGGAGCTTGGTTCAGTTGCTTTACTTCTGATACGTGCGGTCTACAACACACAAAATACAAATCGCTTTTAGCATATAATATAACATAAATCAACAATCAAATTATTGTTACATGAAACATCACGGTTCAAATAAACAGTAGGTACTGCACTGCTAGCAGCTATCAACAAACAATTCACAGAAAGTACAGTCACTGTAATATATTCAAACATACATAATATAAAACAGCACATGACAATAACATAAAGTATCGCATCATATTCTAAACAAACAATAAGACACTTACTTTTACTGTCATGAACACACACACACACAGTCAGAGAAATAGCACTGCTCCTCATGTCAAACAAAGTCAAACTGGCTGAGTGAGAGCACACAAGCTGAACATAATCGCTCATTAGGTGAGCATCAACTGACTGGGAAAGGAACACCAGCTGAAACTACTCGTTAATTAGGTGCATCAAAAGCACTGCTGGGTCAACATGACTTCTGAAACTAGTCGTTAATTAGATGCACAAAGCATTGATGGGTCAACATGACATCTATGTCAACGAGGACTGCTGTGTCAACGAGGGCTTTCCTACACAGCCGCCCCCAAATGTCTACTTAAACATTTGAACATAAACAGGAAAGTCTTTCAGGGGTCCAGAAATGGTCAGCCAACACTTGACTGTGTCTCCAGCGACGCTTCCCAAAGAGGTCACTGGAGTCGTAGATGGCTTGTGGCAGGGATGAATCCCGGCGTCTCATGATGAGAATGTTCGGAGTGATGGGATCTGGCTCCGCAACATCCGAGGAGAGGTAGCCCGCTGCCTCGAGCTGTTCTGTGGTGTGCGAATCAGCCGCCCCGTGAAGGGACCTGGCTGTTGCTTGGATGAGCTCTTTGGTGTGAGAGTCAGCCGCCCCGTGAAGGGACCTGGCTGTTGCTTGAATGGGCTCTTTCCATGAAGAGAAGTCTTTGACGGCAGGTAACTGAGAAGCTGGAGAGATGGTGGTGGAGTATCTACAGGACTCTGACTTAATCCAATGTAGAACAGTAGTGGAGTCGGACCACATGGTAACTCGCTTGATGGGCACGGTGAGTTCAGTTTGGAGTACGCCGCCAAGCTGAGCACCTGTAACGGCGGCACTCAACTCCAGGCGTGGTATCGACAGCTGTTTGCGGGGGGTCACCCGAGACCTAGCGTGCACAAAGGAAATGTGGACCCTGGTGACTGTAGCGGTGTCGGCCTGTGGCGGAGCACAGGCTCGGGGGAACTCCAGGCGTATAAGGTGAGGAATATCTTGTTTCCAGGAACGCCATTGGTCCGGCAGACTTCGATGTCGGATCACCTCGTCCCAGCCAACCTCCTCCTTCCACAGGAATCGGATGAGGACACCGAGCAGGCTAGACCCAAGTGCCGGTCCGGGGAGCAGGAGGTGATTTGCGGGCAGGTTACATATTTCATTACAGTAGACCTCTGCTCGCTTAGGGTCCTTGGCAAGTCGTCTCTCAGTGCTGCGGAGGCACGGCAGTACAGCTTCCTTTGGAGCATGAAGTTGGGTAGCGTTTGCTCGCCGAAGCAGGGGGGTAGCGTAGCGCTGGATTCCATCGACTTCAAGTCTAATGGTGGATGCTTGCAGCAGGGCGATGGCTTGCTGGTCCTGCTTCGAGCGGGTGGCTGCCTTCTGGTTCGCATAAGGGAGAGTGTCTACTTGCCAAAGGCGTTCCACATTACTGAAGAGCTCGGCGGCCGGGGATACAGTGGAGATGTGGAGGCACTGTGCAGATGTCGTGTTCTGGACAAGACTGGTAGGACCCTGGAGTGACCAACCCAGTCGGGTGCAAACGGCGATGGGGCCTCCCAGTGGGCCTGCACGTACTGGCTGTACAGGGATCAGGAGATGTGGCATATCTGAACCTATCAGAAGCAGGGGCTTAGCATGGTCAATCGGCGGTAAGGGCAGGCCGCGGAGGTGCTTGTAACGTTTCTGTAGTGCAGCTATGGGGTAGGAGTGTTGTGCCAGACTCAGACTGTTGGCAGAGAAGGCCTGGTGGATCCGGTACCTCTCGGAAGGCGTACACAATGGAGAAATGTCGAAGGAGACGGAGCTGCCCTGGAGATGATCGACGGTCTGCTGGACTGTTTGTAGATTGATAGTCTCTGGCTCTCTGGCAAGGTTCAGGATCTGCACAGCTTGAGGGAGGATGACACTCCGTTCAGAGCCGTCATCCAGCACGGCATACGTCTCGAGGCTTTGGTCCCCATTCCTCAGGATTACCTTGACGACCTTCAGCATCACCTGTTGTGGGCGGTTGGGCCGGTCAAGGTAGATTCTGACAGGTGGTGTAGTCACCATGTGGATGTTAGTTTGGGCTTTCTGGACGTAGTCGTGCAAGATGGTGAGGTGCTGCTCCTTACATGTTTTGCAGGGACGCTTCTGGGTACATGCTTCAGCCGCGTGGTTGCGGCCACACTTCCAGCACCTTTTCCCATCTTGGATCCATTTCACAACCTGGTGAGTGGACAACTTCTTGAAGTCATCACAACTGTTCAAAAAGTGCTCTTTATTGTCACAATAAGGACAATACGGTTTGGACTTGAAGGTGGACTTAGAGTGAGCGGACTCTGAAGTACTAGAACGAGCAGACTCTGAAGGGCTGGCAACATCTCCTTTGTTAAGAAGTATTGCCGTGGTCTTTTCCTTAGGAGTGACACGTTGCTCCTTCTTGGCGGGATGGGGGGCATCACATTGATAGAGAGCTGCAGCTCGGCTTGATAGACGCTTGGCTTGCGACTTCATCTGAAGCCAGGTTGCCAGGTCGGACAGAGTGTAGGTCTGGTCATACCCTGTCCTTAGGATACCCCGACTCAGGCAGTATTCAATGAATCCATCTCTGTAAGATGGGGGCATCTTGGTCAGGAGACGGTCGACGTGTGATCCACACCTCAACTCATACCCATTTGGTCCTTCCAGAGTCCCGAGCATGCCCACCAGTGACTGGATGGACAGTGCGAAGGAGTCGAAGGCTTCAAAGTCGCCGAATTTGATGGCAGGTGTATTGAGGATAGCACCTAGCTCTGATTGGACGAGCTGCCGGGGTTGACCATATTTGTCTTGCAGGGCTTGCAATGCAGCAGTGTACGGTTGAAGGTCGTACATGTAAGCTTTGGCCAGGTGTAGAGCATTGGGAAGCTTCAAGTGACCCAGGAGCAGTTGATACTTATACTGTTCGCTCATGTGCTCGTGACCGCTCGTCAGGTTATCCAAGGCCATCTTGAGGAGAGCAAAGTCGCTTTCACGGTCACGCTCGAAGACTGGCAGTATTGATTGGGGAATGCCATAAGGCGGAATGAATGACATCATCGAACCTGGATACTGATATTGCCCTGGATCAACCTTCGGCTGGTTAGGAGCCATGTAATGTGCAGCGGAACCCATAGGGTTATGACATTGAGCTGCAGTAGAGGTGGCCACGCCATGGGCAGGAATCTGCACTGATGGTACGGTGGTGTGATACTGCTGGGTATAGGCGCTGTGCGCTAGCGCCGTGGCCTGGTGTGGCTTCGGGGGAAGCCGACTGTGAGCTGACATGTTTGAATATGTTGTTACAGGGGGTGCTGCAGAGAAAGACATCGGCTGTGATGTCAGATGCATTGCTGTAAGGCCCACAGTGGATTGAGCAGGTGGCAGCTGAGCGTGGGAAGGGGCAACCGGAGCATGGAACGCTGATACAGGTGGTGAACGGGAGAGAGGTATCGGCTGTGCTAGGGGATGCATCACTGCAGTTCCTATAGTATTTTGAGGAGGCAGCTGCTGGGTGAAAGCAGGCACGATCGATGCAGTCGAAGCGGGTAGTGCTGTGGTGGAGTGAACCTGTATGGGCTGGCTGCCCTGCAGTGCGACTGGACGCTGCAATGGTGTCGAGCCTGTAGGTAAGGCACTCGTCATCGGTAGAGGCTTGAAGCTACTTGTGGATGGTTCACAGCTACCTGGTTCCTCCCTCACCGGCTCCTGAAGGAGTGAGGTAACTAGCTGAGCCACCTGGAGTTCGTTCTCCTTCTTCTTCAGTCGCCTTTGTCTGTCAAGGCGTTTAGATATAGCCTCTCGTGCGTCTTGAGCTTCCTGCTGCAGGCGTTGAAGGCGCTGACACTCCTGATCAGCTCTGTTGTCTTCGAAGACCTGTTGCTGTAGTTGCTCAAGCTCCAGGCGCTGGATATTCTCTTGGAGAAATGCTTCCTGGACTGGTGTCAGAGCACGTCGAGGGTCTGCACTAGCAGTGGATCGATGAGAGCGTGAGCTAGTGGCGGACTTGGCCTTGGAGTGATGTGAGGACTCACGATGCGAACCCGAACCAGAGGCGGACTTGGCCTTCGAGTGATGTGAGGACTCACGATGCGAACCCGCACCAGAGGCGGACTTGGCCTTTGAGTGATGTGAGGACTCACTATGGGAGCTTGCGCTGGACACACTGGGCACAGAGGCCGACTTGGCCTTAGAGTGGTGTGTCTCACTGACCCGAGATGTGGACCTCGTCTCGTCGGGTAGAGCCTTTGGAGGTTCATCTCGTGTCTGCGGTTTGTAGCCCACTTCGTAGTCACTCAGGTGTTGAGGAAGGCTTTGCTGTCTGTGGGGACGAGCTGCTGCCTCGGTGAGGTCTTGCTTTGTAGGATCCATAGTGTTTGTTGGAGCTCGATCCGGCTCGAGGGACCATGTAACAGAGGACTAGGACCTCTACAGTTGCTAGAATAGAGCTGGTACACTATAGACCGTGATTCCGGTAAAAGAGTCACAGGAGAGGAGCTTGGTTCAGTTGCTTTACTTCTGATACGTGCGGTCTACAACACACAAAATACAAATCGCTTTTAGCATATAATATAACATAAATCAACAATCAAATTATTGTTACATGAAACATCACGGTTCAAATAAACAGTAGGTACTGCACTGCTAGCAGCTATCAACAAACAATTCACAGAAAGTACAGTCACTGTAATATATTCAAACATACATAATATAAAACAGCACATGACAATAACATAAAGTATCGCATCATATTCTAAACAAACAATAAGACACTTACTTTTACTGTCATGAACACACACACACAGTCAGAGAAATAGCACTGCTCCTCATGTCAAACAAAGTCAAACTGGCTGAGTGAGAGCACACAAGCTGAACATAATCGCTCATTAGGTGAGCATCAACTGACTGGGAAAGGAACACCAGCTGAAACTACTCGTTAATTAGGTGCATCAAAAGCACTGCTGGGTCAACATGACTTCTGAAACTAGTCGCTAATTAGATGCACAAAGCATTGATGGGTCAACATGACATCTATGTCAACGAGGACTGCTGTGTCAACGAGGGCTTTCCTACAATACCCAATATATCTATGGCATTTTAATGCATAAATGTTTTATCAACATAGTCAATATTCTTTCATAAAAACTTTTAATACAACATATATGTACCTTCAATTTCTAATTGTAGTAAAACTAACCAAGTTTATTATATAGTTATAATTTGTTTTAAAAAAGCACACAATAACACACAAAATATAATAACATATGAAATATAATAAACTAGTAAGTCTGTTTTAAAATGAATTAAAACTAAACTGAAATTAACAAATAAAGTCAAAACAATAGCAAAAATAACCTTGTTTTCAGGAGGAAGGGGAGGTGTTGATGTCTGATCCATGGACTTCATCTTCTTCTCTACAGAAGAACAACAAACAAACAAACATTCATTACACCTGATGAGTATAGCAGACATGAGGTCTGATACATTGTTTTATGACTGTATATAATATCACTGCAAATTCAAGTAACCATATTCACACAGCGGCCATTTTGTTCTTATATCATACTTGGAGGTGGCCCCTCCCCCTCCAGTATGAAGTAAGAGTTAAATGGATCTGCAATTTTTGACAAAGAGATTTGGTGTAGAGGGGGAAAAGGAGGGGACCAAGTACAGACCCCTGGGGGACCCCAGTCAATGAAGTATATAGGGTTTAAGTGGTAGAGAGAGAGAGAGAGAGAGAGAGAGAGAGAGAGAGAGAGAGAGAGAGAGAGAGAGAGAGAGAGAGAGAGAGAGCGCTTGCGTGCGTGCGTGCGTGCGTGCGTGCGGCTAGAACCTTACCCATCTGCATCTTCTTCCTCAGCTCAGGCCTCTTCTCATTAATCACTTCATGGTATTCACCCTGTATTTCACACATCAACAGACAATGACAGAGTGAGGCTACATCAAGTGTTAACACACTGTTCCTTAACCAGAGCTGACAACTCTCACACAATGAGCGTGAGACACACATAAATGACCCTCTTCACACACACTCACACCATACATCATATTTCTCACACTGTCAAATCACCCCTAGTGTAAAACTGTGTTAACTCATGCACCACTGAGACATCCACTTCTGCCGGGATTTGGGCCATAAAGTGAAATAATGATTATATCTGAAGTATCCCCACCCATTAACTGTAGGGAAAAGCAGAAATGTTAGGTGTGTGTGTGTGTGTGTGTGTGTGTGTGTGTGTGTGTGTGTGTGTGTGTGTGTGTGTGTGTGTGTGTGTGTGTGTGTGTGTGTGTGCGTCTCGTGTATGAAGGACGCTGCACACATTTACGCTCATGTCATTCCATTGATCATTACAGTGATATTCCCAGATGTTCCCAGATGTTGCCGGAGGATCAACAACATAGACCTTAAGATTAACTAATGTTCTATGCTCTACACATCCAGAATGTTAGCTGCCGGGTGTACCCTGCAATTTTCTCTGTCCGGTCAAGTTTATAACCTTAGTTTTTGTTAATATTTCACAGATGTCCAATTATTTAGAACTCCTCTGCGTGTGATGCTGCCCTGCCAAGAGCAGGCAGTTAAAAGGGGGAGGGACCTTTGGATGGAAACGTGACGAGAGAGAGAGAGAGAGAGAGAGAGAGAGAGAGAGAGAGAGAGAGAGAGAGAGAGAGAGAGAGAGAGAGAGAGAGAGAGAGAGAGTGTGTGTTCTATTGCTGAGGTGAGTGATTAAATGGATTTGACAATTTAGAATAATTTGTGCAGTCTGTCTTGACTATCAGACTTTAATGGAAATCAATGTGAATATTGAATAGGAAACATATGGTGCACGCATGAGTCAAGGTGCACCATCTGACCAATAGGAGAGTGAGAGTCACCATCTCACACATTTGAAAACTTGAAATGGGATATTCTGTATAATGAGTACTTTTGGTACATGTTGACTTTTACTCAAGTACATTTTGAATTCCGGTCTTTTACTTGTAACAGAGTATTTCTATATTGCAGTATTGATACATTTAACCCCATGTAAGTTGAACACTATTAACCTCATGAACCCTAGCTTCCCTATTCTGGGGAAAACATTCCGTGGAAATAGCAGATCTACAAGCTCACAATAGTGTGTAGATCTGTAGAGGGCCAAGAATAGACCCCTGAGGAACCCTGTTCAATTTAAGTATACAGGGTTTATATTGTTAATAAAGCTGAACTACAAGTTCACAACATGTCTGCTATGACTGTGGTCGTATTTGTGGTTATATTTAGTTATGATTTGGTTCTAGTGTGGAATGATGTGTGTGTGCCAGGTAGAGGTGAGACTGTGTGGGTGAATGTATGCAAATTCAGGTGTGCCACGCCCGGAATGTGATTGGTGGGGAACACTTCCAGGCCGGCCAATTAATGGTGGGGAGCTTCCAGGACTTTTCGAGTGGCTAATAGGATGGAGGTTCCCTATATAAGAGAAACGCAGTCCTCAGAGTCTTCCTCCTCTTCCAACTGGCCACCATAACTTCTGTTTGTTCAGTTACTTATGAGTTCTTTGCTTTGATATAGTTACTTTGAGTTGGTATAGGTTGCTTTTTAGCTGGTTGATCCTTTTGCTTATTGTTTATGTTAGGAAGGTAAGAGATATTGTATTCTAGGTTATTTTGGTAGGTCAGAGATATTCATTTACAATTAGTTCTTTTGACTTCATTATTCATTTTTGTTATTTCTAAACCCTTATGCATGACCCAAACTTATGTTGACCACTTTGTTATTACTACATTTTGCACGTTAAACCCTTTTGTTTGTGTGGCTACTTGGGAGTTGGGGAAGGCGGGAACATATGCATGTTGTGTCTCAGGTACCCCTAGACTGGGGCATAACAGTGTCGCATCGTGAGCTTGCAGATCTGCTATTTTCACTACTTTTCAGTGACACTCTTGTATGATGAAATGGGGCATTAAGTTATGAGGGGGGAATTGAAACGTGGAGATACAAGGTTTCTGCCCGACAGCAATGATAACCACATTAACCCTTTATACATAGTTGAACGGGGTCCCCCAGGGCTCTGAACTAGGTCTGATGCTTTATTCTCTCAACACCAAATCTGTTTGCCTAAAATAGTCGATCTAAAAGCTCTCAGCGGGTTGCATTGTGATGCTTTGTAAGCTTGTAGATCGGCTATTTTCGTCGAATGTTCACCTCAGAAAAAGGACGCTAGGGTTCATGTGGTTACCTGGCATCCCTATTTTAGACACATTTAAAAACATGTATTATATTATTTATTTTTTATGTCACTGAATGAGGAACAGATGTTAGACATGCATTTGGAACTGCTACATGTAGTTCATGTATTCATTAGAACATGTAAATAAATGTCATGGAGAGAATATTAGGTTCTTACCATGCTGTTAGCTGACTCATATATGTTCTTCTCTATGTTCTGAGCATCAGTCACCAGGTCACTGTCCTCAGCTGGGTCTCCTGTTGACATGTACCTTACACTGCTCGCCAACATACAGAGAATGAAAGTCAGACATCAGACTCAACTCATCATTCAATAAGTGATAATAGTTCAGCTGGTCTGGGGTCTAGAAGATGGTGAGAACACATTGTATTGGTTCTGCTTTCTGTGTGATGACACTCACAGATTGCGGACATTGTCACGGCGGTACTGATGTGGGAAGTCTTTATGCCAATGCTTCCTCATGTCTGCTGCAGAGTGAGGGAGGGCTGTGATGGAGTCCCAGCTGAGAGAAAGACAATGATAGAAAAGACACAGAGACATAGAAAGAGGAGGGAGAAACAATGAGGAACACATTATTATTATGATATCATGACATAATATATATGATATATATGTAACTGTACAGGTGGAAACATGACAGTTTCTTTTATGCGGGAGCCCTTCTAGACCCCCCCCCCCCCACTCCCTCCTCCCACAGACAATTATAAAAAATAATATAAAAATAAACAAAAATAATAATGATTATATTTATATATACACATACATATAATGTACTGTATAAACATATATTAACCACTTAAACCCCATTATCCATATTCGGGGAAAAGATTAAAAAGTAGAAAATGGCAGATCTACAACTAATAATTAGTTTCAATTGTACTCTTATATTCTAGTATGTCTAGTATATTTTGATATCGATACTTTTGAACTTCTACTCAAGTAACATTTTTAATAGATACTTGTGGTATTGCTACTCTAGTAAAACAAACAAATCTGAGTACTTCTTCCACTACTGGTAATAATAGTAGTAGTAGTAATTGTTGTGTAAACATAAATATTGACACATAAAAACAAACCACATTTTAAAGATGTTCTACTCCGTACATATAGCGTTTTATATTTGTGATGATATTGAATGTTTGGTGTTATTTTATATGTTGATGAATTGAATACCTAGGACCCCACTGGAAACAAGACCGAAAGGACTTTTTTTGGTGTCATCCTTTTAAATGCTGTTTTTACATTATATTCTCTCTCTCTCTCTCTCTCTCTCTCTCTCTCTCTCTCTCTCTCTCTCTCTCTCTCTCTCTCTCTCTCTCTCTCTCTCTCTCTCTCTCTCTCTCTCTCTCTCTCTCTCTCTCTCTCTCTCTCTCACACACACTCACACACACACACACACACACCACACTCACACACACACACACACACACACACACACACACACACACCCGCCCAGCTGTGTTTTTCATGTAATCCGTACCATAGCGGTACAATCTTTGTCCGGTCTAAACTCCCGAGCGCTCGTATATTTTGAAAATAGCAGATCTACAAGCTGTTCAATGCAGCCAGATAAAATCTTATCTGAATGACTGTTAAAGCAGTTTGTTTAAATTACCTTACAAAATGTTATATTTTCACAGGGATTATTTATTAGTGTAGATATACATTTATGAGTGGATTATGTGTCCAGATGCCTGTCAGACAATGCTGATCCGCAGGTCTACAATGGAATAAACAGGCGCAGCCAAAGTCAACAACTGGTCCCGACCAGACGTGAGATTTCAACGTATAGGATGAAGCCCACGTCAGGATATATTGATAAATGCCGAAAGGTGCGGTGATCTCGCCTTACGCCCATTATTTGGGCTGCACCGCGTTGATAAATGAGGGCCAGTGTGTCTATCAGTTGAGATTCACACAGATCAGTGATACTTTGTGTTTTCAGGTCCAGGTTCACAACTGAAGTTCAAAGGTCAATCCTTTGAACTGTCACTGTTCATAGACATGCAGCTGGATAATCAGAGAAATGTTCCCCAAGAAAGAAAGAAAGAAAGAAAGAAAGAAAGAAAGCCAACGTTACCTTGTGGATAAGCTCTTTGTCACGTAGCAGCCTCTCGCTCTGCATGTTAAATCCTCAGCAGTGTTCATGTAGTAACAGCCTCTACATTCCCAGTCTTCATCATCAGTGGTTGGTTTTGCTGGTCTTTTCATCCTGACAAACAAACACAACCAGAGTCAAGTTAGTTGTGTATTAAATCTGTGTTCATTCATTCACATCCTGCATCCATGATAACTTCTCGATAGCTAAATAATGTTTTCATTTGAATAATTTGCACTAATGAGATGACATTGTCATGTTATAGTGGTGTGTATATTGTATAGTGTGTATATTGTATAGTGTGTATATAGTATAGTGTTATGGGTGTATGTATATTGTATAGTGTGTATATTTTGTAAATCGTATAGTGTGTATATTGTATAGTGTTATAGTGTGTAAATTGTATAGTGTTAGTATGTATATTGTGGAGGATTCACATACTGTGTGTGTGAAGGTCCAGGTTCAGGAGGTTTTCCTTTAGACCAGTATCTCTTCATAGCCATCCAGCTGTCAGATCCGTCCTCCTCTCTCTCCACAGACTTACTTGCACCCATCTTTAGGTCTTTATTAAACCTGTCAACGTCACAGTCAATGAAATACATCAGAAAACAGGAAATGCTGGATACATGTGCACAAGATATGAGTGGCATCATGCCCATTGAAGCTGGTAAAAAACACATCATTTTTATTGTTTAAACAGTAGACTATTGTTACAGTATTTTATATCGGTATGTAGTTACAAACATTTAATAATAGTGTTTAAACTATTCTAAGTCACACAAAGCCGCTTTCCAATGGGTTCAGGGGGTCCTCAGAGTTATTACAAGGGGGGGGGGGGGGGGGGGGGGGGGGCGCCAAATCTTTGTGTGATAGCAACTTTTTAATTCATTTTTGTTTTTTAAATCAAGCACTTGAACCCCAGCATCCCTACTCTGGGGGGGGGACATTCTGGGGAAATAGCAGATCTACAGTATAAGCTCATAATAACGCACTACAACGTGCAGCTTGTAGAGCTTGTAGAGGTTTGGAGGTTTGGAGTTTGGAGGGGGGGAGAGCAGATCAAGGACAAAGACAAATAAAAGGTCATGTTTGCTCAGCATTGAGGGTTTAAGTGGTTAAATGTCTGGAAAAACACATGAACATGAATCCAACAAATTAATAGAAAATATAATGTGTAAACAAACAAACACGACACATTTTTGACACAAAACTGATGATAGATCTGTCAACAAGTCTATGAAACTATCAATGAAATCTATGAAGAAGTTTAATCTGCAACACAAGCTACAAACTAGTTATAATTATAATGGTTTAATGTCCTGCTCTGACTTCTAAAATACACACACACACACACGCATGCACGCACACGCGGATAGAGAGAGAGAGAATGAGGAGACAGACAGACAGACAGACAGACAGACAGACAGACAGACAGACAGACAGACAGACAGACAGACAGACAGACACACGCACGCACGCACGCACGCACGCACGCACGCACGCACGCACGCACGTAGAAAGTTAAAGTAAAAACTGCTCCATTGTTTGTTAAGTTTAGAGAAACTTTTATAAACAATACTGAAGGTTTCTGGTATAAGTTATAACACACTTAAACAACATTAACTTTAACAACATAGAATAAGTTATAAAACACATTAAATGAACTTGTAGAACATAAATCTCTCACCCTATATGAACTTAGTGGAGGACTGTGTTTACTTCCTACTTCTGACAGGGTTCAGTTTGGTGTTGCCAGATTGTGTGACAGAAACAAGCAGCCAGGTCTATGAAAACAAGCCCAAAAGACAAGACTAAGTCTCACACACACACACACACACACACACACACACACACACACACACACACACACACACACACACACACACACACACACACACACACACACACACACACACACACACACACACACACCTAAATGATGTAATAATGTAGCACACCAGTCTCAATCATCTTGAGAAAAGAAAGTGAAATATTTGGAATATGTTTGAAACATTTTTTAACAAACTAAATCTTGCATGGGGGTCCCTGGCAAAAAAACATGTTCAGATGGGGGTCCATGGACAAATACATAGGCTATTATTTTGGTTATCCTTGAAAATTAAAATGAACATGAAAATGTTTGAGAACCACTGGTTTAAACGACAATAGGAAGTCCAGATAATAACACTTTAGAAACAAGCCCAACTAAAACCTCAAACACCAATATTTACAGAAAAAACAAGCCCAGAGTTGCTTATAATAAGCAGACATGGCAACACTGGGTATTTCCTACTACATAGCACAGCAGTGATGTCATCACATTCAGTCTGAAGGGGGGCGGGTGGATAGTTATGTTACAGAGTTTTTATACGTGGATTTACTCTACCTTTTACTTATTGTTATGTTTTATATAATACGTAGTTATGATGATTTTATGTCATTATGAGTCAAACATAATTCTTATTATTGTGTTGTGGATCATTCCTCTAAAAGTCACACACACCCCTTTCCCTGTGGTAATGGTTTCTTCCAAAAGTTGCACAATATATGGCAGCATGTACATTACGCACACAGTGTGTGTGTGTGTGTGTGTGTGTGTGTGTGTGTGTGTGTGTGTGTGTGTGTGTGTGTGTGTGTGTGTGTCAAGTGAATGAGGTTTTATCCACACTTTACACTTGATTCTATTACTTTAGTATATACTTTAGCCATCTCTATACAAATTACAATGTTGTGATGTTGATGTGTTGTGTGCTTGTAGATCTGCTATTTTCAAAATATTTGTATACATTTTAGACATAATGATAACTTGTGAAAAGGGACTTTCTTTATAATGAGTACTGTCTACTTGGCATTTTAAATACATTTTGATACAAATACTTTTGTACTTTTACTCAAGTAAATTTAGAATTCCGGACTTTTACTACAGTGTTTCTACATTGCAGTATTGATACTTTTACTTAAGAAATAATTTAGTACTTTTTTACCATCACTGGCCGAAACACATGGTTAGATGAATTTGACCCAAACAGATGTAGTAGAGCAGAAACAAGCATATAATCGTTCACTTTCTGATACAAGCATGACATTTGGCACACATACCCTCTAAGGGCCACTCTTATGGAAAAAGGCGCTGGCCACTCAAAAATCCAAGATGGCGACCATTTTTTCAACATGGCCGCCACCTTAGCAGAGCAGAGCAGATAGTGATATAATCTTTCAGATCGTGATACAAGGATGACATTTGACACACATACTCTGTAAGGGCCACTCTTATGGAAAAAGGCACTGGCCACTCAAAAATCCAAGATGGCGACCATTTTTTTCATGATGGCCACCACCTTAGCGAAGCAGATAGTGATATGATCTTTCAGGTTCTGATACAAAGATGAAATTTGGCACACATACTCTAAGGGCCACTCTTATGGAAAAAGGCACTGGCCACTCACAAATCCAAGATGCCAACCATTTGTTTAAAGATACTTGTATCACAAAGTGAACGATTCTTGCGAAATGGTCTTTAGCTGCTCAACTAATGTCCAGAACTTTGCTCTGTTCTATTCCTGCTTTAACCAGATTACCAGACTAACCCTGTGTTAGTTTATGTACAGCTCTGTGTTTCACTGTGTTGTCCAGTGTCTATAGGTCTTGTAGCTCTGTTAATCTGTTGATCCCCATCTTGTGCATTTATCTGTGTTCTGGTCGAGGGGTCCTCAACGTTTTTCAGGCCAAGGACCCCTTAGCTTAGTGGTCCTCAACCTTTTCAGGCTAAACAATCATATTTGAACCGGGGACCCCCCAAAACAATCATATTTGAACTGTGGACCCCCAACACAATCATATTTGAACGGTGGACCCCCAAAACAATCATATTTGAACTGGGGACCCCCCACAATAATCATATTTAAACTGGGGACCCCCCAAAATAATCATATTTGAACTGGGGACCCCCAAAATAATCCTATTTGAACTGGGGACCCCCCAAAATAATCATATTTGAACTGGGGACCCCCAACATAATCATATTTGAACCGGGGAACCCCCCACCCTGACAAGCACTTAGAATTGTAGGAGTTGAGGCATTACATTTAGTTTGACTCGGTTCCACAGATAAATATTGTGAGCTTGTAGATCAGTCTGTGAATACACAATATTTTCGAGCTGCGTTCGCTTCCAGCGTTCGCGCGTCTTACTTGTTATAGTATAGTTAGTTAATTCAGTAATGGTCTATTTCTTTTTTTTTCTTAAAAGTCCTTAAATTTTCACTTCAATGTCATCTGGACACCCCCCCCATTTGAGCTAAAAAGCATGTTATTTTACACGTATTTTACACGCTACAAACTTGTAGATCTGCTATTTTTGAAAAATCAACACAATTTTAACAACATATTGAGTTGGGGGTCGGCGGCCAAATACACATAATTTTGGGGGTCCTTGACATGAAAAAGATTGAGAACCTAAGTTCAACCACTGATATAGAAACATAGGTTTTTCATAATACTGTTGGAAATTAGAAGACATTTTGTAGAATCAGCTTCAGGTCTTAATGGGTTAAAACATGTCACCATAGAGACACACGGCGGACTACAAATTCACTCCCACTATTGAGAGAGCGCAGCCACTCGAGCTCCGGGAGAACGATGTACTGCAGCTGTCAATGCATTCCCTATGAGAGGATATGAGAGTTAGCCTACTTTTAAAATGATCCTACATGAACTGGAGACGATATAGATTTGAACAACAATATGTTTCCAAATGTATAGTGTCTTTATCGACATATCTTCTTGTTTTCTCAATAGTTAATGTGTTTCACATTTAATTTGCCATTTGAATGGGTTTTAACCATAATGTTAACACAGCAGAGGGGAGACGGCAGACAGACAAGTAGTCGCATTTCAGTGACATCACTGTCTTTATGAGCGCCAACTTAAAAGAGAAGAATTCTCATCCCAATCCCGACTGACTTTGTTCGTGTCTATATTCTGAACATCTGGGCTTATATTAATGTTCTCCCTACCGCGGAGCTCCAACGTATGTAAGTTGGGGAAATAACCCAACTAAATGGAGGAGTGACATATCCAGACATTTTCAACAACTTAAAGGGTAAGACCACTTTGGTAGAGGTTTGGGTTGTGTATTTACCTTGCCATGATGTAACTCCAAAGGTGGACAAGAAATGAAAAATAATTGCTCCATTGATTAGAAATTGATAATTCAAAATTTGCTCCTCATTGACTTACATTGTACGGTAAAACAGCTCTCAAAGTCGCTCTTTAAGCACGTAAACGAACACGAACAAAGTTGATTCAGACAATATAGAACATCACCAAACCCAGTACTGTTTGTTTTTTTAATAAAATTATTAACTTCCTGCTGATTTTACTATTTGAAGATCCGGATCCGCAAATCCAGTCCAGGTTTTCTTCTTAATAAAATAGCAAAATCAACAGGAAATTAACATTTTTATTTAAAAAAAAAAACAGTACTGGGTTTGGTGAGGTTCTATATTGTCTGAATCAACTTTGTTTGCGTTTGTTTACATGCTAAAAGAGTGACTTTGAGATCTGTTTTACCGTACAATGTAAGTCAATGAGGAGCATATTTTGAATTATCAATTTCTAATCAATGGAGCAATTATTTTTAATTTCTTGTCCACCTTTGGAGTTACATCATGGCAAGGTAAATACACAACCCAAACCTCTACCAAAGTGGTCTTACCCTTTAATGAATTCTCCAGGTTAGTATTAATATACAAATAGTCTCACAAGATGCTGTTTGGATAATTGTCCAAAATAATCGCCTTTAAAAATGATACATGAGAGACACAAACGTATCTGGGTATTGCAAACCTCAAGGGATGCATCTGTGACGTATATACCATGTGACCACTTAAACTTTAGATTTCAGATGCTAGAACTTTTGACCAACTGATGGAGTATATGTTACACCAGGGGTGATGCAACTTTGATGATGTAGAGGGCCACTATATTTCCACACTCACTCCAGAGGGACACATTGCATTATACTGTCAGAGGGCAGCCACCTCTTATCTCTGTATTTTAACTTTTTTCCGTGAATCAATGCCGTACTTCGACATTCTATGTCACACAAAAGTTGCAAAAACAGCCGATCTACAAGCTCAAAACGCGTCGCAGCGCGACGCGTTTTGAGCTTGTAGATCTGCTATCGTTGCTGTTACAGGAGCACTTCCACTTGTCGCAAACTCTGGTCCTATTCTGAGAGCCTCATGCGTTTGTTTTGTTGTTATTGTTGAATGTTATGTGATGTTTTTTTATCATTGTTTGTGTGTTGTGCCTGAGGACCCCCTGGAAGACGAGACGAAGCATCTCAAGGGGTTTATCCTCCAAACTAAATATATTAACTGCATACTGTAACATTACTCTGGTTAGTAGAACCATAATGAAAACATTTTACACAACACACCATTCACATCTCATTCATTCCAGGCTACAGATGTTTCTTCTTAACCTAACTCACTGTCACAGTAAGTATAATAACATGTAAGCATTTCTGATGACATCTAATGTGTATTCCACACACACGTTTGCTTCACAGATACTCTCCTCCGGCGTTTATGCCTTCATTTAACACATTCAAGATCACTTTTATACACTTTATCTCATAATTTCTCACCTGTAAACACACAGACAAACTAAAGGCACATTACAGCAACACTTCCACTCATTGCAAACTCTGGTCCTATTCTGAACACGACCCCTGCTGTCCACCATGTGCCTTTGTTTAGCTGCCCAAAGATCGCCTGTCCCAAATGCAATACCCAGAATGATGAAGTGTTTCACAGCTTTAGTAAATGTATTTTATGTGCCACGCTTCAACCACAGTTCATAATGTGAACAACATCCTAATGAAATGAAATAAAATAATGTATCAAATGGAATAATAAATAATATAGGGTTATGCCTGTTTTAGTAAATAATATAATCATGTATCTCACATATATTATAGTATATTGTGGGTTGTATATTGAGATGGCAGATATGCCACATTAAAAAGGACAAATCAAACAAATGGGACACTTCATTAGAACACAAAAAGAATCACTACAGCCTCAGTAGTTTAAATTTTACGATGCCTCTCATATGGATTGCATTGACAGCTGCAGTACATCGTTGTGTCTCTACCTCTATAAGGCCAAAATGACTCAGAAAAGCATTAACATTGGTTCACAAGTTTCCTTACCAAGTATTAGGCCGAATACCCTCAAGCCTCCAAGTCTTTCACCAAACACCCAAATGCAGGCTTCTGGACAAACAGAGGGCCACAGACCTGGCCACCCCTTTTATGCACTTCTCTTAAAGGGGCAGCAATACATTTCATACAGTTTCAAGACAGTGGTTCTCGAACATTTTCATTTCAAGTACCCTCACATTAATATGTATTCTGCCACGGACCCCCACATATGTTGTGCCAGGGTCCCCCCATACAAGATTTGTGTTAAAATGTTTCAAAAATAGATAAATAGCCATCAGTATATATACTGTATGGTTACTTTATCATTCTATTTCATTAGGTTGACTTCAGATGAAACCTCCAGTGGAGCCTGCAGTCATCTTGGTTCCAGTGGGGTAAAGTAACTAAGTACATTTACTCAAATACTGTACTTAAGTACAATTTTGAGGTATTTTTTACTTTACTGGAGTTCTTCCAATATTCAATATGTTTACTTCTACTCCAGTACATCTCAAAGGCAAATAGTGTACTTTTACTCCACTGCAATGATTTGAAAACGTTATAGTTACTAGTTATTTTGCATTTACATTATTATATCATAAAACAGACATTAACCACTTCAGCCCTATTTTATACTTAGGCTATTTGAAAATATCAGATCTACAAGCTCACAACACGTCGCATCGCGACGCGTTGTGAGCTTGTAGATCTGCTATTTTCAAACATTTTAGTACTTTTACTTTTGGTACTCTAAGTATATTTTGATGCCAATACTTTTGTACTTTTACCCAAGTAACATTTTGAACTCAGGCCTTTTACTTGTAACAGAGTATTATTTCATATTGCGGTATTGCTACTTTTACTTAAGTAAAACATTTGAGTACTTGTTCCACCACTGCTTGGTTCTCCATGCATCATGTCTATCTCACCACAACTTTCTGCTCATGCATCCTTCATCAGAACGTCCACATTATGTTGATGTGGGACAGCCACGCCCCCAAAACCCAGTGTTTGCATTGAGGCACATTGGACATGCTGGCCATTCATAGGTACTGCAGCTTAAAACGGCCTGGGGCCACTGTACATGAACGAGCCAAAACCAATCGTTTCGACCAATGGGCTCGACTCACAAGCTTGAGCACGAGGGCTGCACACCGAGGTGACGCAAAACGTGTCACAGTGGCCCCAAATAGGCCATGACCATCACATTTTCCAACCCAGAAGAAGGGGTGAATTGGCCTCATACGCTGGGTGAGACCTGAGACAATACTTTGATGACCGTCAGGAGACTCATAGAGCCTCCATTGAGTCAAAATAATCAATGCAAAGAATTTCCAGGAAAGGCAAGTCACCAGCTTAAGATGGTGGGAAGGCATCCACTGTTAGTTGTAAGCCAGGCATCATGCAACGATGTTCTCTTCAACCTGTGTGGCATCCAGTGTCTGGAGGCCCTTTGATCCCCTTTAAATGTTTATATTAAGCACGTTGACCTAACTATCCTCAAACCCAAACAAAATATAAAACATTGTACAACAGACAACCAATAAAATGACCCCCCCCCCTCCCCATATAGATTAAGTCATTGATGCCACAGTTAATGATAGCTTGGTTTATTTACACTACAAAACTGTTATTGGGTCATTTTAACGTCTTCTCGGGATTTTATGTGCATTCCTGACAGTTTTTAAGTTGCTTGATTCAATATTTGGATATTTGATATAAATGTTATAAGACATGCCCCCTTATATAAACCCATTGTCATTTATAAACTCCAGAAGCCAGTGAAGTAAAACACAACAGTAAAATCCTCAAACACTTGACCCTTATTTTGAAGGTCACGTCAGTTTTCTCTTTGTTCCTTTTAGGTTCAAAAGTAAAACATGGAAATTTGGTCGTTCTCTTGTTTTTCTCACTTTTAATTTGAAGAGAAAAACGAATTATACGTTAGTACCCGGACCCTGCTCTGATTTAATTTAAAAAAAACCCACTTGATTCCAGTTTATGATTTTAAGTTAAACATTAAAAAAAAACATTTTTGGTTTTTCTTACTTGTAGACTTTATTATGTTTTCTCTTTGGTACACAAACCGCCTAAAACAGTACAGGCAAACAAAAAGGTCCAACTAAGTAAAATAAAATAAGATAGAAAAGGACCAGAAAGTAAGATCCAATCAAATAAAACAAAAAAATATAGCTGCAAGCAGCGATAATACAGGGCCAGTGAATGGAGAGAGAGAGAGAGAGAGAGAGAGAGAGAGAGAGAGAGAGAGAGAGAGAGAGAGAGAGAGATGGAAACGGAATAGATTGTAGAGAGAGAGAGTGACATGGAAACAATAGATTGATGAGAGAGAGATATGGAAAAAGAATGGTTTGATTGGACATCTCAACCTATTGCCATTAACTGGATTCGAACTCTCAACCTTCAGACTAATAGGCTGCAACACTACCTATAGTGCTATAGCTTTGTCCAGGCTGATATTGTCTGTTGAAGATCATAAACTCTTGCCTTCTTTCATGAACCAAGCCCCTGTTTCACTAACACTAAGATCACTCGTTCACAAACCATTTACCAATGAAGAAATTGTACATCTCCTCAGAACCAAAACTAGTGAAAGTAGCCGATCTACAAGCTCACAAACCATGAAAAGTTGTGAGATTGTAGATCAGCTATTTTCAGAATGAAGTATGTCATACATTGAAAAAACTACTCTCAAATAAGCATTTCAGGTTATCTTTACCATTTGCACATGTATTCATTGATACAGTCATGTTGTTTGCAATTCAACTTAAATTAAGTCTGCATCAAGTGAGGCTTGAACTGGCAACCTTGAGATTGTGAGGCATTCATTTAAGGGAGACACCATTGGACCAACAGACAAGTAACTGTGGAAAAGGAGATCACACAGATGATACAGTTTCACGCAAATAGCTGAAAAATCCTGGATTTAAGTGTTTTTCAAACTGCTCAAAATCTAAGGGCGGAGCTTACTGGTCAAAGCGATAGATGTGTTCCTCATGAGTCAAGGCACAAGTGTAAGAAAGTTTCATGACTTTCGGCCAAACGAGGCATGACTTTTGCCTGTTTAAAGTTTGCATTTTCAAAAAATTGCTATAGCGCCCCCCTTTGGCCAATTGGAGTGAGATTGGTTTCAGTGATATTTGGAATGACTCTCTACATTACTGCAACGTTTCAAAGAAATGTGAGTCTTGCATGTATGTGTTAGGGGCAGATGAATCATTTTCATAAAACTGCAATAGTTAAAATCTATTTCCTCCGGGGATTTTTGAGTAATCTGCACGAAACATTTTACACATGAACTTAGGACCTTTGCCGACAAATCAAAAGCGGCGGATTTTCCATAAGTGAAAAAATGCAGAAGTTATGAGCCAATGGCTGTTTTTCATATAATTCAAAATGGTGGGCGATCTAAAGGTCAGAGGTCAAAAGTCAGACCACGAAAGTTGTCGGGCATGAAGAGACGCATGTGTGTATCGAAGTTTCATGGTTGTAGGTCAAACAGGGCATGAGTTGTACCTGTTCAAAGTTGGCACTTTCAATTGAGTGCTATAGCGCCACCCTTTGACGAATGAGTGTGAGAATTATTTCTTGATTGTTTTTCATGAGCATCTACCATATGGCCGAGTTTCGTAAAAACTGTATGCACGGTTAAGCCAGAACTGCCAAAAACAAGTATTTTTCAAACTGCTCAAAATTGCGGACAATATAAGGGCAGAGCTTACTGGTCAAAGCGATACATGTGTTTCTCATGAGTCAAGGCACAAGTGTAAGGAAGTTTCACGACTTTCGGCCAAACGAGGCATGACTTATGCCTGTTTAAAGTTTGCATTTAAAAAAAATTGCTATAGCGCCCCCTTTGGCCAATTGGAGTAAGATTGGTTTCAGTGATATTTGGAATGAACTTTGGACCTCTGCCGACATAATGATGCGAGCGGATTTTTTCTAAGTGAAAAGATCTAAAGGTCAGAGGTCAAATGTCAAACCACGAAAGTTGTCGGGCATGAAGAGACGCATGTGTGTATCGAAGTTTCATGGCTGTAGGTCAAACAGGGCATGAGTTGTACCTGTTCAAAGTTGGCATTTTCAATTGAGTGCTATAGCGCCACCTTTGGACTAAAGATTGTGATTGTTTTTCATGAGCATCTACCATATGGCCGAGTTTCGTAAAAAGCGACAGCACGGTTCAGCCAGAACTGCGAAAAGTGGCAGAAGTGACAGAATACTGCCAATAACAAAACAGGTCCAGAGCTGAGCTCTGGCCCCGTAATAATAAAAATAAGGCTATGAATAGATCAGCAAACTGTGGATCTGTAGAACCCACCAGAGATACATACTGCAACACAGAACAGATATCAGGTCAACCACTACCGTCACAAATAGAAATACATCATGGGCCATTTACATAATTATGCAACGTTTGAGAATATCAAAAGGCCTGCCATTGGCTGGAATAGGGGGGAGGGGGGGGGGGGGTTTAGAGGAAGGTGGGATTTTACGCACCATGTGTCCAAAATGACTCTCCAGAACTGTTGTTCCTCATCATAGAGTAGAGAGGTTAGAGGCAGCTCCCTCCACAGATATAGAGAATAGGACCACAATGGATACAAGTCTCCAGGACTTGTTTTGTGTTATCCTTTTAGCCTTAAAGTAATTATGCTGACTGTGCTGTTTATATTTCTGTATTTCCAATAAAGTATTTAATCAATCGTCTCTAGGCATGTTTGCAAACATAGTCCATCATTCAGCTGATCTGCATCCTTCCAGTTTGTCGTGGTCAGTCTTTCAGAAGTAGTACATCCTGTTGATATGATCTGTTTGTTATGTTTAGACCAAGTTATTTCCATCGTATGATTCAACAGACACATTACAGGATCACAACCAACAGTGTATCCAAAGATCTTTCTCAGAGACTTACTTATGTGGAAAAAGACACACCTTTCTCAAATTGAAAAGTGTTAAATTCCTGAAATAGACAACGTGTGCTCATGTGTGTCCTCGAGCAAGGCATTGCACCTGTCATTGTTCAAGTTGCTTTGGATGACTGTCATTAAAAAGGGCGGGTATACTGATCCATCTTCAACGTGTCCAACTTGTCTTCATCTTCAGAAAGAAAAAGTTGCCTGGATACTGAAGGTATTTTAATTACATCAGTACAGTTCTACATCAACCTAATTTGTTTCGAGAGGTATGGGTCAATATCATAAAGAATGAATATCATGATTGCACTTGCAGCAGTTCCCTTGCTCATCACTGTATCGATGACAAAACGAGCCTTTTCATTTTTCACTTGCTCCACACGGGCTTCATCATACTCTTCCTTGATTATCACCTTCTTCTGGAAAAGTTTGTCCAGGACACCGTTGAGAACGGGATGTGAAACACTGTTGATGAAGCTGGTCCGCACATCAAACAGTCTGTCTTCTGCTGGAAGACTCAGTGTGTGCTGAACTTGTTGTTGTTTTAGACCCGAAGCTGAAAGGTCTAAACAGTGTTCCCATGCACAGTCAGAGGTGCTACTGTCTTTTAGAAGCAGCTTAACATCTGTAAACCTTCCCTTTAAAATCATTTCAAATGTGGGCAAGTAGTTGTGATCGGATGACTCTACAAATCTGGCCTTACTTGGTTGAATTGTGATGGATTTCCCCTCATCTTGAGGGGAAGTGGAGAGGGTGTATTGTTGCTCTGGCATTAGTTCACAGGGAGGGATTTCAATGAAAATCTCTTCTCTATTTCTGCTCCTCCTTTCATTCAGCACTTCCCTCAGCACAACATTCTTAGGTAGCAGTAACACTTTCAGAGTTGATCTGGGATGATCATCAGCTGGTGGTGTATAAAACGGTAACACCAATGCATGGATTGAATTGGGCCCGAAGAACATCGCTTTGATCTCTTTGATGATACCAAATAAAGATAATCCAGTTACATTTATGATAACATGAGTTTCTGTGATCATATGGGGTTTGATCAGCACAAAGCCATCATCATCCATCACATGGACAACAGACAAGGATTTGCCTCCACCTGTGGAGAGGATCTCACAATGTGGAAATTGTAACTGACACACAGACCCCTGAGAACCTTTGATGTCAAACAGTGGTCCTGTAGGCCTCTTCATGCCAAGCTGGGATAGAAGCCCTCGGTCCCAGGGGACTGTCCTGTAAGTCACATCTCCCTCTGTCTTCATCTTAAACACCAGGTCGGTCACGCTGCATTTGAACAGTCCTGCTTGGGTGCAGTGGAACCTGTAGCTTTCCTTCTTTTCTACAACAATGATATTAGGTGTAATTTTCTGTGTTTTGTCCAGTAGTGTAACATCATTAACGCTGTGGGACCGCTTTGCTCTGAAACTTGTCGTGTTCTCTAAACATGGCATTTGGCTCAGTGAGGGTAAGCTGTGAGAACAAGGCAGAGAGATGGATTCTTCTATCTTCAAACCACTGAAGCATGAACTTAGATCAGTTTCATCTTGGAGCTCCAGAGAGGGATGTAGAGAGAACTGTGACTCTGTAACAAGATGGTCTTCCATCTCATCATGCAAAGGAATAGTTCCCTAAATAGAATAGAATAGAATAGAGAAAGGGAAAATCAAATCAAGGGAACAAAAAAAAAAACAGAAATGAACCAAAGACATTTCTACAATGCCAGCTCTTAAAAATATAAATGTCACTCCTTGCCAGCTGACTGTTGCGTAATTCCTGACTCTTTGCCGATGCCTTGCCAGAAACTGTGTCATAACACCACACCACACATGCTTGATGGAGATATATGTTATCCTACAGATATATTTATATATTGCTTGTTTAAATTGTTTCTTTTTTTTACAACCTTGGATTTTAATCTGTTCTTTTCATATTTGTTATTGTGGTGGAGTTAAGGGACAGTAGATGGCACTCAGCCTACAAAAAGACACACAGATGAGCATTAATAACCACTCAGTAGTTTTCACCTTGTTCAGAACATGTTTTGGTCAAGTATGTTCCAATCTGGGAACCCATCGGCAAAAAGTTCCTTTGAATTTGCCTCTGGGGCAGTGGTGGAAAAAGTACTAGATTCTTTACTTAAGTAAAAGTATCAATGCTACATTGTAGAAATACTATGTTATAAGTAAAAGTCCAGAATTTAAAATGTACTTGAGTAAAAGTACAAAAGTATTGGCATCAACATTTACTTAAGCACTAAAAGTAAAAGTACTCATTATGCAGAATGTCCCATTGCACAAGTTTCCAAATGTATAAAATCCTTTGAAAATAGCAGATCTACAAGATCACAATGCGTCACATCGCAACACATTGTGAGCTTGTAGATCGGCTATTTTCAAATGGCCAAAATGTATATAGGGATAAAGTGGTTAATGTATGTCTTGCAATAATAATCAAAATCTACAAAGTAACTAGTAACTAAAGTTTTCAAATAAAGGTAGTCGAGTAAAAGTATACAATATTGTCCTCAGTGATGTAGTGGAGTAGAAGTAAAGGTATTGAAAATTGGAAATACTCCAGTAAATGTACTTAGTTACTTTCCACCACTGCTCTGGGGGCACCGCCCAATTCCCTGTGTAGAGAACGGATGTTGGCCCGTTGACTCTCCCTCAGTCTTTGTTTTCATTCCTAATAACAACAACTCTACACGTTTGTAGTTACCAACAGATTCAGCTGCAGAGCTCTGAATCTGTCTTGAGAGATTAAGTAAGTTCAAATATGAGGATTGTGCCTCATACAGTGTTAGCTCAGCGTTATGACCGGCCTATAGGCTACTTCAGGGTGAAAACAAGGAACATCTGTCTGCCAGGATGAGGAGAGAAATTAAGCTGAGCAACACTGACATGGGTTTACTGTCTCAACACAGTTATTGTGCATTCTCATGTATTGTCCAAGAGGAGTTGGCCCGACAAGCCTTTATGCAACAACTCTGTCCCGACCATATTGAGTAGCATGTTCACCTGTCCTGCCCAAAGACAATCCACAATGCCATACAACATGCATAATGGAGCACACCCAAGCTATAGCCCAACAACCGGGCTTCAACTGCTCATGCCAATGAGCTATAAGTACAGTGGTTGTTTTCATTCTCCTCCTGCCAGTCAGGAGAGGTACCAAGGAGACAGAAACAAGACCAACACCTGGTCTGTCTGCTATGGATGTAGAGAACAGAAGCACATAGAGTGGACCTGTTCAGCGACAAAGCCCCTGATCACTGTTGCTTTGTCACCGTTACACTACAGAAGAACTCATGACACAGTGTCAATTATAAACTAGAAAGTACTGTTCCTGAAGAAACAGTGTGGGATCGCTAAGAATATTGCAGGTATTGAGTATTGATAGTGTTAGTAGTGTTATAGGTTTGAAAGGTTTGAAAGGTTCTAAAGGTTTGAAAGGTTCTAAAGGTTTGAATGGTTCTAAAGGTTCTAAAGGTTCTAAAGGTTATAAAAGTCCTAAAGGTTTGAAAGGTTCTAAAGGTTCTAAAAGTGCTAAAAGTTCTAAAGGTTTTAAAGGTTCTAAAGGCTTGAAAGGTTTGAAAGGTTTGAAAGGTGTGAAAGGTGTGAAAGGTGTGAAAGGTTTGAAAGGTGTTAAAGTATTAGTGTTAAAAGTTTTTAAAGTGTTGGCAGTGTTGAATAGTGTAAAATGTATTTTTTTTTAGGGTAAACAGTGATAGCTAGGGTCTAATAGGCGTTTGCGTCTAATAGGCGGTTGCTAGGGTCTAATGGGTGGTTGCTAGGGTAAAACAGGTGGTTGCTAGGGCCTAATAAGTGGTTGCTAGGGTCTAATATGTCAGTTTAAATGGTCTAATATGCGGTTGCTAGGGTGAACCTGGTGGTTGCTAGGGTAAACGGTGGTTGCTAGGGTCTAATAGGTGGTTGCTAGGGTATAATAGGTGGTTGCTAGGCTCTAATATGGTGTTGTTAGGGTATAATAAGCAGTTGCTAGGCTCCACTGTGGCTAAATGGCATTTCTCCATTGAAATGAATGGGATTTTTTTAGCAGTAAAAAGTGAAATATCTCTAAAAGTACAAATTATTTCAAAAATTCAAATGGTAGCCAATATGTCCTAAGTAGGCTGAACGTTATAGAGTTGGAACGGAGTTTCTAGCTAAAAGTATGAATTTCCCCATTGAAATGAATGGGATTTTTTTAGCAGTAAAAAGTGAAATATCTTTAAAAGTAGGCTACAAATTATTTCAAAAAATTTGAATGTATGCCGACATGTCCTGAGCAGGCCGAACGTTGTAGAGTTGGAATGGAGTTTGTAGCTAAAAGTATGAAGGACTAGTTAGGGGCCAAAAAAGGGGGGAATAATAATAAATAGTGGCAATAACATTAGTGTGATCGCTTTAGCGATCCCACAATAACGTTCAGTTAGTATACAGTAGTTACAAATTGGTGCTTCTACCTGTCTGTGTTCTAATCTACATGGTTGGTGTGTATAATAATACATGCTTTAGTGGCCACAGCTCCTTGTCTGTCTCCTGTATAAAAGTCCTGCAACACCCCCACATCTTCCCTTTGTTATTTCCATATTGGAATGAGGTGGGTGTCTTTCATTAACATCCCTTTATAACAACATAACAATTGGAGTTGCAAATGACTTATAATGTGTTTGTGTGTTCGCTTAGAGGAGTCCATGCACTAAAGCCAAACTTTTTTTTTTCTTTTTTTTTTTCTTTATTTACCCAGGGTAGTAGCTGAGCACAAGTGCTCATTTTCAGCAACGCCCTGCACATAGAAACACACAGACAGACAGACACATTAAAACCTGGGAGCTGACTAGTACAACCACAGTCTTATACTGTTGGCCACTACGCAGCTCCACTGGAGCAGTTGGGGTTCAGTGCCTTGCTCAAGGGCACTTCAGTGGTGTTGGGGAAGTGGTGAACATTCACTTCCCCACCCATATTTTTCCTGCCGGTCCGGGGATTCGAACCGGCAGCCTTCCGGCAACGAGGGCGCTCCTCTAACCTTTAGGCCACCACTGCCCAAAATGCAGAGAAATAGTTACATTGGTTACATATATCTGGACTGAGAGTTGAATGACACAAAGAGCCAGGCCTTTACTGACACTAGAGCTTCTCTCTCCTTAGTCTGACTATAGAGACTCTGCTCTATGGGCTCTGCTTGTTTTACATCCTACCAGATAGTTCATTACATTCATTTGAGTTGAGAACCTCTGGGTTAATAATGATCTCACCTCTGGTTTATCCTCCATCTTCACATCAGGTTGACCTTTGACCCTCTTGCCCTCTCCCTCTGCTCCCCCCTTCTCATCCTCCTCTTCCTCCTTCTTCACACGTGATGGATGTATGTATGGATGGATGGATGGATGGATGGATGGATGGATGGAGAGAAAGAGCAAGAAAAGAGAGAAAGATGGAATTTTCTGATCACTTTGAATCTTGCCTCTGACAAATATTGCATATTATGAAAAACTAAAACACTTTAATAAAACACTAAAATAAAACTTTAAAGGCTTTAAAAGAATAAATATACATATAAGTAAACTATAGTAAAACTATAATCTCTCAAGACTCGATTCTGATTCTGCTAACAGCAGCACCACTGTCTTAAACATGTAAGAGTGTTGTTAGAATGAATAAACACAGAAGCACCAGGGAGGAAGTGGACTAAGAAAGAGGAGGAGCCAAGCCATTGTTTCTACACTAAAAATTAGGTGGTGCCCCCAGATTATGTTTCCCTCCTTTTTTTACCGAATGGATTCCCAGATTGGCAAAACTATAATAACCTTGTCACCAGGAGGAAGGGGAGGTGTTGATGTCTGATCCATGGACTTCATCTCCATCTGACCAGACTGTTCCATCTCTACAGAAGAACAACAAACAAACATTCATTACACATGATGAGTATAGAAGACATGAGGTCTGATACATTGTTTTATGACTGGACATCAATATCACTGTAAACTAAATTAACCACATTCACATAGCTGCCATTTTGTTCTTAAATCATACTTGGAGGTGGCCCCTCCCCCTCCAGTATGAAGTAAGAGTTAAATGGACACAGTGTGAACATGTTAGTTTAACCACATCAACCCTAGACTATTCTGAACAGTTCATAACAGACAGACAGACAGACAGACAGACAGACAGACAGACAGACAGACAGACAGACAGACAGACAGACAGACAGACAAAGTGTGTGTGTGTGTGTGTGTGTGTGTGTGTGTGTGTGTGTGTGTGTGTGTGTGTGTGTGTGTGTGTGTGTGTGTGTGTGTGTGTGTGTGTGTGTGTGTGTGTGTGTGTGTGTGTGTGTGTGTGTGTGTGTGTGTGTGTGTGTTAGAACCTTACCCATCTGTCTCTTCTTCTTCCTCACCTCAGACCACTTCTCATACATCAGTTTCATGTATTCCTTCTGCACACATCAACAGACAATGAGACAGAGTGAAGCTACATCACGTGTTAACACACTGTTCCTTAACCAGAGCTGACAACTCTCACACAATGAGCGTGAGACACACACAAATGACCCTCTTCACATGCACTCAGGCCACACATCATAAAGATATATTAATGAGTGGCCATCCTAATACTTTAGGATGGCTTTTTAATCGCTTCAGTCATCAAATCAATGTCTCTGTTTAGCTTGTTGATGGATGAAATTAAAACATTTACCCATAATGTTCCCGTGTTAGTAAATCCTGTTAAAGTATCAAACTCCCTGTTAAAATGCACCAGAATACAGGACATTATATCTACTCTGTTAAAAAGACCCCCCACCAAAATGATCACACCCACACTATTAATCTCCACCTACCACCAGTTTCTGCCTTAACCCATTAAGACCGGGAAAGCTTCTGTGTCACTTTAGATTTATTTGTCTATTCAAAATTGCAGATCTACAAACTCACAGTGCGGCACCGAGTGCCACGCTACGAGCTTGTAGATCTGCTATTTTTTTTTTTTATTGTGAAAATATGTGCAAATCTTTGAATATATATATATTTTAAAGCGAACATTTGTAACTCAAATCTTTACTTCTGGGGGGTCCCTGGAACAAAATATTTTACAAATGTTCGCTTTAAAAAAATATATTTTCAAAGATGTGCACAAATGTTCTCGATTTTTCAAAAATAGCAGATCAACAAGCTCATAAAAATAAAGTGAGCTCAAGCTCACTTTATTTCATTATTGAGGGTTAGATTTGGAACATTATAGTGCAACATACCAGCTGTACCTGGTTGGGGTATTACAACTGGTGTGTTGCACTGGGTGCAACATTAAGTACACCAATGAATACAAAAATACATTTGGCGTGCAGCGGTGACTCCATGGGTCGATAAAATAATTATACTAATAATAATAATAATAATAATAATAATAATGTTTGCTGCACACGCCACCGCCACCAAAAGGTTTTCTGAAAATAAAAAAAATCACACCCTGTGTGAAGGAAGCGGTGCCTTTGGGTCCACTTACAAAATTTGTACTTGGTAGCATGCTGCAAACTGGAATAATGGCTGTTTAAAGCCCAGCCAATGGGCAGACAGAGGGGGCGGGGCTTAAGTAATTACAGTTTGTGCCTATTGGTGGTTTTAGTCCATGTACAACATTTGTACTCCGTAGCATGCTGCGAACTTGAGTTATGGCTGTTTAAAGGCCAGCCAATGGGAAGACAGAGGGGGCGGGGCTTGAGCAATTCATGCTCGTCCCGTATTGGTGGTCTAAGTCCACATACCAAATTTGGACTTGGTGGCATGCTGCAAACTGGAGTTATAGCTGTTTAAAATCCCGTGCTCATCCCGTGCTCATACGGCCGGACGTCCCTGGGGGTCCCTGGACCCCTCTTTGATAACCGGTGGCACGTGTGGCAAATGAGAGGAGAGATGGCATAGGCAATCTCCAAGTCCGTGTGTGTGTGTGTGTGTGTGTGTGTGTGTGTGTGTGTGTGTGTGTGTGTGCGTGTGTTTGTATGTGTTGCTTCTTTGCCGTGCTCATCCCGGGCTCATACACACAGACACACAGACAGACAGACAGACAGACAGACAGACAGACACACAGACACACAGACACCGAGTCAAAGCCACGTGTAGAGCGGTTGGCACCGCTAATAAAAGGCTGGACAGATCAGGACCTAACTAGGTAAAAGCATTGGTGTTAAGTAACTAAGTATATTTACACAAGTAATGTACTTAATTACAGTTTTGAGGTACTTTTACTTTACTGGAGTATTTCCATTACTTTTACTTCTACTCCACTACATCTTGGAGGCAAATATTGTACTTTTACTCCACAAAAATTATTTGAAACCCCAGGGTTACGTATGTAACACCGGTTTTATGCCTCATAAGGGCTCGTTCTCTGAAACCTTGCAATCTGCACGCTCAGAAGCACACAGAGGGGGTTAAAAAATGTAAGCACTTGCTTACGCTACTAATAAAACCGGGGTTACATACGTAACCCTAAGTTATTATAGCATAGCTTTAAGCAAGTGCTTACTATGGGACACATACACGTCCCCCGGTGAGCCCCCCATTAGGGTAACCCTCACCCAAACTCTTGCCCATGGCCCAGGCCAACTGAAAAACCTCCATTATTCATCCGGACGGAGGCAATGCAACCACCTGTCCTTCACTGAAGAAAAACGGTGGAGGGTGCAGAGCACCCAACTCCACCGGGGCCCTGGCGATCGCACCGGTCCTGGACAAAAAGGCCAAGTTGGGCTCCCAGGACAACCCTGTTGCCGTTATCCGACAACCACATGCAATCCCTGCTCGTTGACAGCGCCTGCATGTTACTGACGCGTTTTGCCGTACACAGGGCCACCAGGAGAACCGTTTTGAAACTGACAATCTTCAGATCTATATCTCAAAACGGCTTGAAGGGGGCCTGCTTAGTGCTTCCAGCACCACATCCAGGTCCCACTTCGGGAACAGAGGTCTGTACATCTGCCCAGCTCGCTTAGCACCGGTCATAAACCGTTGCACCAGCAAGTTCTTACCCACCGACTTGCCATTGATCCGTCGTGGCAAGCGGGGATAGCTGCCAGGTACACCTAGATGGTAGAGTAAGCCAAATTGAGATCCAGCCTGTCCTGCAGGTAGATCAGAATGCTTCTCATAGGGGCCTGAAAACCACCACCAGAGACGTCTGACCCAGGTACCAAGTATCGACCTGTTCCACCGAACGTCGTATTGACTCCTGTAAGAGGCCGCCCTAGCCCGTTAAATGGTGGCCACCACTCAAGGGGCACTGGGTAACCCATAAGTCCATGTCTTGGGGTTCCCGTGGAACACTTCGTCCCCACCTTGCCTCAGGAGGTCCCTGAGCAGGGGAAGAGGCCGCGGCTCGTCTGTAAAGGAGGGGAGAGATCTCCGACCTCCGAGAACCCACTGCTGGTGCCACCAGCAAAAACCATCCCGCCCCGGACCCAGATCCTCTTCCAGTGTTGGATGGATCAGTTCCAGGGGTGGGAAGGCATAGAGTAGTCCGCTCGGCCATTTGTGCGCTAGAGCGTCTATCTCCAAGGACCGGTCCTTGAGCCCCATCGAGAAGAACCGCGAGCACGTCGCGTTCTTTCTCCCGATGCAAACAGATCGACCTGCGCCCGGCCAAACCGGGCCCAGATCAGATCTATCGCCCACGGGCACAGAGACTAGTCCCTGTACAGGGTCCCTCGTCTAGACAGCCGATCCTTCCGCTGTTCAAGTGGCCCGGTGCCCTGGTGGCGCGCAGTGAGGCCAGACGTTGCATGCTTCCCCAACGTCAAGTACAAGGGACCCCGAGCCTCCTTGTTTGTTGACAGGACACATCGTTGCGGTGTCGTCCGTCCTGATCAGGATATGACACCCCGCGATGCGGCTCTCGAAATGTTCGAGAGCCAGTAAGACGCCCAGCAGCTCCAGGTAGCTGATGTGGAAAACCCCTCAGGGAGGAGTCTCACAACACCCGGTGTGGGAGCAGGTATCTGAAAACATATGACCTGTTTATTTTGAGAATTATTGTGAGAGTTTTGTAATAAGAAGGCTTTAAGTCTGACTGTGCTTGGTTATTTTTTGATAGTATTAGAACTGTGCATGATGTAACTCTGCTTAATTGTTGTTCTAATCAAGGGATTCAGAACAGCTGCTTTGATTAGGCTCAGGTGTGTTTTAGTCCTTTATATAATGAGCCAGGGTCATAGTGACCTGAGTCAGTAGAGTACAAGTGGAAAAGACAGCACTGGGGTTAGACCAGAAACACTTTTCTTACCGTTTTTGTTTGATTGAGTTTACACCTTTTTTGGAAACATTTTTAGTTTGAATAAATGAAGAAAATGTACTTTGGAAGTGGACTCTATTCTTTTGGAAACGCGTAAGATTATTTTTGGGATTTTGGCACCTACATTAGTAAGAAAAGTAGGACTCCTCTTTGCTGCATTGTGGATTATTGGAACATTTGGGATCACTATTAAGGAATATCAACAAGGACTACATTGCTACAGCGGAAGTGGATGGACATTATTGTGGATTAAAAGACACTTGCTTGGGCCACAGTGGAAAGACTTTAAGCTACAATTATGGATGGGGACAAAGAGGCTGCAACAGTAGACAAGAGAAAATCTAAGCCTACATTCAAAGCGATGGAGGAGATGTTCAATCGTCAAGTTGGAACCAGGAAAGCAAAACTGGGCCAGCTAACAGGTAAAAGGAATGAAATTGAGCATTTGATGGATGATGATGGCAACCTGGACATTATCAAGACTAAGCTAATGGTGGAGTTCAAGCTATTGTTTGATGACTTTTGTGAGCTGAATACTACAGTCATGCGAATGTATGAGCAAAATTCATACCCGGAACAGGCCATGCATGATGATCAGCACACTTGGTTTGAGCCTAAGTCTAATTCATGTAACGAGTTCACCAAGAAAGTGGATTTGTGGATGACAGAAGTCCATCAACGCATGTCTCAAGCTAGAGCTTATGATGCGGAGATAACACCGGCAGACAGTATCTCCAGAGTGTCATCTAAGGGGAAGTCCAAGTCAGGCTCTGGAAGTTCTCATTCTTCTAAAGCCAGCGCTATGCGCTTAAAGGCTGAAATAGAGAAAGCTGCATTATTGGCTGAAGTAGCAGCATTTAAGGAAAGGCAATGCTTGGAGGCTCAGGAAGCCCAACTTAAGGCTCAAAGGGAAGGGCATGAGCTACAAACAAAGTTGGCAATTGCAGATGTCAAACTTGATGTTATACAGCAATTTGAAGGTTCACAAGTCTCTTCTACTAAGTCAGGTGATCGTAGGAATACCAAGTCAGGTGATGGTATGAATTCCTACTTAGCATCGAATATGGCCCAGCAAATTAAGAAAGAGGAGATGCACAACCAGAATGATGTTAAACCATCCCCTATGCATGGTACTGTGAATATTAACCAGCAAGTGGACAACAGCCATGATCACAATAGTAGACCACTCCCATCTGGTGTAGCTCAGACTGAGAGCGTCTCAGGAACTTTGCACACGGTCATGCAGCGTCAGAACGATATAACTGAATTCCTAGTGAAGCAGCAGATATCAGCCACTCTACCTCCATAGAGCATACCAATATTCAAAGGGGATCCTTTGGAGTACACACTGTTCATCCGAGCATTTGAACACAGTGTGGAGAGTAAGACAGACAATGTCAAGGATCGGCTGTACTTTTTAGAGCAATACACAACCGCACAGCCCAGAGACTTGATTCGAAGCTGTCTCCACCTGGAACCAAGTCAGGGGTATTTGAAAGCAAGGAAGCTCTTGAAAGAGCATTTTGGAGATGAATATAAGATATCAGTGGCGTACATAAACAAGGTGCTGAACTGGTCAACAATCAAGTCAGAGGACAGCGAGGCACTGAACTCATTCGCACTCTTTCTGACTGGGTGCTGTAATGCCATGTCAGACATGGAATACATGGAGGAGCTCGATAATGCAGTCAGTATGCGTGCTATCCTTACCAAGCTACCATATAAGCTAAGGGAGAGATTCAGAGCACAGCCTGTGACATTCAGGAAAAACAACAACGTAGAGCCAAATTCAAAGATCTTGTTGAGTTTGTTAACAGGCAAGCAAAGATTGCATCACACCCACTGTTTGGGGACATCAAAGACACCACCTCATACAGAGGACAAGGAAAGCCTCAGGGTGATTCAAGGTTACAAAAGAAAGAGATGAGTGGCAACAATAAAAGTTTCACCACAGCTGTTACCCCAGTGGACCGCCAACCAAAAGGCACAGAGCCTAAGCCGGCTAATAAAGGTACAGTCAGTCCTGTCAATGCACATAAAAAACCCTGTCTATTCTGCCAGGCAGACCACAGCTTGGAGCAATGCAAGAAGATAAGAAGATCGCTTCACAAGGAGAAAATAGCATTTCTTAAAGGTAAAGGACTGTGCTTTAGTTGTCTTAAACAGGGGCATATGAGCAATTCTTGTGAAGAAAAATTGTGCTGTGAGTTATGCGAATTCACGCATCCCACTCTACTACATATTAAGCGCAAAGACAACATTAAGGAAGCCTGTTCTAAGAACCAATCTCAAGATGGTGATGAAAAACAATCAGACACCAGTGGTGTCAGTGATGCTGAAAGGGAGACTTGTGCTAGCACTGGGGCCGGAGACAGGGATAGCATTCTGCCAATTGTGCCAGTTCAAGTGAAGGCCAAAAAGGGAAATAGGGTGGTAACTACCTATGCTTTCCTTGACCAGGGCAGCACTGCGACATTCTGCACTGAAGAGCTAATGAATAAGCTCAACGTCAAGGGAAGGAACAGTGAAATCCTCCTTACAACCATGGGTCAACAAAATATCATCAAAAGTCATGTAGTGTCAGGTTTGGAAATTAGTAGTCTGGAAGATAATAATTTCTTGGAGCTGCCTGATGTTTTCTCTCAGAAGTCTATTCCTGCGAGCAAGGAGAACATACCACTGCAACGGGATGTGGATAGGTGGCCACACCTGAAACAAGTACGAATACCACACATTGATGAGGAAATAAGTCTGCTGATTGGAGTCAATGTAGCAGAGGTCATGGAGCCATGCCAGGTCATCAGTAGTGTGAATGGGGGACCTTATGCAGTGAGAACCAAGCTGGGATGGACGGTCAATGGACCCCTGAGAGAGAGCAGTGGCAAAGGAAGTGGAAATGGATTGACGTCATGTCCGAACAAACCGAACATCAGTAACTAGGCTTGATGAACTGTGGAGACAACAGTTTAAACATGACTTCCCAGAGTGTGAGCAAGAGGAGGACCAAATGGAAATGTCGAGGGAAGACCTCCAATTCATGGATCGGGTTTCAAAGTCAGCCAAACTAGTGGATGGCCACTACAGCATTCACCTGCCACTAAGGAACAGAGAGATAAAGATGCCTAACAACCGTGTCTTAGCGGAGCAAAGGGCTCTGAACTTGAGAAAGAAATTCATTAAGAACCCATCATTTCATGAAGATTATGTCAAGTTCATGGGTGACATAATGACAAAGGGCTATGCAGTGAAGGTTCCCTGTGAACAGCTCGAACGCAATGATGGGCGGGTCTGGTACATACCGCACCACGGTGTGTACCACCCTAAGAAGCACAAGATACGAGTGGTGTTCGATTGTGGAGCCTCGTACCACGGGATCTCATTCAATGATCTGTTGCTCCAGGGTCCAGACCTGACCAGTACTCTGACCGGGGTACTCACCAGATTTCGACAGGAGCCGGTGGCGATCATGGCCGATGTGGAAGCCATGTTTCACCAAGTTAAGGTGCCGGCTGAAGATAGCGACCTCCTGAGATTTCTTTGGTGGCCTGAAGGTGACTTCAGGCAGCCTATGGTAGAATGCAAGATGACGGTGCACTTGTTTGGAGCTACCTCTTCTCCAAGTTGTGCCAATTACGCCCTTCAAAGGTGCGCAGAGGACAACAAAGTTCGGTTTGATGACAAGGTAGTTGACACTGTGTTGCACAGTTTTTATGTTGACGATTGCCTCAGGTCAGTAAGTTCTGACCAGGAAGCTGTCTCATTGTGTCAGGACTTGAGAGACATCTGTAAAGCAGGTGGATTTAGACTTACCAAGTGGGTGAGTAATAGTCGGGTTGTCCTGGCTACCATACCTGAAGAGGAAAAGGCCCAGGACGTCAAGGATTTGGACTTTGACCAAGACGCATTACCAGTGGAGCGAGCATTGGGAGTGCAATGGTGCATCCAGTCCGACAAGTTCCACTTTAAAATCATTGTGCAAGACAGGCCTTCCACCAGGAGAGGCATCCTTTCCATCGTAAGCTCTATTTACGATCCGCTAGGAATACTGGCTCCGGTGGTTCTGCCAGCAAAGACAATCCTACAAAAGCTGTGTAAAAGAAAGCTCGGCTGGGATGACATTGTGCCTGACCAAGTTATGCAAGAATGGTCCACCTGGATGGAAGACCTGCATCAGCTCAGTGACTTTGAGGTAGACAGATGCTTCAAGGCTGCCGACTTTGGAGACCCTGTTTTCGCTCAGTTGCACCATTTCTCGGATGCAAGCGAGGTCGGCTATGGAACAGTGAGTTACTTACTCCTACAAAATAACAGAAATGAGCTACACTGTGCTTTCGTGATGGGAAAGGCCAGAGTCGCTCCACTTAAGTTAACTACAATTCCACGGATGGAGCTTACAGCGGCTACTATGGCAGGACGGATGGATAAGATGCTCCGTAAGGAACTGCAGTTGGAGCTTGCAGACTCTGTTTTCTGGACAGATAGTACTGCAGTTTTGAAATACATAAGAAAATGAAACTTCGAGGTTTCGCACCTTTGTTGTTAACAGCGTATCAACAATTCTCTCTGTGTCAAGATCGTCTCAATGGAGATACGTCAGTTCCTCTCAGAACCCCGCTGATCTCGCATCAAGAGGACAAAGTGTGACTTCTTTCATGCGGAACACAACCTGGATTTTAGGACCAGACTTCCTTACAAAGCCATCTAGTGAGTGGCCAAAAAACCCGGACCACTTTGGAGATCTCTCTATTGAAGATCCTGAAGTCAAAAGAAGTGCATTCATCAATGCACTGTCAGCTACAGAGCCATTGAACCCAATGCAGCAACTGATTGACTATTTTTCTTCATGGAATCGTCTCAGGAATGCAGTAGCCTGGATCATCAAGACAAGAAGCAGGTTGCTGCTCTTGAGTAAAAAGAGAAGAGAGTTGAGTGCTGCCATCGCTCAGTCTGCCATCGATGCAGATAAGCAACGACATCAACTCAGTGCAGAGATGCAAAATTACAAGGAAACACTATCCAAGGGCTGTATCACAGTCAAAGAGCTGCATCAAAGTGAACTGTTGATTATCCTCCATTGTCAAAAACAAAGTTTTGCACAAGAGGTTTCTGCTCTGCAGAAGGGTGACTTCATCAAAAGGGTCAGTCACTTATCCAAGCTTAACCCTCTGTTGCAAGATGGCATCCTCAGGGTTGGAGGCAGGCTCAGCAACGCGGCTATGCCAGAAGATTCTAAGCATCCGGCCATCTTGCCTAAGAACCACCGCGTAGCAGAACTTATCATTCGGGATATTCATGAAAGTGTGGGACATGGCGGACGCAACCACATTTTGTCTAATCTACACAGAAAGTATTGGATCCCCAATGCCAACGCGGCAATCAGAAGGGTCTTAACTAAGTGTGTAGTCTGTCGACGACTACATGGAACGGTTGGTCATCAACAAATGGCTGACCTGCCCCAAGACAGGGTCCTACCTGATGAACCTCCTTTCAGCCACACTGGAGTGGATTACTTCGGTCCGTTTGATGTTAAGCGGGGAAGAAGTATTGTAAAGAGGTACGGCGTTATCTTTACGTGCTTGGCCATCCGTGCTGTACACCTGGAGGTCGCAGCATCTTTAGATACGGACTCTTTTATCAACGCACTTCGCCGCTTTGTAGCTCGAAGAGGTCAAGTCTCTGTGCTGCGCTCAGATAATGGGCCGAATTTTGTTGGGGCTGAACGCGAATTGAAGAAGTCCATTTAGTCCAGGGGCCAAGACAGATTTTGGTACCACCTAAGGTGGCCGTACATTTTTGGTATTTTTGTATTCCTACATGTCTCTAGTTTATATTTTGGTATGATACATCTTCCTTTTCAGTAGCTTAATGACAGTAATCACTCTAAACCGGCTAATGTATCCGGTAGGAGACACAAAGTAGAATCTTTGTGTCTCCTACCGGAAATACACCCGGGCATCAAATTATTGCGACAAAAAACAAAATATATCCATGTATTCAAGGCTTCATGGGGTGTGCAATTGATAAAAAATAAATATTTTTTTGGGTGAACTCCTCCTTTACGTTTCCCAGGGGGACTCTCTACCCATTCAGCTATGACCACCCTAGACCGAAGGAGGCTCAACTTTTACAAGCTTATGGAAAGCAGTCTTTTTGCAAACACCAAAAATCTGAGAAGTTATCAATTGCACACCCCATGAAGCCTTGAATACATGGATATATTTTGGTTTTTGTCGCAATAATTTGATGCCCGGGTGTATTTCCGGTAGGAGACACAAACATTCTACTTTGTGTCTCCTACCGGATACATTAGCCGGTAGGTAGTGGTAAACTGCCATTAAGCTACTGAATTGGAAGATGTATCATACCAAAATATAAACTAGAGACATGTAGGAATACAAAAATACAAAAACTTTACGGCCACACTTGGTGGTACCAATTTGTGAAAATATCAGTGTTGGCCCCTGGACTATTGAAGAGTGGAACCATTCCAAGATTGAGAACGCATTGCACCAGCATGGCATTCAGTGGATCTTCAACCCCCCTACCGGCTCTCATCATGGAGGGGTATGGGAGAGGTTAATCAGGTCCGTCAGGAAAATTCTGAACGCCACTTTGAGAACTCAAGCATTGGATGAGGAGAGCCTTAGTACAATGCTGTGTGAGGCTGAGGCCATCCTTAACAGTCGCCCTATTACTAAGGCATCCAGTGACCCGAATGACCTAGAAGCGCTCACACCTAACCATCTCCTGCTTCTCAGGACACAGCCATCTCTGCCACCGGGGTTATTTCAGAAAGACGATATTTACTCCCGCAGAAGATGGAAGCAAGTCCAGTACATGTCTGACCTATTCTGGACACGTTGGACCAAAGAGTACCTCCCCCAACTCCAGAAGCGGCAGAAGTGGACACATGCTTCACGCAACTTTGTTGCTGGTGATATTGTACTGCTGGTGGATAGTTCAGCGCCACGTAATTCCTGGGTCATCGGCAGAATTACTGAGACATTGCCAGACAAACATGGACTTGTACGGCAAGTCCGCATCAAGACAAAGACTAGTCTACTGGACAGACCAATTACGAAGTTATGTCTTCTTCAGGAAGAAATGTAGGCCTATCTGAGTTGATGTTTTTCTGTGGCTCCCTTATTTTTGATATTTTTGTAATTGTCTTTAGGATTAAAGAACAATTAGGGGCCGGATATGTGGGAGCAGGTATCTGAAAACATATGACCTGTTTATTTTGAGAATTATTGTGATAGTTTTGTAATAAGAAGGCTTTAAGTCTGACTGTGCTTGGTTATTTTTTGATAGTATTAGAACTGTGCATGACGTAACTCTGCTTAATTATTGCTCTAATCAAGGGATTCAGAACAGCTGCTTTGATTAGGCTCAGGTGTGTTTTAGTCCTTTATATAATGAGCCAGGGTCACAGTGACCTGAGTCATTAGAGTACAAGTGGAAAAGACAGCACTGGGGTTAGACCAGAAACACTTTTCTTACCGTTTTTGTTTGATTGAGTTTACACCTTTTTTGGAAACATTTTTAGTTTGAATAAATGAAGAAAATGTACTTTGGAAGTGGACTCTATTCTTTTGGAAACGCGTAAGATTATTTTGGGGATTTTGGCACCTACACCCGGGCTGGGTAGCCCTTGTGGACAGCCCCCCAACCTGGAAGGCTGGTGTCCGTGGTAATCACTGTCCACGACACTAATGCACCAATCCTGACTCCCTCGGACAGGAAATGTGTTTGTGTCCAAGGTTCGAGTGACTGCAAACACCATGGCGTCACCACCTTTTTTCCGTGAGCCCCTGAAATGCGTTATCCGTAGAGACCACATCCATTGCAGGAAAAAAAAGAAAAAAAACTCATGTGGAATCTGCCCAACCGGATCAGGTGTATGGCCGACGCCAAGAGACCCGTAGCTTGCATGCAAGTCCTGTGCGTGACTCGGCGTCCCAGTCGTAAGGAGCGTACGCATGCCAGGAAGCTCGCCATCCTGCCTTGAGACAGGCGTGCCACCAAGTTGGGGAGGAATCAGAACGTTCCTGATCGATGATCGCGAAAACCCAGGGACTGTAAGTGCGCAATGGCCACTTTCTTGTGCCCTGCCACCTCCTCCCTGGACCCCGCTGACAGCAGCCAGTCGTCTAAGTACGTCGCCAGACGCAGACCCTGCTGCTTCAGTGGAGCTATCGCCGCTTCTGTGCATTTCACCAAAAACCCTGGGGCTCAGTGACATGCAGAACGGGAGCACCGTGTACTCGTAGACCTTGCCTTCGTAGCCGAAGCGCAGGGACTTGCGGTGCGGTGGGTAGAATGGGACGTGAAAATAGACCTTGAGGTTTTATGCTCGTCCACCAGTTCTCCCTGTCGTAATGCCCGTAACAGCTGTGCTGCTGTGAGCATACGAAACTTGAAAACCTTCAATAGTCCGGTACACTAGTCGAGCATAGCGAGTTGTCTTTGAGCATCCCCGCTAGCTCCGTGGTGTCCTCACCGACGGCTAGGTGTACCTGGTCTGCTGATGTTGTCTCCTCCAGGGGCCGGGTTTGCATCTCAGCGAGCCCCGCCGCGGAATCCTGGAGGAGCGACCCCACGTTCAGTCCCTTGTCTGCCACGTGGCGTGTAGAGGAGTCGGACCTTGAAACTCCATGATGGGGACACCGACGGGTGTCTTTGCTGGCTTTATTGGCTGCTCGAGCCTGCATCTCTCGATGGCTCACTCGAACACCGCGGCCACGGCCTCTGGTGGTTCCGACGGCTGTTCGGCAACCACCAGGGCCACCGCTGAACCTGGAGCCGGCTCCGATGTAGGCCCATGACTGTCTGGTCTGCACAGGCAGCCGCCCGGCACGCACGGTGCAGAGCTGGCTCCGACCTCCGCGGGCCCCCTCGTAGTCTCCTGACACTGTTGGTAGGACGTGAGGCCTACCTCCTCCTCCTCATCCACCACGACGAGGTCCAAATCGTCCGTCGAGTGGCCGTCCCAAGGGGTGGGGGTGTCCACCCAGGTGGCGATGGAGGCGGTGGGGGAGAAGATCCCGGGAACGCCGCCCCGGGGAGGTTTAGCGGCCTCAGCAGCGTCCTCGTGGTCTAGGGATGAAGCGGCGGTACTTGTTGCCCGATTATCCCTGACCTTGCTGACGGCTACGCCTGTGTGTGGGGCCGGGCGGAGCGGAGGGCCCATGGCTCCCAGGCTGTGACAGCCCCCCCTGGACGCAAGCTTCCTAGCCTTGGTCGGGGGAGCTTCTGGGCTAGCATCTCCGTAGCGCTCTAGCCCTTTGGCCCATGGCCAGCTGCAAGCGCTGGTCCAGCTGGCCTTAGAGAAGGCGAGGCACAGCTCGCAGCCGCAGTCTCGTCCTCGTTCGCAGGCGAGCCAGGCGTGGCCTGGACCAAGGCAGGAGATGCAGTAACGGTGACCATTGTCCGCGGCGATCGACACGCGCAACGGCGAGGCGCCTCCATTCTGATCTTCGTCCGTCCCAACCCGAGGCAAACAAACAAAGGCTAGTGTTGGTTTAGCTGTGCGTCTAGTTAGCTTTAGCTGTGCGTTAGCTTAGCTTAGCTTCAGCTCTAGCGTGGTGCCTCGTGGTAAGAACGGAGATGATAGGAAAGAAACGATGAAATTCGAGAACGGGAGAGTTAATAAAACTGAAACTATTTTTAAACGAAGGCGCCCTTAGAGTACTACTGCAGTGCCCTCGCTATGGGTTTTGTTGGATTTCCTCATTTTCTCCGTAGTTTAAGCTTCTAAGGCTCCGTGTGCTTCGCGTAGCAGAGTGGAAGAAGAGAACGAGCCCTTATGACACAAGGGGTTTTATACCCCTGCCGGTCACCGGAGTTTTGCGTCACAAGACCCTCATCCAATGGCCATTAGAGTTCCGGGAGTCCTGTTTTTGCTCTGTGTGATCGCCAGGGGGCGATGATATCCCATAGTAAGCACTTGCTTAAAGCTATGCTATAATAACTTTAATTATTAGTTACTTTGTGGATTTGATTATTATTACGAAACCACTTCAGCCCTGTATACATTTCGGCCTTTTGAAAATAGCCGATCTACAAGCTCACAATGCCTCGCGATAAGACGCATTGTGAGCTTGTAGATCTGCTATTTTCAACAGATGTTTACTCATTTGAAAACTTTAAATGGGAAATTCTGTATAATAAGCACTTTTACTTTTGGTACTTTAAGTGCATTTTGATGTCAATACTTTTATACTTTTACTCAAGTACATTTTGAATTCCAGACTTTTACCCGTAACCGAAGCCGCGCCTCCGCCCAAGTGGAGCCTACTATGGAACTCTGCTCGGCTTGTGTGTGTGTGTGTGTGTGTGTGTGTCTGTGTGCAGTGCACTGCCTGGGTGCGGCCAACAGAGTGCGCCAGAGTACAGCTACAGTCAAAACACACACTCACACACTCACACACACACACAATATTTTCGAGCTGCGTTCGCTTCCAGCGTTCGCGCGTCTTACTTGTACTTTTACTTAAGTAAAACATTTGAGTACTTTTTCCACCACTGGGTATAAGAGAACAGCTTAATGTAAGTGCAACACTGTTAACCTCATGGACCCTAGCTTCCCTATTCTGGGAAAAAAATCCTTTTGCGGAAATAGCTTACAAAGCATTGTGACGCTTGCAGATCTGCTATCCTTCCGGTGAAGAGATTTGGTACAGAGGGAAAAGGGTAAGCTAAGGGACCAAGAATAGACCCCTGAGGGATCCCGTTCAATTTAAGTAAATGGGGTTACGTTGTTGAAGAAGCTCTGAGGATACTTGACATGATTCCTGTTTTTTTTAACACTTTTTGGTTTTAAATGTCTCCACATATACTGTAGTCATTGTGGAGATTAACAATGACTAGGTTATAGTGATTCAAAGTTAATGTGTACCGTTAATACTCTGCTTGTCTCAGACCCATAGTCAGAGTATGATGATACTCTGCTTGTCCCAGAGGATGATGATACTCTGCTTGTCCCAGACCCATAGTCAGAGGATGATGATCGTCTTCTTGTCCTAGACCCATAGTCAGAGGATGATGATCCACCGTCATGTCCTCTGAAATCAAACAAATGTTTCTTCAATGATTCTGAATATGAAATGTACATAAGTAGGCTACATACTTACAGTATGTAGAGTTTGTTTGTGTGTGTGTGTGTGTGTGTGTGTGTGTGTGCGTGCGTGCGTGCGTGCGTGCGTGCGTGCGTGCGTGCGTGCGTGCGTGCGTTTTGGAAGTGGGTTGTACATTCAACCTCAGTCTGGAAGAGGCACTTCCTCCTCTGTCCCTGCGTGATGACGTTCACTTGTAGCCGTACCTCCAGTGGCCGGCCGCCACCGTTGTGACGTACAGAAACAGTGCCGAAACAATAAATTAAAATAAACAAAACATGTGTGCAGGTTGTGAAAAGATATATATGTACAGTATGTGTGCCTACATTGCCCACTGCACAATATCCTAACACTACCTGTTTAATGTCCAATATTTTCATGTTAAAGTTATGTTTGTGTTTTCTAGTAAAAACACAGCAGACGTTAGAATCATGTCAAATTGTAATTAATTTCAATGTGGATGAATTATTTGTGTCTTTCCAGTTAAAGTTCAAAAAGATCAGTGATCTTACATGTGGTCTGAAACTCGAGGTTCTTTATTCGACCTAGACCCATAGCCAGAGTATGATGATCCACTGCTTGACCCAGACCCATAGTCAGAGAATGATGATCCACCGTAATGTCCTCTGAAATCAAACAAATGTTTCTTCAATGATTCTGAACATGAAATGTACATACATAAGTATGTACGTACGTACAGTACACACTTGTGTACAGTATGTGTGTGTGTGTGTGTGTGTGTGTGTGTGTGTGTGTGTGTGTGTGTGTGTGTGTGTGTGTGTGTGTGTGTGTGTGTGTGTGTGTGTGTGTGTGTGTGTGTGTGTGTGTGTGTGTGTGTGTGTGTGTGTGTGAATGAATGAATGAATGATTTATTTTCGTGTCCGGCTGCCTTTCACAGCCCATCCCTTACGGGATTATTCAGACACATTAAACAATGATTCCAGTGCCAACGTGTGTGTGTGTGTGTGTGTGTGTGTGTGTGTGTGTGTGTGTGTGTGTGTGTGTGTGTGTGTGTGTGTGTGTGTGTGTGTGTGTGTGTGTGTGTGTGTGTGTGTGTGTGTGTGTATTAAAATTCCGTACCCAGTATCCGTACTCATCAGTAGCTTCTCCATCAGCTCAGATCTCTTCTCATCCATCAGGTGTCTGTATTTCTCCTGTATTTCACACATCATCAGACAATGAGAGTCAAACTACTTTAACAGACTGATTCTTAACATTGCTTGTTAACTTTTACTTCCTGTATTTCAAAATAAAAGACTGAACAGATCAGGGCCTCACTAGGTATAAGTGAACTGTTTAATGTAAGTAGAACACTATTAACATTATGAACCCTACTTGAACATGTTAATTACAAGTTACAAGTTGTAATTAACACAAGTTACAAAACAAACTACTTCAGCCCAATATACTTTGGCTATTTGAAAATAGCCGATCTACAAACTCAAAGCGACACATTGTGATCTTGTAGATCTGCTATTTTCAATGGATTTCAAACATTTGGAAACGTGCAAAATGGGACATTTTACTTTTACTTTTAGTACTGAAGTATATTTTTATGCCAATACTTGTGTAATACGGTAATGAAAGGTGCGTCCAGTGCAACGTGGTCGGCTTCAATTCGTAATTGTAATAAAACTAACCTCGTTCTTTGGAGCACTAAGCTTATTATCCTACTATCCTATTATAATTCTACAACTCAGTGAGGGGCGTGAGGCCAAAATCGTTCTGCCCGGTTCTCCTCAGTGGCTGGAGCAATTGATCTGCATTTGCACACAGCCATTGACCATTACCATGTGCACGGAACAGCGAAGCCCGCTTTTCGATTTCCCCAACTGTCAGCTGTTTATTAGCGTTTTTATGTAAAAAAAAATGTTGCCATGGTTACGGCTGCCCAGCTGTAGGATGGCCCCGCGAGCTATGGGACACGGGTATGGACTAGAAGTTATATATTTTGTTTTTAAACTCTAAAACACAATATAATAACATATGAAATACAATTAACTAGTAAGTCTGTTTTAAAATGAATTAAAACTAAACTGAAATTAAAAAATAAAGTCAAAACAATAGCAAAAATAACCTCGTCATTCGGAGGAAGGGGAGGTGTTGATGTCTGATCCATGGACCTCATCTTCATCTCTACAGAAGAACAACAAACAAACATTCATTACACATGATGAGTATAGAAGACATGAGGTCTGACCAAGGGGCAAGTCTTAGATATTTACGATGAGGCCGACAAAATGGCCAGAGTGGCGCTGTTTTACCCTGCGCCGACCTGCGGTGTCAGAAAGAATTTATTTTAACGCAAGTGAATGGGTTTTTTGACAAACTTTAGACTAGATTTTCTTACTGTAATAAAAATTGTCATAAATTCTATATGCTTCCAATTGCTAGTTTAAAGTCTCCTTTCAATCATCAGGATATGCGTTTTGCTAAATTATGGTCCTATTTATTATAAAATTGACGATAAAGTAGGCTATTCTCTAGGAGGGGCGGGATGATTTGATTGACAAGCTACACAACCAATAGCATTCATTCCCCGCCCCCCGCTCTTGATTGACAAGCTACCCAACCAATAATGGTCTGGTCTCATTCTGACGCGTATTGAAAGATGGCGGACCTACAGTCTTGCAACAATCGGCTTCATTTTCGGTCTGTAGAAAGCAGCGGAGGGGGTTTGTCCATCTCATTTATACAGTCTATGGGTCTGACACATTGTTGTATGACTGTACATAAATATCACTGTAAACTCACTGTAACCATATTCTCACAGCGGCCGTTTTGTTCTTACATCATACTTGGAGGTGGCCCCTCCCCCTCCAGTATGAAATAAGAGTTAAATGGACACAGTGTGAACATGTTAGTTTAACCACATCAACCCTAGACTCACTATTCTGGGCAGCTCATAATAGATGAACATTTTGTGAAAATATACAAACAACTGACAAAATTAGAGATTTCGTGCATAGGGGGAAAAGGAGTATAGTATAGTAAGTATATAGAGTCAGTCAGTCAGTCAGTCAGTCAGTCAGTCAGTCAGTCAGTCAGTCTTTAAGGAGACTGATACACATGCACTGCTCCACAAGACATCCTTCCATCCAACCCATTGTTTCGCAGGAATAGTCAAGTCCAAACTCCTAAGTTTCAAGAGAATCTGCACACAAAAAGCAGATTTTGAAAATGCCTGCAAAACTCTATTCACAGCATTAAGGAAACGGGGATATACAAGAACATTCCTCAGGAAATCACACAACACATTCCAGGAAGTGAAAGTAAGGAATGAGAAACCCACACTAGCCTTAGTAACCACATTTTCTAGCCAAAGTTTATTGGCAAACAGAGCGATCAAAAGCAATTTTGAAAACAGGGGAGGAAACCTCCTACAGAACTTTAAGATAATTTCGGCCTATAGGAAAAACAAAAATCTGAAAGACTACTTGATCCACAGCAAATTGAAGCCATGGAACCAAGTAGCACGGGCAAGGCCTAACTACTTTAGCCCGAAACAAACGGTTAAAAACAGGACAAACAAAAACATTATTAACCTAAGACAGAACATCACATAAAACACCAGAAATTGTGTTTATCTGATTACTTGCCAAGTGTGTGGATTACAGTATGTAGGAGAGACAAGCAACTCCATAGCAATTAGAATAAGCAAACACAGGTACACCATTAATAATGAAAAAGATACCCATTTATTAATTGTTCAACACTTTATGACACATGGGATTGATGCTATAAAAGTATGCGGCCTGGAATACAATGAACGCTGGACAATTGGGCAGAGAAGATTTGATGAAAAAGAATGGATTACAAGACTTAGCACAAAATATCCAGGAGGCCTAAACTTCTAAACTGCCCAAAATAACTGAAACTATCCACATATTCTTACTAACCTAAACAATAGAGTTGATCACCTACATCAACCACAGAGTTGAGGGGGAGATCTCATTGTTGAGCTAATGAGAATATCAATGAAGGCACATTGATACCAAGAGCCATCAACATTTGGACCATCAACAGGGAGCTAATTGTCTTCCAAATTGGAGGTGTGAACATCAGAACTGTGGATATGCTAACTTGTTTCCAAAACTGTATCCCTTCAGTATCTACCCCATAGTCATAAAATATAGTGTAAACACATCTTTAAATGGAATTAGGAAATAGTTTTAATCCGAGGGTATGCGGTACCCTGACTCAGAGATTAGACGCCTCTGCCCTGCACAGTCTAATAGAAAGCACAAAGCTTTAAAAAATAAGTCTGCCTCATCCAGGCAGTTGGCAGGAGCCACTTTGAGTGGTAGTTGGGACAAACGCAGTCAGTGGAGCAAACGCAGTCCGCACCAAAAATATTTACGATTCTGTCCCTATCGGTACATAACTCGGACGGCGCTGATTCGACTAGCAGACCATCGGCTGGTCGACGCAGGCACTCGCGCCTGGAGGCGCTCGGGCGCGTCTCCTCAGCCTCAAGGTCTGCTGAGTCGGCGCGCCTCCGTCATGGCCCAAAACTCATAATTATAAATTATAGTGAAAACACATCCTTAAATGGAATTAAGAAATGGTTTTACCTTTAATCTAGGTAAACTTAATTAATTGCAAAACATGACACCCCTTATTCAAAACAGATGGCGAATGCATTCTTCTCTTTATAGGGCCTACACAGGTAATAAAATTACCTGTGAGACCTTTATGAATTGAACCTCACAGTCAGCAGTCAGTCGGTCGGTCGGTCGGTCGGTCGGTCGGTCGGTCGGTCTGTCTGTCTGTCTGTCTGTCTGTCTGTCTGTCTGTCTGTCTGTCTGTCTGTCTGTCTGTCTGTCTGTCTGTCTGTCTGTCTGTCTGCCTGCCTGCCTGCCTGCCTGCCTGCCTGCCTGCCTGCCTGCCTGCGTGCGTGCGTGCGTGCGTGCGTGCGTGCGTGCGTGCGTGCGTGCGTGCGTGCGGCTAGAATCTTACCAATCTTCATCTGACACCTGTTCCTCAGCTCAAACATCTTCTTAGCAATCAGTTTATGGTATTCCGCCTGTATTTCACACATCAACAGACAATGACAGAGTGAAGCTACATCAAGTGTTAACACACTGTTCCTTAACCAGAGCTGACAACTCTCACACAATGAGCGTGAGACACATATAAATGACCCTCTTCACACGCACTCACGCCACACATCATATTTCTCACGCTGTCAAATCACCCCAAGTAGAAAACTGCATTAACTCATGCACCACTGAGACATCCACTTCTGCTGGTATTTGAGCGATAAAGTGAATTAAATTATTGTATCTGAAGTAGCCCGTAACTGTAGGGAAAAGCAGAAATGTTAGGTGCGTGTGCGTCTCTTGTATGTAGGATGCTGCACACATTTACGCTCATGTCATTCCATGGAACATTACAGTGATATTCCCAGATGTCGCCGATAGGAGGATCAACAACATAGATCTTAACATTAACTAATGTTCTATGCTCTACACATCCAAAATGTTAGCTGCCGGGTGTACCCTGCAATTTTCCCTGTCCGATCAAGTATTTAACGTTTTTTATTAACTGAATTTGAAAAACTCTCTGTGTCATGCTGCACTGCCAAAAGCAGGCAGTTAGAAGGGGGAGGGACCTTTGGATGCATGCGTGTGCAGAAAGAACAGATCTTCAAGCAAAAAACGTGACGCGTGAGAGAGAGAGAGAGAGAGAGAGAGAGAGAGAGAGAGAGAGAGAGAGAGAGAGAGAGAGAGAGAGAGAGAGAGAGAGAGAGAGTTCTATTGCTGAGGTGAGTGATTAAAGGGATTTGACAATTTAGAATAATTTGTGCAGTCTGTCTTGTCTTTATAGCTATCAGACTTTGATGGAAATCAATGTGAATATTGAATAGGAAACATATGGTGCACGCATCAGTCAAGGTGCACCATCTGACCAATAGGAGAGTGAGAGTCACCATCTCACACATTTGAAAACTTGAAATGGGACATTCTGTATAATGAGTACTTTTACTTTTGGTACATGTTGACGCCAATATGTTAATACTTTTACTCAAGTACATTTTGAATTCCGGTCTTTTACTTGTAACAGAGTATTTCTATATTGCAGTATTGATACGTTTAACCCCATGTAAGTAGAACACTGTTAACCTCATGAACCCTAGCTTCACTATTCTGGGGAAAACAATCCGTGGAAATAGCAGATCTACAAGCTCACAATAGTGTGTAGTTCTGTAGAGGGCCAAGAATAGACCCCTGAGGAACCCTGTTCAATTTAAGTATACAGGGTTTATATTGTTAATAAAGCTAAACTACAAGTTCACAACGTGTCTGCTACAACTGTGGTCGTATTTGTGGTTATATTTAGTTATGATTTGGTTCTAGTGTGGAATGGTGTGTGTGTGTGTGTGTGTGTGTGTGTGTGTGTGTGTGTGTGTGTGTGTGTGTGTGTGTGTGTGTGTGTGTGTGTGTGCCAGGTAGAGGTGAGACTGTGTGTGTGGGTGAATGTATGCAAATTCAGGTGTGCCAAGCCCGGAAGGCGATTGGTGGAGAACACATCCAGGCCGGCCAGTGATTGGTGGGGAGCTTCCAGGAGTTCTGCCTTCCAAGTAGCTAATAGGATGGAGGTTCCCTATATAAGAGGAATGCAGACCTCAGAGCCCGTCTTCCTCCTCTTCCAACTGGCCACCATAACTTATGTTTGTTCAGTTACTTATGAGTGTGGCTGCTTGGGAGTTGGGGCGGGAACATATTCATGTTGTGTATCAGGTACCTCTAGACTGGGGCATAACTATGATGAAATGGGGCATTAAGTTATAGGGGTGGGGGGGGCGGGGTTGAAAAGTGGGGATACAAGGTTTCTGCCCGACAACAACGATAACCACATTAACCCTTTATACATAGTTGATAGTTGGTCCCCAGGGCTCTGAACTAGGCCCGATGCTTTATTCTCTCAACACCAAATCTGTTTGCCTAAAATAGACGATCTAAAAGCTCACATCGGGTTGCATTGTGATGCATTGCAAGCTTGTAGATTGGCTATTTTCGTCGAATGTTCATCTCAGAAAAAGGACGCTAGGGTTCATGTGGTTACCTGGGATCCCTATTTTAGACATATTTTAAAACATTATTATATTATTTATTATTTTATGTCACTGAATGAGGAACAGTTAAAGGTCGACTTCACCACCTTTCAACATATCTTCATATAATAGGTCCTCACTAATGCTCATGTAAAATGATACCATTTTTTTCTACTTGGTCTGTGTCTCATAGGAGGGCTGTGGACAGTCCAGAAACCGGTCTACCAGTGATTTTTTTTTCCATAAAGATTTAAAAAAATGTATTCAGATTTTTATTAAGGCGAGAACAATGGGATCTATTATTGCATTGCAACTTTCCAGGAATACAAAGCCTGCAGTTTCAGCTTGGATTCCCCATCGATGATGTCACTGGTAGACGGGTTTCTGAACTGTCTACAGCCCTCCTCTGAGACACAGACTGATTAGAAAAAAATTGTACCATTTTATCATGAGCATTAGTGAGGACCTATTATATGAAGATATGTTGAAAAGTGGTGAAGTCGTCCTTTAAATGTAAGACATGTATTTGGAACCGCTACGTATAGTTCATGTATATTAGAACATGTAAATAAATGTCATGGAGAGAATATTAGGTTCTTACGTCGCTGTTAGCTGACTCATATATGTTCCTCTCTATGTGCTGAGCATTATTAGTCAGCAGGTCGCTGTCCTCAGCTGGGTCTCCTATTAACATCTCCTCTAGACTGCTCACCAACACACAGAGAATGAAAGAGACAAAGTCAGACATTGGATTCAACTCATCATTAAACTAGAAAAAGTGCTCCTCGGAGCACAGGTCTCCGCCAGGTTAGGTAGGTTCTTGTGGCCTCCTGGTGGCGCTATAATAGGCCAATGTGGAAAGGGTTCCATTTCTTCTTGGGCCTTTCATGGCAATCGGACCTTGCATTCATGATTTCAGGCATTTTGTTCCAAAAATGTGTTTTGCTAAATTATACCTGCTGGTGGCGCTATAACAGGCCAATGTGAAAAGGGTGGCATTTCGTCCTCGGCCTACTGCAATGTGCATGTGAAATTGCACGGAAAGCGCAAGCTGCGTTCATGATTTGAGGCATTTTGTTCAAAACGGACCAATCCTGCACATTTTGGAAGCCAACCTTAGCCAGTGAGGATGGAATATGGAAAATCGGACAGATCTGTGTTGATCACATGACTATAGAGATACTGTGTACCGATTTGCATGACGTTTGGATGAAATCTGTAGGAGTAAATGGGTTTTGCACAAATCGGCCTCCTGGTGGCGCTATAACAGGCCCATGTGAAAAATTTGGGGCAGAGGTTCTGAATTGGCATCCAGGGAGTGTGTGTGCACAGTTTCGCAGTGACCAGGCCAACAGTGCCTGAGATTAGCTGTTCACAGACAGATGGACGGACGGACACACGGACGGACGGACGGGGTGGAAAACATACTCTCTCGCCATGCCTTCCGGCCTGGCGGAGACAATAAGTGATAATTGTTCAGCTGGTCTGGGGTCTAGAAGATGATGAGAACACATTGTATTGGTTCTGCTTTCTGTGTGATGAACACTCACAGCCAGCGGACACGGATGTCACGGATGAACTGTGTGATGTCTTTATGCCAAGACTTCCTCATGTCTGCTGCCCAGAGAGGGAGGGCTTTGATGGAGAACCAGCTTAGAGGAAGACAATGATAGAAAAGACAAAGAGACATAAGAAGAGTAGGGATAAACAATGAGGTACACATTATTATTAGGATATTATGACATAATATCATATGATATGTAACTTTACAGGTGGAAACATGACAGATTATTTTTATGCGGGAGCCCTTCTAGACCCCCCCCCCCCCCCCCCCCCAACAATTATACACATACATATATACATAATGTACTGTATAAACATATATTAACCACTTAAACCCCCCATTATCCGTATTCGGGGAAAACGTTAAAAAGTAGAAAATGGCAGATCTACAACTAATAATTAGTTTCAATTGTACTCTTAGTATATTTTGATATCAATACTTTTGTACTTCTACTCAAGTAACATTTTGAATACATACTTGTGGTATTGCTACTTTAGTAAAAACAAATAAATCTGAGTACTTCTTCCACTACTGGTAATAATAGTAGTAGTAGTAGTAATTGTTGTGTAAACATATACATATTGACAAATAAAAACAAACAACATTTAAAAATGTTCTACTCTGTACATAGTGTTTTATATTTGTGATGATATTGAATGGTTGGTGCTATTTTATGTTGATGAATTGAATACCTAGGACCCCAATGGAAACACAACCGCAAGGACTTTTTTGGTGTTTTCCTTTTAGACAAAGTGTTTGACTGTACTCTGTGCTGTTTTTACATTTCTGTCTAATAAAATATTAAATCAATCAATAAAAAAGGTTTGGTGTACATATCCCTGATCACCTTTAAACATATTTTATACAGACATAAAACCATCATCATCATCATCATCATCATCATCATCATCATCATCATCATCATAAATGATTCAAATGTTAATTCATTCATTGTGTCTATCAGTGTAGGTTCACACAGATCAGTGATACTTTGTGTTTTCAGGTCCAGGTTCACAACTGAAGTTGAAGTGAACAGACAGAGAGCCAACCTTGTGGATAAGCTCTTTGTCACTTTGCAGCCATAGCGTCTGCATCTTAAATCCTCAGCAGTGTTCCTGTAGGTACAACGTCTACATCTCCAGTCGACATCATCAGTGGTTGGTTTTGCTGATCTTTTCATCCTGACAAACAAAGACAACAAGAGTCAAGTTAGTTGTGTATTAAATCTGTGTTAATTCATTCACATCCTGCATTCATGATAACTTCTCGATAGCTAAAGAATGTTTTCATTTGAATAATTTGCACTTATGAGATGTTATAGTGTTGTGTACATTGTATAGTGTGTTGTATAGTGTTATAGTGTGTATATTGTATAGTGTTATATTGTGGAGGATTCACATACTTTGTGTGTGAAGGTCCAGGTTTAGTGAAGTCAGGAGGTTTTCCTTTAGAACGGTCACTCTTCATATACACACAGCTGGATGTTGGAGACTCTGGTCTGTCAGATCCCTCCTCTTCTCTCTCCACACACTGACTCATCTTTAGGTCTTTATTAAACATGTCAACGTTACAGTCAATGAAATACATCAGAAAACAGGAAATGCTGGGAAATAAGGGTTATGCATACCAAGTACAGAGCCAAATAAAAGGTCATGTTAAATGTCTGAAAATGCACATGAACATGAATCCAACACGTTAATAGAATGGATAATGTGTAAAACAAACAAACAAAAAACATAATTGACACAACACCGATGATAGCTCTGTCAACAAGTCTATGAAACTATCTATGAAATCTATGAAGAAGTTTAATCTGCTACACGAGCTACAAACTAGTTGTAATTATAATGGTTTAATGTACTGATCTGACTTCTAAAAGTGTTGCTACGCAAACACACGCACGTACACACACACACACGCACGCACACACGCACGCACGCACGCACGCGCACGCACACGCACACGCACACGCACACACACACACACACACACACACACACACACACACACACACACACACACACACACACACACACACACACACATAGTTAGAGAGACAGACAGACAGAGACAAATAAGTAGAAAGTGAAAGTAAAAACCGCTCCATTGTTTGTTAAGTTTAGACAAACTTTTGTAAACAATACTGAAGGTTTCTGGTATAAGTTATAACACACTTAAACAACATTAACTTTAACAACATAGAATAAGTTATAAAACACATTAAATTAACTTGTAGAACATAAATCTCTCACTCTATAGAGCGTGCCAACGCTGTCAGCTTGACGTGTCAGCTGACACGTCAAGCTGACACAGCGTCTCCCAGCTACATGTATGGACGAAAGGGGGACAGACTTTTCTGGCTGCATGGGACCTAAGGACAAACGGACGGGGCCATGTTTTTTGCCCATGTATGGAGAAAACAGGTAAAAAACATGCCCATGTATGGAGAAAACAGGTACAAAACATGCCCATGTATGGACGAAAGGGGGCTTTTCTGATTGGGACTTTTCTGGCTGGGACAAAGGACAAATGAACATGCCATGTATGGACGAAACAGGGACAGAGCCTCATGTAAGACATACCCTTCGGGTCTGGCAACAAGCCCAAAAGAAGTGACTAGGTCACATGAACACACACACACACACACACACACACACACACACACACACACACACACACACACACACACACACACACACACACACACACACACACACACACACACACACACACACACACACACACACACACACACACACACACACACACACAAGCTACAGTACATGATGTAATAATGTACAGTAGCACAACACGTCTCAAACATCTTAAGTAAAAAAAAAGTGAAATATTTGGAATATGTTTGAAACATTTTTAACAAACTAAATCCTGTATGGGGGTCCCTGGCACAAAATACGTTCAGATGGGGGTCCGTGGACAAATACATAGGCTATTATTTTTGGTTTTCCTTGAAAATGAAAATGAACATGTTTGAGAACCACTGGTTTAAACAACAATAGAAAGGAAGTCCAAATAATAACAACACTTTAGAAACAAGTCCAACAAAAACTTCAACCCACAAATAGGCCTTCTAATATTTACAAGAGACTTAACAGAAAAAACAAACCCAGAGTTGCTTATAATAAGCAGACATGGCAACACTGGGTGTTTCCTACTGCACAGCACAGCAGTGACGTCATCACATTCAGTCTGAAAGGGGGGTGGTAATAATGCTACAGAGTTATCATACGTGGATTTACTCTACTTTTTACTTATTATGTTTTATATAATGATTTTATATCATTATGAGTCAACTATATTATTATAATGTTGTCACCCCCCCCCCCCCCTCCCCCCTTTCCCTGTGGTGATGGTTTCTTCCAAAAGTTGCACAATATACCGTACTGCAGCATGTACATTAAAGGGTAAGACCACTTTGGTAGAGGTTTGGGTTGTGTAGTTACCTTGCCATGATGTAACACCAAAGGTGGCAAGAAATCAAAAATAATTAGCCTACTCCATTGATTAGAAATTGATAATTCAAAATATGCTCCTCATTGACTTACATTGTACGGTAAAACAGCTCTCAAAGTCACTCTTTTAGCACATGAATGAACACAAACCAAGCTGATTCAGACAATATAGAACATCACCAAACCCAGTACTGTTTATTTTTTTTAATAAAAATGTCAACTTCCTGTTGATTTTACTATTTGAAGATCTGGATCCGGATCCGCCGATCCAGTCCGGGTTTTCTACTTATTAAAAATGGCAAAATCAACAGGAAGTTGACATTTTTATCAAAAAAAAAAACAGTACTGGGTTTGGTGATGTTCTATATTGTCTGAATCAACTTTGTTTGCGTTCGTTTTTGTGCTAAAAGAGTGACTTTGAGAGCAGTTTTACCGTACAATGTAAGTCAATGAGGAGCATATTTTGAATTATCAATTTCTAATCAATGGAGCAATTATTTTTTATTTCTTGCCCACCTTTGGAGTTACATCATGGCAAGGTAACTACACAACCCAAACCTCTACCAAAGTGGTCTTGCCCTTTAAGCACACACACTGCACCGTGTGTGAAGCAGGGACCCCCACTGAGAGAGAGAGGGAGAGATGAAGCAGGGACCCCCACTGCATATTTTATTAAACCATGTTCATAGATTTCATAGATAGCTTCATAGACTTGTTTGAGAGCACTGTCATCAGTAAAATTCATGTTACACTGCAAGTTCCATGTTCTGTCTCAGGTGTCGTTTGTTGCAATACATCAGGGGTGGACAACTTTGATGATGTAGAGGGCCACTATATTTCCACACTCACTCCTGAGGGCCACATTGATATACTGTCGGGCCATTCTATGTCACAAAAAGTAGCAAAAATAGCAGATCTACAAGCTCAAAACGTGTCGCAGTGCGACGCGTTTTGAGCTTGTTGTTCTGCTACAAAAGACAATAGCATTTTAGTACTAGTCATTAAGCAACTATAATATAGACTGAACAGCCGAACTCAATAATAAATCAGTATGGGGCGCCTGTTGGCCTAGGGGTCCAGGCGCGCATACCACATATGCTGGTAATCCAGTAGGACAGCTTGTCGTGGGTTCGATCCCGACGATCGGGAGTCGATGACTCCCCCCCCATCATCTCTCCACCCATTTCCTGTCAGCCTACTGTCCTATCAATAAAGGCAGAACAAGACCCAAAAAGTATCTTTAAAAAATAATAATATATCAGACCAAATAAACAACTATACTTTATAAACCTCAACCCATAACTATCAATATTATTTAATATTTAGACGTTACAGAAAAAAAGCCCAAAGTCCTTAAAATAAGCAGACATGGCAACCTGGTCACGACCTAATGCAGAGAGTGTCTAGAGGGGCGGGACATCCGTTGTGCGTATTTCCCCCGGAAACAATCTCTTTCGACCAATCACAACACTTGTTTCATTCACAGAGAATGATAACAGATTTGTAAAGCGTCAACACCATTTCCTTGGGCGGTACTTCCGCCAAAATTCCGCTACTACCGTTTAGACACTCAACCAGCTAGGTCTTGACGTCTGTCCTGAGCACCTGATTGGATGGCTGACATGTCAGTCATACAGATTTTTTTTTTTAAAGTAGTAGAGCTCACAATGGTAGAGAAATGTCTGTCTGTCTGTCTGTCTGTCTGTCTGTCTGTCTGTCTGTCTGTCTGTCTGTGGGTGGGTATGGGTCAGTAACTTGGAACCAAATGGACCCTTACAGGTCTGTAACTCTGAGAGTGTACAAATGGAACCAAATGGACCCTTACAGGTCTGTAACTCTGAGAGTGTACACATGGAACCAAATGGACCCTTACAGGTCTGTAACTCGAGTGTACACATGGAACCAAATGGACCCTTACAGGTCTGTAACTCAGAGTGTACAAATGGAACCAAATGGACCCTTACAGGTCTGTAACTCTTGAGAGTGTACACATGGAACCAAATGGACCCTTACATAATTTATTGCCGGTCCGCCGCGTAAACCCAGCCAATCATTTCAACACTTACGGTTCATACAGCAGCAGGTTCTTGTCTTTAATAATAATAAAACATTTCAACACTTACGGTTCATACAGCAGCAGGTCCTTGTCTTTCCAGCGTTGAGTCAAAATGGATCCTGAAACAAACGGCTCCACTGTTAATGTTCTAACATGACACACGTTTGTGGACTTTGATCCTGAAATATTACAGCTTTACTGTGAGTCATAATGATAACGTTATATTTATACAACACTTATCAAACACAACGTTTCAAAGTTCAACCACCACTTAAGTGGCAGAAGAAGAAGAAGAAGAAGAAGGAGAAGAAAAATAATGCCAATATCAAAACGGAGCCATGCTGGCAGCCTTGCCCCGTAGTAATAACTAGAAAGTACTGTTCCTGAAGAAACAGTGTGGGATCGCTAAGAATGTTGCAGGTATTGAGTATTGATAGTGTTAGTAGTGTTATAGGTTTGAAAGGTTTGAAAGGTTTGAAAGGTTTAAAGGGTTTGAAGGGTTTGAAAGGTTTGAAAGGTTTGAAAGGTTTGAAAGGTTCTAAAGGTTTGAAAGGTTCTAAAGGTTTGAAAGGTTCTAAAGGTTCTAAAGGTTTGAAAGGTTCTAAAAGTTCTAAAGGTTTGAAAGGTTCTAAAGGTTTGAAAGGTTTGAAAGGTGTTAAAGTATTAGTGTTAAAAGTTTTTATAGTGTTGGCAGTGTTGAATAGTGTAAAATGTATTTTTTTTAGGGTAAAACAGTGATAGCTAGGTTCTAATAGGCGGTTGCTAGGGTCTAATAGGCGGTTGCTAGGGTCTAATAGGTGGTTGCTAGGGTAAAACAGGTGGTTGCTAGGGCCTAATAAGCGGTTGCTAGGGTCTAATAGGTGGTTGCTAGGGTCTAATTGGTGGTTGCTAGGGTAAAACAGGTGGTTGCTGGGGTAAAACGGGTGGTTGCTAGGGTAAACAGGTGGTTGCTAGGGTGTAATACGTGGTTGCTAGGGTCTAATAGGGGGTTGCTAAGGTTTAATATGCCGTTTATATGGTCTAATATGCGGTTGCTAGGGTACAAAAGGTGGTTGCTAGGGTAAAACAGTGGTTGCTAGGGTGTAATAGGTGGTTGCTAGGGTATAATAGGTGGTTGCTAGGCTCTAATATGGTGTTGTTAGGGTATAGTAAGCAGTTGCTAGGCTCCACTGTGGCTAAATAGCATTTCTCCATTGAAATGAATGGGATTGTTTTAGCAGTAAAAAGTAAAATATCTCTAAAAGTACAAATTATTTCAAAAATTCAAATGGTAGCCAATATGTCCTAAGTAGGCTGAACGTTATAGAGTTGGAACGGAGTTTCTAGCTAAAAGTATGAATTTCCCCATTGAAATGAATGGGCTTTTTTTAGAAGTAAAAAGTGCAATATCTCTAAAAGTACAAATTATTTCAAAAATTTGAATGTAAGCCGACATGTCCTGAGTAGGGCGAACGTTGAAGAGTTGGAACGGAGTTTGTAGCTAAAAGTATGAAGGACTAGTTAGGTGCCAAAAAACAGGGGTGACATAAATAAATATTGACAATAACAGTAGTGTGATCGCTTTAGCGATCCCACAATAATAATACTTATTAAAGCTGCAAGCAGCGATGAACGGGCCCTCGCAGCTCTGATACAGGTCTGTATGGCGATCAGCTGAAAAGTTAAAGACGGGGTGCCGTGATTGTCAGTGACCCCCCCCCCCCTAAAACATAATCATCAGGTATTATGGTTATACTAGTAGGACGATTTTTTACAAAAAAGTGTACAGAAAGTGTTAAAATTATGTTTTTATGTGGACATGCCTCCAGTTCATTAAGTATACCTGGTTCTCACCTTAGCACCTCCTCCACCACCTTAGCACCACCCACCTGTCCTAGTCCCTCCTCCTCCTCATGCCCACACCTGTTGTGTTATGATAATGAGGGGGAGGGTATGTTTTTACTATGTCACTAAAGCACTGTTTTTCTATTGGCACGTTTGACCCTCAAGGTTTCAGCCTCCAGGTAGAAACTCAAAATAGTCAGAGAAGACATAAAACACCATAAGAACACCACCAGGGGGCTTAATGAAGTTCTATCAACCTCATAGACACATGAAAAACAGAAAAAGTGCAAAACCATGGCACCACCAAATCAGCATGTCCCTATTGGCCGTATAAATGTATCTAGTTAGTTTTGTAGGTTTTCGATGCTGGGCACTGGAGTTAGTTAGTTAGTTTTATTTCGGTCATTATTTTTTTTATTTTTTTTTAAACAAAACAGTTGAACATACATTGCAACTTAGTCAACAGGATGACTATTTGGCCGAAAAGGTATGGGCTGAAGCCAAAGCTTATTTTGCCCACCTTAATACCATTTCAAATAAATGATCAAACTGTAGTAGCATAAAGAAAACGTAAGCTCAAACAAAATAAAATGAACACAAATCTTCAAATATTACATTTCAGAACAGACGAAACAAAAAAAAGAAACATTTCGGGTCACATTATCTCTTCAGACGTAAATAATTTGTATATACCTTTTACGAATTTCGTTATAACAATATCTTCTATCACTAGTATCATTTTTACCATTAGTATTTAGAATTTTCAATACTATTTATATTACTTTAATAATTATATTTGTATTTAATATTTGTATCAATATATATCTCGATATTTCTTCATATACATCATATATGCATTAAAATACACATCCACAAACATATATGTATGTGCATATGAAAGTACCTACACACACACATATGGATACACACTTTCATCTTTTTACTTATTCACTGCATTGATGCTATATACCTATCAATTACCTTTGCTTTATATAATTTCTAAAATGTTTTTATTGAGTTGGACATTTTAATGTCATTATCTAATGAGTTCCACAGGTTTACCCCTATAACTGATAAGCATCTCCCTTTGGAGTCGGTTCTTGCTTTTGCTTTCATAAAGATAGCGGTTCCCCTGAGCTCGTATTTGGATTCTCTGAGTTTGAACAGCTCCTGCATGCAGCTTGGAAGTAACCTATTGTGAGCCTTGTACATTGTTGCAGTGGAGTTGAGTTTGACCAGATCTTCTAATTTCAGGGTGCGGTTTTTGATGAACAGTGGGTTAGTTGGTGCGTAGTAGTCAGACAAATTAACTACTCTTATTGCTTTTTTTTGTAATATAAAGATAGGGTGAATTATGCAAGGGATAATGCATGGGGAGGTAGTCATTATTGAAATTTAAAGCCCGACTGAAGGGCTTTAAATTTCAATAATGACTACCTCCCCATGCATTATCCCGCTTATTACACGGCTACTTAATAAATACATAAATACATTTACCCAAAAGTAACAACAAAACGAAGTATTTCCTTGCTTACGGCAATGAAAGTATTCCATAAGTATTGGGCTGGGCGGACAAGTTCGCCTCGCAAAAACAAATGACGAAATGGAAAAAAACTCGCCCCAAAACACACTCACCCCCCATTCTATTCACTGCCGATTTGCCTGTAATACCGCCGGATTTGCCCCGGGGCGACTGTGTTTTGGGGCGAGCGTTTTGGTATTCCCCCGTTGTTGCGCCACGATAAACAAGGAAGTGCAGTGGATCAAATAGAATGACTTTTCGGTTATTGCATCGTCTATTTCTCACTTCAAATGTTTTCAAAAACATTCTTGAGAGCAACGTTTAGTTGTAAATGACATTGGTTGTTTGTTTACATGGCTGTCATGTTGGATAAAGCATAAAATCAAGCAGCGCAGGTTGATATGAGCAGGTGTTCTGAGTCTCTGATTAGACAGCGGTCCGTTATTGAGCTCATCGGTCATTATCCAGAAATAATGACCGATGACTGACCAATCAGAATCGAGCATTCAACCAAGCCGTGTAATAATGTTTTATATGTATTCCCCCATACTTCCACACAGTATGTTAAATATGGCAATAGTAAGGAACAGTACAGTGTCTGGAGTGATTTTTTGTTAATGAAACTTTTCATTTTATGTAAAATTGCTATTGTTTTGGTTAATTTTGTTTTTAAGGTTTCAATGTGTGGCTTCCAAGTAAGCTTATTATCAATTATGACTCCTAGGAATTTGGTATTGTCAACTTGCTCTAAAGCAATATCATTAATGGTTAGATGAATTGGAAAATGTATTTTTTTTTGCCAAAGATAATGAAATTAGTTTTACTGATATTTAATGACAATTTATTTATGTCAAACCATTTTTATTTTTTTTTTAAAGTCATTTTCGACTGCATGCAAGAGCTGCCCAAGGTCTGCACCTGAGGAGTACAGGCTGGTGCCGTCTGCAAACAAAACACAGCGCATATCCTGCAAGGCTTCACATATATCATTGATGTAAAGGAAAAATAGTTTAGGGCCCAGAACGGAGCCTTGAGGTACTCCAAACGGCACTGCGCTATGAGCTTGTAGATCTGCTATTTTTGAATGGCCAAAGACATCTTAAAATGACACAGATGCTTTCCCTTACTGGTCTTAATGGAAATGTGTGAAGGAGAAATGTAAGAAATGCACCTCAACTTCTCACCAGCAGAGGGAGTCAAGTTCCACGAAGCTGGTTTGTATAAAATGGGAATGAAAGTTAACCACCTGTATGAACAGTGCTGTACAAAGTACTCAGCCACACAGTACTTCATTCAAAGTATAAATACTCCAGGTCAAATATTACTCAGCTACAAGTGAAAGTTGCTCTGTCTATAGAGGCAAATATTATACTTTCTGGGGGTCCCTGGCACAAAACATTTTCAGATGGGGGTCTGCGGCCTAATTTTGGGGGTCCTTAAAGGAATAGTTCACCCAAAAAAAAAAAATCTATCAACTACACACCCCATGAAGCCTTGAATTCATGGAGATTTTTTAAGTTTTTGTCGCATTCCTGAGACAATAATTTGATGACCGGCAGGAGACTCATAGAGCCTCCATTGAGTCAAAAATAATCAATGTGAGGAATTTCCAGGAAAGGCAAGCCACCAGCTTAAGATGGTGGGAAGGTATCCGTTGTTATTTGTAAGCCAGGCATCATGCAACGATGCCCTCTTCAACCTGTGTGGCATCCAGTATGGTGTCTGGAGGCCCTTTTATATTCAGCAGGTTGACACGTTTACAAGGATACAAATGGCGTTTGCTCAGCGTGTGCTCTCCACTTTGCTTATTTTTTCACAACAGCTGTAAGGTGTATTAAAGACATAGTTCAATGTTGAAAATGAGTGGTGACGTGTCAGATGAGGCCCAAAATGCGGGTTAGCAGGCTGGTTTGTTGTAATAAGAAGTGGAGGAGAAGAGAGACATCGCATTCCCAGGTTCTACCACGATTCGGTTTATTCATCCACAAACAGCAAACAGCATAGCATGAGAACCAGAGAGCCCCCAGGGGCAGAGCCCCTGTCCCACACACACAGCCTAACGGCGTGTGAGACTGTACTCATACTGAGCTACATTTTAGTTCAGCTTTTATAACACAAATAGCTTCACATTAGAATGCAAATAGTTCATGTTGGGTGGGGGTCAATGAGAGCCCCCCCCCACCTGTTCAAGAGTTCTTTGATCCTTTGCAAATGGTAGCCTACTGTCTCTCTATCTGCTTCCTATATCCTGCTCAAGGTGTGATCAGGATGATAAGACAAAGACATGTAGGCCTAAATGACTGTACTTCACAGATATGCAGAGTGTCCCTGATTGATTAGCAGACGCCAGTCTGGGCCTGAGTCAACAACACTATTATTCTAGTTGTAATAAGAAGTGGAGGAGAAGAGAGACGTCTCGGACCCAGAGTTTCCATCATGATTCACCATTTATTCAGCATCAAGTACAACAGCATAGCAGAAGCAGGAGCCGAGCCCCTGTCCCACACAGCCTAACGGCGTGTGAGACTGTACTCATACTGAGCTACATTTTAGTTCAGCTTTTATAACACAAATAGCTTCACATTAGAATGCAAATAGTTCATGTTGGGTGGGGGTCAATGAGAGCCCCACCTGTTCAAGGAGTTCTTTGATCCTTTGCAAATGGTACTGTCTCCCTATCTGCTTCCTGGCGTCTCCAGGTTAAACATAAGAGTTGTAGATGCCATTCACACCTACAGCCGAGTGTCCCTGATGATCTATGCAAGCACTAGTCTGTGTCACTCATGATTCTTACTTAGCTGTAGTATATATTTCTTTAGTTACATTCTATATGTTTTTACTTTAGCCATCTATTTTTACTTGCATACTGGTATATAAAACATAACCAGATACGACATTCCCCCCACGAAAGACTTATAACGTCTTTCGCAACAAGTATATTAAATAAAACAGTATGAAAGAAAAAACATCAAACGATAACATTCACAACTCCCACTTACACCCCCCAAGACCGTCGGCTGGACTCAAGCAGAACAAAGACATTCAGTAAGATTCAACAAAAACAACACATCAGACAAAACAACTTAGATACAGGCATCAAAGTTACACAATAAAGTCATACAGTGATTTACATTCAATTTCAAAATAAAAATAGACGAACTGTTTCACAAAATCAAGAAAGAATATCAGTATTTAGAAACGTGTCGGCTTAACGCGCCTCAGCAGAAAAAAAGCTGAGCGCTGTTCCCAGATGGTATCTTCATCTTGTCTTCCAGCCAAAAAATATAGCCTCTCCACTCTCACCTCTCCTCCCCCCACGGGGGACTTCTACACAGCAAGTTCCCCGCACAGCCGCCTCGACGCCTTCACAGCCGCGCGCACCGACAGCCACCACGGAAAGAGTAGAGAAGAGTAGAGAAGTGTAGCCATCTAAGAAGTGGTCCCGAGGCCGTCGCAGTCATCACAGCAGCCGCTGCGAGGTCCTTAATCGTAGGTCGCGCTGACGTCCCCATGGCTTGCATCGCGGTGGTCCTCCTCGCCGCCGTAGGAAGACTCCCGTGGAACCAACCAAACGTCCTCCACAGCCAGGCCCGCTCCCGCGGCCACCTCAAAACACACAGGTTCTTCTCTAAAGTGCTCCCGGAAAGGAAAGCAACAATAGCCGCTGGCTCGCCATTAAATCGTGTCAGAAGAGGCCCAAAATGCGGTTACCCGGCTGGTAGATGTTACAAAAGTAGTGGAGAAGAGAGACATCGCGGACCCAGAGTTTCCATCATGATTCACCATTTATTCAGCATCAAGTACAACAGCATAGCAGAAGCAGGAGCCACACAGCCTAACGGCGTGTGAGACTGTACTCATACTGAGCTACATTTTAGTTCAGCTTTTATAACACAAATAGCTTCACATTAGAATGCAAATAGTTCATGTTGGGTGGGGGTCAATGAGAGCCCCACCTGTTCAAGGAGTTCTTTGATCCTTTGCAAATGGTACTGTCTCCCTATCTGCTTCCTGGCGTCTCCAGGTTAAACAATAGAGTTGTAGATGCCATTCACACCTACAGCCGAGTGTCCCTGATGATCTATGCAAGCACTAGTCTGTGTCACTCATGATTCTTACTTAGCTGTAGTATATATTTCTTTAGTTACATTCTATATGTTTTTACTTTAGCCATCTATTTTTACTTGCATACTGGTATATAAAACATAACCAGATACGACATTGGTCTTGCCCTTTAAGACGTATGTTAGACGTCTAATAGCCCGAAAAATGCTCAGTGGGACAGAAGATGAAATACAATATGAATACCAGACACCATAAAATAAGATCATAAAAGCCATCCCCCAAGACTAAAATAAAATAAAACTAAGGCCTAACTACCCTCAAATCCAAACAAGATATAAAACACTGTACAACAGACAACCAATAAAATCTTTGATATACATGTTATCAGACACGCCCCCTTATATAAACCCATTGTCATTTAAAAACTCCAGAAGCCTGTGAAGTAAAACACAACAGTCAAATCCTCAAACACTTGACCCTTATTTTGAACGTCACGTCAGTTTTCTTTTTGTTCTTTTTAGGTTCAAAAGTAAAACATGGAAATTTGGTCTGTTTTCTTGTTTTTCTCACTTGTAATTGTTTTTTACCTCTAATTTTTTTCTCGCGATTTTTGTAACCCATTTTTTTCACCCAATGCCAATTTCCTAAGTGATCCTGGGCGCTACACCATCCCTACACCAGCGCTACACCAGTCCCCCACAGCCTAGGGAGGCCAGGGCCGAGCTCATGCTTCCTTCAATGCATGAGAGCCAAATTACCTTCTTGTCACCTGACAGGGGGGAGTTTCCCCAGTAAGACGTAGCGTGTGGAAGGACCACGTTATTCCAACCAGTTCCTTTCCCCTCCATCAGGCGCCCCAGCTGTCATGGGGGAGGCGGTATAGCAACCAGGATTACTGCATGTTTTTGTGAGGGAATGAGCTACCCTAGGAGACACGGGGAGAACATGCAAACTCCACACAGAGTAGGCCCTTTTGCCAACCCCACCTAGGGTATGGGCGCTGATGACGCGGAGGAGAAGACACGCCCCCAGCGCCCACAGCGTCCCCGGGACCTTCTAGCTGTGAGGCGACAGCGCTACCGACTTCTCACTTTTAATTTGAAGAGAAAAACAAATTATATGTTTGTACCCGGACCCTGCTCTGATTTGAACAAACCCACATGATTCCAGCTTATTAAAGTAAGTTAAACATTTAAAAAAAAAAGCATTGATTTTTTTTTTTTACTTGGAGACTTTATTTAGTTTTCTCTTTGGTACACAAACCGCCTAAAACAGTGCAGGCAAACAAAAAGAACCAAATAAGTTTAAAAAAATAATAATAACATAGAAAAATACCAGAAAGTAAAATCAAATCAAATAAAACAAAAATAAAAATAAGGTTATGAATAGATCAGCAAACTGTGGATCTGTAGAACCCACCATAGATACATACTGAAGCACAGAAGTGTGAAGACTTAGGCTGTCTGGCTTATCTGTAAATCACGTCTGGTGTGCAGCTGAAGACTCTAGAGGAAGGTGGGATTTTACGCACCATGTGTCCAAAATGACTCTCCAGAACTGTTCATCCTCATCATAGAGTAGAGAGGTTAGAGGCAGCGTCCTCCACATATATAGACAATAGGACCACAATGGATACAAGTAGTAGTAGTAGTAGTAGTAGTAGTAGTAGTATTTTATTTTGATCTTAGCAGGATACATTCAATATATTCAACATATCATCATATCATGTATGATTAAGACCAAAAAGGAGTAGGCTGAAGCCAATGGCTTATTTTGCCTGTCCTTTTTCACACAAAACAATTTGACGTAAAGGAAAAAAGAAAAACTACGAAAACAAGAAAAAATATAGCTGCAAGCAGCGATAATACGGGGCCAGTGAATAGAGAGAGAGAGAGACATGGAAACGGAATAGATTGAAGAGAGAGAGAGAGTGACATGGAAACAATAGATTGATGAGAGAGAGAGATGGAAACATAATGGTTTGATTGGATATCTCAACCTACTGCCATTAACAGGATTCAAACTCTCAACCTTCAGACTAATAGGCTGCAACACTACATATAGTGCTATAGCTTTGTCCAGGCTGATATTGTCTGTTGAAGATCATAAACTCTTGCCTTCTTTCATGAACCAAGCCCCTGTTTCACTAACACTAAGATCACTCGTTCACAAACCATTTACCAATGAAGAAATTGTACATCTCCTCAGAACCAAAACTAGTGAAAGTAGCCGATCTACAAGCTCACAAACCATGAAAAGTTGTGAGATTGTAGATCAGCTATTTTCAGAATGAAGTATGTCATACGTTGAAAAAACGTACTCTCAAATAAGCATTTCAGGTTATCTTTACCATTTGCACATGTATTCATTGATACAGTCATGTTGTTTGCAATTCAACTTAAATTAAGTCTGCATCAAGTGAAGCTTGAACTGGCGACCTTGAGATTGTGAGGCATTCATTTAAGGGAGACGCCATTGGCCCAACAGACAAGTAACTGTGAAAAAGGAGATCACACAGATGATACAGTTTCACGCAAATAGCTGAAAAATCCTGGGTTTAAGTGTTTTTCAAACTGCTCAAAATTGCGGACAATCTAAGGGCGGAGCTTACTGGTCAAAGCGATAGATGTGTTCCTCATGAGTCAAAGGCACAAGTGTAAGCAAGTTTCACGACTTTCGGCCAAACGAGGCATGACTTTTGCCTGTTTAAAGTTTGCATTTTCAAAAAATTGCTATAGCGCCCCCCTTTGGCCAATTGGAGTGAGATTGGTTTCAGTGATATTTGGAATGACTCTCTACATTACTGCAACGTTTCAAAGAAATGTGAGTCTTGCATGTATGTGTTAGGGGCAGATGAATAATTTTCATAAAACTGCAATAGTTAAAATCTATTTCCTCCTGGGATTTTTGAGTAATCTGCACGAAACATTTTACACATGAACTTAGGACCTTTGCCGACAAAACAAAAGCGGCGGATTTTCCATAAGTGAAAAAATGCAGAAGTTATGAGCCAATGGCTGTTTTTCATATAATTCAAAATGGTGGGCGATCTAAAGGTCAGAGGTCAAAAGTCAGACCACGAAAGTTGTCGGGCATGAAGAGACGCATGTGTGTATCGAAGTTTCATGGTTGTAGGTCAAACAGGGCATGAGTTGTACCTGTTCAAAGTTGGCACTTTCAATTGAGTGCTATAGCGCCACCTTTTGACGAATGAGTGTGAGAATTATTTCTTTGTAGTTTTTCATGAGCATCTACCATATGGCCGAGTTTCGTAAAAAGCGTATGCACGGTTAACGCCAGAACTGGCAAAAACAAGTATTTTTCAAACTGCTCAAAATTGCGGAAAATCTAAGGGCGGAGCTTAATGGTCAAATCAATACGTGTGTTCCTCATGAGTCAAGGCACATGTGTAAGCAAGTTTCACGACTTTCGGCCAAACGAGGCATGACTTATGCCTGTTTAAAGTCTGCCTTTTCAAAAAATTGCTATAGCGCCCCCTTTTGGCCAATTGGAGTAAGATTGGTTTCAGTGATATTTGGAATAACCCTGTACATTTCTGCAAAGTTTCAAAGAAATGTGAGTCTGCATGTATGTTTTAGGCACAGATGAATAATTTTCATAAAACTGTAATAGTTAAAATCTATCTCCTCCTGGGATTTTTGAGCAATCTGCACGAAACCTTTAACACTTTGGAACTTTGGACCTCTGCCTACAAAAATTTCCAACGGATTTTCCATAAGTGAAAAAATGCAGAAGTTAGGAGCCAATGACTGTTTTTCATATAATTCAAAATGGTGAGAGATCTAAAGGTCAGAGGTCAAAAGTCAGAGGGTGAAAGTTGTTCAGCATGAGGAGACGCATATGTGTATCCAAGTTTCATGGCTCTAGGTCAAACAGGGCATGAGTTGTACCTGTTCAAAGTTGCCATTTTCAATTGAGTGCTATAGCGCCACCTTTGGACGAAAGATTGTGAGAATTATTTCTTGATCGTTTTTCATGGCCATCTACCATATGGCCGAGTTTCGTAAAAAGCGACTGCACGGTTCAGCCAGAACTGCGAAAAGTGGCAGAAGAAGAAGAAGTGACAGAATACTGCCAATAACAAAACAGGTCCAGAGCTGAGCTCTGGCCCCGTAAAAAAAAAAAAAACGAAAAAACAGAGAAAAGAGAAGATTAACACAACAGAGAAAAAGTCTCCAGGACTTGTTTTGTGTTACCCTTTTAGCCTAAATGTCTTACCGTGCCGTTTACATTTCTGACCAATAAAGTATTCAATCAATCAATCAAGTCTCTAGGAATGTTTGCAACCATAGTTCATCATTCAGCTGATCTGCATCCTTCCAGTTTGTCGTGGTCAGTCTTTTAGAAGTCATCCTGTTGATATGATCTGTTTGTCATGTTTAGACCAAGTTTTTTCCATCGTATGATTCAACATACAAATTACAGGATCACAACCAACAGTTTATCCAATGATCTTTCACAAAGATTGTGCAATAACTTACTTATGTGCAAAAAACACACTTGAAAAGGAATTTCTATTTTCTCATGAGCCGCTTCAGCGAGGCATGCCACAACTTCGGACTTACAATTAGCCTGAAAAAAACACAGGTCATGGGACAGGATGTGGACTCACCACCTAACAACAGGATATCCAACTATGTATTGGAGGTTGTCCACGACTTTGTTTACCTGGGTTCAACAATCTCTGACTCACTCTGTATTGACCAGGAGCTCAACAAGCGCATCGGCAAGGCAGCTACCACCATGTCCAGACTTACAAATAGGGTGTGGACCAACAGTAAGCTGACACAGCAAACCAAGATCCAGGTCTACAGAGCATGTGTCATGAGCACCCTCCTGTATGGCAGTGAGTCCTGGACATTACACACTCGGCAGGAACGTAGACTTAATGCCTTCCACATGTGCTGCCTTAAGACGCATTATGGACATCACTTGGCAAGACGAAGTGCCAAACAACACCGTCCTGGAGAGTGCTGGAATCTCCAGCATGTACAGCACTCTGATACAGAGACGCATGCGCTGGCTTGGTCATGTGGTGAGGATGGATGATGAACGGATTCCCAGGGATCTCCTCTATGGAGAACTAGTTCAGGGAAAACGTCCCATAGGTAGACTTAAACTGCGTTACAAAGGCATCTGCAAGAGAGACCTGAAGGCCCTGAACATCGACCTGGACACCTGGGAAGCTGCAGCATTAGATCGAACGGCTTGGAAACAGATTATTCAGGACGGTCTCTTCAAGTTTGAAGAGACGCTTGCCCAGCAGTCCGTGGCGAAGAGACTGAGGCGAAAAAATGAGGCCCAAAGCCAGACAGACAGACCAGCATCAGTCTTCCCCTGTGTGAAGTGTGGAAGGGAATGTAAATCCCACATAGGTCTGTTCAGCCACACCCAACACTGCACCAGGAGCAGTGGAGCCACTGTCCAGGGCGCGACTCCATAGTCTCTCGAGACTGACGGATGCCAATGTGTCCTGAGGTCATAGTCAAAACATCATGTGTTAAATCCTGAAACAACCAATCACTCTGTTGAAGTGTCCTTGAGCAAGGCATTGCACCTGTCATTGCCATTGTCATTTTCTTTAAGTCGCTCTGGATGACAAAAAAGGGGGGGGGGGGGGGGGGGTATACATATAATGATCCATCTTCAACGTGACCAACTTGTCTTCATCTTCAGAAAGATAAGAAGAGAAGTAGTAAGTTGCCTAGATACTGAAGGTATTTTAAGTACATCAGTACAGTTCTACATCAACCCAAGATTTGTCGAGAGGAATGGGTCGGTTTCACAGAGAAACATTATCATGCTTGAACTTGCAGCAGTTCCTTTGTTTCTCACTGCATCGATGACAAAACGAGCCTTGTTATGTTTCACTGGCTCTGCGTAGGCCTGATCATACTCTTCTTTTATCATAACCTTCTTCTGGAAAAGTTTGTCCAGGAGATTGTTGAGGACGGGATCTGAAACGCTGTCGATGAAGCTGCTCCGCATATCAAGCAATCTGTCTTCTGCTGGAAGACTCAGAGTGTGCTGAAGTTGTTGTTTTCTTAAAGCAGCCGCTGAGAGTTTCACATAACCTTCCCATGCACAGACGGAGGAGGTATTACTGTTGCTTAGTAGCAGCCGAACATGGCTAAAAAAAATCTCTAAATTAATGACAAATGTTGGCATGTAATTGTGGTAGGATAATTCATCAACTTCAAATTCTGCCTTATTTGGTAGAACTATGATGGAATCATCTTGAGGGGAAGTGGAGAGGGTGTATTCTTGCTTTGGGATTAGTTTACAGAGAGACACTTCAATGTAAATCTCTTCTCCATTCATTTCCCTCCTTTCCTTCTTCACTTCTCTCAGCACAACATTCCCAGGTAGCAACAATACTTTAAGGATTGAACTTGGATCATCTTCAATTGGTGGTTTATAAAACAGTGACACCAATGCCTGGATAGGACTGGGCTGGACAGGAATGGGCTGGACAGGAATGGGCTGGACAGAACTGGGCTGGACAGGAAGTGGCTGGACAGAACTGGGCTGGACAGGAATGGGCTGGACAGGACTGGGCTGGACAGGAATGGGCTGGACAGAACTGGGCTGGACAGGAATGGGCTGGACAGGACTGGGCTGGACAGGAATGGGCTGGACAGGACTGGGCCCGAACAACTTCTCTTTGATGACACCAAATAATGATGATCCAGTTACATCTATGATAACATGAGTTTCTGTGATCATATGGGGTTTGATCAGCTCAAAGCCATCATCCATCACATGGAGAACAGACAAGTATTTGCCTCCACCCATGGAGAGGATCTCACAATGTGGAAATTGTAACTGACACACAGACCCCTGAGAACCTTTGATGTCAAAAAGTGGTCCTGCAGGCCTCTTGCTCAGCTGGGATAGAAGCCCTCGGTCCCAGGGGACTGTCCTGTAAGTCACATCTCCCTCTGTCTTCATCTTAAACACCAGGCCGGTCACGGTGCATTGGAACAGTCCTGCTTGGGTGCAGTGAAACCTGTAGCTTTCCTTCTTTTCTACAACAATGATATCAGGTGTAATTGTCTGTGTTTTGTCCAGTAGTGTAACATCATTAACGCTGTGGGACCGTTTTGCTCTGAAACTTGTCGTGTTCTCTAAACATGGAATGTGGCTCAGTGAGGGTAAGCTGTGAGAACGAGGCAGAGACATGGATTGTTCTATCCTCAAACTATTGAAGCATGAAGTTAGATCAGTTTCATCTTGAAACTCCATTGAAGGATGTAGAGAGGACAGTGACTCTGTAACAGGCTGGTCTGTGGTTGACAAATCACAGGCTGTGTCACATGACATTGTTTCTTCTGACTGTTGAGATGTGGATGAGGAAGACAACATGGGGGAGACTATAACAACAGAGGGATACATAGTAGGTGTAATTACTTCCTGTAAAGCATCTTGGGAAGAGGGAATAGCAGACTCATCTAAAGTTGAAGAGGGAAGCAGAGGGAGGTTTAATGAAGGAAGATCAGTGGCCTTCAACTCGTCTTCTCTTCTCTTTCTGTCTTGTGTTCTCTGTGAAGAAAACCACGTGTCAAAGGATGTGGTAGGAGATGGAGAAGTAGTTTCAGTGCTTGAGTGATACTTGCCAGGTTCCAGTGGGTAGATCTGGGGTTGAGACTGGGACTGAATGGGAGGGTTATCACCAGGTGTGAAGGGAGGGCCAAACAGAGTCTCCTCAGATATCTCTGTAGCATGCTTTACTCTTCTTCTGTCTCTTTCTTCATCCCACTCTGTTGTCTCCTTTGGAGTGTCTTTTATCTTCTCATATGGAGTACGCTTCACTCTTCTCATTCTTTTCCACATTCTTCCAAATAAAACCCTTACTCTGCTTTTTCCTTTCTTCTGATCTGAAGTGTCTACCATCTCACTATGCTTCACTCCTTCAGCTGTGGAGGAGGAGGCTGAGAGACATCCTTTTTGCTTTACAGTGCTCATCTTCTCTTCTTTTAATGTAGTCCCAGAGACAACATGGGAATGAGTAGTTCCCTAAAAAAGAGAAAAGAAAATACATAATTTACATCAATGACATTTATTTACCTTATTAAACACTTTGCCTCACTATAAATGGCACTCAGCCTAAACAAAGCCACACAGATAAGCATTAATAACCCCTAATAATAATCTGAATATGTATTTGCCGCAGGTAAATACACATGTTCTAAAACAGGCTGCAGCCTCTGCCAGGATTTTTAACGATTTTCGTCATAGAATATTTATCTCCAGTATGATTGATCCCCTGATGGTTGCTGAGGGTTTCACTGTGCTTCCGTGAGAAAAGCAACAAAAAAAAGTATAACAAGCGACCTCCCGTTTGCTTGTTATACGTCGTTGAAAATAGCATGTTTCGCCAAAATTACATCACAACAACATAGGAACCGAGATACAGAATATTTCCCAAATACTTTAAACGGGAAGTGAATGTAGCAGTAAATCTGTGGATCACGTTATCTCCTGATTCTGACGTCAACTTTTTTATGACGTTTTAAAACGTCTTTGGCAGGCAAGTGGTGTATTTTTAATGACGTTTTAAAATGTCTTTGGCAATGCGGAAGTCTTGCAATACCAGATTTGACCACCAAGACACGGCAGCTTCAATAATCCTCTGCAGTCGTGGGTGATTTACTACAGTTATTCTACATTCTCATGCATTGTCCAGAAGGAGTTGGCCCTACAAGCCTTTATGGAAGGACTCTGACCAGACCATCTTGGGAAGCATGTCCACCTGTCCAGCCCACAGACAATCTACGATGCACTACAACAACAATGGGTCAAACTCATACTACAGAACAGCAAGGCTTTGAATGCTCTCGCCCATCTAAGATAAGCCAGCAGGTGGATGAAGACTGAAAGACTGTTTTCAGTCTCCTCCCACCAGTAATGAGGGGTACCAAGGAGCAGGGGCGTCAATTGGGTATGGCAAGATATGGCAGGTGCCATACCTTGGCTCCAGAAAAATAAACATGAATAGTAGCCTAATGTAGATGTAAGACCATTGTGTTTGTATTGTGTTATAGGTAAATGCACAGTTTTCTATGCATTCCGGGTTTTTTTTTTTTTTTTTTGGATAGGTGTCCCTTATGTTAATCTCTGGGAGTTGGCAACCCTAACCTTGCCATACCTTAGCTTTTACTGAACTGACGCCACTGCCAAGGAGACAGAAGCAAGACCAACACCCCCAGCCTGGCTGCTAAGGATGTGGAGAACAAAAGCACAGAGTGGACGCGCAAAGCTCCAAAGCCCCTGATCACTGCTGCTTTGTCACCATTAAACTGGGACTGCTGTCCCATCTCTCCTCTCCTCCCACTGAATATGGACTCAGTCAGCTACAATAGGTCAAGCCAAGGAGCTAATATATGTATCACAGTGAGCTGAATGACACAAAGAGCCAGACCCTTACTGACATGAGAGCTTCTCTCTCCTTAGTCTGCCTGCCCTAGAGAACCTGCTTTATATGGGCTCTGCTGGTTTTACATCCTACCAGATCTCACCTTTGGTTTCTCCTCCATCTTCACGTCAGGTTGACCTTCGACCTTCTTGCTCTCTCCCTCTGCTCCTGCCTCCTCATCCTCTTCTTCCTCCATCTTCACCTCCCTCTGGGAGGTCATAGAGCTTCCTGTCTGGACATGCTGAGAGCTGAGGTCTGTACTGCTGCTGACTGATGCTGGAGTGTAAGTCTGTCCTTCTGTCATCATAGAATAACTCTGAGACAGCTGTGATGGATGGATGGATGGATGGATGAAAGCATGGATGAAGAAAAGAAAGAAAGATGTTTTTTGCAGATCATTTTGAATATTTCCTCTGACAATTATTCCATTATATATATATATATATATATATATATATATATATATATATATATATATATATATATATATATATATTATCTTTAAAAAACACTTAACCCATTAAGACCTGAGGCCGATTCTACAAAATGTCTTCTAAATCCTGTTCTATAGTGGTTTGCAAACATTTTCTTGTCAAGGGCCCCAAAATGTTTATCTATTTGGCCGCGGACCCCCATCTCAAAATATTTTGTTCCAGGGACCCCCAGAAGGAAAGATTTGAGTTACAAATGTTCGGTTTAAAAAATATAAATTCAAAGATGTGCACACATTTTCACGATTTCTCAAAAATAGCAGATCTACAAGCTCATAGCGTGGCACGAGTGCCGCGCTATGAGCTTGTAGATCTGCTATTTTTGAATAGCCAAAGTAGGCTATAAAATAATGCTTTTTAGCTGAAATCTCAAAGCTCTAAATGACACTGATGCTTCTCCCGGTCCTAAAGGGTTGAACTAAAACTTGAAAGGTTTTACAAAAAAATAAACACACATGTATATAAACTATAGCATAACTATAATCTCTCAAGACTGATTCTGCAAACAGCAACACCACTGCCTTAAACATGTAGTGTTGCTGTTAGTAGGAATAAACACAGAAGCATTCGGGAGGAAGTGGACTAAGAAAGGGGAGCCAAGCCGAGTTCCTGTCTCTAAACAAAAAAAGGAGGTGGTGCCTCCAGATATTTTCCCCCTTTTCTTTTTTTTACTGAATGGGTTCCCAGATTAGCAAAACTATAATAACCTTGTCACCAGGAGGAAGGGGAGGTGTTGATGTCTGATCCATGGACTTCATCTCCATCTGACCAGACTGTTTCATCTCTACAGAAGAACAACAAACACACATTCATTACACATGATGAGTATAGAAGACATGAGGTCTGATACATTGTTTTATGACTGTATAGAAATATCACTGTAAACTCAATTAACCATATTCACACAGCGGCCATTTTGTTCTTACATCATACTTGGAGGTGGCCCCTCCCCCTCCAGTATGAAGTAAGAGTTAAATGGATCTGCAATTTTTGACAGTGAGATTTGATGTAGAGGGGAAAAAGGAGTGGACCAAGTACAGACCCCTGGGGGACCCCAGTCAAAGAAGTATATAGGGTTTAAGTGGAGAGAGAGAGAGAGAGAGAGAGAGAGAGAGAGAGAGAGAGAGAGAGAGAGAGAGAGCTTGCGTGCGTGTGTGTTGCTAGAACCTTACCCATCTGCATCTGACTCTTCTTCCTCAGCTCAGAACTCTTCTCACTAAGCAGTTTCCAGTATTCATCCTGTATTTCACACATCAACAGACAATGACAGAGTGAAGCTACATCAAGTGTTAACACACTGTTCCTTAACCAGAGTTGCCAACTCTCACACAATGAGCGTAAGACACAAGCAAATAATCCTCTTCCCACGCACTCACGCCACACATCATATTTCTCACGCTGTCAAATCACCCTAAGTGGAAAACTGTGTTAACTCATGCACCACTGAGACATCCACTTCTGCTGGTATTTTGGTGATAAAGTGAAATACATTATTGTATCTTAAGTAGCCCCACCCGTTAACTGTAGTGAAAAGCAGAAGTGTTAGGTGTGTGCGTCTCTTGTATGAAGGACGCTGTGCACATTTAAACTTGTGTCATTCCATGGAACATTACAGTGATATTCCCAGATGTCGCCGACAGGAGGATCAACAACATAGATCAAGATGAACTAATGTTCTATGCTCTACAAATCCAAAATCTTAGCTGCCGGGTGTACCCTGTGTTGGCAACTTATCCTTTTAAGCTTTAGTTATTAGCAGTTGGTATTAGACTAAATGCATGTGTCGTAATTACTATTGTTTCATTGTTGGTCATATATACACCCAAAGAAAATACATTATTACCCAATGAAATCATTATAGCTCTGTTAGTATGATATTCTTAGAAGTAGATTTATTGTGCTAAATATGTTTATATGCATGTACTTGTCCACTGTCTGACATTAACTTTAGAAAACTGCATTTTCTGCTCCCATAGCGAAACTTTGTGTGTTATCTCTCAGTTCCCGGCCGATGCATTGAGATAGTATGTTCAGACTGTTATCTGTAGGGAGGATGTGCTGCATTCCACAGGTGCGAGGGACAAGGTCGTCATTCAAACCCGTAAATCAGCCAGGGGGGGGCCACTTAACCAACCTGATGAAGAAACCCTGGTGGACCAACAGCGACTTCTTTTGATAACTTTTATTATAACATGTATAGGATTTTATAAAAAGGCTCCAGGGAGAGGTAGCGGAGCTCAGACCTGATGAACTGATCTTGAAGTAACTTGTTGCTGCTAAGGCCAGTTAATTGGGAGCCCAGAGATCTCTGTTAAGTACATTTCTATATTCAATCTGTAATTATTTTAACTTACTGCTTTATTATTAAATACACTTAATTTTAACAGTCTTGTCTGCTCTTAATTTCACCAATACAACGGACGCATGGAGACGCGTGATCTGAAGGGTTACAAATTATTACATTGCACAATTTGTCTGTTGTCTTAACCCCAGTCTCCAACACCTGCAATTTTCTCTGTCCGGTCAAGTTTATAATGCTAGTTTTTATTAATATTTCACAGATGCGTAATTATTTAGAACTCCTCTGTGTGTCATGCTGCGCTGCCAAGAGCAGGCAGTTATAAGGGGGAGGAACCTTTGGATGCATGCGTGTGCAAAAATAACAGATTTTCAAGCAAATAATGTGACGCGAGAGAGAGAGAGAGAGAGAGAGAGAGAGAGAGAGAGAGAGAGAGAGAGAGAGAGAGAGAGAGAGAGAGAGAGAGAGAGAGAGAGAGTTCTATTGCTGAGGTGAGTGATTAAAGATCTGACAATTTAGAATAATTTGTGCAGTCTGTCTTGCAGTCTGTCAGATTTTTATGGAAATCAATGTGAATATTGAATAGGAAACATATGGTGTAGCATCAGTCAAAGTGCACCATCTGACCAATAAGAGAGTGAGAGTCACCATCTCACACATTTGAAAACTTGAACTGGGACATTCTGTATAATGAGTACTTTTGGTACATGTTGACGCCAATTAATACTTTTACTCAAGTACATTTTGAATTCAGGTCTTTTACTTGTAACAGGGTATTTCTATATTGCAGTATTGATACGTTTAACCCCATGTAAGTAGAACACTGTGAACCTCATGATCCCTAGCTTCCCTATTCTGGGGAAAACATTCCGTGGAAATAGCAGATCTACAAGCTCACAATAGTGTGTAGATCTGTAGAGGGCCAAGAATAGACCCCGGAGGAACCCTGTTCAATTACAGTATACAGGGTTTATAGTGTTAATAAAGCTAAACTACAAGTTCACACATTTACAATTAGTTCTTTTGACTTTATTATTCATTTTTTGTTATTCCTAAACCCTTATGTATGACCCAAACTTATGTTAACCTCTTAGTTATTATTACTTTTTGCATGTTAAACCCTTTTGTTTGTGTGGCTACTTGTAGCTTGGCGGCATAGCACGAAAATCGTTCAATTTTGTGATGAAAGCGCCAAATTTGGCAGAAGTGTTGATTGACATATTGGAGTCAAAACTGGATATTGGGACATCAGAAATTCTCACCCTTGTGGGCGTGGCAGGCATTTTTAAAAATGGCCACCAAACCTTCCTAAATCACACTCTAGCAGCTACAGATTTTGCGTTAGGAAGCTGAAATGTTGCATGAAGGTCAAGTATATGTTTGTGAAGCTGTGTGTGCGTGTTCGTGTTAATTGGTTAAAAGGGGTTGTGGCAATGGGAGTGGCCGATCAAAGAAATTGCATAACTTTGATATAGATGTACAGATTTTCACAAAATGTTGTGGAAAGGTTGGTCATGAATAGCTGAGTAACTGTTCATACCATCTTCCAAAAAGGGGGTGTGGCAGTGGGAGTGGCCTATGGGGCAGCATAGCCCAACACCAAAACAATCGTTCATTTTATGATGAAAGCACAACATTTGGCGGCTGTGTTGATAGATATATGATTACAGATTATGTTGAACAAAACTGGATATTGGGACATCACAAAATCTCACCCTGGTGGGCGTGGCAGGCATTTTTCAAAATGGCCACCAGCGGTTGATAAAATCCTCCTAGTTGTTGTCCTAGTAGGCTGAAATGTTGCGTGATGTATGTGAGTATGAAGGTGTGTGGGTGTGTTCATGCTAATTGCCTAAAAGGGGGCGTTGCAATGGGAGTGCGCTAGTTAACGGCAGTATTTTGGGAGAATTGTTCAAATGGTGATACAAGCGAGAAATTTGGTACAAAACATCTTTGGAGATCACACTTTGATTTAGGACACCGGGCCACTCATAAATAAAAGATGGCAGCCATTTTTTTCAAGATGGCTGCCAAAATGTGACATTTCTGCATCATTTTGCCTATAATTCTTTGAGGTAAATTACCAAATCACCAAAAGGCACTCCCATAGTATGTTTTGAACATTTTCAAACAGGAGGTACCATTTACGGTGAAGGTGCCAACAATCGAGTAGCATGGCTTGAGTCCTGTGGTAGGTACTGGGAGCTGATGTTAGGCGTGAAGATGAAGAAAGAACAATGCTCTGTGGAGCTCAGGGAGGAGACAAGAAAGGCAGCAAGAGAGATGAAGAAAGTAGGGAGGAGTACAAAGAGAAGGCGGAGAGAAAGGTTGTGAGGGTTAAGGAAAAGAGAATGAGTAGTTGTATGAAAGTTTGGACACCAAGGAGGGAGAAAAGGACCCGCACCGATTGGCTAGACAGGCAATGAGATGGGAAGGATGAGCAAGAGGTTAAGGTGATGAAGGATGGATGGAAATGTTCTAGCAACCGAAGACAGTGTGTTGAGAAGATGGAAGGAGTAGGCCTACTTTGAGGGAACGGATGGAGGAAAGTGTCAGTGTTATTCTATTTAAAGTGGCTCATAGGAATAGACTATGTGACAACCAGGAATAGTTTGTGACCACTGGAGAGACGTTTGACAGCCGGAATGTAGACGGCATCCGGGAGCAATATGGGTTAGCGCCCTAGCCTGTGTCTTCCGTGAGGAAGAAGCCCAACACATCCACGGTGAGGCCGCAAGTGGAGCCTGTAGTACCACCACGGCCCAAGAAACCATCACGTCAGAATAAAATGTTTGGAACAGGGGAGTCTGGTGCAATACTCAGGTCCTGCACCTGGTGAGACGAAGTAGGAGACGGCCAGGAGGCCATCGACGGAGCCTAGTCCCTCCACGTGCCAGAGCCTCCGCTCTCCCCCAGTCCTGGCAGAGTAGTCCCGGATAAGCGGACTGAGAGGCCCCGTCTTGCCCTAAGAGGACTGACCGTGGGTAGCTACTGGGATGTAAGTCGGGGGCTTGATCAACCCCAGCCGTGTCACCTCGGCGAGGATGTATGTTGCGAGACCCGAAACACCCATCGACCCCAGGCTAAAAAACTGATGATACATCCCAGGTGCATCCATGTGATGTGTTTCTTTATTCAGGAGTTATTTGTAACAGAAGGATACCAGTGAGAGGGAAGATGTACTGTATAGGACGGTAGGGGGACCAGCCATGACCCATGATGCTGTACGGCTTGGAAACGGTGGCATTGGCGAAAGGCCAAATGCCAAAGTGGAGGTTTAAGGATGCGGTGAGAGATGACATGCATGTGGCTGGAGTCACCGAGTAAGACACAGAACTAGAAGGGAAAAGATTATATGTTCAGAAGTCATCGTCCTTGAATTTGACTGTTAGCACAGTTGTATGGCGTGGTTTTGAAATGTTTTAATTAGATGGTTATAAATGGTAACATACTATGGGAGTGCCTTTTGGTGATTGACCTCAAATAATTAAAAGATATGCAGAAATGCAAAAACAGTCTAATGTTGGCGGCCATCTTGAAAAAATGGCTGCCATCTTTGATATAGGAGTGGCCCGGTTTTCTAAATCGAAGCGTGATCTCCAAAGATGATTTGTACCAAATTTCCAACTTGTATCACTATTTGAACAATTCTCCCAAAATATTGCTGCTATCTAGGCCACTCCCATTGCAACGCCCCCTTTTAAGCAATTAGCATGAACACACCCACACACCTTCATACTCACATACATCACGCAACATTTCAGGCTACTAGGACAACAACTAGGAGGATTTTATCAACCGCTGGTGGCCATTTTGAAAAATGCCTGCCACGCCCACCAGGGTGAGAATTTGTGATGTCCCAATATCCGGTTTTGTTTCCAATATGTCAATCAACACTTCTGCCAAATTTGGCGCTTTCATCGTAACGATTTGGCTGATTTCTTGTGCCACGCCGCCGCACTATTGGGAGTTGGGGAAGACGGGAACATATTCATCACAGATTGTGAGTTGTGTCTCAGGTACCCCTAGACTGGGGCGTAACAGTGTCGCATTGTGAGCTTGTAGATCTGCTATTTTCACTACTTTTGAGTGACACTCTTGTATGATGAAATGGGGCATTACGTTATGGGGGGGGTATTGAAACGTGGAGATACAAGGTTTCAGCCCGACAGCAACGATAACCACATTAACCCTTTATATATAGTTGAACGGGGTCCTCCAGGGCTCTGAACTAGGTCTGATGCTTTATTCTCTCAACACCAAATCTGTTTGCCTAAAATAGCCGATCTAAAAGCCCACAGCGGGTTGCATTGTGATGCATTGTAAGCTTGTAGATCGGCTATTTTTGTCGAATGTTCACCTCAGAAAAAGGACGCTAAGGTTCATGTGGTTACCTGGCATCCCTATTTTAGACACATTTTAAAACATTTATCATATACATTTTTTTTTTTCATGTCACTGAATGAGGAACAGTTAAATGTTAGACATGTATTTGGAACCGCTACGTGTAGTTCATGTATTCATTAGAGCATGTAAATAAATGTCATGGAGAGAATATTAGGTTCTTACCACGCTGTTAGCTGACTCATATATGTTCCTCTCTATGTTCTGAGCATCAGTCACCAGGTCTTTTATGTCCTCAGCTGGGTCTCCTGTTGACATGTTCTCTACACTGCTCACCAACACACAGAGAATGAAAGAGACAAAGTCAGACATCAGATTCACTTCACCATTCAATACGTGATAATAGTTCAGCTGGTCTGGGGTCTAGAAGATGATGAGAACACATTGTATTGGTTCTGCTTTCTGTGTGATGAACACTCACAGCCAGCGGACATGGAGGTCACGGATGTCCTGTCTGATGTCTTTATGCCAAGACTTCCTCATGTCTGCTGGAGAGACAGGGAGGGCTTTCATGGAGTCACAGCTGAGAGAAAGACTATGATAGAAAAGACAAAGAGACATAGAAAGAGGAGGGAGAAACAATGAGGAACACATATTATTATGATATTATGACATAATATTATATGATATATATGTAACTGTACAGGTGGAAACATGAACATTTTTTTATGCGGGAGCCCTTCTAAGCCCCCCCCCCACTCCCTCCTCCAGGGTCCCCACGGTCATGAAATTCCTGGAAATATTTTGAAATTAAAAAAATAATAATCCAGTACTGGAAAAGTTTTGGAATTGATCAAACTTCATCAAAGGTCCTGGAATTTATCAAGGGTCCTGGAAAAATATTTGGCTATGCATTGTTTTTGGCTATTGATTTGTTTTAATACAAAACCTTTTCATAAACATGTATAACATTACACGAAATATGTAACATAAGTAGTTTTTCGCCGAACAGGCTGTGTAACACCCCATCCGCACTGCCAGCGATGCGACGTGACGCGACGCGAGCGGGCGATGAAATCTCATTAAAATACATGTTTTTGAATGAGACCGTCCTGACCTACCGCAAGTGACAACGAACCGTGCAACGACGTCGTCCACCGCTCCTATTTTTGCTCGCAGGCTCTATTTCAGCGAGGTTTCGCGGCTGTGCCCACCCCCAAACACTTTTTATTGTTTTTTATTTATTTATTTTGCTACACTGCCTATCTTTGGGCATTGTACATAGGAGTAAGAGACACATTATTGCGCTGAATGATTGTTATATAGGCCTGGAAATTGGGCTAAATATTCTGGAAAAGTTTTGGAAAAGTTTTGGAAATTCATTGCTAAAAATGTGTGGGGACCCTGCTCCTCCCACAGACAGTTATAAAAATAATATAATATAAAAATAAACAAAAATAATAATGATTATATTTATATATACACATACATACATACATACATACATACGTACATACATACATACATACATATAATGTACTGTATAAACATATATATATATATATATATATATATATATATATATATATATATATATATATATATATATATATATATATATATATATATATATATATATAACCACTTAAACCCCATTATCCGTATTCGGGGGAAACGTTAAAAAGTAGAAAATGGCAGATCTACAACTAATAATTAGTGTCAATTGTACTCTTAGTATATTTTGATATCAATACTTTTGTACTTCTACTCAAGCATCATTTTGAATAAATACTTGTGCTATTGCTACTTTAGTAAAAACAAACAAATCTGAGTACTTCTTCCACTACTACGTAATAATAGTAGTAGTAATTGTTGTGTAAACATATAAATATTGACAAATACAATCAAACAACATTTTAAAGATGTTCTACTCTGTACATATAGTGTTTTATATTTGTGATGATATTGAATGTTTGGTGCTATTTTATATGTTGATGAATTGAATACCGAGGACCCCAATGGAAACAAGACAGCAAGGACCTTTTTGGTGTTATCCTTTTAGACAAAGTGTTTGACTGTACTCTGTGCTGTTTTTACATTTCTGTCTAATAGAATATTCAATCAATCAAAAGGTTTGGTGTACATATCCCTGATCACCTTTAAACATATTTTATAAAGACATAAAACCATCATCATCATCATCAGCATCATAACTAATTCAAATAGGAATGAATTCATTGTATCTATCAGTTGAGGTTCACACAGATCAGTGATAGCCAAAGTTACCTTGTGGATATGATCTTCGTCATTTTGCAGCCTCTGCATCTTAAATCCTCAGCAGTGTTCCTGATGTCACAGCGTCTACATCTCCAGTCTTCATAATCAGTGGTTGGTTTTGCTCGTCTTTTCATCCTGACAAACAAACACAGCAAGAGTCAAGTTAGTTGTGTATGAAATCTGTGTTAATTCATTCACATCCTGCATTCATTATAACTTTTCAATGAAGAATGTTTTCATTTGAATCATTTGCACTTTTGAGATGATATTGTCATGTTGAACTATAACATGACCATGTTATAGTATAACAGTATAACATAGTATGTTATACTATAACAGTTATAGTGTTGTGTACATTGTATAGTGTGTTGTATAGTGTTATAGTGTGTATATTGTATAGTGTTATATTGTGGAGGATTCACATACTGTGTGTGTGAAGGTCCAGGTTTAGTGAAGTCAGGAGGTTTTCCTTTAGACCGGTCACTCTTCATAGACACACAGCTGGATGTTGGAGACTCTGGTCTGTCAGATCTCTTCTCCTCCTCTCTCTCCACACACTGACTCATCTTTAGGTCTTTATTAAACCTGTGAACTACACAGTCAATGAAATGAATCAGAAAACAGGAAATGCTGGATACATTTGCACAAGATATGAGTGGCATCATGCACACTGAAGCTGGGAAAAACATTTTTATTTTTTAAACAGTAGACTATTGTTCCAGTGTTTTGATATCGGTATGTAGTTACAAACATTTAATTTAAAGTCACACAAAGCCGCTTTCCAATGGTTTTAGGGGGTCCTCAGAGTTACTACAAGGGGGGGGGGGGGGGGGGCACCAAATCTTTTTGTGATAGGAACTTTTTAATTACGGGGCCAGAGCTCAGCTCTGGAACTGTATTGTTATTGGCATTATTCTGTCACTTCTGCCACTTTTCGCAGTTCTGGCTGAACCGTGCAGTCGCTTTTTACGAAACTCGGCCATATGGTAGATGGCCATGAAAAACGATCAAGAAATAATTCTCACAATCTTTCGTCCAAAGGTGGCGCTATAGCACTCAATTGAAAATGGCAACTTTGAACAGGTACAACTCATGCCCTGTTTGACCTAGAGCCATGAAACTTGGATACACATATGCGTCTCCTCATGCTGAACAACTTTCACCCTCTGACTTTTGACCTCTGACCTTTAGATCTCTCACCATTTTGAATTATATGAAAAACAGTCATTGGCTCCTAACTTCTGCATTTTTTCACTTATGGAAAATCCGTTGGAAATTTTTGTAGGCAGAGGTCCAAAGTTCCAAAGTGTTAAAGGTTTCGTGCAGATTGCTCAAAAATCCCAGGAGGAGATAGATTTTAACTATTACAGTTTTATGAAAATTATTCATCTGTGCCTAAAACATACATGCAGACTCACATTTCTTTGAAACTTTGCAGAAATGTACAGGGTCATTCCAAATATCACTGAAACCAATCTTACTCCAATTGGCCAAAAGGGGGCGCTATAGCAATTTTTTGAAAAGGCAGACTTTAAACAGGCATAAGTCATGCCTCGTTTGGCCGAAAGTCGTGAAACTTGCTTACACATGTGCCTTGACTCATGAGGAACACACGTATCGATTTGACCATTAAGCTCCGGCCTAAGATTTTCCGCAATTTTGAGCAGTTTGAAAAATACTTGTTTTTGCCAGTTCTGGCTTAACCGTGTATACGCTTTTCACGAAACTCGGCCATATGGTATATGCTCATGAAAAACTACCAAGAAATAATTCTCACACTCATTCGTCAAAGGGTGGCGCTATAGCACTCAATTGAAAGTGCCAACTTTGAACAGGTACAACTCATGCCCTGTTTGACCTACAACCATGAAACTTCGATACACACATGCGTCTCTTCATGCCCGACAGCTTTCGTGGTCTGACTTTTGACCTCTGACCTTTAGATCGCCCACCATTTTGAATTATATGAAAAACAGCCATTGGCTCATAACTCCTGCATTTTTTCACTTATGGAAAATCCGTTGGAAATTTTTGTAGGCAGAGGTCCAAAGTTCAAGTGTTAAACGTTTTGTGCAGATTGCTCAAAAATCCCAAAAATATCACTGAAACCAATCTCACTCCAATTGGCCAAAGGGGGGCGCTATAGCAATTTTTTGAAAATGCAAAATTTAAACAGGCAAAAGTCATGCCTCGTTTGGCCGAAAGTCGTGAAACTTGCTTACACATGTGCCTTGACTCATGAGGAACACATCTATCGCTTTGACCAGTAAGCTCCGCCCTTAGATTGTCCGCAATTTTGAGCAGTTTGAAAAACACTTAAACCCAGGATTTTTCAGCTATTTGCGTGAAACTGTATCATCTGTGTCATCTCCTTTTTCACAGTTACTTGTCTGTTGGGCCAATGGCGTCTCCCTTAAATGAATGCCTCACAATCTCAAGGTCGCCAGTTCAAGCCTCACTTGATGCAGACTTAATTTAAGTTCAATTGCAAACAACATGACTGTATCAATGAATACATGTGCAAATGGTAAAGATATCCTAAAATGCTTATTTGAGAGTACGTTTTTTTCAGCATATGACATACTTCATTCTGAAAATAGCTGATCTACAATCTCACAACTTTTCATGGTTTGTGAGCTTGTAGATCGGCTACTTTCACTAGTTTTGGTTCTGAGGAGATGTACAATTTCTTCATTGGTAAATGGTTTGTGAACGAGTGATCTTAGTGTTAGTGAAACAGGGGCTTGGTTCATGAAAGAAGGCAAGAGTTTATGATCTTCAACAGACAATATCCGCCTGGACAAAGCTATAGCACTATAGGTAGTGTTGCAGCCTATTAGTCTGAAGGTTGAGAGTTCGAATCCTGTTAATGGCAGTAGGTTGAGATGTCCAATCAAACCATTATGTTTCCATCTCTCTCTCTCATCAATCTATTGTTTCCATGTCACTCTCTCTCTCTTCAATCTATTCCGTTTCCATGTCTCTCTCTCTCTCTATTCACTGGCCCCGTATTATCGCTGCTTGCAGCTATATTTTATTTTTGTTTTTTAAATCAAGCACTTGAACCCCAGCATCCCTTTTCTGGGGGGAACATTCTGGGGAAATAGCAGATCTATAAGCTCATAACACACTGCAACGTATAGCTTGTAGATCTGCTATTTTTTGGCGAAGAGGTTTGGAGTGAGGGGGGGGCATACATTACATTGCATTACATTACAGTCATTTAGCAGACGCTTTTATCCAAAGCGACTTACAATAAGTGCATTCAACATAGGTAGGGAACGAAACTACTAATCACCAGAAGTCTTAAGTGCATTTCCTGCAAAAACAAGCATCCAAGAGTATATCTATAGCGCTAAGGTAAATCAAAATCAAATGAGCACAAGCTAATACAAAAAGTGTATCGACTAAACAGGATCCAATAAAACAGTACAACAATAAAACAAGAGTTCGTACAACTAGTTAACAAGTAAGCCAGACAAAGAGGAAGGGTAGTGTTTCCTGAAGAGGTGGGTTTTCAGCCTGCGGTGAAAGATGGCCAGTGACTCTGCTGTCCTGACATCAGTGGGAAGTTCATTCGGGGCCAGAACAGAAAAAAGTTGTGACCGTGTCGATCGACCAGAAGGACCCTTGAGTGACGAGGCAATCAGTCGCCCCGAGGTGGCAGACCGAAGTGGTCGGGCAGGGGTGTAGGCATCAACCATAGCCCGGAGGTAAGAAGGAGCTGTTCCTTTCACTGCCCTATAGGCTAGTACCAGGGTTTTAAACTGGATCAGAGCTGCTACAGGGAGCCAGTGTAGAGAACGGAGAAGGACTGTTGTGTGGGAGAACTTGGGGCGGTTGAACACCAGACAAGCTGCAGCTTTCTGAACAAGCTCCAGAGGTCTGATGGCAGATGCCGGAGCACCAGCCAGGAGGGAGTTGCAGTAGTCCAGGCGGGAGATGACAAGAGCCTGGATGCCTTCTCCGTGAGGAAGGGGCGAATCCTCCTGATGTTGTAGAGGAGGAATCTGCAGGACCGTGTCACTGATGCGATGTTTGCCGAGAACGACAGTTGATCGTCCAGGGTCTCACCCAGATTCTTCGCAGTCCGAGTTGACGTCACCACAGCATTATCAATGGTGATGGCCACGCTTCCCCGGGAGGAACATCAGCTCGGTCTTGCATACCAAGTACAGAGCCAAATAATAGGTCATGTTTAGTAAGTATTGAGGGTTTAAGTGGTTAAATGTCTGGAAAAACACATGAACATGAATCCAACATATTCATAGAAAATATAATGTGTAGAAGTTTAATCTGCAACACAAGCTAAAAACTAGTTGTAATTATAATGGTTTAATGTCCTGCTCTGACTTCTAAACACACACGGATAGAGAGAGAGAATGAGGAGGGAGACAGAGAGACAGCGCGAGAGATAGGCTACAGACAGAGACACACACACACACACACACACACACACACACACACACACACACACACACACACACACACACACACACACACACACACACACACACACACACACACACACACACACACACACACACACACACACACACACACACACACACACCCCGTACTGAGCTGGCTGTGAAAACAGAGCTATAAACATGACACTGTGAAATGAAACATGAAAATAAGTAAATTCCAATGTTTCTGTCAAGTAGTAGAAAGTGAAAGTAAAAACTGTTCCATTGTTTGTTAAGTTTAGAGAAACTTTTGTAAACAATACTGAAGGTTTCTGGTATAAGTTATAACACACTTAAACAACATTAACTTTAACAACATAGTATAAGTTATAAAACACATTAAATGAACTTGTAGAACATAAAACTCTCACCCTACAGTGGGGCAAAAAAGTATTTAGTCAGCCACCATTGTGCAAGTTCTCCCACTTAAAAAGAAGAGAGGCCTGTAATTTTCATCATAGTTATACATCAACTATGAGAGACAAAATGAGGAAAAAAATCCAGAAAATCACATTGTCTGATTTTTAAAGAATTTATTTGCAAATTATAAGGAAAATAAGTATTTGGTCAATAACAAAAGTTCATCTCACTACTTTGTTATATACCCTTTGTTGGCAATGACAGAGGTCAAACGTTTTCTGTAAGTCTTCACAAGGTTACCACACACTGTTGCTGGTATGTTGGCCCATTCCTCCACGCAAGATCTCACCCCGTGGGGTCATTTTTTAAATTGTTTTTTTAAGAACGGTGAGCAAAAATCCCAGAACCACACGGGGGGAACCTAGTGAATGACCTGCAGAGAGCTGGGACCAAAGTAACAAAGGCTACCATCAATAACACACTACGCCGCCAGGGACTCAAATCCTGTAGTGCCAGACGTGTCCCCCTGCTTAAGCCAGTACATGTACAGGCCCGTCTGAGGTTTGCTAGAGAGCATTTGGATGATCCAGAAGAGGATTGGGAGAATGTCATATGGTCTGATGAAACCAAAATAGAACATTTTGGTAGAAACTCAACTTCTCTTGTTTGGAGGAGAAAGAATGCTGAGTTGCAATCAAAGAACACCATACCTACTGTGAAGCATGGGGGTGGAAACATAATGCTTTGGGGCTGTTTTTCTGCAAAGGGACCATTGACGACTGATCCGTGTAAAGGGAATAATGAATGGGGCCATGTATCGTGAGATTTTGAGTGAAAACCTCCTTCCATCAGCAAGGGCATTGAAGATGAAACGTGGCTGGGTCTTTCAGTGTGACAATGATCCCAAACACACCGCCCGGGAAACGAAGGAGTGGCTTCGTAAGAAGCATTTCAAGGTCCTGGAGTGGCCTAGCTAGTCTCCAGATCTCAACCCCATAGAAAATCTTTGGAGGGAGTTGAAAGTCTGTGTTGCCCAGCGGCAGCCCCGAAACATCACTGCTCTAGAGGAGATCTGCATGGAGGAATGGGCCAACATACCAGCAACAGTGTGTGGTAACCTTGTGAAGACTTACAGAAAACGTTTGACCTCTGTCATTGCCAACAAAGGGTATATAACAAAGTATTGAGATGAACTTTTGTTATTGACCAAATACTTATTTTCCTTATAATTTGCAAATAAATTCTTTAAAAATCAGACAATGTGATTTTCTTTCCTCATTTTGTCTCTCATAGTTGAGGTATAACTATGATGACAATTACAGGCCTCTCTCATCTTTTTAAGTGGGAGAACTTGCACAATGGTGGCTGACTATATACTTTTTTGCCCCACTGTATATGAACTGATGGAGGACTGTGTTTACTTCCTAATTCTGACAGAAACAAGGCCAGGATAAGCAACTCGGTCACAAGATCACCCACACAGCCAGGGCACGCACACGCACACGCGCGCGCACACACACACACACACACACACACACACACACACACACACACACACACACACACACACACACACACACACACACACACACACACACACACACACACACACACACACACACACACACACACACACACACCAGCTAAATGACGTAATAATGTAGTACAGCACATCTCAAACATCTTGAGAAAAGAAAGTGAAATATTTGGAATATGTTTGAAACATTTTTAACAAACTACATCTTATATGGGGGTCCCTGGCACAAAACATGTTCAGATGGGGGTCCGTGGACAAATACATATAGGCTATTATTTTGGTTTTACTTGATAATGAAAATTAACATGAAAATGTTTGAGAACCACTGGTTTAAACAACAATAGAAAGTCTAAATAATAAGTAACAACATTTTAGAAACAAGCCCAACTAAAACCTCAACCTCAGTTGCTTATAATAAGCAGACATGGCAAACCTGGGTGTTTTCTACTGCAGAGCAAAGCAGTGATGTCATCACATTCAGTCTGAAAGGGGGGTTTGGATAATTATGCTACAGAGATTTTATACGTGGATTTACTCTACCTTTTACTTATTGTTATGTTTTATATAATATGTAGTTATGATGATTTTATATCATTATGAGTCAAACTCTTATTTTGTCATGGATCATTCCTCTAAAAGTCACACACACCCCTTTCCCTGTGGTAATGGTTTCTTCCAAAAGTTGCACAATATATGGCAGCATGTACATTGCGCGCGCGCACGCACGCACGCACGCACGCACGCACGCACGCACGCACGCACACACACACACACACACACACACACACACACACACACACACACACACACACACACATTTCTGTCAATCCCAGCTCAGTGGTATGTGTTCTTTAATTGATTCATTTTGTGTTACAGGGCATGCTATTTCCACCATCAGTGATCCAGCAAATCATATCTACTGAGACCACAAGAACACATCCATTAAATTCACCACAAGTTTTAAGTTTGTGGTACATTTGCCCCTCATCTGTCCTGACAAACTAGAAAACTAAATATTTTAATTCCAAAGACATGCAGTTCTTACCTCGTGTTGTTGTGCTCAGGCTAAGAGATGTCTGCAGTGGCTCAGTGCATGTATGCAACAGACCAGACAGTCAACTGGACTCCACAGCTCTGACAGGACTAGACACGAACCGTCCTTGAAAGGAAACACATTCTCATTTGAGGAAGCAGACGATTGAGCAAGTTGGCTACAATGGACACATATCTTGGTTCCTCGTTCTCATGTTCCTGCTTCTTGGGTTTGTTTTGTTGACCACAATGTGAATGTAATGTAGTTACTTATACCCATAGAGTACTGACTGAGTGATATACTGTTACTTATACTCATAGAGTACTGAGTGATATGCTTATTGTAACATGAAGACATATGCCATGATTATGTGAATGCAACCATAACTGTGCCTTTAATATTTGTGTCATTCTATGCTCTCCTCTACGTGGACATGAATACATTGTTCAAATGTGTTGAAATGAAATAGCCTCTCCTCTCTGTTCCTTCAGCCCACACACACACACACACACACACACACACACACACACACACACACACACACACACACACACACACACACACACACACACACACACACACACACACACACACACACACACACACACACACACACACACACACACACACACAAAGATGGAAGATGTTTTTCATGTGTCCATGAGGTTGACATTACTCCTTTAGAGCCCCTGGTGTGGTTGTTATGTGTAATGATGTCTTCTCTTTCTATTTTGGGATTCTTCTTGTAAGCTGAAATGGTTTGAGTCAAAAGTGCCAATTTTTCTTGATGTAACAAAAACATCCCCTCCTCTCATTATCATACCACAACAGGTGTGGGCTTGTAAGTAGCCTCGTTTCCAGCCTCACTCATCTGCCAAGAGAAGAGCCTGGTGACGACCTAAAGCAGAGTGTGTCTGGGGCGGGACTTCTGTCGTACGTATTTCCCCCAGAAACAATATTTTTTGACCAATCACAACATCACTCGTTTCATTCACAGAGAATGTAAACAGTTTGTAAAGCGTCAACATCATTTCCTTGGGCGGTCCAACTTCTGGTATTTCAGTTTAGACACTCAACCTCCCAGGTCTTGCCCAGCGTGCAGGCTTGTGAGTAAGTAAGCCTTGCCGAGCCCTACCCCAATCCAACCCTTGATGCATAGTAGTGCCAAGCAGGGAGGCCCTGGGTCCCACACGGTCTTGGGTATGACCCGGCCCGGGGATCGAACCCCAACCTCCCAGTCTCAGGGCGGACACTCTAACCACAAGGCCACTGAGCTGGTGTGGGATCGATCAATAAAAAAAATCATGTGTACTCTCTCACTTGTAAACAGTAGAATATACAAATATCACAAAGAACACTTCTCTCTTGTACCAAAATGATCAGTTATGAATTGCATCAAATCTCACAGTCCTCTAGTTATTAGAACAACAGTAAAGGTGTTTCGCCGTGTAAACAAAATGAAGATTGTAACAGATGTAGAATGGTCTGGGATGGTGTGAGAGCCTCAGTTTGTTTTGTTGTCGTTATTGTTGAATGTTATGTGATCGTTTTTTTGTCATTGTTTGTGCGTTGTGCCTGAGGACCCCCTGGAAGACGAGACGATGCATGTCAAGGGGTTTATCCTCCAATAAAATAAATTTAAAAAAAGATTATTTTTTAGCATAACTCACAAAAATAATACTGGTGTTCCCCAAAACTAAATATATTAGCTGCATACTCTAACATTACTCTGGTTACTAGACCCATAATGAAAACATATTACACAACACACCATTCACATCTCATTCATTCCAGGCTACAGATGAGCTTCTTAACCTAACTCCATGTCACAGTAGGTATAATAACATGTAAGCATTTCTAATGACATCTAATGTGTATTCCACACCATAGTCGATTTTTGCCTTTGCCACCAGCCCCCCCCCCCCCCCCCCCCCCCAAAAGTCACCTATATTCCACACACACACATTTGCTTCACAGATACTCTTCTCTGTTTATGCCTCCATTTAACACATTCAAGATCACTTTTATACACTTTATCTCATCATTTCTCACCTGTAAACATACAGAACAAACTAAAGGCACATTACCGCAACACTTCCACACCTTGTAAACTCTGGTCCTATTCTGAACAGGACCCCTGCTGTCCAACATGTGCCTTGCACAGTGAGTGTTTAGCTGCCCAAAGATTGCCTGTCCCAAATGCAATACCCAGAATGATAAAGTGTTTCACAGCTTTAGTAAATGTATTTTATGTGCCACGCTTCAACCACACTTCATAATGTGAACAACATCCTCCTAATGAAATGAAATGAAATAAAATAATGTATCAAATGGATTAATAAATAATATGGGGGTATGCCTGTTTTAGTAAATAATATAATGTATCTCAATTCACATTATAATCATGTATCTCACATATATTATAGTATATTGTGGGTTGTATATTGAGATGGCAGATATGCCACATTAAAAATGACAAATCAAACAAATGGGACACTTCATTAGAACACAAAAAAAATCACCACAGCCTCAGTAGTTTAAATTTTACGATGCCTCTCATATGGATTGCATTGACAGCTGCAGTACATCGTTGTGTCTCTACCTCTATAATGCCAAAATGACTTCTAAAAGCATTAACATTGGTTCACAAGTTTCCTTACCAAGTATTAGGCTGAATACCCTCAAGCCTCCAAGTCTTTCACCAAACACCCAAATGCAGGCTTCTGGACAAACAGAGGGCCACAGACCTGGCCACCCCTTTTATGCACTTCTCTTAAAGGGGCAGCGCTACATTTCATACAGTTTCATAAATACACATCAGCTAAGACAGTGGTTCTCAAACATTTTCACTTCAAGGACCCTAAAAATGAATATATATTCTGCCACGGACCCCATGTTGTGCCGGGGTCCCCCCATACAAGATTTGTCTTAAAATGTTTCAAAAATAGATAAATAGCCATCAGTATATATACTGTATGGTTACTTTATCATTCGATTTCACTAGGTTGACTTCAGATGAAACCTCCAGTGGAGCCTGCAGTCATCTTGGTTCCAGTGGTGTAAAGTAACTACATTTACTCAAGTACTGTACTCGAGTACAATGTTGAGGTATTTTTTACTTTACTGGAGTTTTTCCAATATTCAATACTTTTTCTTCTACTCCACTACATCTCAGAGGCAAATATTGTACTTTTACTCCACTACAATTATTTGAATATTTGAGTTACTACTTTATACCTATACCTATTTTATACCGAGGCTATTTGAAAATAACAGATCTACAAGCTCACAACGCGTCGCATCGCAACGCGTTGTGAGCTTGTAGATCTGCTATTTTCAAACATTTTAGTACTTTTACTTTTGGTATACTCTAAGTATATTTTGATGACAATACTTTTGTACTTTTACCCAAGTAACATTTTGAACACAGGCCTTTTACTTGTAACAGAGTATAATTTTATATTGCGGTATTGCTACTTTTACTTAAGTAAAACAGGTGAGTACTTGTTCCACCACTGCTTGGTTCTCCATGCATCATGTCTATCTCACTACTTTCTGCTCATGCATCCTTCATCAGAACGTCCACATTATGTTCATGTGGGATAACCTGTGTGATCAATGTCCATGTGTAGAATCCTAGAGCAACAGTTCCTGAGCTGGGAGCTCATTTATTTATCACTTCTACCTCCTGATAGATGATAGTCTTGTGACTGACTTTACTTGAGTACATATCAGAACATGTACTTTTGTAAACCTCTGTCATTATAACATTATTCTATGTATTAATTTAAACTATCAGCAAGATGGCCATAAGAATGATTCTAATAAAGTTACCTGATTCTGAAAAGTGCTCAAAAGGTCAGCAGTTCGGAACTTGTTATTAAGGCATTGAATGACCTACGACCACCTTTAAAAAAAAATACCATACCCAAAGTACACCCCACTCAGTCCTGTTGGACTTTTATTAGCCAGTAAATGGTTAATAACGCTAATTGTATTGATTGCTCAACACTTAACTCTTAACAAAGTTGAATATCACACACTAGGACTATAGATTATATTTCAATAATAAGAGCAAATAGAAAACAAAATCTAGGTCCAACACATTTCCAGTAGTCTATTTTTATAGAGAGATATGGTTACATATAACCCCCTATACAAAAGAAAAAAACACACCCAGTGTGAAGTGGGCGGTGTGGTCATCACAGTGATGGAAGCTCACTTAAAAAAACACAGATAAACATTGTGAGAATAGCTCATTTAAAAAATGCTGCCTGTCTTACGTAATATCTGACAATATGGTAAATGTTGGACCTTTTTTCATAGTATAGTTTGTTGATAACTTTTGATTAGGGCTGGGACTTTAACTGATTAATTTAGATTAATTAATTACAGAAAATTAACGCGATTAAAAAAATTAATCGCATTTTAATCGCGCTTAGTTTATGCACCACAGGACGAGTTCTCACTGGACGAGTTTCAGGCGTACCGATCATACCAGTGCACCAACCAACAGCCAACACACCCCAGTGCACGCAATGGGACAAGAAGTCGATCAGACTGCTTTGCTTGGCCCAGTGGATGGGAAATTTAGATTTAAAAAACTCTCTGATGGAAGCGTGGATAAAAACACGGTTGTGTGCAGAACTATTTTTTGTTGCTTAAACTTATGTATTCACTCATTGATTCACTCATATACCAAAATCTGTTTTATCTGAAAATAAATTGCTTCTCAGGTCAAATATTTATATGCGATTAAACATGCGATTACTTTCGATTAATTAATTACAAAGCCTCTAATTAATTAGATAATTTTTTTTAATCGAGTCCCAGCCCTACTTTTGATGCAATGAAACATTCAGTTCAGAGGTGTTAAAATGGTCTTAAAAGTCCTTAAATTGTCACTTTATGAATGTGAAGATACCCTGTATACACTTACACTGTATGCTGGTTTGTTTACCGTTGAGAAATAAAACAATGTTGCACATTAAGATAATCATCTGAGGATGCTGAGGATTCAACACCTTAGTTAAAAAGGCTTCTTCTAGGCTGTGGTCAAACGTACAGCCAACCTCTAGAATGAGAACCTCTCTGTTATTCTCATCAACAACAACAATATTGGGGGTGTTTGCTGCTATATCAGAGAACATTGAGACATCACTACACAGATTGAACATACTCGGCTTCACAGTGGAGTGCTTATACACTACAGCATTGGTGCAGGTGACCTGAATGTGGAAATGATACTGTCTGCAATCAGATCCATGATTCTATCATGTCTACAAATGTAAAGCCCTCTGTACGCATGACAACCATTAAGGATGTGGGCCATGGTTTCAGTAATTTGTGCGTGGTCATGATGTATACAGTGTGGGCTATGGCTGTCAGGGAGCCAAATGGAAAGGTTAAGCTTAGATGGTAAAACCTGGAGCCTAGCTTTTAAGGTGAAGGTGATGATGGCCTCATCAAGAGCTACACCTTTAAACACTGTATGAGACACAGAGTGGTCAGCAGCTAGGAGACAGGCAAGCTTTCCTTGCAGTCAAAGTTCAGTCCAGTGCTTCCGTTGACGTTGTTGCACGCACGCACGCACGCACGCACGCACGCACGCACGCACGCACGCACGCACGCACACACACACACACACACACACACACACACACACACACACACACACACACACACACACACACACACACACACACACACACACACACACACACACACGGTCCCCGGTTTGATGCTCAGCTCCTCCATGCAGGCTTTGTATGAAAGTGTCCCTGAGAAAGTCTCTTAACCAATGTTTAGTTGAACTGGGAAATAGTTCAGAAGAATACAAATACATATAATTAAAAGTAGAGCCTGCTTTGATTTAATCAAAAATAAACACATGATTCCAGTTCATGTTTTAACGTTAAAACATTTCTTAAAATGTTTCCTGAGGTCATAATAGTAAAAACATCATGTTGGTCATAGATACAAACTGAGTTTAATCCCTGAAACAGTCAATTAGTGTCCATGTAACATCATGTGTTTAATCCCTGAAACAGCCAATGAGTGTCCATGTAACATCACGTGTTTAATCCCTGAAACAGCCAATGAGTGTCCATGTAACATCATGTGTTTAATCCTGAAACAGCCAATGAGTGTCCATGTAACATCATGTGTTTAATCCTGAAACAGCCAATGAGTGTCCATCTAACAACCAATCACCCTGTTGAAGTGTCCTTGAGCAAGGCATTGCACCTGTTAGACGGTGCCGAAAATGTAAAATTCTGTAACCATGTAGGCATTTTTGAGTCAAAGTTGGCATCCAGCATTTTTTCAAAGTTCAATGTGTCCCCAATAAGAATCCACCGGATGCCAGTGAAATAAGGGTCCCAGTTTTTTTTATTCCTCCGCCAAAGAAGATATGGTTTCACCACCACTTGTTTGTCTGAGCGTCTGTTTGTAAGCAGGATTACGGAAAAACTACTGCGCCAACTGTTATGAAACTTGGTGGAAGGGTGTAGCATGGGCTGATGATGAACCAAATTAACTTCCCATGCCCCTCGGCCATAAGGGGGCGGGGCAATAGGCGTGGTCAATCGCAAAAAGACACCCAACTCCCAAATGGCTTCACATAACGCCACAAAACTTTGTAGCAGGGATGGTCATCGCCTAAGAAAGAACGGATGCACTTTACACATCCACTGGCTAAAAGAGGGCACGGTAACCTAACAGAGCCCAGCACAGCGCACCAGAGCCCATTATAGCCCATTATAGCCCACCAGAGCCCAGCAGTCCGGCACTTTCCAGCACACAAAGTCCAGCCCACTGGGAGAATAGCCTAGGGCATGGGGGTAGTTAAATGACTGTAATAGGCTATACAGGGCTGGGTCCAGCTGGAATAGGCTAGACTAGAATGTTCTAGGCCTTACTAGACTCTAATAGGCTCTATTAGGCTGTACTAGGCTCTTGTCAGCCCTGTAGCCCCTTTGCACTTGAGATTAACCACGGTGTCCACGGGCAATAGTTTTACAAGGGTTTGTGTCCACCGGCAATGGTTTTACATGAAAGTTTCTAGGCTATAGTATAGTACTGCCCCGTACAACCTACCAGAGCCCATTATAGCCCACCAGAGCCCAGTAGTCCGGCACATTCCAGCACACAAAGTCCAGCCCACTGGGAGAATAACCTAGGGTATGGGGGTAGTTAAATGACTGTATTAGGCTACAGGGCTGGGTCCAGCTGGAATAGGCTAGACTAGAATGTTCTAGGTCTTACTAGGCTCTAATAGGCTCTATTCGGCTGTACTAGGCTCTTGTCAGCCCTGTAGCCCCTTTGCACTTGAGATTAACCACTCTGTCCACGGGCAATAGTTTTACAAGGGTTTGTGTCCACCGGCAATAGTTTTACATGAAAAATTCTAGGCTATAGTATAGTACTGCCCCGTACAACCTAACAGAGCCCAGCACAGCCAACCAGAGCCCATTATAGCCCACCAGAGCCCAGCAGTCCGGCACATTCCAGCACACAAAGTCCAGCCCACTGGGAGAATAGCCTAGGGTATGGGGGTAGTTAAATGACTGTAATAGGCTATACAGAGATGGGTCCAGCTGGAATAGACTAGACTAGAATGTTCTAGGTCTTAATAGAATCTAATAGGCTCTATTAGGCTGTACTAGGCTCTTGTCAGCCCTTTAGCCCCTTTGCACTTGAGATTAACCACTGTGTCCACGGGCAATAGTTTTACATGGGTTTGTGTCCACCGGCAATAGTTTTACATGAACATTTCTAGGCTATTAGAGTCTAGTAAGGCCCTAGAACATTCTAGTCTAGCCTATTCCAGCTGGACCCAGCCCTGTATAGCCTATTACAGTCATTTAACTACGCCCATACCCTAAGCTATTCTCCCAGTGGGCTGGACTTTGTGTGCTGGAATGTGCCGGGCTGCTTAGCTCTGGTGGGCTATAATGGGCTCTGGTGGGCTGTGCTGGGCTCTGTTAGGTTGTACGGGGCAGTACTATACTATAGCCTAAACATTTTCATGTAAAACTATTGCCGGTGGACACAAACCCATGTAAAACTATTGCCCGTGGACACAGTGGTTAATCTCAAGTGCAAAGGGGCTACAGGGCTGACAAGAGCCTAGTACAGCCTAATAGAGCCTATTAGAGTCTAGTAAGGCCATTAAGTAAGTGGACATTAAAACATAGACTTAGATTCGAGAGCTAAACTTTTAGGACTAAAAGAGAAAAACAAATTGTAATGCCTTACCAAATTCTTGCATAATTTATGCTAATAAGGAAAGGTAGCATGATTGCACCATGGTAATAGATGGATTTCTGGACATCATAAAGATGGACTTAAACTCTTAGATTACCTTTATAAGTTAATTAAAAGCTAAATTATAGCCTTTTCCCAGTTTTTGGCAATTAAGTTGCTCATTATGCAAATTTCTCGATATTTATGCCTAAACCGACACTTTTACAGCTTGGCATCCGGCAGAAATGGATTCAGCGCCTAAAAATCATATAGAACCAACTCACTTAGTACTTTTACTCAAAAATGCCTACCACATTGTTTTCCAGGGGGAATTTTCCATTTTCGGCCCTGTCTATGTGATTGTTTATTTACTTTGAAGTTGCTCTGGATGATCATGTCATAAAAAACAGTAAAATCATGATTCAACTGCAACCAACCAATGTGTCCAACTTGTGTTTTCATTTACAGAAAAAACTAAGAATCAGGAGGTTGCCTGCATATTTAAGGTATTTTAAGTTCATCAGTCTAGTTCAACATCAACCCAAGATGTTCAGAGAGGCACGTGTCCAGATCACAGAGACATTTTTGAACTTGCATCAGTTCCTTTGCGCCTCACTATGTCGATGACAAAATGTGCCTTGTCATCTCTGTTCTGTATCCCACCAGCCATCTCCTGCTCAGCATCAGTTATAATGCTTCTCTCTAAAAGTTAGTCCAGGAGACCGTTAAGAACGGGAAGTGAAACCCTGTCAATGAAGCTGCTCCGCACAGAAAACAGCCTGTCTTCTGCTGGAAGAGTCACGGTGCGCTGAGCTTGTTGTTTTCTTAAAGCAGCAGCTGAGAGTTTCACATGACCTTCCCATACAGGGATGGAAGTTTTACTGTTGCTTAGAAGCAGCCTAACATGGCTAAACCTTTTCTCTAAATTAATGACAAATGTTGCATTGTAATTGCGGTAGGATGAATCGCCAAATTTAAATTTTGCCTTATTAGGTAGAATTATGATGGAATCACCTAGAGTGGAAGTGGAGAGGGTGTATTCTTGCTTTGGGATTAGTTCACATTGAGGCATTGAGGCATTTCAATAAAAATCTCCTCTTGTATGCTCCTTCTTTTGTTCACCACTTCATGCCACGTAACGTTCCCAGGCAGCGGCAACACATTCAGGATGGAACTTGGATCATCATCATCGATTGGTGGTGTATAAAACAGTAACACCGATGCCTGGACAGGACTCGGTCCGTACAACATCTTGTGTACGTACGAGATGATACCAAACTAGAAAAAGTGCTCCTCGGAGCACAGGTCTCCGCCAGGTCAGGTAGGCTATTGTGGCCTCCTGGTGGCGCTATAATAGGCCAAGGTGAAAAGGGTGCCATTTCTTCTTAGGCCTTGCACGACTGCATTCATGATTTGAGGCATTTTGTTAAAAACATGTGTTTCGCTAAATTAGACCTGTTGGTGGCGCTATAACAGGCCAATGTTAAAAGGGTGGCATTTGTTCCTCAACATAGTGTGAATGTGCGTGCAAAGTTTGAGCGGAATTGGACGGTGCGTTCATGATTTGCGGAATTTTGTTCAAAACAAGCCATTAATGCAAACTGTACATGTCAATCTTAGCCAATCAGTATGGAATATGAAAAATCAAACACATCCGTCGTGATCATATGACTATAGAGATCATGTGTACCGATTTGCGTGAAATTTGGATACAATTGGAAGGAGTAGTATAAAAAAAAAGGTTTTACATAAGTCGGCCTCCTGGTGGCGCTATAAAAGGCAGATGTGAAAAATGCAGGGCAAAGGTCCTTGAGTGTGCAAACAAAGTTTTACACAGATCGGTGCAATTATAAGTAAAAACACGAATTGGCCTGTTATAGCGCCACCATGAGGCTTATTTGAAAATGTTCAAATGGTAGTTCTTCCTCGGCCTAATGGGAATGTGTGTGCAAAATTTCACAGAAATTGCATACCGTGTTCATGATTTGAGGCATTTTGTTCAAAACGGAGCACTCCTGCAAACTTTGGAAGACATTTTTAGCCAATCAGGATGGAATATGAGAAATCTGAAAGACCCGTTTTGTTTAATGACTATAGAGACACTGTGTACCGATTTGCGGGATTTTTGGACAAAATCTGTAGGAGTACTGTCAAGAAATGTGTTTTGCACCAATCGGCCGCCTGGTGGTGCTATAACAGGCCCCTGTGAAAAATTTGGGGCAGAGGTTCTGCTCTGGTATCCAGGGAGTGTGTGTGCACAGTTTGCCTGCGAGCAAGCCAACGGTGCCGGAGATTAGCTGTACACAGACAGATCGAATGACGGACGGACACACGGACGGACGGACGGACGGACAGGGGGTAAAACATACTCTCTTGCCATGCCTTTCGGCCTGTCGGAGACAATAAAGATAATTCAGTTACATCTACAGTATGATAACATGAGTTTCTGTGATCACATGGGGTTTGATCAGCTCAAAGCCATCATCATCGATCACATGGACAACAGACAAGGATTTGCCTCCACCCATGGAGAGGATCTCACAATGTGGAAAGTGTAACTGACACACAGACCCCTGAGAACCTTTGATGTCAAACAGTGGCCCTCCAGGCCTCTTCATGCCAAGCTGGGATAGAAGCCCTCGGTCCCAGGGGACTGTCCTGTAAGTCACATCTCCCTCTGTCTCCATCTTAAACACCAGGTCGGTCACGTTGCATTGGAACAGTCCTGCTTGGGTGCAGTGGAACCTGTAGCTTTCCTTCTTTTCCACAACAATGATATCAGGTGTCATTTTCTGTGTTTTGTCCAGTAGTGTAACATCATTTACGCTGTGGGACCGCTTGGCTCTGAAACTTGTCTTGTTCTCTAAACATGGAATTTGGCTCAGTGAGGGTAATCTGTGAGAACGAGGCAGAGAGACGGATTCTTCTATCCTCAAACCACTGAAGCATGAACTTAGATCAGTTTCATCTTGGAACTCAACTGAGTGATGCACAGAGGACAATGACCCTGTAACAGGCTGGTCTGTGGTTGACAAATCACAGGCTGTGTCACATGACATCATTTCATCTGGGGAATCATGGTTGTACTGTTGTGATGTGGATGAGGAAGACAACATGGGGGAGACTATAACAACAGAGGGATACATGTTGGGTGTTATTACTTCCTGTGAAGCTGGGAAGAGGGAATAGCAGACTCATCTAAAGTTGAAGAGGGAAGCAGAGGGAGGTTTGATGAGGGAAGATCAGTGTCCTTCAACTCTTCTTTTCTTCTCTTTCTGTCTTTTGTTCTCTGTAAATAAACCATGTGGGGTTTGTTGAGAGTGGAGTCAGAGGATCTGCTAGGAGATGGAGAAGGAGTTTCAGTGCTTGGGTGATGCTTGCCAGGTTCCAGTGGGTAGATTTGGGGTTGAGACTGGGACTGAATGGGAGGGTTATCACCGGGTGTGGAGGGGGAGTCAAACAGAGTCTCCTCAGATACTATCTCCTCAAGCATCTCTGTAGCATGCTTCACTCTTCTTCTGGCTCTTCATCCAACTCTTTTGTCTTCCGAGTGTCTTCCATCTCACTATGTTTCACTCCTCTCATATACTCCCGCATTCGTCCACAGAACACCATTACTCTGCTTGTTTCTGTCTTCTGATCTAAAGTGTCTACCATATCACTATGCTTCACTTCTTCAAAGGCGACTTGGAAATGAGTAGTTCCCTAAAAAAGAGAAAATTAAATTATATCATGGACATTTAACTTGTTAACCACATTGACACACTAGTAAATGGCACTCAGCCTAAACAAAGCCACACAGAAAAGCACTAACCCCTAACAATACATACTCCTCAAATCAGAGGATCATGACTCAGTATTTCAGGGTGAAAACAGAGAATAGCTGTCTGCCAGGGTGAGAAGAGAAAACGGAATGTATTATTTATATATTATTTCATTTATTATTTTAATACCTTAGGAATTCATGCTGCTGATTTGTGTTTACTGTCTCAACAGTTATTCTGCATGATTATGTATTGTCCAGAAGGAGTTGTCCCTGCAAGCCTTTATGCAAATACCATAACCACAACATCTAAGCCTTTATGTACAGACCCTAACCACAACATCTAAGCCTTTATGTACAGACCCTAACCCCAACATATATGCCTTTATGTACAGACCCTAACCCCAACATATATGCCTTTATGTACAGACCCTAACCACAACATATATGCCTTTATGTACAGACCCTAACCCCAACATATATGCCTTTATGTACAGACCCTAACCACAACATATATGCCTTTATGTACAGACCCTAACCCCAACATCTAAGCCTTTATGTACAGACCCTAACCCCAACATCTAAGCCTTTATGTACAGACCCTAACCACAACATATATGCCTTTATGTACAGACCCTAACCACAACATATATGCCTTTATGTACAGACCCTAACCACAACATATATGCCTTTATGTACAGACCCTAACCCCAACATATATGCCTTTATGTACAGACCCTAACCACAACATATATGCCTTTATGTACAGACCCTAACCACAACATATATGCTTTTATGTACAGACCCTAACCACAACATCTAAGCCTTTATGTACAGACCCTAACCACAACATATATGCCTTTATGTACAGACCCTAACCACAACATATATGCCTTTATGTACAGACCCTAACCACAACATATATGCCTTTATGTACAGACCCTAACCACAACATCTAAGCCTTTATGTACAGACCCTAACCACAACATATATGCCTTTATGTACAGACCCTAGCCACAACATCTAAGCCTTTATGTACAGACCCTAACCACAACATATATGCCTTTATGTACAGACCCTAACCACAACATATATGCCTTTATGTACAGACCCTAACCACAACATATATGCCTTTATGTACAGACCCTAACCACAACATCTAAGCCTTTATGTACAGACCCTAACCACAACATATATGCCTTTATGTACAGACCCTAACCACAACATCTAAGCCTTTATGTACAGACCCTAACCCCAACATCTAAGCCTTTATGTACAGACCCTAACCACAACATATATGCCTTTATGTACAGACCCTAACCCCAACATATATGCCTTTATGTACAGACCCTAACCACAACATATATGCCTTTATGTACAGACCCTAACCACAACATATGTGCCTTTATGTACAGACCCTAACCCCAACATCTAAGCCTTTATGTACAGACCCTAACCACAACATCTAAGCCTTTATGTACAGACCCTAACCCCAACATATATGCCTTTATGTACAGACCCTAACCACAACATATATGCCTTTATGTACAGACCCTAACCACAACATCTAAGCCTTTATGTACAGACCCTAACCACAACATCTAAGCCTTTATGTACAGACCCTAACCCCAACATATATGCCTTTATGTACAGACCCTAACCCCAACATATATGCCTTTATGTACAGACCCTAACCCCAACATCTAAGCCTTTATGTACAGACCCTAACCACAACATATATGCCTTTATGTACAGACCCTAACCACAACATATATGCCTTTATGTACAGACCCTAACCCCAACATCTAAGCCTTTATGTACAGACCCTAACCACAACATCTAAGCCTTTATGTACAGACCCTAACCCCAACATATATGCCTTTATGTACAGACCCTAACCCCAACATATATGCCTTTATGTACAGACCCTAACCCCAACATCTAAGCCTTTATGTACAGACCCTAACCACAACATCTAAGCCTTTATGTACAGACCCTAACCACAACATATATGCCTTTATGTACAGACCCTAACCCCAACATATATGCCTTTATGTACAGACCCTAACCACAACATATATGCCTTTATGTACAGACCCTAACCACAACATATATGCCTTTATGTACAGACCCTAACCCCAACATATATGCCTTTATGTACAGACCCTAACCACAACATATATGCCTTTATGTACAGACCCTAACCACAACATATATGCCTTTATGTACAGACCCTAACCACAACATATATGCCTTTATGTACAGACCCTAACCCCAACATATATGCCTTTATGTACAGACCCTAACCACAACATATATGCCTTTATGTACAGACCCTAACCACAACATATATGCCTTTATGTACAGACCCTAACCACAACATCTAAGCCTTTATGTACAGACCCTAACCCCAACATATATGCCTTTATGTACAGACCCTAACCCCAACATATATGCCTTTATGTACAGACCCTAACCACAACATATATGCCTTTATGTACAGACCCTAACCCCAACATATATGCCTTTATGTACAGACCCTAACCCCAACATATATGCCTTTATGTACAGACCCTAACCACAACATATATGCCTTTATGTACAGACCCTAACCCCAACATATATGCCTTTATGTACAGACCCTAACCACAACATATATGCCTTTATGTACAGACCCTAACCACAACATCTAAGCCTTTATGTACAGACCCTAACCACAACATATATGCCTTTATGTACAGACCCTAACCACAACATATGTGCCTTTATGTACAGACCCTAACCACAACATATATGCCTTTATGTACAGACCCTAACCACAACATCTAAGCCTTTATGTACAGACCCTAACCACAACATATATGCCTTTATGTACAGACCCTAACCACAACATCTAAGCCTTTATGTACAGACCCTAACCCCAACATATATGCCTTTATGTACAGACCCTAACCCCAACATATATGCCTTTATGTACAGACCCTAACCCCAACATATATGCCTTTATGTACAGACCCTAACCACAACATATATGCCTTTATGTACAGACCCTAACCACAACATATGTGCCTTTATGTACAGACCCTAACCACAACATATGTGCCTTTATGTACAGACCCTAACCACAACATATATGCCTTTATGTACAGACCCTAACCACAACATCTAAGCCTTTATGTACAGACCCTAACCACAACATATATGCCTTTATGTACAGACCCTAACCCCAACATATATGCCTTTATGTACAGACCCTAACCACAACATCTAAGCCTTTATGTACAGACCCTAACCCCAACATATATGCCTTTATGTACAGACCCTAACCCCAACATATATGCCTTTATGTACAGACCCTAACCCCAACATATATGCCTTTATGTACAGACCCTAACCACAACATATATGCCTTTATGTACAGACCCTAACCACAACATCTAAGCCTTTATGTACAGACCCTAACCACAACATCTAAGCCTTTATGTACAGACCCTAACCCCAACATCTAAGCCTTTATGTACAGACCCTAACCCCAACATCTAAGCCTTTATGTACAGACCCTAACCACAACATATATGCCTTTATGTACAGACCCTAACCACAACATCTAAGCCTTTATGTACAGACCCTAACCACAACATCTAAGCCTTTATGTACAGACCCTAACCCCAACATCTAAGCCTTTATGTACAGACCCTAACCACAACATATATGCCTTTATGTACAGACCCTAACCACAACATATATGCCTTTATGTACAGACCCTAACCACAACATATATGCCTTTATGTACAGACCCTAACCACAACATATATGCCTTTATGTACAGACCCTAACCACAACATATATGCCTTTATGTACAGACCCTAACCCCAACATCTAAGCCTTTATGTACAGACCCTAACCACAACATATATGCCTTTATGTACAGACCCTAACCACAACATCTAAGCCTTTATGTACAGACCCTAACCACAACATCTAAGCCTTTATGTACAGACCCTAACCACAACATATATGCCTTTATGTACAGACCCTAACCACAACATCTAAGCCTTTATGTACAGACCCTAACCACAACATCTAAGCCTTTATGTACAGACCCTAACCACAACATCGAAGCCTTTATGTACAGACCCTAACCCCAACATCTAAGCCTTTATGTACAGACCCTAACCCCAACATCTAAGCCTTTATGTACAGACCCTAACCCCAACATCTAAGCCTTTATGTACAGACCCTAACCACAACATCTAAGCCTTTATGTACAGACCCTAACCACAACATCTAAGCCTTTATGTACAGACCCTAACCACAACATCTAAGCCTTTATGTACAGACCCTAACCCCAACATCTAAGCCTTTATGTACAGACCCTAACCCCAACATCTAAGCCTTTATGTACAGACCCTAACCACAACATATATGCCTTTATGTACAGACCCTAACCACAACATATATGCCTTTATGTACAGACCCTAACCACAACATATATGCCTTTATGCACAGACCCTAACCACAACATATATGCCTTTATGTACAGACCCTAACCACAACATATATGCCTTTATGCACAGACCCTAACCACAACATCAGCGTTGTCATGGTGATTGTCTTACTGGCCAGTGTTTTAATGATGTCGCACGCACGTGTGCCGTGCATTTTATTTTACGTTAAATTAGGAAACATGTTTGTATAGGAAATGTTTTTTGGGCGGTGTAAGCGCCCCTATATGTGAGGTTTTGTACCCCCCTAATCCTGCACTGTGATTGACCACCAGTCTGCACCCCTACCCCCTACACATGCAATGCAAATCTATACTTTTCTTTAAGTGTGATGACCACTAGCTGTAATATGATTGGCTGACTTTATTGGCTGACTCTATTCAGGACTGTGATTGGCTAGTGAAACACATGACCCACATGATGTGCATAGCCCTATAAATAGGACTAGGCACTAAAAAAAAAAAACATTTATGTTTTTTTTTAAGTGAATCAACCATTGCGGACCAACCATTGTACACCCCTAACCCCTACACATTCAATGCAAATCTATACTTTTCTTTAAGTGAGCTTCCATCACTGTGATGACCACTAGCTGTAATATGATTGGCTGACTTTATTCATTTAAGTGAACTTCCATCACTGTGATGACCACTGTGAAGACCACACACCGCCCACTTCACACTGGGTGTGATTTTTAGCTTAGTTTTAGTCTTTTGAATCTAATACAAATTCAAGGAATGCCATGAATTATTATAGAGCTGAAACTAAAAGTTTGCTTTGAACGAGTATCTTTCTCTTCTTCACTCTCTCTTCTACCTCCACAGAACTATGGATTTATTTATTTTTATGTTTGGAGTCTGGTGTTCAACCATCTTTAGACTTTAGTTTAGGTATTCTTTACTTCATTCTCTCAACTTTATTTCTGTGTGTGATTTCTGTGTGCAGCAATCACACACAGGCGTGACTGCAGGCAGAGCCATGCAGTCATGCCTTATATGGGGATTGGTGGGGTGGCTCCCTATGGTAATTGGGATTAACTGGCACACCCCTTCAAGTTACAAGGACTGGGATTCATCATCATAAGAACAATAGTTACGAATGAGGCCCAATGGACCTCATGCAGCAATAAGTTCCTAACGTTTCCTCTTACATTTCTTCCTGAGTGAATTCCTAAGAGAAGTCGAGTCAGATTTATGAAACGTTCTTAAAGGCAGAATTGTTCGTAACTATGTTCTTATGATGATGAATCCCAATCCTTGTAACTTTAAGGGGTGTGCCAGTTCATCCTAATTACCATAGGTAGCCGCCCCACCAATCCCCATATAAGGCATGACTGCATGGCTCTGCCTGCAGTCACACCTGTGTGTGATTGCTGCTCACAAAAATCACAAGAAATCACACAGAAATAAAGTTGAGAGAATGAAGTAAAGAATACCTAAACTAAAGTCTAAAGATGGTTGAACACCAGACTCCAAACATAAAAATAAATAGTTATGTGGAGGTACTTCTGAAGTGAACAGCAAATGATTTTATTTAATTTATGAATGTATTTTATTATTTCTCTCACATTAATCAACATATCACCACTAGACATCAATATAAATTTGCTGAAATTAGCATGTTATCCATATTTCATGTTCAGGAGTAGCGTTAGTAGTGGATATAAAACTTTTTATTACTGAAAGGTGAAAATGACTTATTTTCTATCAATTGCACACCCCATGAAGCCTTGGATTCATGGATTTATTTTAGTTTTTGAGGCATTCCTAAGCCAATAATTTGATTACCGGGTGTGTATCTGGTAGGAGACACAAATAATCTACTTTGTGTCTCCTACCGGATACATTGATGACCTGCCAGCAGCTTTACTAATGAACACTCTGGTTGGTAGGTTCACCACTTGTGAAAGCTTTTTCTTTAAATGGCAGTTTGAAGAGAAGTAATCAATATTCAAATCACCCAAAATAAACAATTCATTATTTGTATCAGACATTTCATCTATCATATTACACATTCCGTCTAAATATTTCATATCAGCACTTGGTGGCCTGTAACAGCAAGCAATTAATATTGGCTTAGAGTATGGCAAATGTATCTGCACACAGAGAGCCTCTATGTCACTCACCAACACATCTTTACATTCTTTAGCTGGTATCTGGTTCTGTACATATATAGCCACACCACCATCGTATTTATTTCTATCCCTCCTAAATATAGTGTAATTATTTATTTTCACCACTTCATCCTCAAATGAAGAATCCAGATGAGTCTCACATACGCATAAAGCCTAGAGGTAAAACCAGTGTAGCTAAAATAATAAAAGTAACTGGTGTACTGTACTCATGGTATTACTGTGATTGACTGACCAGCCAACTGGCCTGACCTGAACCCCACAGGGAATCTATGTTGTATTGTCAAGAGGAAGGTGACCATGTGAGACACTACTCAACAATAAAAAATATCTTAAGGCTATGAAAGCAAACCATGGTCTTCCATGGCACCTCAGCAGTGCCACAGGCTGATCACCTCTATGATGAAGTAATTTGTTCAAAAGTAGCCCAGACCAAGTATTGAGTGCACAAATTAACATACTTTTCAGATGGTCAACATTTGTTTTTGTGGTCTTGTGTAGCCTAATATTTTAATATCTTGAGATATGGATTTTCATGAGCTGTATGCCGAAAAACAAAAAGGTTTTAAATATTTCACTTTACACACAATGAATCTAGAATATATATAATGAAAGTTTCACTTGCATTTCGGAACGTACACAGTGTTACATTTTTTGTTTTTATTCCATCATAGCGCAACATATGAAGTATTGTAGTGCAGGTAATTCCACAATCTTGTGAAAAATGACAACAGTAGCACTGCCACGTACTATTTAATTAGGATTTATTCAGGCTTAAGAAGCAAAAGTATTAATATAGCATCTATTAATATATCACAATCATTTAACCACTTTATCCATTTATATGTTGCTTATTCATAAATAGCAGATCTACAAGCTCACAGTGTGTCATTTTGTGCCGTGCTGCGAGCTTGTACATCTGTTATTTTTGGCACAAAACCTTTTCAGATGGGGGTTCGCGACCAAATACATAACAATTGTGGGGTACTTGACATGAAAAGGTTTGAGAACCACTGCAATAGACACTCAACTGAAATGGTGTCCTGAAGGTTTGTTTCTGGTGACATCTTCAAAGTGAATGTTTGGGCTACATATTCCCTTTGACAAGAAATGTAAATTTAATAACCACGGAAATTCACACAAAGGCTCTGGATTAGGGCCTCCTGACTTCTTGCGCCCAGTATAGGCCCAGTTCTGTAATCCACCCCTGAATAGAGCCCATAATAGTCTTCCTTTATGCTTTCACAAACACTCTAAATGTCGAAAATGATTGTAATTAATTTCATTCATTATGAAATGATTTCTTCAAATACTAAATATCTACACACCGTGTTTAGTAAAAGACGTCAAGTGCACTGCAGTAAGACTAGACTAGAATCACATAAGTTACTGTATGAATCCACTATAATCCAAATACATATCAATTTGGGGGTCCTCGACATGAAAAGGTTTGAGAACCAATGCTTTAGGAAACACTTGTTAATGTAATAATCACATATTCTGCTAAACCGAGTAATATATTCCCCCTTACAGACTCATCATCATCTCATCATGTCTAACTGCATTGTTCCACAGTTACACTGATCTTCCCTGGTAACAACCTCAGAGGGACAGTATCATCACCAGTGTAAATGTATGGAAAGAGGGTGTCAGTGAAAGTGTGTGTGAAGGTGTGTATGTGTGTGTTAGTATCAGGATCAGAGAATGACACCTTTCCTTCATTCCAGTCCAGCTGGACTCTGATCCTCCGAGGTTTCTGCTTCAATGAGAGATCAGTGAATGACCCTGAATGGTCAGAGTATGCTATATATTTACCTTCATCATCTAACTCTATTTCCCAGTGTTGACCCGCTCTGTCTCCCTTCCTCTGGTAAGACTCTGCTAACACACCCACTATCCATTCTGTAAGGTCTCCAACCTCAACATCCCAGCTGTGAGTCCCTGAGTTAAAGCCCTCAGAACTCAGGACAAAGCCAATTTCGTCAAACCTCTCTGGGTTGCCAGGAAGCTGGAATTCAGGAAGTCTTTCTCCATTTCTCACACTGGTCAGATCATCAGACAGGGTGTATGATGGATGGGCAGTGTTGGGGTCCAGAATGACAGGAGTGTAGGAGACAATGTCCTTCATCTTGTTCCAGACTCTGAAGGTCAGGTTGCTCAGGTGTTTGGCCACGTCTATCAGTGATCCAGTGAACAGCTGTGGGTCCTGCAGTGTGAACTGGACTCTTTCCTTTGTAGTCTTGTAGTTCTGCAGCTCTTCCTCTATGGCTTTGATGTTGTTTGAAATGGTTAAAGTGTCTCTGTTCAGACCCTCAATCTTCTCCTTTATCATCTGACTCTTATGTTGCTCTTCATCCCTCAGTGCAGTGATGCTGGACTCCTCTTCCTCTTGTAGAAACCGATGAAGCTTTTTAAACTGTTTCTTAATCTGTCTCTCTGTGTTTCGGGCCTGGACCTTAATGTGTTCTGCTGTTTGGTCACTTTCCTTTTTAACTTGATTAAAGACCTCCAGTTTCTCCTGTAAATGCTTCAGTAATTTCTGGACTTCCTCCCTGTGATCCAGAGCAGCTTCATCTATGGGTCTGAAACTGTGGTTGGTGTGTTTTTTAGAATCTCGACACACAAGAGACACTGGCTGTTGACATTCCAGACAGAACAGTTTGAGTTTCTCAGCATGGAGACTGCAGAGATCCTCAGACCCTGATGAAGTTCTTTTACGTTTTGAAGCTCTCTGTCTCTCCTGTATGAAGGCCTCATTGGACATTGTTTTATTCCCTTCTGTCTCCACCATTCCTGCAGACAAGAATTACAGAAGCTGTGGCTACATGACAGTATAACAGGATCTTTAAATATGTCATGACACACAGGACAGGAAAAATCCTTTTCTGGAAGAGACGACGTGGAAGCCATTTAGTCTCTGAATGAAGCTACAAAAACACTCTGCTCAATACAGGAAGTCAGTCAGTCGTAGTAGTTCCCTCCTGTAGCTGTGGAAAGACCATCTGTCCTCCTCACTGGAAGTTGCGTTTGATCTGAAGGTCAATCTTATCGTCTCAGATGAGTCTGGCAGGGGGCGGAGCTTTGACACACCACCACAGACCTGTTGCAAAGTACACACACACAAACACAAATTTGCCATTAATCTGATACACATGCAACCTATGCCCCAAATATGTTTAGTCCCATGTCAACCAGATCCCTAAAACTGCCTTCTTCCACCTTCGCAACGTTGTCTGCCTTCATCCCAGCCTGTCACACACTGCTGCTGAGACACTCATCCATGCCTTCATCACATCCAGACCCCACTACTGCAATAGCACAGAATAGATTATAAAATACTAATCACCACCTACAAGGCCCTCAACAACCAGGCTCCCCGCTACGGCGCTACCTCTCTGAACTCCAACGTCACACCCCTCCCTCAGATCGGGTGATGCCAAACCTCCTGGACATCCCCAGAACAAATAAGCAAACCTGGGGTGACAGGGCTTTCTCTGTGGCCAGACTTGCATTCCCTAACATAAACCCCAACCCCCCTTTGTTTACCCTTCTTTTATAGTATTTAACCTTTTTAACTACTTTTTCCTAATAAAGTTATTTTAATGTTTTTGTTAAGCGACTTTGAGTACCTAGAAAAGCGCTATATAAATCATATGTATTATTATTATTATTTAAATGGTTGAATGAGATGTATCAAAGTCAGGAGGAGAGTCTAGCACAATAGAGAGGGAAGGAAAGCCAACTTAACCCATAAACCCAGAGTACTGAAACCTGAACATGCCGTCAGTGTAATAACTGTGTTGCAGCCAATTTGATTGTGGTTTAATATTTGTATTGTGATGGTACTGTGATACTACTGAATTGACCTGGGCATAGGCGGAGACTCAGCCAATTTGGGGTTACAGCCTATTTGGGGGTGTCACAGGTGCAAAGCCTTAGGGATTGGGAATCACAGAGGTTAGCCAAACAGTTTTTCAACCGTGCGTGTTTTCGTTTGTTTTCTGTTGGTTTTGAGTTATTTTTGGTTTATTTTCTTATCACAGTTAGTTGGTTAGTTATCCATTAAACACCCGGCTTTGTTTTTGCTGTTATCATCCTGCAATCCAAATAAACATTTTAAATGCACTCAAGAGAAGACCTGATTTACTGTCAACACCACGCGTCTGGAAAAGCTTCACACCATATCCCTCACTGGCAATTATTTGTTGTTAGGTTGCCTTTACAAAGTGAAAAGCTTCACTCCACGTGTTTTGCCTGTAGACATCATTATTATACTGTATATTCTTCTTCAGAACACCATTGGTTGGTAGTTACTTTATTCATCCCCGAGGGGAAATGAAGGTGTTAAAGCAGCTCACAGAGACATCAATAAAAAACATGTTTAACTAGAAAAAGTGCTCCTCGGAGCACAGGTCTCCGCCAGGTCAGGTAGGTTATTGTGGCCTCCTGGTGGCGCTATAATAGGCCAATGTGAAAAGGGTGGCATTTATTCTTAGGCCTTTCACGGCAATCGGACACTGCATTCATGATTTGAGGCATTTTGTTCCAAAAATGTGTTTTGCTAAATTAGACCTGCTGGTGGCGCTATTACAGGCCAATGTGAAAAGGGTGGCATTTCTTCCCCGGCATAGTGGGAATGTACGTGTGAAATTTCACGGAAATTACAAGCTGCGTGCATGCTTTGAGGCATTTTGTTCAAAACAGACCAATCCTGCAAACTTTGGAAGCCAACCTTAGCCAATCAGGATGGAATATGGGAAACCGGACAAATCCGTGTTGATCACATGACTATAGAGATACTGTGTATCGATTTGTGTGATGTTTGGACAAAATCTGTAGGAGTAGTATAAAAAAATGTGTTTTACACAAATCATCCTCCTGGTGGCGCTATACCAGGCCAATCTGAAATATTTGGGGCAGAGGTTCTGAATTGGCATCCAGGGAGTGTGTGTGCCCAGTTTCGCAGCGACCGGGCCAACGGTGCCGGAGATTAGCTGTTCACAGACAGAAGGACACACACACGGACGGACGGACGGACAGACAGGGTGCAAAACATAATCTCTCGCCATGCCTTTCGGCCTGGCGGAGACAATAAAACACTTCTAAAATAGGCATCTAAGCATAGTCAACCTACAATATTAAAAAAAATGAAAGACCAAACGCTACTAAAGAGTCTGATAGAATAGTTACTATTATGATAAAAAGGGGAACAAGTGGTTTGATATGAAGTGAATGAGGACACTAGAAAGCCCCTATCTGATATGCATTAGAGTTGTATTGATCACCAAGGGGATCTGTGTCCTGCATCAGGAATGGACACAGATGGTGTCACTCTAAATGAAAGAAAAGACAATATTTCATGTTGTCAGCTTGTACATCTGGTGTATTTGGCAAGTGAGGAGTGTACTGTAAATACCAACCTCTGTGTTTACTGTGTTGTGGTAGGGTTGGGATCCTGTAGGATTTGAACCATTCCCTCTCAACGGTCTGATTCCTTAACGCTTCCCTTTAACCATTCCTAGATTTGAAAACAAGTAAATTGGCCTTCATTATTTTAAAAAAGTATAAAGAAATGTAATCATACATAGAGTATTGCATACCTCTGGGTTACTTGAGGGGGTTCCAAATGGACCCGTACAGGTCTGTAGCTCTGAGAGTGTACAAATGGAACCCAATGGACTTGTAAGGGTCCTTTTGGTTCCATTTGTACACTCTCAATAGTACATAGTGGGCCTTGAAACTAAAAAGTAAGACAACCAGCGGTACTGTAATTGTATAGCAGACATGAAGTCCACATACCAGCTCTGACAGTGTGAAACGCTCCCTAATGTGATGAAGACAGTCCGGTTGGTCAATGTTGGGTCTGGTTCCTCCGGGGTCCGGATCCCACCCTAGTCTCAGGTGGTCCGGTAAGGTTCAGCTGTGTTGAACAGGATTCTAAATCAAACACAGAAAAAATAACATATCTCAGTTCTTCTCTTAACTCTCCATCCATCTGACTACCCTAGGTAGTTCCAGACCCTTCCAAAAAAGATATAATTCTTCCCTCTGTAGACTTTTGGGACGTGTTCCCAAAAGTATATCGTGATTTTCTAAAATAACAGCTCTTCCAAATATTTGTTCTATGATTTGTAAAACTTTGGACCAAAAGTGTTGTATTTTGGGGCATGTAAGGAAAATATGGGTATGGTCCGCCCTATTCTCCCCACATCCCCTCCAACAACTAGAGTTTAAAGTGTACTTGGATATCGATAGAGGCGTTTGGAAATACCTTATATTCATCTTCCAGGCGTATTCCTGCCAAAAAGGCGATCTCATATGATAAAAAATGTCTTTAAAACTCTGATTCCACTCACTTCCTTGTATGGTTATTTTCAATTCTTTATCCCATTTATCCTTTATGTGATCTAGATCTTCAATTTTGTTTTCCTGAAAGATTTGATAAACTTGTCCAATTGTGTTTTTGTAATCATGTCTTTGATGGGATTTTACTATATATCTTAGGAGAGGGTGAAGGTCTCCAAGAGTTCTAATTTTGAGCTTCTCTTTTAAGTAACTCCTCACTTGCATATATCGATAAAAATGATGACTTGAAAGATCATATTGATCTGCTAAATTTTCAAAAGAGACCACCAATTCTTCATTATACATTTGATAAAATCTCCTGAGACCTTTCCCTTCCCATATCTTAAAAACATGATCAATACTATTTGGAGTGAAATCTGAGTCACATGACATTTCTCTCATACAGGTAATTTCTTGTTCTTTAACCTTACTTATTTTGCATATTGTTTTCCAAATTTTAAATGTATTACGTATAGAATGATTGAGTGTTTTAGTCTGTATTTTATTATAGGATGCAAAGATCAAGGTGCTGAGTGGTTCAACCAGATTAGACTCTATGAGCTTATGATTTGTTTGGCGCTTGTTGGTCTCCTATTAACTTCAATTAGTCAAATATTGGATTATTGGCTCAGGAATGAGACAAAAACAACAACATCTCTGTGAATTCAAGGCTTCATGGGGTGAGTAATTTTAATATTTTGGGCGAAGTATTCCTTTAACCACTAGTAACAAATAGTGAAAGTAGACCGTCTATAACTTATGTACATTTTAGGGGTGTGCCGCTATATCGTCCCGCGATATATCGCGATACGTTTTCGTGACGATATGTATCGTTTTGGATTTTTTTTTTTTTTTTTTAAGTTTGCATGTCTGAATAATGCAAAAACAGAATTATTTGTTTGCATTTGCTTTTTTTCTCCCCCATATATTTTCATAATAAAAAAAAGTGCATATCGTATCGTATCGAAGTTGTGAGCCCAATATCGTATCGTATCGTTTCATGAAATTAGTGTATCGGCACACCCCTAGTACATTTTTATTTTTAACGTCCAGGTCTTGAGTAAAAGTACATGTACTGCTGCAGCAAAATATACTTTTCCAAAATATCCAATTTCACAAACAAAATCCCAAAAAGGCAGATTGACAAGCTCACAACTCGAAGCGGCACATTGTGAGCTTGTAAATTGGCTATAAGTATAAAATAGGGCTTAATTGGTTAATGTATGTTTTGAAATAATACATAAGTGTAGTGCAGTGGAATTAAAGCACACTATTATTGGCCTCTGAGATTTAGAGAAGTAGATGTACTGTATAGAGAACTGAAAATGTAAATACAAGGTACCTCAACATTGTACTTGAATACAGTACTGAGTAAATTCAGTTACTTGGTTACTCCACCATTGTGTAGGTGTAAAACACAGCAAAACAAGAACAACACCTTAAAAAAAATACTAGATACTGCAGATTCAGAGATTATTAATGGCAGTAAGTCTGTCATAACAACATGACAAAAGTGGATTGTTGTGAAAGCCATTGATTATATACTGACAGGACAAGCATTGTGTTTATTTCTACAGAACTGGGACAACGCCATGGTTTGTTTTCAAACTTGGATCTAGCCTTGATACAAGTCTTGGAGTTTGTTAAAAATAGTCTTTGCATCTTCGCCCTTTTTGGTCGATACAACTACATAAACATTCAAATTTCAAATATAAATATAAATATATCCATGGCCACGGATGTTACAATTATGTACGGGCCCTTAGAAGTACCCGTTTCTTACATACTGTTGAATAAAAATAAATGTAATCTGATCGGTGGCCATTTTCTCCGTATGCTTTCAACTACGCGACCCTATTGGTTGGGAGGTGTATTGCATTCTGATACATTATACAACTCCATGAGAAAATGGCCACCGATCGAATTAAAATGCTTTTTATTTTACAAAACGGAATATACGGGTACTTCTGAGGGCCCGTGCATTATTGTAACATCCGTGGCCATGGGGTCAGCACTTTATATTTGAAATCTGAACGTTTATGTAGATGTACGGACCAAAAAGGGAGAAAGTGCAAAGACTATTTTGAAAAAACTCCAAGACGGTCACATCATTACGACCGTCTTGATCGAGGCCTAACTTAGATCAAACGCTAATGGTTTAATAAGTGTCAAGTATCACTCCCTCAAGGCTCAATGAACTTAAGACAAACAAACAAACAAACAAACAAACCTCATTCCCTCCGGAAAAAAACAAGAACACACCACTGGATTAACTCATTGAGTGCCAAAAATAAATCATTGTTTGCTACGCTACTGGCGAAATCTGGCGAAATATGCGTTTTAATTTCCTTTCAACTAGTCACAGAATATGTATCTCCAGTATGATCGAGCCCTCGATCGTAGCTAAACGCGGAGGGTTTCACCGTGCTTCCGCGAAAAAATAAATAAAATCATTGCGACCCCCCTGTTCACTTGTTCTGGGCCGTTGAATATACCATGTCTTGTCAAATAATGTTTCTGGACGCAATTGGTTAGACCTACAACCAACGACCAATTACAGTCGCCCATAGTTGAATACTGGGCCCTTTTTTCACTGGCAGAAAATACCTCAAAATTGTACTTCAGTACAGCACTTGAGTAAATGTACTTAGTTACTTTACACCACTGGCTATCATCAACATAATTATTTTTGCAGGATAATAATATGGTATAACGCTGACTGCACTACAGCCTGATTCTCATTAAGCTGGGAGATTTACAGGTTGGAAAAACCCAGTGCAACGAGTTATTGCACAGCAGAGCCAAACTAATCTGTGAGTCTACAGAAGCTGCTACACAGAGATTCTAATTTATTGCAGTCATTCTCATTACCTGTCCCCACATGGTGAAATAAACTCACAGTATATCAGCACCATGGATAGCTCTATGACACGGGTCTTCAACAGGGGGTCCGGGACCCCTAGGGGGTCCTCAGAGCTACTACAGGGGGTCCGCAAAATCTTTGTGTGATATATATATATGTTTTTACCTTAACCACTTGAACCCTAGCATCCCCTTTTCTGAGGAGAACTTTAGCCAAAAATAGCCGATCTACAAGCTCTCAACGCCTCACAGCGCGAGGCGTTGAGAGCTTGTAGATCGGCTATTTTTGGCAAAGAGGTGTAGAGGGGAAAAAAAGAGCAGACTAAGTAAAAAAAAAAAACTTTCACCTGAAACACAATTTTATACAATAGAGTAGGGGGTCCCTGCTTTATCTCTCTCTCAGCTAGGGGGTCCTTGGCCTGAAAACGTTGAAGACCCCTGCTCTATGACACAGTATATATCAGCACCATGGATAGCTCTCTGACACACAGTATATCAGCACCATGGATAGCTCTCTGACACACAGTAACATCAGCACCATGGATAGCTCTCTGACATACAGTATAGAGCTTCACAAAGTATTCTTCAGAATGGAACTGCGGTTGAAAGCAAGAAATTCATTTCTGGAAATGTCTGGCGTATTTAATGGTTTTGAGCAGGGGTCTTCAACAGGAGACCGGGACCCCTAGGGGGTCCTCAGAGTTACTACAGAGTTACTACTACTTGAAGCATAATTTTCTGAGGAGAACTTTAGCCAAAAATAGCAGATCTACAAGCCAGGGGCGTAGCCACGGGTGGGCATAGGTAGGCCTGGGCCCACCCACCTGGCTGTTGTGCCCACCCCCAAAAAAAAATAAGGAAAAAAAATTGAACTGTGCCTGTGCTCTGTGAGTGGAGGCGGACTGCGGACGCGCGGAGGAGGCGGACAACGGGGCATTATTTGCGACCTGTCAATATTTTCATGAAAATGAAGGCAAACATAAGAATTAAATAACATAATAAACCCGCAAAAGACCCGCAAATTGCGCAAAAAAGTAAGATTTTAACCGATAATAACCGAAAAAAATCGCGCGCATGAGTGCCCACCCACAAATCCCCATGCCCAGCTGCTGCCAGCTTTCTGGCTACGCCACTGCTACAAGCTCACAACGCCTCGCGCTGCGAGGCGTTGTGAGCTTGTGCTTGTGCTATTTTTGGCAAAGAGGTGTTAAAAAGTTGAATCTGAAACACAATTTTATACAATATAGAGGGGGTCCCTGCTTCATCTCTCTCTCAGCTAGGTGGTCCTTCACCTGAAAACGTTTAAGACCCCTGGTTTTGAGGACAATGAGTAGTAGTCATGGGAGCGCAGTTAATGCTTTGTTCTGCGACTACAGTAACTGTAGATATAGATTCATGCATTACTATGCAACACTCTTTTAACACTGTCGACCGACGCCTGGATGAGCCCGTCAGCCATGTGGGGCTCCAGTGAATAAATTCAATATTGGGCTTTTTTTGGAAATGAAGAGGACGACGATAAGAGAAATGACGGGAAATGCCCCCTACTACAACACTAAGGATGACAATGACACATCTGTATGAGAACTACATAAATAGCTAGATGAATTATCCAATCAATCAGGGAAAACAAATGATATATACTGTATATATATATATATATGATTATCTTAAAGGTTTCATGACGTTCAGTTTTACCACACATTAAAAGTCTTTGTCGTGGTCCTTCAAACGTGTATAGAAAGTTTTAACAAAAAAATTCACTCCATTCATCCATGGCAGGTGTTTTTCTCTCACATTTCTAAAGCCTTTTAAACTAGAATGAAAAAAGAAATCTTTGCCTGCGGGTGTCGCTGGTGAGGGATTTTGCCTGTCAATCATCACCTCTGCTCCGCCCCCCCCCCCCCCCCCCCCCCAAAAGGAAAGGATAGGGGAGGGGAGGGGCGAGGAGGAGAGTGGGCGGGATTAATCGGCTGTGACCTCACTGCCGAAGGGCCAAGCTCAGATTACTTTTCAGCCTAATTATTCAGAAAACCCCAGACCACAGAAAATCCACTGAATGTTCAAAGTTCAGATTTTTTGGGTGTAATTGAGGTCAGTAACCCCCCAAAAAAATATTTAAAAAAAATTAAGTGAATACCAAAATTGGTCAGATATAAATATGAACAGTGTAAAACATACACATATTAGGTGTGGTTATAAAATAGCAGTGGAATGAGGCAGATGGGCAGTACATAGTAAAGGTAGTAGGCCTATAGTTCTTACTTTTTCATGTCAAGGACCCCCACATTGATATGCATTTGGCCACGGACCCCCATCTGAAAATGTTTTGTGCCAGAGAGACCCCTAGAAGACAAGATTTATGATAAACAAAATTCTAAATGATAAAAAATGTTCCAAACATTTGATATATTTTTTAATTATAATTAAAAAAAAATGTACAAGCTCGCAGCGTGGGACAAAGTGACGTGCTGTATATCTACTATTTTTAAATGGCCCAACATATACATGGATAAAGTACTTATGGTGAATCAGGACCATAAAACGTTTGATTCTGTGAAAAAACTTTTTGGAAAACGGCAAAACAAAGTATTTATGAAATATAGTATATCATATAATTAAATATAAAATTCAAAAAAACACAGAAAAAACATTTTGTGGTCATGATTCACCAGGACCCTGGATGGCTTGATTCTAGGCTTAAAATAATTGATATAAATATTTTTGGAAATGTCAATGGGAAAAATGCATTGATTATTTTGAAGTGAAACCAGAAAATGGCCGCCGCTGCTATGCCCTATTTGTGGTAAAGACAGAGACTGCCATAACTGAGTACTGTATATTTACCCAAGTACTGTACTTAAGTACAATTTTGAAGTACTTTTACTTTACTGGAGTATATCCAATTGTCTATACTTTTACTTCTACTCCACTACATCTCAGAGGCAAATATTGTACTTTTACTGCACTACAATTATTTGAAAACTTTAGTTGCTAGTTACTTTGCAGATATATATTCTTACATTGTAAAACATACATAACCACTTTAGCCTCATTTTATACCTAAGCTATTTGAAAATAGCCGATCTACAAGCTCACAACGCGTCGCAATGCGACGCGTTGTGAGCTTGTAGATCTGCTATTTTCAAACATTTTAGTACTTTTACTTTTGGTACTTTAAGTATATTTTGAAGCCAATACTTTTACTCAAGTAACATTTTGAAGACAGGCCTTTCACTTGTAACAGAGTATTTTTATATTGTGGTATTGCTACTTTTTTTTACTTAAATGTAATATCTGAGTACTTTTTCCACCACTGCCTTAGTTACAGCCTCATGGTCAGCAACAAACATTTTGAACGCTACAATGCTACGTAGCTACGTGTGTATTCAGGGAGTTTGTTTCACATCTTGACTCATTTTGCATAGAACATTATTTAATTTCATTTTCATTTAATATCCTTCAGGTTACAAATAACACACAGGCGATAGTGGTTTGAAACATTCGCATTTATTTTTTTAACAGAGGTCCAAAACATCATTGATAAACAAACACATACTTGCCACTTCCTGCCATTTGGTTTGGTCCGCCTAAAAGAGTCACACCTGCCCGCACTGCTCATTTTATAGGGAGGGAGGTACTTGGAACGTACCACTTGGCAGGGGAGTTTGCATGGTGTATGAAACTGTATATTGTCCATACAAGGAGTTGCGTGGCTAAAAACATAAAGAATACTTACTTGGTGTTTGAAGTTAACGTACTCTGTGGTTTTGAAATGTTTTTTGGGGGGTTTTATTGTCACTTTAAGTGTAGGTGAAGTTGTGTGTCGTTCCTTTACTAAAGACAGTTGGTTTGTGCCAACAGAGAGGCCCACGTTAGATTATATGAGTCAGTATGTTCTCACGCACTAGTGGTGGAAAGTAACTAAGTATATTTACTCAAGTACTGTACTTAAGTACAATTTTGAGGTACTTTTACTTTACTGGAGTATTTCCAATTGTCTATACTCTCGGAATCTGCCAATGCTTTGTCAATGCAAATGCATGGATTCCTGGTCTTGCGCATCTTTCACTCGAATCCACGCATTTGCATTGACAAAGCATTGGCATATTCCTCCCCATAGGTAACATAAAAGTGTGGTGTGACTGTGCCCTTAGGGCGCGCTCCCACCAAAACATGGTCGGCTGCTCTTAAACGCAGGGTGTGCACGGCCACAGTTTTTTGCAGCCAGCGGATTAAAATAAAAACGGGAGTGACGCACCTGTCACTCACTTTCAGGACCCTTCCGTAGCCCGCACCGCCTGCTGCCTTGAGCCAAAGATTGTTAATATAGGAAGATACATATTCTCCATTGGAGCCACTAGAGGCGAAGTAGCACACAAATCCTACAAATAGTCTCCTAAATAGGCGTGGTTTTCTTTATTACATTTAATAATGGAAAATGATATGATTTTTTTAATATGTCCATATGCTTTCACATACTATATTCAGAATCTCAGTTTATCAGTTTTTAGAGCATCTTATGGGGACAGAGCATAGAGTTAAAATCTAATCTAATAATAAAATATAATATAAGGGACAGACAGAGCCCTCTATGTCTCGTCCGTCAGACTGCAGATGGACCGAGATGGATCCTCCAGATATCTTCCCAAATCTCGCGAGAGTGTGTTGCTGGGATAGAGAAAAGTTGATAACAAAGTAGATTTTCTCCTAATTTGTGTCTCTAAAAAAAGCCATTTTAGTATGAAAATCTTGTACATATTGTGTGTCTTATGACGATTGGGCCTAAGTTCAGTAACCATGGAGCTAAAGAATGGTTCAGAAGCTGTGTTCACGTTCACTCTTCCATTGGAATCAATAGACTCCAACTTGCTTCCTGTCTCCTAAAAAGGCGTCCACCTACATCACACAGAAACGGGAAGTAAACCGGATAATGCGACTCTTGCTATTTCCCTCTAGCCTTGAGCACCATGGTGCTTCCTGAGTCTTGGGACGGTCCGCCTTCGACTCACCCGATTGGACAGAGGGGGAAAATCAGCTCCTGCGTCCAGCAGTTATATGCTTCAAATGGACAAGTCGTGTAGAGCGGACAACGCAGGGTCTGCGCGACATGCGGAAAGATCCGCTCTTGTGTGAATCCACGCATTTACATTGACAAAGCATTGGCAGATTACGCCCCAGAGGTAAAATAAAAGTGCGGTGGGAGCGCGCCCTTAAGGGGGCATTGATGGCAGTGGTTCAAGTTCAAGTTCAAGTTTATTATGTCCCAAATTGGGCAATTTGTGTTACAGCAGATAGTGAGAAAGTAAGAAACTCCGACACACAGTAACATACTGTACATACACAAGACACACATAGACATAGACATAATCACAAGATCCAGATAATGGATGGTGGAAAGTAACTAAGTACTTACTACTTACTGTACTTAAGTAAAATTGTGAGGTATTTGTACTTGAGTGTCTCCAATTTCCAATACTTATGCTTCTACTCCATTACATCTCAGAGGCAAATATTGTATTGTTTTACTCCACTACAATTATTTGAAAACTTAACCACTTCAGCCCTATTTTATACGTTGTGAGCTTGTAGATCTGCTATTTTAAAACATTTTAGTAGTTTTACTGTTGGTACTTTAAGTATATTGATGCCGGTACATTTGTACTCTTACTCAAGTTACATTTTGAACACAGGCCTTTTACTTGTTAGAGTATTTTTTATATGGTGGTATTGGTACTTTTACTGAAGTGGTTCCGTTCATTGAACTAGATGAAGCCTTTCTACACAGACTGTTAGAATAGAAGAACAAAGAAGAGATCAGAGATGTTTGCTTTGTTCATCTTTAATGTCACTTTATTCACAAGACTATTTATACTGTGTCTTAGAGCTTTGTTCATCTTTAATGTCACTTTATTCACAAGACTATTTATACTGTGTCTTAGAGCTTTGTTCATCTTTAATGTCACTTTATTCACAAGACTATTTGTACTGTGTCTTAGAGCTTTGTTCATCTTTAATGTCACTTTATTCACAAGACTATTTATACCCAGGGGGTCCCCACATCATTATCTTAATGTACAACATTGTTTTCTCACTCAACAGTAAACAGACCAACATACAGTAAGTGTATACAGGGTATCTGCACATTTATAAAGAGACCATTTAAGGACTTTTAAGGCCTTTTTAATACAGATAAAATAAAATAACAATAAGACCATTACAGCGTCAAAAGTTATCAACAAGCTATACTATAAAAACTGCTATAGTAAAAATAAATTAAAAATATAAAAATATAAAAAAAATAACAATAACTACTATAATAGAGTCACGTGAGGCACGAAGCAAGATGGCCGCACGGCACTGAGCACTGACAAAGTTTCCTCTTTATATATGTATTTTTTGACTCATAGAGTACTTTTTTTCAACTAATTTTTCAAACGTTGATACAAACTAAGATTTAACTTCACCATTATGTCGGAACCAACCGATCCATTCGCTTTCTCGCCTTACAAACAGCAAGAACCAGGCGACGGACTGAAGGCTAACATGCTAACGGGGGACATAGCTAGGCTAATCAAACAAACAAATGAAACGCAGATGGGAACCTGGCAAGGACTAGTAGCTTCTATCGTAACAGACGCAATTGCCCAAGCTATGGACCCTATACAGAAAGGTTTGGCAGAGAATGGCGATATTCTTAAGTCCCTGAAAGGGCAACTAGTGGTCCACGCTGAAAAGTTTGACACAATGTCCAGCCGGACAGATAGCCTGCAAGCTGACGTGCGCACGGGCGAGGGGGTCAATGATTCCTGCCTTGTGGATTTGATTAGGGTCCAGAAGAAGCTGAATGAGCTGGAGGACCCGGCCAGAATTAATAACGTCAGATTGGTTTGCTTGCCGAATGGTGCTGAAGGGGACGATCCGAGGGGTTATCTCCAAAAGATATACCCAAATGGATTCCAACCATGAAGAGCTTGCGTAATGCGGTGGTGACCGTCGACAAGGCACACAGGATCTTCTCCAACAAGAAATCGGGACCAAGAACGATGATCTTCAGGCTTCTGCACTTCCCCGACCGACAGGCGATCCTGGAGGGAGCACGGAAAGCCAAGCCGACTCTCCCTGGGGGAGCCAAACTGCTGTTTTTTGCTGATTACAGCCCCGGTACGACGAAGGATCGCAGTGCATTCAAGGAAATACGCACCAAATTGTGGCAAAAAGGCATCGAGTCGTATCTCGTCTACCCAGACATTTTGAAAGTTAACTACAAGGGCAGGAAGATGTCGTCTGGCTCGGCGAGGGAAGCGAGGGAGGCTTTGGATCCAGCGGCGATGGAGAGCGAGACGATGGAGGAGACTGCGGCAGAGGACAACGGCGACGAGGCGTAATGGAGTTTTTGGGGGTTTGATTTTTTGAAACATAAATATATATATTTTTCCTCTTGTTTGTTTTGTTTTTGTTTTGAAGAAATCCAAGGCACCTTATAAGTTATTTTACAGTCCATGTTATTATTTTGTGTTCAGAACAATGCATATGAGTACCGAGGTGATTCGGATAAGACTATACGAGGTAAATTGTTGTCTGTATTTTATTTTTAATTTTATTTTTTAAATGCAATGTTCTTTGTTTTTTGTGGTGGACTGCTAAGCTTGGAAGAGATGTGTATGTTTAGGTTTAGTTATAACTGCGCCACGGTGGCCGAAAGGCGCCGTGCTCCAATGTTTTTTTCTTTTCTTTTTTTCTCCTCCGTTCGTTTTACTGGAGCCGTGGTGAGAGTGACGGCACCCTTTGGTGTGATGGTCTTTTCGGTCACATAGTCAATAAGTATGTATCAACGAATACGTCTATTTGAGTTGTGTTTACCTAGGATTAAGTAGGTTATTTATATCATTTATTTTGTATCTGTGGGTAAGGTTTCATCATTGTATTAATAATGGGGGGGGGGGGGGGGGCAGACAGTGTTCAGTGGCAGACGTTGCTAAGTGTTTCTCACTGATGTTACAAAGTCAGGGGAGGGTGGTGGGGGGTAGTAAGGGAGTGAGTGGGAGGGAGGGGGGGTGAGTGGGGCGAGGGGGGAGGGGGCGAGCAGAGGGAGGGAAGGACTCCCCCAAGTTCCACTAACAAATCACAACAAAGACAAATCCAAGGCAAGGTTAATGACATGGGAAGGTTAGAGACCTTTAATGTAGTATCTTTTAATGTCAGAGGTCTAAACACTCCACAAAAACACTCAAAGGTCCTAGATTACTTACGAAGGAAGAAAATTGACATTGCTCTTTTGCAGGAAACGCACCTTAAACTTGAAGACACCTCCAGAGTTCAAAATAGGTTCTATAAATCAGTTGTGGCCTCTTCAGATGGTACACGTACAAAAGGGGTGATGATATTATCAAGGCGCAACATAAATATTATTGTTGATAAGATGGTAAGAGGAAGGGACGTTTGGCATTCTGCTGTACATCCATTCAAGGCAAAAAAGTTGCATTTGTGAGCATTTATGCACAAACCGTTTTTGAAGCTGACTTTTTCCCCTCAATTACTGCAGAACTTCTAAAGTTAAATGATTATCAACTATATATCGGCTCAGATATGAATGCTGTATTTGATGGCAAAATGGACAAATCCTCTTTATCATGGCAAGTTCTCAGGACTCTGCATCTAAAGCTCTAAGTTGTTTTGTAAAAGATCTCCACCTAGTGGATGTATGGAGAGTGCACAACCCCTTTGTGAAGGACTACACCTATTTTTCCCCTAGGCATAAAAGTTTCAGTCGTATTGATCACATTTCAATTTCCTCTGGCTTGATGTCCACTGTACATTCAGTAGAATTTTTACCCAGACTTCTGTCGGATCACAGCCCAGTGATGTCTTCATTTGAATACGGAAATATAAAAAATAAGGCATCAAGATGGAGGTTTAACTGCACTTTGTTGAAAAATGAAGAATTTATTACTCAAGTGAGGACAAAACTGGCTGAGTTTATTTCTATAAACAAAGACAGTGTTGCAGATATGACTGTAGTCTGGGCCACGGTTAAAGGGTTTATTAGAAATAATGCAATATGGTTTAGTTCCCATCTACATAAAACCAGACTGCAATATATTTCCCGATTGGAACAACAATGTAAGGAGTTAGAAGACACGCTTGAAAAGAACTACACCATGTCTATAGACAACGAGCTTAAAGCCAAAAATTAAATGATTTATTAAGACGCAGGGCAGAATACATGATTCACATAACTAAACACAAGTACTACGCAGAGGGCAGCAGGCCTAGCCATTTACTGGCACTAACACTTAAACGACAAGAAGCCAGGAGGGCTACACCAGCTATTAAATGTGTTAAAAGAGGTGTGGTATCCTCAACAGAGGAAATAAATGAGACATTTAAGGATTATTTTAAAGACCTATATACAGGGGGTGGAAGAAGATATCAGTAGATGGAAACACCTGCCATCGTCAGTACCAGCGCATATAGCGGTGGTTAAGATGAACATCTTGCCCTGCATTAACTTCATCAGCTCAATGGTCCCGTTGGCACCCCCGGCGGGATATTGGAAAAAGCTGGATACCTCATTAAGAAAATACATTTGGAATGGTAAAAAGCCGAGCATAAAATGGTCTGTGCTTCAATACAGGAAATCTGCTGGGGGATGGGCAATTGGGCATGTCCTAATTTCAAACTGTATCACTGGTCATTTGTGTTGAGAAGTCTCAATGTCATGACGGAGGATGATAATACATCTTCCTGGAAAGAATTGGAGCGTGAGTTGTTAACCCCTGAACAATTGAAGGATTTCCTCCTGATGGGTATTTCTACCAGAAAATGTAATCTATACTATGGTCCGATTTTTTCATATTTATTACAGGTGTTTAGAACAGTAGAGAGATTCATAGGATTTAAAAGTAAATGGTGTAAAGCAGCTCCAATATGGAATAACAACCACATTTTGTCAGGGGGGAGACCACTTACTAACAGAAATTGGGAGGAGAAGGGCATTAGGACTCTCCAAGATATTAATGGATCGGTTAACATTCTTGATTTTCAAGATATAGTCTCAAAATATGGTATCGATAGACATTCTCTATTCTTTTATTTCAGAGTGAGATCCGTTTGTAGGGCCTGTAGGGTTCCCTGGGGCACTGAGTTAAAATACCATCCCATTCTTAGCTGGTTACATAGAGCTCCTAAACGAATAGTGTCATATTCATATGATCAATTAAATTCTCAAAAATATATAACCTCGGCAGGAATGAAAGCCTGGAATTGTGATATAACAGATTTGGGGCTAGAATTGGACTGGGAAGCTATTTGGGACAACGTAGCTGGTGCTTCAAAAAATCCGAATCATCAGTATATACATCTTAAGTTTTGTCACAGAGCATATGTAACTCCCAGAATCAGGCACCGAATGGGACTGGCACCTGACCCGTATTGCACATTCTGTGCCCCGGGAACCTTGGGCTCTTTTGGAATGTCCGGGGATTATGGAGTTTTGGGGAAATGTGTTGGGGACTTTAACAGACTTAATGAGAGTACAACTGCCAATGGATCCATTTGTACATCTTTTGAATGATGACTCTAAACTGTTTCTTACTGTAAAGTCACGCAAAATCTGGCTGGCAGGACTTACAGCAGCCAAAAAGATTATAGTCCAACGCTGGAAACCTCCACATGACTTATCCAAAACACACTGGCTAAGGAGCTTCTTGGACATTGCCTATCTAGAATTGTCATCGGCCAGGATTAATCATGCCCAACAGGGCACAATCTCATTCTGGACAAATCTGATATCTAATCTGAAAGATCTACTGACTCGATGATGCTGTGGTTGTGTTGTGTGACTAAGTGGAAGGAGTGTGGGGTGGGAAGGGATGGGGGGATGAAGAGGGGGTAAAGGGAGAGGGGTGGGGGATACTGAGGTTATTTATGTTTATTGTATAATTGAAATGCATATCTGTCTGTATTTAAAAAATCAATAAAAAATGAATAACAAAAAAATAACTATTATAATAAACAAACACATAGAAAAACAAAGAGATAGACCAAAGAAACATCTGGAGGTGGAGTTGATGGACTCCACCTCCCGGTGAAGCACCTTCACGTCTTTCTCTCTCTTCTGGATTCTCTGCTGGATGTTCTGCTGACTCGTATCGAGCTCTTTCTGTCTCTCGGTACGTTCTGCTACAACTGAGATGGTATTGTGACCTTTGTGTTCGTCCATGGAGCACAGAGAGCAGATACACTGCTGATCGGTACGACAGAAAACCTTCATCACCTCGTCGTGACGAGAGCAGATGTTCTCCTGAAGCTCGCTGGAGGCTTTGACCAGCTTGTGTTTCTTAAAGGCAGGAGACTGATAGTGAGGCTGGAGGTGAGTGTCACAGTAAGAGACCAGACACTGAAGACAAGTCTTCACAGCTTTCAGTCTCCTCCCAGTGCAGAAATCACAGGCCACATCTCCAGGTCCAGCGTAGCAGTGATCAGGAGGAACAGCTTGGAGTCCTGCTGATAGATTGATACATTATTATATATTTATCAATCTGATAAACATGTATTTCATTTGTATGTGCCTGTATATACCTTCGTATGTGGTAGCCTATAGGAGCCAGCATGTCTCCGCTGCCTGATAACTATTGTTAAATTACTGACTCTCTGTCTTAACACCAGTGGTGTAAAGGAACTAAAGGAACTTTGAAGTACAATTACTCAAGTACTGTACTTGAGTACAATTTTAAGGTATTTTTGGGTGGTGTAGCCGCCCCTATATGTGAGGTTGGGACATTGACATTTGCTGCACTGTGATTGGCCACCCATTGTACCCCCCTAACCCTGCACTGTGATTGGCCACCCATTGTACCCCCCTAACCCTGCACTGTGATTGGCCACCCATTGTACCCCCCTAACCCTGCACTGTGATTGGCCACCCATTGTAGGCCTACACCCCTAACCCCTACACATTCAATGCGAATCTATACTTTTCTTTAAGTGAGCTTCCATCACTGTGATGACCACTAGCTGCACTGTGATTGGCTGACTCTATTGGCTGACTCTATTTAGCACTGTGATTGGCTAGCGAGACACATGATGACATTAAAAACCTATAAATAGGACTATGCACTTAAAAAAAAAAAAAAAAATTAAGTGAGCTTCAAAAAAAAAAGTTTTGACCACACCGCCCACTTCACACTGGGTGTGATTTTTGGGCGGTGCAACCGCCCCTATAAGTGAGGTTTGGAATTTGCACCCCCCCAACCCCGCGCTGTGATTGGCCACCAGTGTACCCCCCTAACCCTGCACCGTGACTTCAGGACTGTGATTGGCTAGAAACACATGACACATGTAGCCTCGCGTGGCCAGACAATATCACACGACACACTGCGTGGATATTAGTCTGGTCCCTATCAATGATAGATTTTTTTCCAAGTGGCGGTTACAAAAAGATCCAAGCCCGCCCACATTTGGATACTGGGCCCTGATTGGTCCCTCACGACTTCGGAGGGAGAGAAATTAAATCTCTATTGAGGGGGGCCAGACCTAATCTGCCGAGGGCTAAAGTGCAATGCAATTTTGCAAAGGCAGATTCGTCTGGAACCAGGCTATGACACATGTGCATAGCCCTATAAATACGCGCGCGCACACTAAGTGAATCACTTCCGTCACTGTGAGCCCAGTATTAGCCCAGTATTGTGATCAGCTAGCAAGACACTGCGCACTTCACACTGGGTGTGATTTTTTTTTTGTTTATATGTTGAAGGATTTTGACTCATCCTTTTAGACCAAGTGTATGCCTGTACTTGTGCCTCTTGCATTTCTATCTAATAATATTTTCAATCAATCAATCAATCAGACAGACAGACAGACAGACAGACAGACAGACAGACAGACAGACAGACAGACAGACAGTGAGCTGTATTTACATTTATAAGATAACGTATAGCTCTCACCTGTCTTCTTCAGGCTCTCCACCACATCAGCCAACATGATGTTTTTCTTCAGAACAGGTCTTGTGATGAAGGTGTGTCTGCACTGTGGACAGCTGAACCTCCCTCCCTGATCATCCTGGTTCCAGAATCCCTCGATACACCTGCTGCAGTAGCTGTGTCCACAGGGAACTGTCACTGGATCCTTCAGTAGATCCAGACAGATAGAACAACGCAACTGTTCCTGATCCACTTGATCTCCCTGCTGCGCCATCTTAGTACCACTGACTGTCTGTCTGTATGTCTGTCTGTCTGTCTGTCTGTCTGTCTGTGTCTCTGTCTGTCTAACTGACTATCAGACGAGTTTAGTTAGGTTTCATTTCCTCAGAAATCACATGACATGAGAGGTTCTTCCTGGGTGTGTGTGTGTGTGTGTGTGTGTGTGTGTGTGTGTGTGTGTGTGTGTGTGTGTGTGTGTGTGTGTGTGTGTGTGTGTGCGTGCGTGCGTGCGTGCGTGCGTGCGTGCGTGCGTGCGTGCGTGCGTGCGTGCGTGCGTGCGTGCGTGCGTGCGTGCGTGTGCGCGCGCGCGTGTGCGGGTGGGTGTGGTGATTCACAGTGATTCACTGGTAGAAAATGTTTCCACCCCATTCTCAAACATGAGTCAGTATTTTGTGTATACACACACACACACACACACACACACACACACACACACACACACACACAAGAGCCCGTCCAATTATCTAAATGTACCAATGGCATCACACACCAATAGGCTCCGCCCCTCGATAGACCCACACTGTAGCTGTGATCCACAGTCAGTTTGAAAGAAAAGCTGAGAGAGAGCAGAGCTCACAACAGCAGCAAAGAAAGAAAGACAGAGAGAAAGAAAGAAAGAGAGAAAGAAAGAACGAAAGAATGAATGAAAGAAAGAAAGAAAGAAAGAAAGAGAGAGACAGTAGAGTCACACACACACACACGCGCGCACGCACTGGTTCCATCTGTGGTCAGCTGATCTCCGGCACCGTTGGCTGGATCGCAGCCAAACTGTGCAAACACACTCCCTGGATGCCAGAGCAGAACATCTGCCCCACATGTTCCACAGATTTTGTCCAAAGATCACACAAATCATCGGTAAACAGTATCTCTATAGTCACTAAACTAAACCAAACCGGTCTTTCAGATTCACTGATTGTGTAACGCCCGTATGTAAATCATTTTCAAAGAGAGGCGGGCGATTATTTGGGGCGGGCGCAGAAGTTGAGGGGCGGTGAGGCGAGCGGTCGTAGTCCCGCAAAATTGTCGCGCTCGTGCTCGTTTCTGCACACGCACATGGAAGGCAAGAGTCTGTTAAGACCTTTAGAATGTCCTCTAGTTTGTCTCTCATCTTGGACACGGCCACAGTCACATCTTCAAAGTATCTCAGAGGACGGACATTGCTGCTGACTGGGTGTGTAGATTCACTGATCCTTGAGAGGGAGGAGGCGTAACGCTGTAGAAAATGGATGTGATCCTCTGTGAGCGAGAGCTGCTCCAGCTCAGCGTGTCTCCTCCCACCTGATTCGGATGCTATCAATGCATAGAATGGGAGATTATCACGTTCTATCAGACCATTGAATGGGCGAAGTAGGCGACCTACTAGCTACCCCGCGATTTATCAGACCATTCATTGGGCGTAATCAGGAGCTACTGACCTACCGACGGAGATGACTTAAATACTTCAGTTTCGGTTTTGGTTTTGCTTGTTTCGGTTTCGGACCATGACGGAGGCGCGCAGTCTCAGGCGAGCTGGAGCCCCGCGACGGGCCACCGAAGGAGCTAAGGCGACTGAGTTGCCGTCCGGAGCGGTGCGACGCTCGCCTGTGCCTACTCAGCGACGTTCGAGTTATGTACCGATACGGACAGAATCGTAAATATTGTTGTGGGGACTGCTCCGCCTCCGTCGGTAGGTCAGCAGCTCCTGATTACGCCCAATGAATGGTCTGACAAATCGCGGGGTAGACGGTAGCTCGCCTACTTCGCCCATTCAATGGTCTGATAAAACGTGATAATCTCCCATTCAATGCATTGATAGCATTCGAAGCCGGTGCTCCTCCTCAGTTCAGTGACCTCCTGCTCCACACACCTCCTCAGTTCTTCATATATGTTTTTGTTTGTTTCTCCCCCAAACACGGTGCTGAGTGTGCTGCTGTCCGGGGCCAACGGGAGCCAGGGGGGTATTAGCCGACCAGCTTCAAGGGTTCACCCAAGAGCACCATAGCCCACGACATTAAGGATTGATTTGTTGTGAATGCGAAATACCTCGTTGCACGGTGTCGCGTTGTTTACTCCTGCTTGCCGTGTGTTTAATTTTGCTGTGTGCATGTTTAGCCTTAGTCTTTCTTCTTAGTCGTCAGTTTGGGTGAGGGTTAGCTTAGCTTCCCTTAGCTTAGTTCCCCTGTAAATGGTCGACTTTTGCCTGCTTGCCCCCCTTTGAACCCAGATGTAGCACCTTTGTCCCTTGTTGTGAGTCATTTATTGTGGTTGCTTGGGATTTACAACATCCGTTATATATTATAGTATAGTATCCTGTGGCTTTTATGATTGATTGCATTCTCACTGAGTTGATATCTTTTTTAAGTAGCCCTTTAAATAAACAATGGTACTTGAACTGAAATGTCATGTGCTAAACTTAAATAAAACTTCCATATGTTTGGGGGAAAATCCATGTCTCAGTGTCATTAACGAAACTTGCATATTGGGGAACCTGATCTACTAGAGGTATTCATTTATTATAATTTCCCTGATACAAACATCATCAGGGTGGCGTAGTCATACAATATTGTTAAATAGATCCCTTGCTCGACCCAGGTTACATTCAGGTTACATTCGTATAGCACATTTCACAACCAAGGTTTACAAAGTGCTGTACAGAAAATCATAGGCAAACGACGCTGTTGCTATAACAACATGCTATAATAGACACAAAAAGCACCAACAAACACACAGAAAAACAAGTAAGACATAGACCACAGAAACTTCTGGAGGTGGAGTTGATGGACACCTTCACGTCTTTCTCTCTCTCCTGGATTCTCTGCTGGATGTTCTGCTGACTCGTATCGAGCTCTTTCTGTCTCTCGGTACGTTCTGCTACAACTGAGAAGGTATCGTGACCTTTGTGTTCGTCCATGGAGCACAGAGAACAGATACACTGCTGATCGGTACGACAGAAAACCGTCGTCACCTCGTCGTGACGAGAGCAGATGTTCTCCTGAAGCTCGCTGGAGGCTTTGACCAGCTTGTGTTTCTTAAAGGCAGGAGACTGATAGTGAGGCTGGAGGTGAGTGTCACAGTAAGAGACCAGACACTGAAGACAAGTCTTCAGAGCTTTCAGTCTCCTCCCAGTGCAGAAATCACAGGCCACATCTCCAGGTCCAGCGTAGCAGTGATCAGGAGGAACATCTTGGAGTCCTGTTGATAGATTGATACATTATTATGAATCTCAAAACGAACAAACATGGGTAAACTCTCCTTCTAGGGGGAGGTAAATATAATTTCTCGTTTAGAAAGGTGTTCACCCCCCCCCCTCCTTTACTCTGTTCATATAATCATTTATATTTTTGATAATATTGTATTATGGTGTTATTTTTATGCTATGTTGGATGTGGATTTTGTCTCATCCTTTTAGACCAAGTGTATGTACTCGTGCTGTTTGCATTTCTGTCTAATACAATATTCAGACAGACAGACAGACAGACAGACAGACAGACAGACAGACAGACAGACAGACAGACAGACAGTGAGCTGTATTTACAAGAGAACTTAAAGGTCTCACCTGTCTTCTTCAGGCTCTCCACCACATCAGCCAACATGATGTTTTTCTTCAGAACAGGTCTTGTGATGAAGGTGTGTCTGCACTGTGGACAGCTGAACCTCCCTCTCTGATCATCCTGGTTCCAGAATCCCTCGATACACCTCCTGCAGTAGCTGTGTCCACAGGGAACAGTCACTGGATCCTTCAGTAGATCCAGACAGATAGAACAACGCAACTGATCCACTTCATCTCCCTGCTGCGCCATGTTAGTACCACTGTCTGTCTGTCGAGTTTAGTTAGGTTTAATTTCCTCAGAAATCACATGACTTGGGAGGTTCTGTGTGTGTGTGTGTGTGTGTGTGTGTGTGTGTGCGTGCGTGCGTGCGTTTGTGGATGGTGAGTCACAGTGATTCACTGGTAGAAAACAGGCCATCCCATTATCTAAATGTACCAATGGCATCACACACCAATAAGCTCCGCCCCTCAATAGACCCACACTGTAGCTGTGATCCACAGTCAGTTTGAAAGAAAAGCTGAGAGAGAGCAGAGCTAAGGAAGGAAGAAGGAAGAAGAAAGAAAAAAAAGAAAGAAAGAAAGAGTAGAGGCACAAACACACACACACACACACACACACACACACACACACACACACACACACACACACACACACACACACACACACACACACACACACACACACACACACACACACACACACACACACACACTTCACAATACACACCACTAAAATAAAATAATAAACACATCATAGTAATTACAATTAAAAGCTCAGAGCCTGTTCTACAAGATACATCATAACGTTAAGATACCCATGTACCTGTCAGAGTACTTCATAAGATACCCATGTACCTGTCAGAGTACTTCATAAGATACCCATGTACCTGTCAGAGTACTTCATAAGATACCCATGTACCTGTCAGAGTACTTCATAAGATACCCATGTACCTGTCAGAGTACTTCATAAGATACCCATGTACCTGTCAGAGTAAGGTAAGGTAAGGTAAGGTAAACTTTATTGTCCCGAAGGAAATTTGGTTTGGGCTTTAACCCCAGCTGCAGCCACACATAAAACAATGACAAATACAAAATACAAAATACAAAGTACATAACAGGGGGGGGGGGGACAACATTACACAAGTGCACAGATAGTGATCGGTCTACTCTTAATGGTCACTGCAGGGCCTCATTTAGCATTTTAGTTGCCACAGGAACAAACGATTTTTTTGAATCGTACATAATTCCATCTAGGTTCGCTATACCTTCTCCCAGAGGGCAGCATTACAAACTGTCCATGTAGAACATGGGTAGCATCACTGACTATTTTCTGAGCTTGTCTTAGCGTGGCCTGCTCGTAAATAGACTGCAGAGAGGGGAGTTGTCTTACTCCTATGATTTTCCCTGCAGTCTGCACCAATCGGAGCAATTTGGACCTCAGTTGCACTGAGAGGTTGCCAAACCAAACTGTGATGCCAAATCTGACCAGGCTTTCCAAGACCGCTCGGTAGAACACTAACATAAACTTTTGGTCAACACCATGAACCCTGAGACGGCGGAGGAAATGCAGTCTTTGCTGAACTTTACTACAGAGACTGTCCACATGTGTATTCCACGTTAGCGAGTTGTCAATGCTAATGCCCAAGTATTTATATGAGGAGACCTGTGAGATGGTCGAGTCATGGATGACCACAGGCCTGTGGTCACCGATACTCCTAGGGTCGAACACCATCTCCTGTGTCTTCCTCACATTGAGAACAAGGTGGTTGTCATCGCACCATGCTACAAACCTCTCAACCTCTGAAAAATAGGTAGCTAAATCTCTATCCTTACCTAGTAGGGATAAGATGGCAGTGTCGTCCGAGAATTTAATAATGTAATTATTCGGGTTACCGCTTCTGCACTCATTTGTGTATAAGGTGAATAGGACAGGTGAGCTGACGCAGCCCTGCGGTGCTCCAGCACTCAAGGTTCTGGGCTCTGACATGGTACCATTCACACTGACCCTTTGTGTACGTTCAGTTAGAAAATAATAATACCACCTGATAATAAGGGGGTGGACATTAAGGTCCCTCAACCTCTTAATTAAGAGATGTGGCTGTATTGTATTAAAAGCTGAACTGAAATCTACCAGAAGAAGGCGTGCATAAGCAGTATTCTTTCCTACGTTATTTTCTAAGTGTTTCAAAAGGAAATAATCCAAGGCCAGAACTGCATCCTATGCCTCTGTTACTCCTGTACTCCTGAAAGGTGTCCAATGAACAATCAACTGCTGCCTTCAGTAAACTGATAATGATTGTCTCAAAACACTTCATAATCACTGAGGTCAAAGCGACTGGGCGATAGTCATTATTTTCCTTGAAGCATGTTTTTTTGGGAACAGGGATTATAATAGAGTCTTTCCAGGTGGACGGAACAGTACATGAGTCCAGTGACTTTTGGTAGATGGGACACCAAGCCTCTGCAAGTTCCTGACTGCATGAGTGCAGCAGCCGGCCACATATTCCATCTGGACCTGAGGCCTTCCGGGGACATGTGTGTGCAAACATCTTCTGGACTTCATAGTAATTCCCAGATCACTGTGTGTAGGTACAGACTCAAGGGCAGCTATTTTCTCCTGCAGGAAATCAGCTGTTTCAAATCTTGCATTAAAGTTGTTTAGTTCATTGGCCTTTTCCTTTTCATTCGAAACACTAAGGCCCTTCTTTGCTGGAGCCATGTTGGTCATGGCCTTCATAGATTCCCACATTTTTTTGGAATTGGAAGAGGAGCAATATGCCTCAAACTTCTCCTTCTCTTTCCGTTTAGCATCCCCAATTTGTTTGATTGATCTCTTTCTGGATATTCCTCATAGTTACCAGGTCTCCACTTTTAAACGCTCTATGTTTCTTAACCAGGCACTCTTTAATTTCCCTTGAGATGTAGGGTTTATTATTAGGGTACATGGTACCCTAATAAATACTTCATAAGATACCCATGTACCTGTCAGAGTACTTCATAAGATACCCATGTACCTGTCAGAGTACTTCATAAGATACCCATGTACCTGTCAGAGTACTTGCACAATCACAACACCAGAGGGAGCTCCACTGATCACGTCCAGCCCAGATTTGGCACAAACAGCTTGTAGATCAGCTATTTTGGTGTATACAAATATGAAATATGTCTTTATATATTTCAGTTATGTGTCATATCTGCCCCGTGTAATGCTTGATTAGGACGCCTAAAAGGCTTCATATGTTCCAATGCTCAATGGCCAAACACACAGTGAAATCGTTAATCGCAATTATTTGAGTGACAATTAAAGTCATCGACTTAACTCCCCGGACCTCACTTTGTGAACCAATAGATTAAACTTAACTCCCCGGACCTCACTTTGAGAACCAATAGATTAAACTTAACTCCCCGGACCTCACTTTGAGAACCAATAGATTAAACTTAACTCCCCGGACCTCACTTTGAGAACCAATAGATTAAACTTAACTCCCAGGACCTCACTTTGAGAACCAATAGACTAAACAACAATATATATATATAGATATATATATATAGAGAGAGAGAGAGAGAGAGAGAGAGAGAGAGAGAGAGAGAGAGAGAGAGAGAGAGAGAGAGAGAGAGAGAGAGATCTGAAGTGGTTTTGTAATACTAATCAAAATCTACAAAGTAACTAGTAATTTAAGTTGTCAAATAATAACATTGCAGTAAAAAGTACAATATTTGCCTCTGAGATGTAGTGGAGTAGAAGTACAAATTATTGAAAATTGGAAATATTCCAGTAAAGTAGTACAGTACTTGAGTAAATGTACTTCGTACTACTTTACACCATATTATACTGAATACAACAACACCACATCACACAGCATCTCAGGCTGGTCTTGTGGATCTAACTAAATACATTTTAATTGTCAAACCTCTCCATTCAAGTGTGTCCGACTTGGCAGAGCAAGACGTGGATCATGTGTGTTATGAACAATGGCACTGACTCGTTCTGCCATTCAGTTGATTTACTGAATAGCCTGTCACCGTCATTTGATGAATATATGCTCTCTGTCGGGTGGAATCCTCACATGTTCCAAAACTGATGCTTTCCAGGATTCAAATTCAAAACGGTCAGAAGTAGCAGATCTACAAGCTCAAAACCAGGGGTGGAAAAAGTACTCAAATGTTTTACTTAAGTAAAAGTATCAATACTGCAATGTAGATGTACTCCATAATGGAGTCTCCATTACACGTAAAAGTACTTATAATAAAACATGTAATTGAGTAAAAGTAAAAAAGTATTGGTATCAAAATGTACTTAAAGTACCAAAAGTAAAAGTACTAAAATATTTGAAAATAGCAGATCTAGAAGCTCACACCGATGCGACGCGTTGTGAGCTTGTAGATCGGCTATTTTCAAATAGCCTAGGTATAAAATAGGGCTGAAGTGGATGTATGTTTTATAATATAATGATTTATATTTGCAAAGTATACTAATAACTAAAGTTTTCAAATCATTGTAGTGGAGTAAAAGTACAAACCTCTGAGATGTAGTGGAGTAGAAGTAGAAGTAGAAGTACTGAAAATTGGAAATACTCAAGTAAAGTAAAGAAAATACCTAAAAACTCACATGTTCCAAAACTGTTGCTTTCCATGTTTCAAATTCAAGACGGTCAAAAATAGCAGATCTACAAGCTCCAAACGCTTCGCTTGTAGATCTGCTGCTTTTGATGCTGTAGTGTGATGCTGTAGTGTGATCAAGTAGGGGTGCAGAGTTAGTTAACCCTGTGTTGGTGTATTAATATTATTAATATTAACATGAGTATTAATATTCTCAGGCATCAGGATACCCATCAAAGTACAACCAGTGGACCAGATGGATGGAGATGAAAGTCACAGATTTATTTTAGCAGAACATTACAAGCAATGGCAGTGGGACATTTTTATTCAAAGATTTGCACACATTTTCACGATTTTTCCAAAAAATAGCAGATCTGCAAGCTCATAGCGCGGCAGAAAGTGACACGCTATGAGCTTGTAGATCTGCTATTTTTTTTAATATATGTTCTTTTGGCTTTTTCTGCCTTTATCCTACTATAATTCTAGTAACCTCTGTCTGTAGTGGTGAGTAGGTGAGTATGTGAGTATGTGAAGCTACCCGGTTCTCCTCAGTGGCTGGAGCAATTGCTCTGATTTTGCACACAGCCATTGACCATTACCATGTGAACTTAACTGTGAAGCCCGTTTTTCAATTTCATCAAATCTCAGCTTCTTATTAGCGTTTTAGTGTAAAACACTGTCGCCATGGTTACGGGCCTGCCCAGCTATGGGACGAACTGCCTCCCGGGTTGCCAGATCATGTGCGCATATCCCCCCACGGATGCGTCGACCGAGTATGGTCTAGTTAATAGAATACATGTAGACTGACAGGAAACGGGGAGAGAGAGATGGGGAGTGACACGCAGCAAAGGCCGTCGGGGTCGGGATTCGAACCTGCGACACGCTGTGAGGACCGCTACGCCAGCCGTCCGGGCCATATCTGCTATTTTTTTTTTTTTATCAGAATCATAACAAGATAAATGGTACCAAGAAGGTGTATGAATACAAGAGGAGAACAACATATTAATATAGATTATTAACCACTTTAAGACCCTGTTATACTTCATCATACAAAGCAAAAAATAGCTGATCTACAAGCTCACAAAGCAGGCTGAGAGAAAAACAATAAAACAATTAAGAAACGATTCTGGACTCGTGACATGAGGGACAGAACAGAAGTGTGATCTACTTGAGGTCACACAACTCAGCAGTGGATCCAGATGAAAATGGATTAAGACTAAATCCAGCATGGAGGTTGTGTGTGAACGTGGTGTGGACTGTGTGGAGGAGAGTCATGGTGTCAGACACACGGTAGAAGGACAGAGTACCTGCACTGTGGTCCAGATACACTCCTACTCTGGAGGACACACGGCCTGGGATGTCAGTATCAATGCCTCTGTGTGTGAAACTATAACCTTGTTTGGTACACTGTAAAGACCATGATTTATCATTGCATCCAAATCCACATTCTTCACCAAACCCTGTTCTGCTGATATCTTTATATGAGACTGCTATATAAACCCAGTTTCCACTCCACTCTACCTCCCAGTAAAGGCGTCCAGTCAGACTCTCTCTACTCAGAACCTGTTCCCATACAGTGAATCTCTCTGGGTGAACAGGATATGATTGTGGTTTGTCCATCCGTGTTACTTTTCTGTTCCCTTTAGACAGAGACAGGTCTTGATGAGCTGTGTTTGGATCCAGTGTGATTGGACGTGAATATTGTAAGAAGTCAGCTCTGGTCTTGGGTTCTGCTGGTGTTGACAGTGAAACATCCACTCTGTTCACTGTCTCTGGGAAGTTTGTCCCTTCCTCTGTAAAGGTCATTTCAGTCAGGAAGCGGCCGACGCCCCTATGTAAATCATTTTCAAAGAGAGGCGGGCAATTATTTAGGACGAGCGCAGAAGTTGAGGGGTGGTGAGCCGAGCGGGCGAGGTCCCGTGAAATTCTTGCACTCGTGCTCGTTTGTGCACACACACGCGGGTGGCAAGAGTCTGTTAAGACCTTTAGAATGTCCTCTAGTTTGTCTCTCATCTTGGACACGGCCACGGTCACATCTTCAAAGTATCTCAGAGGACGGACATTGCTGCTGACTGGGTGTGTAGATTCACTGATCGTTGAGAGGTAGAAGGTGTAGCGCTGTAGAAAATGGATGTGATCCTCTGTGAGCGAGAGCTTCTCCAGCTCAGCGTGTCTCCTGCTCAGTTCAGTGACCTCCTGCTCCACACGCCTCCTCAGTTCTTCAGCACGACTCACTTCACGTTCCTGCTGCTCTATGACCAGCTCCCTCACCTCAGATCGTCTTCTCTCCATGGAAGAGATGTGCTCAGTAAAGATGGTGTCACTGTCCTCCACTGCTCTGTCAGCACAGTGGTTGATGGACTCCACCTCCTGATGAAGCACCTTCACGTCTTTCTCTCTCTCCTGGATTCTCTGCTGGATGTTCTGCTGACTCGTATCGAGCTCTTTCTGTCTCTCGGTACGTTCTGCTGCAGCTGAGATGGTATCGTGACCTTTGTGTTCTTCCACGGAGCACAGAGAGCAGATACACTGCTGATCGGTACGACAGAAAAGCTCACTCAACTTGTTGTGACGAGAGCAGATGTTCTCCTGAAGCTCGCTGGAGGCTTTGACCAGCTTGTGTTTCTTAAAGGCAGGAGACTGATAGTGAGGCTGGAGGTGAGTGTCACAGTAAGAGACCAGACACTGAAGACAAGTCTTCACAGCTTTCAGTCTCGTCCCAGTGCAGAAATCACAGGCCACATCTCCAGGTCCAGCGTAGCAATGATCAGGAGGAACAGCTTGGAGTCCTGTTGATAGATTGATACATAATATTATGTATTTATCAATCTGATAAAAATGTATATCATTTGTATGTGTGCCTGAGAGAGAGAGAGAGAGAGAGAGATTATTATGTATTTATCAATCTGATAAAAATGTATTTAATTTGTAGGTAGAGAGAGAGAAGTAGAGAGAAGCTGTGACCTCATGTCACAGCTCTGATGGACAATAATTAAATAATCCTTTTGCAAACAATAGCCATGTTCTGTTCGTTTGTCAATGATCCAAATGGGAAGTTTATTTCAGCAGTTAAAAAGTGACAGTTTGACATTGTTTGCGCCTGTTTCTGAATTTAATTGCCCTCACCTGTTGTGCTAATGTGTGCGCACCAGGGCAGATCTTCGCCGGGCCAGGTTGACCTACCCTAGGCCCATGAAATTCATAGGCAGTCATAGTAGCCAATTAGAATTAAATATGCTAAAAACGGACTCATATACTGATACAGAACCAAGGTCAAGGTCAAGGTCTTTATTAGTGTCCCAAAAGGGCAAATAGTTTTACAGCCGGAGTAGTGGTTTAAAACATACACAGAATACAGGACAACAAAACAAACGCCATAGCATAAAACATAAGTCTGGGCGCATCTAGTGCAAGATCTGAGACAAAGGACTACATTCAGAGGTATACATCAGAGATATAAAGTGCCGGGCATAAAGTGCTTGTTTCATCCTCGTCATCATCATCATTATCAAAGTGCAAGAGATAAAGATAAAGTGCAAGAGATATAAAGTGCAAGAGATATAAAGTGCCGGTCATAAAGTGCTTGTTTCATCATCATCTCAACATCCTCATCATCATCAAAGTGCAAGAGATAAAGTGCAAGAGATACAACAAAAGGCTACATTCAGAAATGTAAAGTGCCGGTCAACAAGTGCTTCTTTCATCATCATCATCGTCATCATTATCACAGTAACATTACCCTTTACCTGTTACTAGCAGCATTGATTGCTCGAATTGAAGCAGGAATAAAGGAATACTTGAATCTGTTATTTTTGACACCGGGGGCACCCAGACGACGGCCAGAAGGCAACAACCTATATGCTGGCTCGAGTGGGTGGGCTCTGTCTTGTTGAATGGACCTGGCCTTCTTGATTAGCTGTCTGTTATAGAATGGGTCTAGGCTCTCCAGCTGGATGCCAGTAATTTTGGAGGCGGTTTTGACTATTCTTCCCACCATATAGGCAATATACTGTATTGTCGCAGTAGAACAACTGTTCCTTTTTTATTATTATTATTATTTTAAAACAATTTAAAATGGGGAAAATAGCCAATCTACAAGCAATAATTATTAATAATTAAGACATACTACATTTTAAATAGTGAAACATCAACTAAAGTCATTATTAGTGCAAGTTCAATCACATCACATTTGAATGAAAATAACTTGTGGGGAAAATACATAAAATCTCTAATCTGTAAATCTAATGTGATTAATGTGACGTATAGAGACACACGGCCGGAAGCGGAAGGCCTACAAAGTCACGCCCACTTTTGACACAGCACCGCCACTCGAGGTCCGTTAGAACGATGAACTGCAGCTCTCAATGCAATCTCTATGAGGCATTGTAAAATACCGTAATTTCACTGGTTAACTACTGAAGCTGTAGCGATTTCTTTTGTGTTCTAATAAAGTGTCCCATTTGTTTAATTTATGCTTTTTAATGTCCCATATCTGCCATCTCGATATACTACCCGCAATATACTATAATATACTCCATCAGTATGTCAAAACCACTAGCATTGGAGATCTAGAGTTTAAGTGGTCGCATGGTATATACGTCACGGACGCATCCCTTGAGGTTTTCAATACCCAGAAAACTGGCGAAAGTGGCCGTTTAAGATGTTTTGGTCATTATCTCTGGAACAGAAGGTCCAATCTGCTCAGTTCAAAGCTTTTCGGGTTATTTGTTTTTTTTAGGGGAGGCGAGATCTTAGTGGGGCAGGCGACCGCCTGTCCTGCCTCTACGGTACGCCACTGGTCGGCGCTCGGCGCTCGGCGCTCGTAAAGACAGTGATGTCACTGAAATGTGACAACTTGTCTGTCTGCCGTCTACCTTCTGCTGTGTTAACATTATGGGTAACTTGTTAAAGTGGCAAATTAAATATGAAACACATCAACTATTAAGAAAACAAGAAGATATGTTGACAAAGACACTCCATACATTTGGAAACATATTTTTATTTAAATCAATATCGTTTTCAGTTAATGTAGGATAATTTTAAAAGTAGGCTAACTCTTATATCCTCTCATAGGGAATTCATTGGCAGGTGCAGTTCATCGTTCTAACGGACCTCGAGTAGCGGCGCTGTGTCAAAAGTGGGCGTGAATTTGTAAGCCTTCCGCTTCCGGCCGTGTGTCTCTATTAAGCGTGCCAACGCGTCGTCACCACGGGGGGCGTTGGCATTGGGCGTGGCATTGGGCAATGTTAAGTCAACCTGGTTTTTACCCCTCAAAGATGTCCGCCGCTACCAAAAGACACTTGTTGACGCCCCTTTCAGGGATTTTGGCACGCTCTATAGGGATCACATTAATCAGTGAAGTCCAGGGCTGAATGTGACAAGAGTTGAGACCAATAGGCTACGACTTTGTACAAATATTGGTAATTTGCCAATACATTATTTTGTGAAATACATGGGTTATATTTCACAAATAGTTATACTATTCTTGTACTATATTAGAATTAAATCATCCTTAACCTTCAAGTTAAATTCATTATTTCTGTGGACTTAAAAATCATGGTTTTATTTGATGGCCTTCCTGCCCTGGCATTTGGCCTTTGTGCACTCCAAAATTTGACAACACCAAAGGCCAAGTGGCCTTCCCCTAAAATGATGAAATTCCAGGACTGCTGATAACTATTGTTGTTGTTACCGTTTATCTGCATTAACACCAATCTGTGTCAGACTGTGTGTGTAACATATTTTTTCCCCTAAAGATAGCCTGCCACACGGCCTTGTTGTTATAAATATTGTGCATAAGTGAACCGACCTATTGAACAAACTTCTCCTTCTACAGTACTGCCACCCAAGTGTGGAATGCCTTGACTCCATCCCTTAAAAAATGGGGATCACTGGCATCCTTTAAAATAGGCCTGAAAATCCACCTTTCAGGAGGCCAGAAGGGAGGTCACTTCAAATATCACTTCTTAGAAAGGTGTTCACCCCCCCCCCCCCCCCCCCCTCCTTTACTCTGTATATAGTCATTTATATTTTTGATAATATTGGATTCATCCTTTTAGACCAAGTGTATCACTGTACTCGTGCCGTTTGCATTTCTGTCTAATAAAATATTCAATCAATCAATCAATCAGACAGACAGACAGACAGACAGACAGACAGACAGACAGACAGACAGACAGACAGACAGACAGACAGACAGTGAGATGTATTTACAAGAGAACGTATAGCTCTCACCTGTCTTCTTCAGGCTCTCCACCACATCAGACAACATGATGTTTTTCTTCAGAACAGGTCTTGTGATGAAGGTGTGTCTGCACTGTGGACAGCTGAACCTCCCTCTCTGATCATCCTGGTTCCAGAATCCCTCGATACACCTCTTGCAGTAGCTGTGTCCACAGGGAACAGTCACTGGATCCTTCAGTAGATCCAGACAGATAGAACAACGCAACTGTTCCTGATCCACTTGATCTCCCTGCTGCGCCATCTTAGTACCACTGACTGTCTGTCTGTCTGTCCAACTGACTATCAGACGAGTTTAGTTAGGTTTAATTTCCTCAGAAATCACATGATATGGGAGGTTCTTCCTGGGTGTGTGTGTGTGTGTGTGTGTGTGTGTGTGTGTGTGTGTGTGTGTGTGTGTGTGTGTGTGTGTGTGTGTGTGTGTGTGTGTGTGTGTGTGTGTGTGTGTGTGGTGATTCACAGTGATCCACTGGTAGAAAATGTTTCCACCCCATTATCAAACACTAGAGTTTCGGGGGGCTACGCCCCCCTCAACCCCAGCCGCGCACGGGGCCCAGCGTGGGTGCGTGTATATTGGGGTACCCAAATCGCCGGAGTAAAAGTGTCCAAAAGGAAAAAAAAAAAAAAAAAAAAAAAAATTGGAAAAAATGTTAACACATTGAACGCCAGAGGTTAATCTCATAATGTACCTACCAGTGCCAAGCTCTTTTTGTTGTTTTTTTGTTTTTTTCATGTCGTCATAGCCCCCGCTAAATCCGTTTAAAATCCGCGTTCATTTGGTTCGACACAAACACGGGATCCGTGAAAAAGAAAAACAAAAAACTCCGAGCCGATCCGTGCCGCCATTTTGAAGTTACAGGCGAGAACGTTAGACAGGACGATGCGGTGAGGAAAACCACAAGGGAGATAAATCCATTCTAAGCTGACGCCCAGACAGGAAACGGATGCGAGCGAAAAAAACGGAACCAGTTTTATTCCGTTTCCGGTCGGCCCCGGAACCGGAAATGGGTCGAAAAAAATTCCGGAATGTGCACTTTTTCGGGAAATGCGAGTCGCGTAGATCTACGCGACTGGCACACTGCGGCTTTAAATCGTTTGGCGTAGATCTACGCGATTGGCACGCGATGTGTTGTACAGTGATTGTTACTTTGGTGGTCCGCGGACCCCCTGGTGGTCCGGCGACCCCTGTGAGTGTTGGGACCCCCGGGGACCCCCCTGGAACATGGCGGACCCCTTCGGCAGTTTTTTTTTTTTTCATGCACGGTTTGCTTGTTTCTGTCGCTTGTTTTTTAAAACCTGGCAGCAAACTTGGCAACCCGACTGACATCACTGACCTATCCTTGGTATTTGTACTTCCGGGTTGCATAATGATGACATCACTGGCGAGTCCTGTGGTGTCATGAACCTAGGCAGGTTTGTTTACCACATTAGCCTGGGCAGCGTGCTGTGCTGTGGCCGACTGGCCGTGGCTGTTTGTTTGTGTGTTTGGGATGAACATGGCACGTGAAGGACGGACATATTGTGATCGAGACATGAGTGAAGTGAAAGTAACGGCCTGGGTGGAACAAAGGAGGTACGTAAGAAGGGGGGGGGGGGTTGAAGCAAAGGAGCTGTGTGTGTGGTGTTGTGGAGGACATGGGCAGAGTGCAATGGCGGCCGCTCGTGTTGTTTCGGCGAAATCCGTCGCCGTGCGGTGTCGGTGGTGTGCACGGTAAACGGTACGAAGCTGCCTCCCCTTCCGTTTTGTCCGACATTTGGTGAGTAGAATTAATTATGTTGCGCGGTGGAAAAGGTGTAGTGAGCAATGAGATGTCCCCTACGCGACGCGTAAATTCAGCGCGGCCGCCGTGGCGAGTGAGTTGGCGACATGTGGTCTGGCGGTGCGTTGTTTATTCGATAACAGAGCTGTGGGGTGTCGCACCGAGGGTGCGGAAGTCGCTCGCCATTTATATAGTTAGATGAGTCAGTATTTTGTGTATACGCGCGCGCACGCACGCACGCACGCACGCACACACACACACACACACACACACACACACACACACACACACACACACACACACACACACACACACACACACACACACACACACACACACACACACACACACACACACACACACACACACACACACAGCCATCCCATTATCTAAATGTACCACTGGCATCACACACCAATAGGCTCCGCCCCTCGATAGACCCACACTGTAGCTGTGATCCACAGTCAGTTTGAAAGAAAAGCTGAGAGAGAGCAGAGCTCACAACACCAGCAAAGAAAGAAAGAAAGAAAGAGGGAGGGAGAGAGAGAGGCAGGCAGGCAGACAGACAGACAGAAGGAAAGAAGGAAAGAAAGCAAAAAATAAGAGAGGCACACACACATTCCGTCTGTGGTTACAGATTTTGTCCAAACATCACACAAATCATCGGTACACAGTATCTCTATAGTCATTAAACCCCTCTCTCTCTCTCTCTCTCTCTCTCTCTCTCTCTCTCTCTCTCTCTCTCTCTCTCTCTCTCTCTCTCTCTCTCTCTCTCTCTCTCTCTCTCTCTCTCTCTCTCTCTCTCTCTCTCTCTCTCTCTCTCTCTCTCTCTCTCTCTCTCAGGGTTTAGAGCAGGGGTCTTCAGGCCAAGGACCCATTAGCTGAGAGAGAGATGAAGCAGGGACCCCCTCTACATATTGTATAAAATTGTGTTGCAGATTAAAATTCTTCATAGATAGCTTCATATACTGTATTTTCCTCTGTGCTGAAAATAGCCGATCTACAAGCTTGTGAGCTTGTACTGTAGAGCTGCTATTTTCTGCGAATGTTACCCTCAGAATAGGGATTCTAAAGTTATTCAAGTTGTTCATGTAAAAAATAAGTTCCTATCACACAAAGATTTGCCGGACCCCCTGTAGTAACTCTGAGGACCCCCTAGGGGTCCCGGACCCCCTGTTGAAGACCCCTGGTTTAGAGTGTTCACGGTTTAGGCCTTTCTTATTTACATTAATTGTGTCAACAATATAGCATCATGTGACAGCCAAACATTGAACTTCATTCCCGTACAGGTCAATGTGTATTTACCTCAAAGTAACTGCTGAAGGACGCGAGTACAACTCTATGACAGGGGTACTCCTGTCCCCCACAACACAGAGTCACATCACACAGTTCCTTTTTCAGCCTAAGACTGTTTAGACGCTCTAGGACCTTGGCGGCATGCGTGGAATCCCCAATGACAACGTCCATGTCTCCTTTCTGTAGCCTATGAGACAGTAGGAGGGGAAGCAATGAACTGTCAGCAATTGGTTGGCATGTCATCTTAAAATTAACAGAATATACTCATGGAGAGAAATGACAGTGTGACAACATCACATTAACAGGTCAAATAACTATATGGACCTTGCTTTAACGAGCTGAAAATGGTTTAAAGATGTATTCAAATTAACAAGACAAGTTATAGAATTATTCATAGGGTTGCAAAGGGTTTGATTTCTGGATTTATTTATGCATTTTTACTGTATGTTACTGAAAGCCAGTACAGCCACCACATAAAACAAACAAAACACACAAACGTATAGATGGCTTTGAATAACACTAACCCTGCAACACAACATGTGCAATAACCTCACAGTGTCTAGACCCATCATAGCTTTGCACGCACAAGAAAAGGAACATACACAACTGCAATGAAAGCAAAATCCAAGTTTGAGATGTCAAACAGGTCTGGACGACACCAAAGGCCTTCATTAACTGTCTGGCAGCTGCACAGTGTCAGATCCCTAAAAGCTAGGCCCCTCCCACTGGACCATACCATTCTTAATTGAATCCTCAATAACAAACAAAACAGTTTATTCCCATGACCAAAACATTACAATTACATCTAAATGCATATCTATTTCATTGGATCAAATCCACAGGAAGTGGAAAACACACAGCCTATAGGAAACAGGTGAATATAGAAAAGAAGGTACGAGCCTTATTAATGCATGCACGCGCACACACAAAGGAGCAGACATGGTTGTTTATATATTCTTATGTATCTAAGTTGTTAACAGTCATACAAGACAAATCAAAAAATGTTTCCAAAAACAACAGCATGTAATGACAGTCATGTTTAAAGGGGAGAAACCTCTTATCTCCATAGTTCATCATCATACTAGAGTGTCACATTAAAGTATCGAAACAGCAGATCTACAAGCAAAAAAAAAAGCTTGTAGAGCTTGTTAGATCTGCAATTTTTGAATCTATTTTTTTTATTTTTTAACTCTGATACAGTAACATGTTTTGGACATACTGTATGAGGGTTTCCACCCGACAGTGAAGATATTGTACTTACATTTTAACGTTTTGCTTCAGTAGACCTCATTTTGCTAATTGTCATGTTTTTATATCAGCATGCAGGTTACTGTCATTTTGACCTGATTCGTCATCTTTGCAGCCTAAAGGCCCCTATAGGATTATGTCTGGTCAGAACTGATTGAGGCCCACTTTACACACTTTAACATTAAGACCTGCAGGGACGTGCACAGATAGACTCTAGGTGGCGCTAGAGCACCTGCCCTTTGCCCTCTTGACCAGAAGTGCCCTTTTGAAAAAAGAAAAAAATATATTTATATATATATATATATATATTTTTTTTTCCTTTTTTTTTTTTTCAGTTTACAGCAGGGGTCTTCAATGCTGCTGGATCCACAGAAACCTGCTGCCTTGAACAACACTGTAAACTAACAGAGAGGAATAGAAAACAATGAGTCCATCTACACAGAGAAGTTGACATTACATCTTCCAAGACACACACACACACACACACACACACACACACACACACACACACACACACACACACACACACACACACACACACACACACACACACACACACACACACAATGTCTTACCTGATAGGAACAGAGGTAGAAGTATGGACACATTCTAGATGTCAACAGACTGTAGAGAGAAGACAGGCTGACTGACCTGCAGACAGACAGACAGACAGACAAAAAACGACTTACTTAGTATATTTACTCATACACTTACTTATAATGTTTACTTTTTACTTGAGTAAATGTACAGTTACTTTACACCAATGCCCGGTGCCTAGTACAAAGACATAAGGTCAGGTCAAAGGTCTCTCTCTCTCTCTCTCTCTCTCTCTCTCTCTCTCTCTCTCTCTCTCTCTCTCTCTCTCTCTCTCTCTCTCTCTCTCTCTCTCTCTCTCTGATTTAATCCCTGTATGTAAACTGTTGCTTTACTCTGTGTGTCTCAGAATGCATTCTCTGAATAAACCAATGTATTCAACTCCCTAATAGAACATAATAGACTAGTTCATACTGCCAGTGGTCAGTAGAGGGCAGTGCAGTCTTCATGTTGTGTGAGCAGCAGAGCAGTAGCAGAGAGACACAGTCAATGTTGAAAGTATCTCCAGTTATTACATTATTAAAACCTGAGAACTGTGATTACTCATTCTGACTGGTTATCACTTAACGTTGCAGTAGGGGATCACTTTGATGTGTGAACAATAATCTCTGATGTTACTTTGATTTGGTAGGTAATTGTTAACTGCACACAGCTGAGATGTCAACATCCAGAAAGTCTGCCTCTGCAAAGTGAGCTGTTCTCTAAAACTAGTCTCATTAAACAGTGGTGGAAAGTATCTAAGTACATTTACTTAAGTTTTTTTTTTTTCAATTTTGAGGTATTTGTACTTGACTTGAGTATTTCCAATTTCCAATACTTTTACTTCTACTCCACTACATCTCAGAGGCAAATATTGTACTTTTACTCCACTACAATTATTTGAAAACTTTAGCTACTAGTTACTTTTCAGATATAAACTATGATATAATGAAACATACATTAACCACTTCAGCCCTATTTTATACATAGCTCACAACGCGTCGACGTGTTGTGAGCTTGTAGATCTGCTATTTTCAAATATTTAGTACTTTTATTTTTGATACTTTAAGTACATTTTGATGCCAATACTTTTATACTTTTACTCAAGTAAATTTTTTATTTTGGATTTTTACTTGTAACGGAGTATTTCTATATTGCAGTATTGGTACTTTTACTTAAGTAAAGAATTTGAGTACTTTATCCACCACTGTCTCATATCACCCTGAAGAGCCTGATTGGGACGGTACCTCATGAGCAGTCACCTTCATTTCAGACCTGTATGCTTGCTCCATCAGTGACAAAGAGCTGTTTAAGCTGTCAGGCCTCCAAGGCCTGCTGGCAGAAGAGATGGCTGTGATGGCGTTATGGAAGGGCTGTATGGAGTTAAGGTGGTTCAGGCATCTAGTACGGATGCCTCCTGAGGGTCTCCCCAGGTTCTTGGTCCACGTCCCACTGGGAGGAGACCCCCTGGCGGACAAAAGGACCAGATGCTGGCCATGGGAATGCCTCAGGATCCCCTAGATGTAGTTAATGTGGCCGAGGTAAGGGAAGTCTGGGATTCTGATTTTGTCTGCTCATTTCTTAGTGTCATCACTTCCAATTTCACTTGTTTAATCTATATCCTGATTGAGTTCACTGCCCTGGTTGGATAAAATTGGAAATTAAACTGAAACGAAAATGCATTTTCTGTTTAATAAAGAGGTGGAGAGACAAGGAGACCCCTGTTACTGAACAAACACTCTATAGCAATGATTAGCCTACTAACAGAATATAGAGCTATTTAACGCTTATTTTAACCAATGCAAATCACTTACCCTACCTTTAAGTGTGTGTGTGTGTGTGTGTGTGTGTGTGTGTGTGTGTGTGTGTGTGTGTGTGTGTGTGTGTGTGTGTGTGTGTGTGTGTGTGTGTGTGTGTGTGTGTGTGTGTGTGTGTGTGTGTGTCTCACATGTGGGGGTCTCACATGTGGGGGTCTCAGCATGTGTCAGATGTAAGAAGGGGGTCTCCAAGGACAAAAGGTTGTCTACAATACTTCAACTATTCATGAAAATAATAACTTTTCATTTAATTTATATTTTTTGGTGGAACACAGTTGCCTATAGTGATATGTTCAGAGGAACTTTCCTGGTTTAGCTGTGTGTGTATGTGTGCATACTTTGCAGATGTAAATTATTACATTATAAAACATACATTGACCACTTTAGCCCTATTTTATACCTATAGGCTATTTGAAAAAAAGCCGATCTAAGTGCACAACACGTTGTGAGCTTGTAGATCTGCTATTTTCAAACATTGTAATACTTTTACATGGCTGTAGAGTATCTTATGTTCACAAGTTCATAATAAAGAAGAACTCTTAACCTCACCTGAGTGTCAGCTGATTCCTGACAAGCCTTTTCTTATCAGCCCAATACAAGGGACAAGGTTCACTGTGGCTTCTTCCGTACGAACCAATCAGAAAGGAGCTCTCATCTCATGTGACCTCTGAGGAACCAATATGGTATATCCAGGACTAGAAGTATTATTACACATGGAGTAGGAAATCTAAAGTAAATATTATTATTTGCTATTGGCTAATAACATTGTGGGAATGTTCAGGCCTTCGCCTGAAAAGTGTGACCAAGGGGATTCAAGAGGATGAGAAAGCAGGGTGGCAAACCCTTGGATTTGAATATAAATGCATGTCTCTGCTATTGATGTGTTGATCAGTCAACCCTTTAAGATCCTGGTCTTTGTCCTGGAGCAGAAGCTCCCAGCTTTAAGTGTGAACCAAAACAAGTCACCGGGCCATGTCTTTGTCACCTAGCAGGCTGATTACAATACTATTGTCTTCATGCAAGGTGAAGGCTATGGTGAATGCTGTATCCCGAGAGAAGACAGACTATGCACCCACTGCACACACAATGAAGTGGAAACCGAGCTACACTTCCTAACCGTCTGTCCATTGTACCAAGACATCAGAGACACATACTTCCCACAGATTACAACCACACACAGAGATTTTGAAAACATGACCAATGACAAAAAACTCCCATATCTGCATGGGCGAAGTACAACAATGTGCAAACACAGCAGCAAGATGCGTGAGTTGCTGTGATAGGAGAAGGATATCAAACAGAACACAACCACCCTAAAGACTAATCATTGTGTATATTCCTGCACTATACCTGCACCCAGTGATCTTGGTACATAGAAATTGATCTATTGAAGATTCTGAATTTCAAATGTACATATTTTTTGTTTTGATTGTATTGCTGTATTGTTGTATTGTGCTTTTTGCTTTGGCAATGTAAACGTATGTTTTCTCATGCCAATAAAGCCCTTTGAATTGAATTGAATGCATTTGTTATCTCCCTGTGTCCCCAGGAAGTAGGGTAAAGAAGGTAAAGTCATGCAGACTTAAATTGAATTCTAGTAATCATTCTTATTTCACAATAGAAGCTTATTTTGTAGTAAGTACACAAGTGTGAACACATGTGGATGGGGAGATACCAGTTAGTTGCACGTAAACTTTTCTTCTTGAATCTAAGGAAAATGTTATGTTCTTTTGAATCATCTCGTTTTGTTTAAATCATTCATACAAGGTGGAATACATACATGTGTGGTCTTATTTTGACGGTATTAGGATGTTAAACAATGATTTCATAATATGAGCTTGTGTAAAAGTACAGTTTGATAGATAAATGTTATGTGCTGAAACTAAGGCAGATTGTGTGATCCATTGTGCTGACTGAGAAGGCCCACCCCAAGAAGTCTTTTGTTCCTAGAAACCAGTGTGTGAGTGGTCAAGAAGGAGAACTAGGAGGATGGTCCTATGTCAAATATCTGACTGTATATAATGTGATGTCAGTCAGTCAGTCAGTCAGTCAGTCAGTCAGTCAGTCAGTCAGTCAGTGAGACAGTCAGTGGTACTAAGATGGCACAGCAGGGAGATGAAGTGGATCAGTTGCATTGTTCTGTCTGTCTGGATCTACTGAAGGATCCAGTGACTGTTCCCTGTGGACACAGCTACTGCAGGAGGTGTATCGAGGGATTCTGGAACCAGGATGATCAGAGAGGGAGGTTCAGCTGTCCACAGTGCAGACACACCTTCATCACAAGACCTGTTCTGAAGAAAAACACCATGTTGGCTGATGTGGTGGAGAGCCTGAAGAAGACAGGTGAGACCTTTAAGTTCTCTTGTAAATACATGTCTGTCTGTCTGTCTGTCTGTCTGTGTGTTTTATCAGACAGAAATGCAAGCGGCACGAGTACAGGCATAAACTTGGTCTAAAAGGATGAGACAAAATCCTTCAACATGGCATAAAAAATAACACCAAAATACAATATGATAAAACAATATAAACGACTATATGTACAGACAAAAATATGAAAGGGTTTATCCAGAGAAAATATCTTACAAGTGTGGGAAATGATTAGTGATGAAGCTGATGCTTCCAGAGAGTTTTCTGAAGTTTAAACAGCGAGTACAGAAATGTAAACACATGTTGTGATAAACGGTGGTTCATTCTTCTCATGACGTCATCCAGCTGTCCGTCTATCTCACACATGGGCAACATACGGCCCGGCAGTGGTGTGCACAGACATTTTGAGGGGCAGGTGCTCAAGTAAATTATACTTTTTTTTGTTGACTTGGTCTGCTCTTTTTTCCCTCTACACCTATACCTCTTTGCCAAAAATAGCAGATCTGCAAGCCCACAACGCCTCGCGCTGCGAGGCGTTGTGGGCTTGTAGATCGGCTATTTTTGGCTAAAGTTCTCCTCAGAAAAGGGATGCTAGGTTTCGAGTGGTTATGGTAAAAAGAAAAATCATATCACATAAAGAATTGGCGGACCCCCTGTAGTAACTCCGAGGACCCCCTGTTGAAGACCCCTGCTGTAAACTAAAAAAAAAAAACATGTTTTTTTTCTTCTTTTTTTCAAAAGGGCACTTCTGGTCAAGAGGGCAAAGGGCAGGGGCTCTAGCACCACCTAGAGTCTATCTGTGCGGCCGGAACCGGCCCTTTGACCATCTTAATGTCCTCAAGTCCTCAAAGAAAAACAAAATGACCCTCCCAGGCTGCCGTATGTTAATGGTTTTGAGAAATAAGGATTTAACTCCACTCCAATTAACTACCATTTAAGTACTATACCTGCATTCCTCCATCCGTATATGTACTCAAATGTTTTATATGTATAATGTAACAGTCTGCCTTGAGTCCATATTTATAACATAATGCAATGTGTTTGATCAGTGTTAAATCTCTCTCTCTCTCTCTCTCTCTCTCTCTCAGGGTTTAGAGCAGGGGTCTTCAGGCCAAGGACCCATTAGCTGAGAGAGAGATGAAGCAGGGACCCCCTCTACATATTGTATAAAATTGTGTTGCAGATTAAAATTCTTCATAGATAGCTTCATATACTGTATTTTCCTCTGTGCTGAAAATAGCCGATCTACAAGCTTGTGAGCTTGTACTGTAGAGCTGCTATTTTCTGCGAATGTTACCCTCAGAATAGGGATTCTAAAGTTATTCAAGTTGTTCATGTAAAAAATAAGTTCCTATCACACAAAGATTTGCCGGACCCCCTGTAGTAACTCTGAGGACCCCCTAGGGGTCCCGGACCCCCTGTTGAAGACCCCTGGTTTAGAGTGTTCACGGTTTAGGCCTTTCTTATTTACATTAATTGTGTCAACAATATAGCATCATGTGACAGCCAAACATTGAACTTCATTCCCGTACAGGTCAATGTGTATTTACCTCAAAGTAACTGCTGAAGGACGCGAGTACAACTCTATGACAGGGGTACTCCTGTCCCCCACAACACAGAGTCACATCACACAGTTCCTTTTTCAGCCTAAGACTGTTTAGACGCTCTAGGACCTTGGCGGCATGCGTGGAATCCCCAATGACAACGTCCATGTCTCCTTTCTGTAGCCTATGAGACAGTAGGAGGGGAAGCAATGAACTGTCAGCAATTGGTTGGCATGTCATCTTAAAATTAACAGAATATACTCATGGAGAGAAATGACAGTGTGACAACATCACATTAACAGGTCAAATAACTATATGGACCTTGCTTTAACGAGCTGAAAATGGTTTAAAGATGTATTCAAATTAACAAGACAAGTTATAGAATTATTCATAGGGTTGCAAAGGGTTTGATTTCTGGATTTATTTATGCATTTTTACTGTATGTTACTGAAAGCCAGTACAGCCACCACATAAAACAAACAAAACACACAAACGTATAGATGGCTTTGAATAACACTAACCCTGCAACACAACATGTGCAATAACCTCACAGTGTCTAGACCCATCATAGCTTTGCACGCACAAGAAAAGGAACATACACAACTGCAATGAAAGCAAAATCCAAGTTTGAGATGTCAAACAGGTCTGGACGACACCAAAGGCCTTCATTAACTGTCTGGCAGCTGCACAGTGTCAGATCCCTAAAAGCTAGGCCCCTCCCACTGGACCATACCATTCTTAATTGAATCCTCAATAACAAACAAAACAGTTTATTCCCATGACCAAAACATTACAATTACATCTAAATGCATATCTATTTCATTGGATCAAATCCACAGGAAGTGGAAAACACACAGCCTATAGGAAACAGGTGAATATAGAAAAGAAGGTACGAGCCTTATTAATGCATGCACGCGCACACACAAAGGAGCAGACATGGTTGTTTATATATTCTTATGTATCTAAGTTGTTAACAGTCATACAAGACAAATCAAAAAATGTTTCCAAAAACAACAGCATGTAATGACAGTCATGTTTAAAGGGGAGAAACCTCTTATCTCCATAGTTCATCATCATACTAGAGTGTCACATTAAAGTATCGAAACAGCAGATCTACAAGCAAAAAAAAAAGCTTGTAGAGCTTGTTAAATCTGCAATTTTTGAATCTATTTTTTTTATTTTTTAACTCTGATACAGTAACATGTTTTGGACATACTGTATGAGGGTTTCCACCCGACAGTGAAGATATTGTACTTACATTTTAACGTTTTGCTTCAGTAGACCTCATTTTGCTAATTGTCATGTTTTTATATCAGCATGCAGGTTACTGTCATTTTGACCTGATTCGTCATCTTTGCAGCCTAAAGGCCCCTATAGGATTATGTCTGGTCAGAACTGATTGAGGCCCACTTTACACACTTTAACATTAAGACCTGCAGGGACGTGCACAGATAGACTCTAGGTGGCGCTAGAGCACCTGCCCTTTGCCCTCTTGACCAGAAGTGCCCTTTTGAAAAAAGAAAAAAATATATTTATATATATATATATATATATTTTTTTTTTCTTTTTTTTTTTTTCAGTTTACAGCAGGGGTCTTCAATGCTGCTGGATCCACAGAAACCTGCTGCCTTGAACAACACTGTAAACTAACAGAGAGGAATAGAAAACAATGAGTCCATCTACACAGAGAAGTTGACATTACATCTTCCAAGACACACACACACACACACACACACACACACACACACACACACACACACACACACACACACACACACACACACACACACACACACACACACACACACACACACACAATGTCTTACCTGATAGGAACAGAGGTAGAAGTATGGACACATTCTAGATGTCAACAGACTGTAGAGAGAAGACAGGCTGACTGACCTGCAGACAGACAGACAGACAGACAAAAAACGACTTACTTAGTATATTTACTCATACACTTACTTATAATGTTTACTTTTTACTTGAGTAAATGTACAGTTACTTTACACCAATGCCCGGTGCCTAGTACAAAGACATAAGGTCAGGTCAAAGGTCTCTCTCTCTCTCTCTCTCTCTCTCTCTCTCTCTCTCTCTCTCTCTCTCTCTCTCTCTCTCTCTCTCTCTCTCTCTCTCTCTCTCTCTCTCTCTGATTTAATCCCTGTATGTAAACTGTTGCTTTACTCTGTGTGTCTCAGAATGCATTCTCTGAATAAACCAATGTATTCAACTCCCTAATAGAACATAATAGACTAGTTCATACTGCCAGTGGTCAGTAGAGGGCAGTGCAGTCTTCATGTTGTGTGAGCAGCAGAGCAGTAGCAGAGAGACACAGTCAATGTTGAAAGTATCTCCAGTTATTACATTATTAAAACCTGAGAACTGTGATTACTCATTCTGACTGGTTATCACTTAACGTTGCAGTAGGGGATCACTTTGATGTGTGAACAATAATCTCTGATGTTACTTTGATTTGGTAGGTAATTGTTAACTGCACACAGCTGAGATGTCAACATCCAGAAAGTCTGCCTCTGCAAAGTGAGCTGTTCTCTAAAACTAGTCTCATTAAACAGTGGTGGAAAGTATCTAAGTACATTTACTTAAGTTTTTTTTTTTCAATTTTGAGGTATTTGTACTTGACTTGAGTATTTCCAATTTCCAATACTTTTACTTCTACTCCACTACATCTCAGAGGCAAATATTGTACTTTTACTCCACTACAATTATTTGAAAACTTTAGCTACTAGTTACTTTTCAGATATAAACTATGATATAATGAAACATACATTAACCACTTCAGCCCTATTTTATACATAGCTCACAACGCGTCGACGTGTTGTGAGCTTGTAGATCTGCTATTTTCAAATATTTAGTACTTTTATTTTTGATACTTTAAGTACATTTTGATGCCAATACTTTTATACTTTTACTCAAGTAAATTTTTTATTTTGGATTTTTACTTGTAACGGAGTATTTCTATATTGCAGTATTGGTACTTTTACTTAAGTAAAGAATTTGAGTACTTTATCCACCACTGTCTCATATCACCCTGAAGAGCCTGATTGGGACGGTACCTCATGAGCAGTCACCTTCATTTCAGACCTGTATGCTTGCTCCATCAGTGACAAAGAGCTGTTTAAGCTGTCAGGCCTCCAAGGCCTGCTGGCAGAAGAGATGGCTGTGATGGCGTTATGGAAGGGCTGTATGGAGTTAAGGTGGTTCAGGCATCTAGTACGGATGCCTCCTGAGGGTCTCCCCAGGTTCTTGGTCCACGTCCCACTGGGAGGAGACCCCCTGGCGGACAAAAGGACCAGATGCTGGCCATGGGAATGCCTCAGGATCCCCTAGATGTAGTTAATGTGGCCGAGGTAAGGGAAGTCTGGGATTCTGATTTTGTCTGCTCATTTCTTAGTGTCATCACTTCCAATTTCACTTGTTTAATCTATATCCTGATTGAGTTCACTGCCCTGGTTGGATAAAATTGGAAATTAAACTGAAACGAAAATGCATTTTCTGTTTAATAAAGAGGTGGAGAGACAAGGAGACCCCTGTTACTGAACAAACACTCTATAGCAATGATTAGCCTACTAACAGAATATAGAGCTATTTAACGCTTATTTTAACCAATGCAAATCACTTACCCTACCTTTAAGTGTGTGTGTGTGTGTGTGTGTGTGTGTGTGTGTGTGTGTGTGTGTGTGTGTGTGTGTGTGTGTGTGTGTGTGTGTGTGTGTGTGTGTGTGTGTGTGTGTGTGTGTGTGTGTCTCACATGTGGGGGTCTCACATGTGGGGGTCTCAGCATGTGTCAGATGTAAGAAGGGGGTCTCCAAGGACAAAAGGTTGTCTACAATACTTCAACTATTCATGAAAATAATAACTTTTCATTTAATTTATATTTTTTGGTGGAACACAGTTGCCTATAGTGATATGTTCAGAGGAACTTTCCTGGTTTAGCTGTGTGTGTATGTGTGCATACTTTGCAGATGTAAATTATTACATTATAAAACATACATTGACCACTTTAGCCCTATTTTATACCTATAGGCTATTTGAAAAAAAGCCGATCTAAGTGCACAACACGTTGTGAGCTTGTAGATCTGCTATTTTCAAACATTGTAATACTTTTACATGGCTGTAGAGTATCTTATGTTCACAAGTTCATAATAAAGAAGAACTCTTAACCTCACCTGAGTGTCAGCTGATTCCTGACAAGCCTTTTCTTATCAGCCCAATACAAGGGACAAGGTTCACTGTGGCTTCTTCCGTACGAACCAATCAGAAAGGAGCTCTCATCTCATGTGACCTCTGAGGAACCAATATGGTATATCCAGGACTAGAAGTATTATTACACATGGAGTAGGAAATCTAAAGTAAATATTATTATTTGCTATTGGCTAATAACATTGTGGGAATGTTCAGGCCTTCGCCTGAAAAGTGTGACCAAGGGGATTCAAGAGGATGAGAAAGCAGGGTGGCAAACCCTTGGATTTGAATATAAATGCATGTCTCTGCTATTGATGTGTTGATCAGTCAACCCTTTAAGATCCTGGTCTTTGTCCTGGAGCAGAAGCTCCCAGCTTTAAGTGTGAACCAAAACAAGTCACCGGGCCATGTCTTTGTCACCTAGCAGGCTGATTACAATACTATTGTCTTCATGCAAGGTGAAGGCTATGGTGAATGCTGTATCCCGAGAGAAGACAGACTATGCACCCACTGCACACACAATGAAGTGGAAACCGAGCTACACTTCCTAACCGTCTGTCCATTGTACCAAGACATCAGAGACACATACTTCCCACAGATTACAACCACACACAGAGATTTTGAAAACATGACCAATGACAAAAAACTCCCATATCTGCATGGGCGAAGTACAACAATGTGCAAACACAGCAGCAAGATGCGTGAGTTGCTGTGATAGGAGAAGGATATCAAACAGAACACAACCACCCTAAAGACTAATCATTGTGTATATTCCTGCACTATACCTGCACCCAGTGATCTTGGTACATAGAAATTGATCTATTGAAGATTCTGAATTTCAAATGTACATATTTTTTGTTTTGATTGTATTGCTGTATTGTTGTATTGTGCTTTTTGCTTTGGCAATGTAAACGTATGTTTTCTCATGCCAATAAAGCCCTTTGAATTGAATTGAATGCATTTGTTATCTCCCTGTGTCCCCAGGAAGTAGGGTAAAGAAGGTAAAGTCATGCAGACTTAAATTGAATTCTAGTAATCATTCTTATTTCACAATAGAAGCTTATTTTGTAGTAAGTACACAAGTGTGAACACATGTGGATGGGGAGATACCAGTTAGTTGCACGTAAACTTTTCTTCTTGAATCTAAGGAAAATGTTATGTTCTTTTGAATCATCTCGTTTTGTTTAAATCATTCATACAAGGTGGAATACATACATGTGTGGTCTTATTTTGACGGTATTAGGATGTTAAACAATGATTTCATAATATGAGCTTGTGTAAAAGTACAGTTTGATAGATAAATGTTATGTGCTGAAACTAAGGCAGATTGTGTGATCCATTGTGCTGACTGAGAAGGCCCACCCCAAGAAGTCTTTTGTTCCTAGAAACCAGTGTGTGAGTGGTCAAGAAGGAGAACTAGGAGGATGGTCCTATGTCAAATATCTGACTGTATATAATGTGATGTCAGTCAGTCAGTCAGTCAGTCAGTCAGTCAGTCAGTCAGTCAGTCAGTGAGACAGTCAGTGGTACTAAGATGGCACAGCAGGGAGATGAAGTGGATCAGTTGCATTGTTCTGTCTGTCTGGATCTACTGAAGGATCCAGTGACTGTTCCCTGTGGACACAGCTACTGCAGGAGGTGTATCGAGGGATTCTGGAACCAGGATGATCAGAGAGGGAGGTTCAGCTGTCCACAGTGCAGACACACCTTCATCACAAGACCTGTTCTGAAGAAAAACACCATGTTGGCTGATGTGGTGGAGAGCCTGAAGAAGACAGGTGAGACCTTTAAGTTCTCTTGTAAATACATGTCTGTCTGTCTGTCTGTCTGTCTGTGTGTTTTATCAGACAGAAATGCAAGCGGCACGAGTACAGGCATAAACTTGGTCTAAAAGGATGAGACAAAATCCTTCAACATGGCATAAAAAATAACACCAAAATACAATATGATAAAACAATATAAACGACTATATGTACAGACAAAAATATGAAAGGGTTTATCCAGAGAAAATATCTTACAAGTGTGGGAAATGATTAGTGATGAAGCTGATGCTTCCAGAGAGTTTTCTGAAGTTTAAACAGCGAGTACAGAAATGTAAACACATGTTGTGATAAACGGTGGTTCATTCTTCTCATGACGTCATCCAGCTGTCCGTCTATCTCACACATGGGCAACATACGGCCCGGCAGTGGTGTGCACAGACATTTTGAGGGGCAGGTGCTCAAGTAAATTATACTTTTTTTTGTTGACTTGGTCTGCTCTTTTTTCCCTCTACACCTATACCTCTTTGCCAAAAATAGCAGATCTGCAAGCCCACAACGCCTCGCGCTGCGAGGCGTTGTGGGCTTGTAGATCGGCTATTTTTGGCTAAAGTTCTCCTCAGAAAAGGGATGCTAGGTTTCGAGTGGTTATGGTAAAAAGAAAAATCATATCACATAAAGAATTGGCGGACCCCCTGTAGTAACTCCGAGGACCCCCTGTTGAAGACCCCTGCTGTAAACTAAAAAAAAAAAACATGTTTTTTTTCTTCTTTTTTTCAAAAGGGCACTTCTGGTCAAGAGGGCAAAGGGCAGGGGCTCTAGCACCACCTAGAGTCTATCTGTGCGGCCGGAACCGGCCCTTTGACCATCTTAATGTCCTCAAGTCCTCAAAGAAAAACAAAATGACCCTCCCAGGCTGCCGTATGTTAATGGTTTTGAGAAATAAGGATTTAACTCCACTCCAATTAACTACCATTTAAGTACTATACCTGCATTCCTCCATCCGTATATGTACTCAAATGTTTTATATGTATAATGTAACAGTCTGCCTTGAGTCCATATTTATAACATAATGCAATGTGTTTGATCAGTGTTAAATCTGTGGAGCGGTGCATATCAGACAAGATAAGATACTGTACACATTTATAGGCTCATTTAACAGCTGATACGGCATTGACGTGGATTGTTTTATGCAAGTAATCTTTTTATTGTAAGGTCAGAGTACACCAGAGTAATAACGGTACAGTACAGCTGTAAAAAAAAAAAAAAGTTTTAACTGAACAATTTTCAGTTACAACATTTAATAACTGAAACTGATTGTTGTACAGTAGATGTGTAGCAAGTACCTTATTGTAAAGTAGACTGACATGTGTACCAAATTCATGCAGTTTTAACATAATTCAGCACAATGTGTTTCAAGTGTCAATTCAATTGTACAGTGTGTGGCCCTTCACTCACTTTATCAAAGTCAGTGTGGAACCATGGAAATACATCTGCCCCCCCCCCCCCCCCCCCTTATAGGCTATTTGAAAAAAAGCCGATCTAGGTGCAAAACACGTCCCATCGCAACGCGTTGTGAGCTTGTAGATCTGCTATTTTCAAACATTGTAATACTTTTACGTGGCTGTAGAGTATCTTATGTTCACAAGCTCATAATAAAGACGAACGTTGAACCTCACCTGAGTGTCAGCTGATTCCTGACAAGCCTTTTCTTATCAGCCCAATACAAGGGACAAGGTTCACTGTGGCTTCTTCCGTACGAACCAATCAGAAAGGAGCTCTCATCTCATGTGACCTCTGAGGAACCAATATGGTATATCCAGGACTAGAAGTATTATTACCGGTCTATCTTGTGTCTCCTAGGCAACCAGAGTCGTTGTGACCTCACTTATACATAATATTTATACCATTAAGGCCGTGTGACAGGCCGTCTATGAGGGAAAACATATGTTAGACACACAGTCTGACACACACTGGTGTTATGCAGTCAGTCTGTCTGTACTGCAGTCTTATGCAGTCAGACACAGGCGTCCCTCAAGGATGTGTTCTCCGCCCAATCCTTTACTCTCTTTTTACCAGTGACTGTACTGCCCACCATCATTCTAACACTCTGGTCAAGTTCGCAGATGACACAACCATAGTGGGTCTGATAACAAATAATGACGAGGTGGCATACAGGGAGGAGGTCAGTGCACTGACTGTCTGATGCAAGGACAATGATCTGAGCTTGCATACAAAAAAAACTAAGGAGATAATCATGGATTGCAGGAGGGAAAAACCCAGTCACAGCTGTCTTAGCATCGGGGGGGAGGAGGTTGAGAGGGTCTCCAGTTTTAAATTCCTCGGCGTGCACATTTAGGAGGACTTGACCTGGAGCCTCAATACCTCAAATCTGGTCAAAAAGGCCCAGAAACGCCTCTTCTTTCTGAGGAAACTGAAGCGCAGTGGACTTCCACATAACCTGCTTATCAACTTTTACCGTTCTACCATCGAGAGTATCCTGACTTATGCCTGCACAGTCTGGTATTCCAGCTGCACTGATGCAGAGAGGAAGGATCTGCAGCGGGTGACTAAAACGGCGCAGTGGATTCTTGGTTCTCCCCTTCCACGCCTGAGTGACATTCACTCAAACCGTCTCCAAAACAGGGCCTTAAAGATCTTTAGGGACCCCTCACATCCTGGACACCACCTGTTTCAGACCCTCCCCTTCAAAATTCACCTGTCAAAATTCTTATGAATTTTGACAGGTGACTATGGACTGAACTGACTGACCTATTGAACAGACTAAGGGTTTTATTGCTCGAGCAGTGTTTTATATTTTATATTTATCCTTTTTTCTCTTTGTTGCTGATGCTGTTGTTATGGATGTACTAAACAACATTTCGCTGTATGTCGATCATGCAATGACAAATAAACATCTTATCACATACAAATGAAATACATGTTTATCAGATTGATACATACATAATTATGTCTCAATCTATCAACAGGACTCCAAGATGTTCCTCCTGATCACTGCTACGCTGGACCTGGAGATGTGGCCTGTGATTGTTTGGATGTGGATGTTTCGCTGTCAACACCACCCGAACCCAAGACCAGAGCTGACTTCTTAAAATATTCACGTCCAATCACACTGGATCCAAACACAGCTCATCAAGACCTGTCTCTGTCTAAAGGGAACAGAAAAGTAACACTGATGGACAAATCACAATCATATCCTGATCAACCAGAGAGATTCACTGAATGGGAGCAGGTTCTGAGCAGAGAGGGTCTGACTGGACGCTGTTACTGGGAGGTAGAGTGGAGTGGAGACGGTGTTGATGTAGCAGTCTCATATAAAGATATCGGCAGAACGGGGTATGGTGAGGAATGTTTATTTGGACACAATGATAAATCATGGTCTTTAGTGTGTAAGACACTAGGTTATAGTTTCAGACACAGAGGCATTGATAGTGACATCCCAGGCCGTGTGTCCTCCAGAGTAGGAGTGTACCTGGACCACAGTGCAGGTACTCTGTCCTTCTACAGTGTGTCTGACACCATGACTCTCCTCCACACAGTCCACACCATGTTCACACACAACCTCCATGCTGGATTTGGGCTTTATTCATTATTATCTGTAAACACTGCTGTGTTGTGTGACCTCAAGTAGATCACACTTCTGTTTTGTCTCTCATGTCACAAGTCCAGAATTGTTTCTTCATTGATTTATTGTTTTTTCTCTCAGCCTGCCTTGTGAGCTTTTAGATCAGCTATTTTTGCTATGCGTAGTATGAGGAAGTATAATAGGGTCTTAAAGTCATTAATAATCTATATTAATATGTTGTTCTCCTCTTGTATTCATACACCTTCTTGGTACCATGTCTTGTTATGATGTAATCATTACTTTATGGATTTGATATTCCTAGTGAAATATTGTATTTTTGTTATTTTTTAGACTTAAGTCTCAAACTGTTCAGACCACGACCCCCCAAAATGATCATATTTTAACTGGGGACTTTGTTTAAGTCCTTCAATGGTCTCTTTATAAATGTGCAGATACCCTGTATACACGTATACTGTATGTTGGTCTGTTTACTGTTGAGTGAGAAAACAATGTTGTACATTAAGATAATGATGTGGGGACCCCCTGGGGGTCCTCACCCACAGTGTGAGCAGCACTGCTCTAAGACACAGTATAAATAGTCTTGTGAATAAAGTGACATTAAAGATGAACAAAGCTCTAAGACACAGTATAAATAGTCTTGTGAATAAAGTGACATTAAAGATGAACAAAGCAAACATCTCTGATCTCTTCTTTGTTCTTCTATTCTAACAGTCTGTGTAGAAAGGCTTCATCTAGTTCAATGAACGGAACCACTTAAAGTACTGCTTCTCAACCAGTGGTCCGGGGACCACCAGTGGTCCTTGAGGAGTTTCCATGTGGTCCCCAGCTAGATGATGGCGAGTTGGTAACCAAATGGACCCTTATAGATCTTTAACTCTTGAGAGTGTAAAATGAAACCAAATAGACCCTTATACATCTTTAACTCTTGAGAGTGTAAAATGAAACTAAATGGACCCTTATACATCTTTAACTCTTGAGAGTGTAAAATGAAACCAAATGGACCCTTATAGATCTTTAACTCTTGAGAGTGTAAAATGAAACCAAATGGACCCTTATACATCTTTAACTCTTGAGAGTGTAAAATGAAACCAAATGGACCCTTATACATCTTTAACTCTTGAGAGTGTAAAATGAAACCAAATAGACCCTTATACATCTTTAACTCTTGAGAGTGTAAAATGAAACCAAATGGACCCTTATACATCTTTAACTCTTGAGAGTGTAAAATGAAACCAAATAGACCCTTATACATCTTTAACTCTTGAGAGTGTAAAATGAAACCAAATGGACCCTTATACATCTTTAATTCTTGAGAGCGTAAAATGAAACCAAATGGACCCTTACGGGTCCATTTGGTTTCATTCTACACTCTCAGGAGTTAAATTATTGTTAAACATCTGCATGACTTAATTTACAAGAAGTCTGCACAATTAGAGAATATAGTAGAATTGTTATTTTGACAAAAATCTTATCCAACGATAATATGACCTTTTTGGCTTTTTTTTAATTTATTTTTATTTTTACCATTTCTACAAAAACTATCTTTTAGTCAAATAGATCTAAAATGTCTATCTACACGTTCATGTGTTGTGAGCCTGTAGCTTTAACCTTTAATGTTTTTAAGCTATTTTTTAAAACTAAAATCTTGGAATAAAATCGGGGATTCTACAAATGTCTTCTAAATCCTATCAGTTTTCTGAAAAAACGTATGTTGCTATAATATCAGTTGTGCTTCAAACCTTTTTCATGTCAAGGACCCCCAAAATGATATGTATTTGGCTGCGGACCCCCTGAAAATATTTTGTTCCAGGGACCCCCAGAAGCAAAGATTTGAGTTACAAAATGTTCGCTTTATTCAAAGATTTGCACACATTTTCAGGATGAAGACAGAGTGCCGTGCTATGAGCCCAAAAGAGGCTCTGAACCCAAAAGAGAAAACACATAGCACATAGCAGATCTACAAGCTCACAACGTGTCGCTTCGCGCAGCGCTGTGAGCTTGCAGATCTGCTATTTTCACAGATTCTTAAACATTCGTTTTCTGATTTAGGGAATTTCTTTGATAATTTTTTATTCGTATTCAATTATTTTTTGAAAAATGTTTGAATCTGTTTTTGTCTCATAAAAATGTGTGAATTTGTGTGGAAAATCTTTAGAAAATCTTTTAAAATAATAATAATTAATGACAAAATGTTGAGGAAAATAAATAAATAAAAGGACATTCATCATTCATTCATAAAGGTATATCCATCTACCAGGAGACTTTAGAGCACTTTATCTTTACGTACATTGACAAGCGTTGTGGAGACGCCGATTTCCCTTTCCAGCAGGGCGTGGCACCTGAACCACAGAGACACAACTACTAGTAACTGGTTTACTGACCATGGTATTACTGAGCTTGACTGACCAGCCAACGGACCTGACCTGAACCCCACAGAGAATCTATGTTGTATTGTCGATAGGAAGGTGTGAGACACTAGACTCAACCATACAGATGAGCTTAAAGCTGCTATCAAAGCAAACCTGGGCTTCCATAACACCTCAACAGAACCACAGGCTGATCACCTCCATGCCACGCTCCATTGATGAAGTACTTTGTTCAAAAGTATTGAGTGCATAAACTAACATACTTTTCACATGGTCGACATTTATGTATTATAAATCCTTTTTTTTTGTGGTCTTATGTGATATTCTAATATTTAGATTTTCATGAGCTGCATGCCATAATTATCAAGATTAAAAAAAAGGTTTCAAATATTTCACTTTATGCATAATGAATCTAGAATATATGAAAGTTTCAATTTTTTAATTATATTACGGAAGAAAATGATTTTTTCAACAATGTTATTATTATTATTTTTTTTATGGATGGTGGCCATTTTACTTTCCACCATTACCAAATAATAGTATTTTGCATCATCACTCCTAAACCAAACATGATAATACAGAATAGGTGATGTCTACACCTATTTGATGGTCAATGATTACAATGCTATCATGTACAACATCATAAACTATTGAGGTGAATAATTAATGGTCAATTCAGTGATGTTGTGAGGTATAGTCCGGTGGTTTTGTTCGAAAATCGTTAACTTTTTCATAAAAGTATAAAACGTTTAGGTAATGGTCAATTCAATAACGTTGTTTACGTCCAGGTAGCTCAGTTGGTAGAGCACTCGCCTTAGGACCACGAGGTTCTGGGTTTGATCCAAAGGAACCTCGGTGTATGAGTAGCATGGCTTGGGTAACTAAGTCGTGCATTAAGTACTGAGAGATCATGGTAGGTGTTGCACTCCACATCAGCAATCCAGGGGTCTAGTGCACTAAATTGGGAATAGACACCCTCGTTCTCAGCCAATACCGATGATAAGCCACTCTTACTTAGTTAGTGACGTTGAACAAAGGAAATCACAATATCTGAGAAGGGTCATTCCTATGTTCCCAGAGTCCTACTGTATGTTAACTTTTCAAAAGGTTGTTGGGTACTCTTTCTCCAAGGGCCCTGTGTTCAACTGCATGCTATGTTCCTGGAAACATTCCCAAACTTAAAAACAGCCTTTCTTATTTTATGAAGTTAATATTATGTACAATTATGTTTGGACAGAATTTGGTTCAAATTACATGTGCTTGCCAACATACATTATCTGGTGCGCTTTATCGAGGGGTGGCTCTGACCCCGGACAGAGCCCAGGCAGAGTGGGGGATTGGTGGGGTAGGTGAGTGAGGTGTGGTTGTATAGGGGTGTGATAGAGGTGCATTAGTACCCCAGGAGCAGGGATGTGTGAGTGGGGGATGGAGGCTGTGTGGAGCTTAGTAGAAGTCTAAAGGTTCCCCCTTTTGGAATGAATGGCAATTTCTGAGAATTTTTCACTCCATTGATGTGGAATGTGGAGAAATTGAGAACATTGACATTGGCCCATGTCATATGAGAGCTTGGTAACATATTTCTTATCTGCTACTGTATATAGAGCTGGGCATAGCAGCCAGGAAACATAGAACAGATGGGCAATATCTTGGGCCCATCTTGGGCAAAATAATTGTCCCCCATCCTGATGAAACACCAGGTATTAAAAAAAGTCCATCTGCAAACTCACAGGTCACATCAAAATGCAGTGTGAACTTATACATAGATAACTGTAGAATTATCCAGGGCCTTCCAGCGCCTGAAGTTTGCGGTTATTATTGTGATTATTATTGTGTGTGTATTTTCCTGTTTATTTAACAAAGATCTTATACCGCAGTGATAGGCCGAGCTATTATTCTAGGAGTTGATACATGCTTATATGAAGGTTAATACTGCTTATTTGGAGTTAAACTGAAGTAATCCGAAGGTACAAATATATACAAATTCTAAAAGCCACAGCACAGCAGTGGACTTCACAGATGTCATATGAGGGCATGTTGATTGATTAGGTCACCTATTCAATCAACATGCCCTCATGTGACACTCTGGGGAACAGTGGCTACTGTTTAGAACAGAGCTAAAGCCTGTGTTTCCACATTTAAGACAATACACAAGTCACATGATTAATCAACAGAAGGTTAAACCCACATGGGTAGACCAAACCCATATAAATGGAGTGGATGCTCACTATCAGGACAAAGTGTTCTACGCATGCACAAGTGTTACTAGTTACCAGGGTGTTATTGCTGCGTTCGTCATTTTCCATTGCGAGCTCCAAGAGACTGACGGTAAGAATTGAGAGCGTGTTTACACGACAATATATATATATTTCTGATATGGTTTATAGTATAGTGTGTATAATTCATGTCAGTAATTTATCGTTGCGTTGGTGTTTGTGTTTACTTTTTTAGGTTTATAACCTGACTCTATTTGACTACTGGTTAGTATAATAAAACCACTAACAAATACTCAAATACCCTTTACCAGGGGAGATCTAATTAGTTGCATTGCTTGTGTGACTGGCTAGATAATTGTACAATCACAATGTATTCATTTCTGTGTTATTCCATTGTCCAATTTTGGCTGATTTTATGTTGCTATATATGATTATAGCCTATAGTATATAGCCTATATCTGTTGCCAGAACCATTATTTTAATTGTATGCTTTTCAAAGACAAAACAAAAACAGACTTAAATGAAAAAAAAAAATCTGAATGCAGCCACTGCCACCTTCCTGTGACTCCATTTGGGGTCCTAACCCACAGTTTGAGAACCTTTGTTTTAAATGGTATCGCTGTAATCCTTAACCATCAAAACATAGGTGTAGACATCACCTATTCTGTATTATCATGTTTGGTTTAGGAGATATGATGCAAAATGCATAATTAGGTTATGGCGGAAAGTAAAATAGCTGCCAAGGCTAGGGAGCGTTTTGCAATGGCTCCATATCTTAAAAAATGTTCAGGGCCCCAAATTGTACAAGTGTACCAAGTTTCATGCTTTTATGAAAAATTTAACGATTCTAACAAAAATTTCGTACCAATTCACGTGGATCACAGCTACAGTGTGGGTCTATTGAGGGGCAGAGCTTATTGGTTTGTGCTGCCATTGGTTCGTATAGGTTTAAGGGATGGCGTGTGTGTGTGTGTGTGTGTGTGTGTGTGTGTGTGTGTGTGTGTGTGTGTGTGTGTGTGTGTGTGTGTGTGTGTGTGTGTGTGTGTGTGTGTGTGTGTGTGTGTGTGTGTGTGTGTGTGTGTGTGTGTGTGTGTGTGTGTGTGCGCGCGCGCGCGTGCGCTTTCATATCAGTGTGCCTTTTTTTCTTGCCCCTCTTCTTTCGGTTGTATTACAGTTCTATTACACATATTTATTTATAATTTTATTAAAGTTCTATTATACATATTTATTTATAATTGTATTAAAGTTCTATTAGACATATTTATTTATAATTGTATTACAGTTCTATACAGTTCAACAAAGTTTTAATTGAGGTTTTATTTTATAGATGGAACAAAAGAAGAAAGCTCAAGAGGATCACCTCCAGCCTCACCATCAGTCTCCTGCTTTTAAGAAACGCAAGCTGGTCAAAGCCTCAGTAAATGTTATACTGTCAACACCATCACCAGAACCCAAGACCAGAGCTGACTTCTTACAATATTCACGTCGAATCACACTGGATCCAAACACAGCTCATCAACGCCTGTCTCTGTCTAAAGGGAACAGAAAAGTAACACGGATGTACAAATCACAATCACATCCTGATCACCCAGAGAGATTCACTGGAGAGTGGCAGGTTCTGAGTAGAGAGAGTCTGACTGGACGCTGTTACTGGGAGGTAGAGTGGAGTGGAGGCTATGTTCACATAGCAGTCTCATATAAAGATGTAGGGTCTGGTGATGAATGTCTGGTGAATGAATTTGGATACAATGATAAATCATGGTCTTTAGAGTGTAGCAAACATTCTTATAGTTTCAGACACAGAGGCATTAATACTCCCATCCCAGGCCGTGTGTCCTCCAGAGTAGGAGTGTACCTGGACCACAGTGCAGGTACTCTGTCCTTCTACCGTGTGTCTGACACCATGACTCTCCTCCACACAGTCCACACCACGTTCACACACAACCTCCATGCTGGATTTAGTCTTTATTCTTATACTGGAACCACTGCTGAGTTGTGTGACTTTACAGAGGAAGGGACAAATGTCTCAGAGACAGTGAACAGAGAGGATGTTTTACTGTCAACACCACAAGAACCCAAGACCAGAGCTGAGACCAAAAGCTCACCACAGTCCAGCTCTTGCCGCCCGCGTGCACGTCCGCGTGCACAAAGGAGTACGAACAAGAGAATGTCAACACCACTAGAACCCAAGACCAGAGCTGACTTCTTACAATATTCACGTCCAATCACACTGGATCCAAACACAACTAGTCAACACCTGTCTCTGTCTAAAGGGAACAGAAAAGTAACAGTGATGCACACATCACAATCATATCCTGATCACCCAGAGAGATTTACTGAACTGAGTCAGGTTCTGAGTAGAGAGGGTCTGACTGGACGCTGTTACTGGGAGGTAGAGTGGAGTGGAGAACTTGTTTATATAGCAGTCTCATATAAAGATATCAGCAGAACAAGGTTTGGTGTTGAATGTGGACTATTTGCTTGCAATGATAAATCATGGTCTTTAGTGTGTATTAAAGACAAATATTATTATGGTTATAGGTTCAGACACAGATTCATGTATACTGACATCCCAGGCCGTGTGTCCTCCAGAGTAGGAGTGTACCTGGACCACAGTGCAGGTACTCTGTCCTTCTACAGTGTGTCTGACACCATGACTCTCCTCCACACAGTCCACACCACGTTCACACACAACCTCCATGTTGGATTTTGGCTTCCATATTATGGATGCACTGCTGAGTTGTGTGACTTTACAGAGGAAGGGACAAACAGAACATCCTCTCTGTTCAGAGACAGTGAACAGAGAGGATGTTTTACTGTCAACACCACCAGAACCCAAGACCAGAGCTGAGACCAAAAGCTCACCACAGTCCAGCTCTTGCCGCCCGCGTGCACGTGCGCGTGCACAAAGGAGTACGAACAAGAGAATGTCAACACCACCAGAACCCAAGACCAGAGCTGACTTCTTACAATATTCACGTCCAATCACACTGGATCCAAACACAGCTCATCAAGACCTGTCTCTGTCTAAAGGGAACAGAAAAGTAACAGTGATGGGCGAACCACAATCACATCCTGATCACCCAGAGAGATTCACTGGAGTGTGTCATCAGGTTCTGAGTAGAGAGGGTCTGACTGGACACTGTTACTGGGAGGTAGAGTGGAGTGATTTCAATGTTGATATAGCAGTCTCATATAAAGATATCAGCAGAACAGGGTATGGTGATAAATGTTTTTTTCGGAAACAATGATAAATCATGGTCTTTATTGTGTAAGAAACGAGGTTATATTTTCATACACAGAGGCATTGAAACTGCCATCCCAGGCCGTGTGTCCTTCAGAGTAGGAGTGTACCTGGACCACAGTGCAGGTACTCTGTCCTTCTACAGTGTGTCTGACACCATAAATCTCCTCCACAGTCCACACCACGTTCACACACAACCTCCATGCTCGACTTGGGTTTTATCCATTTTCAACTGGACACACTGCTGAGTTGTGTGACCTCAAGTAGATCACACTTCTGTTTTGTCTCTCATGTCACGAGTCCAGAATCGTTTCTTCATTGTTTCATTGTTTTTTTCTCTTAGCCTGCTTTGTGATCTTGTAGATCAGCTATTCTTGCTCTGTATGATGAAGTATAACAGGGGCTTAAAGTGGTTAATAATCTATATTAATATGTTGTTCTCCTCTTGTATTCATACACATTCTTGGTACCATTTGTCTTGTTATGATGTAATCATTACTTTATGGATTTTATTTTCCTGGTGAAATATTATATTTTTGTTAGTTTTTTTTGTTACTGGTTCTCAAACTGGTCAGACCACGACCCCCCAAAATAATCATTTTTGAACTGAGGACCCCCCAAAATAATTATATTTGAACTGCAGGGGACCCCCCAAAATAATCATATTTGAACTGGGGACCACCCACCCTGATAATGACTTGAAATTGTAGGAGTTACATTTAGTCTGACTCGGTTCCACAGATAAATATTGTGAAAATAGCAGATCTACAAGCTCACAAATGCGATGTGTTGTGTGCATGTATCTGCTGTTTAAATTAGTTCTGCCCCTTTCTTAGGTCATATTTGACAACTTGGCAAATGTTTGAGCATTTTTTATAGTATAGTTTGTTGATTACTTTTGACGCTGTAACGGTCTTATTTTTATTTTATTTTATCTGTATTAAAAAGGTCTTAAAAGTCCTTAAATGGTCTCTTTATAAATGTGCAGATACCCTGTATACACTTATACTGTATGTTGGTCTGTTTACTGTTGAGTGAGAAAACAATGTTGTACATTAAGATAATGATGTGGGGACCCCCTGGGGGTCCTCACCCACAGTGTGAGCAGCACTGCTCTAAGACACAGTATAAATAGTCTTGTGAATAAAGTGACATTAAAGATGAACAAAGCAAACATCTCTGATCTCTTCTTTGTTCTTCTATTCTAACAGTCTGTGTATAAAGGGTGTGTGTGTGTGTGTGTGTGTGTGTGTGTGTGTGTGTGTGTGTGTATGTGTAGAAGCCTTAAAGGGGATTTTTGGACCATGTTTTTTCTTACCTTTTCTATGATGTTATGATATCTTAGGATGAATGGTACAGTACAAAAATGTCATAACTCCATCCCGGGTCCACCACAGCTTAAAACGTGCGCCAATAGGTGCGTTCGATTGCGTTTTTTTTTTTTTTTTTTTCTAATAATTTTTATCCCATGATTTTGTAACCCTTATTTTTCACCCGGTGCCAATTTTCTAAGTGATCCTGGGCACTACACTCCCCTCACCAGCCTAGGGAGGCCAGGGCCGAGCTCATGCCTCCTTCAATGCATGAAAGCCAACTGACCTTCTTGTCACCTGACAGGAGGGAGTTTCCCTGGTTGGACGTAGCGCGTGGAAGGAACACGTTATTCCAACCAGTTCCCTTCCCCTCCATCAGGCGCCCCGGCTGTCATGGGGGAGGAGTTTAGTGACCAGGATTACTACATGTTTTTGTGAGGGTATCAACTACCCTGAGAGACACGGGAAGAACATGCAAACTCCACACAGAGTGGGCCCTTTCGCCAACCCCACCTAGGGAATGGGCTGATGATTGCGTATTTTAATAGTAAAGTAATAGTAGTAGTAAAAAAAAATTACACTATGCAAAAAAAAAAAGAAAAGTTTTGAGATTTCAATCTCGTCTAGCGAGACTTTCGTTTTTTTTTTTCTTCGGTTACAGTACTTGTAAGTACAGTAGGCCTACTTGAGTACAACAAGGACTAACTGATTGAAACTTTAAAAAACAAACAAAATAGAATCGATTTATTTAAAAAAAGAATAGCAGATCTACAAGCTCACAGCGCGGCACTTCTTGTACGTTACTACGCACAGCTCCACTCTCTCACATCGCCCGCATTCCCCAAAGAGGAGAAATAAATGGAGTTTTGCGTCAGGTAATGCATCAATCAGTAGGGTAGGTAAACGTGCCATGATTAATAAGCACAGGTGTGAAACAGGAGCCTAAATGGAGAAATGTATTAATTACTTCAGATGTAGTAATTAAAATGGAAAAAACATATTGAGAGAAAGAAAAACAGCTCAAACTAGAAAAAGTGCTCCTCGGAGCACAAGTCTCCGCCAGGTCAGGTAGATTATTGTGGCCTCCTGGTGGCGCTATAATAGGCCAATGTGAAAAGGGTGCCATTTCTTCTTAGGCCTTGCACGGCAATCGGACACTGCATTCATGATTTGCACCGGCTTTGAATGCTATCAATGCATTGAATGGGAGATAATCACGTTTTATCAGACCATTGACTGGGCGAGTAGGCGACGAGTAGGCGATACACGGACCTACCCGCAATTTGTCAGACCATTCATTGGGCGTAATCAGGAGCTACTGACCTACTTGGAGGCGGAGCAGTCCCCACAACAATATTTACGATTCTGTGCCTATCGGTACATAACTCCAACGGCGCTGAGTAGGCTCAGGCGAACGTCGCACCGTTCAGGACGGCAACTCGGTCGCTTTAGCTCCCTCGGTGGTCCTTCACGGGGCTCCAGTTCGCCTGAGACTGCGTGCCTCCGTCATGGTCCAAAACCAAAACCAAAACCAAAACTGAACTATTTAAGTCATCTCCGTTGGTAACACCCAATGAATGGTCTGATAAATCGCGGGTAGGTAAGTAGGTCTTCTACTTCGCCCATTCAATCGTCTAATAAAAGGTGATAATGTCCCATTCAATGCATTGATAGCATCCGAATCAGGTGTGATTTGAGGCATTTTGTTCCAAAAATGTGGTTTGCTAAATTAGACCTGCTGGTGGCGCTATAACAGGCCAATGTGAAAAACGCAGGGCAAATGTTTTTCCTCGGGCTCTAGGGAGTGTGCGTGTAAAGTTTCACGCAGATCGGTACAGTTATAGCTAAAAACGTGAATCGGCCTGTTATAGCGCCACCATGAGGCTGATTTGAAGGCATTTCTTCCTGGGCCAAGTGGAAATCTATGTGGAAAATTTCACGAAACTTGCTTTGAGGCATTTTGTTCGAAATGAACCAATTCTGCAAACTTTGGAAGCCAATCTTAGCCAATCAGGAAGGAATATGGAAAATCAGACAGATCCGTGTTGATCACATGGCTATGGAGATACTGTGTACCGATTTGCGTGTTTTTTGGAAAAAATCTGTAGGAGTAATATAAAAAAAATTGTTTAGCAAAAGTCGGCCTCATGGTGGCGCTATGACAGGCTGATCTGAATGGGGCAGAGGTTCTGCTGTGGCATCCAGGGAGTGTGTGTGCGCAGTTTCACAGCGACCGGGTCAGCGGTGGCGGAGATTAGCTGGTCGCAGACAGAAGGACGGACACACACACGGACGGACGGACGGACGGACGGACGGACGGACAGGGGGCAAAACATAATCTCTCGCCATGCCTTTCGGCCTGGCGGAGACAATGAACGACTGGGGGGAGGCCCCAAAAAAACGATAGTCAAACAAGGAAGTAAAAAAAAAAAGAGGACAATCTTTATTTCAATAATTTCAATCCTGTAATAAAGTGTGACAATCTTAATTCAAACCCAATGTGAACGTTTGGCAGAGAATGGAAGGCTATTCTACAAAGACCGGGAAACAAAAGGCAAAAGAGGGGTGAAGAGGGGCGTGGCTTCCTAAACGCAGTTTCAAAAAGCACAGAGAACTTCAGCCAGGTGAAAACAAAACAATAAAAATCAACAGGTTTGTCATTTGACTTACAAAGACTTACTAATAGGCTAAACAAAGAACAATGACATGTATGAACATGTATGATATGGGGGAGGAAGGGTTGAAGGTTTCTCACTTCAGGTGAAGAAGGCTCATGGGTTAAGGTTTAGGGAAGAAGAGTTATACAATGAGACAAGAATCAATCTTTACCCGCACAGCAAAACAAAGGGAAACAACCTCCAAAACATTCATTAGCATTTTGTTACTTGCTTTACTCGAGAGGAAATCTGTCCCGGCACTTTACCCTCCAATCATTGCGGAGCTAAAAGACCAAATAATAATCCAGTGTGCCGCTATGCCACTGGAACGGGACAAAACAATATCTGTGTTCTTCTACAGGTCCAACGAATGCATTTCTCATCATCTCCACCAGCCAGAGGCAGGACGACATATTGTCTGTCTGTCTGCATGGGTTAAAGCAACAATAAAAATGTGTGGTTTGTCAAACAGTGTGAAAAGGAGAGGAGGTGAAATTGAGAGCTTGTAGATCGGCTATTTTCGCTGAACAACATGCATCTATATCCATGTGTCTGTCTGTCTGTCTGTCTGTCTGTCTTAGCCTCGGAAACCCATGCCTTTTTTTTTGTTTCAAAAGAAAAAAAGCCTGGGAGAACCTTGCAGGAACGCTGGTCTTAGGACCTTGTTATCTCCTAACCAATCAGAGTGCTCCAAACCCAGGCGCTGGAATCCAGCGCCTGGGTTTGGCTCCGCCCTTCAAGACCATCGATTGGGCTCGTTCTTTCAGTCTAGTCTGTCTAAACCGCTGGACCAATCAGCGCCCTGTTTTTAGTGCACGCGGCCAGTAAGCCAAGGAAGACGCTCCCTGAATACTTCTACCCCAATCTGTCAGTGACAACCACGTTATTAAACATGTTCTTGTGAATGCTTTCACCACAGACAGTGACCATCATCTTCAGCAGTTTTACAACTCCTCATCAAAACATAGAGACACACAGTAACCAATACAATGTACACACATAGGCACACACACACACACACACACACACACACACGTAGCGAGCACGGTAAACTATGACACATGTATGTGCCGCCCCCACACACACACACACACACACACACACACGTAGCGAGCACGGTAAACTATGACACATGTATGTGCCGCCCCCCCACACACACATACATACACATCGTGATTCGTGACATACACTGCCCGCATGCACCGCAACACAAATAGAGAGTCATATGAGAGAGAGAGAGAGAAAGAGAGAGATCTCAACAAAAAATACGTTAAGTGAAGGTGCACTACTACAGATGCACATTGCCTACTAAATGAGCTTTTCCAACAAGAAACACAAGTTCACTGAATCAAAATAAGTACACAGTTAATTCACAACCTTGTTTTAAAAATAAAACAATGGCTGGTGGAGATCTGCGCTCTACGGAGCGCACCTTCTGAATGTTATTGTAATGAGCATACAACATGTTGGGTATGCCTTCATGTAACATGTTAGGTATGCCTTCATGTAGACAGACTGTGCAGTGAATTTGTCTTAACACATTCGGTGCCAGAATTTTAAAATAACAGGTTACGTTCGGTGCCAGAAATCTCACCGCTGAGCTGCGCGGCGCTGTTTAAGCTGTAGACTCCACGACGAGCATTCCATGTGAAACAAAGCATGCGTGCATTTTGCACGATGGTCCTGGCTAACGCCTGGAACGATAGCATCTTTCACGCGGGTCACAATGGCGCAGCGATCGCGCATACAAAATGAGTCGGTTTCCCCAAAGCAAGTTTCTGCAAAGCAGCTTGCTAGATAGGCTTCGACTAATTTGTTATGTACACGACAGCAGAGGTGAAACAGAAGTAGAGAGGGCGTTGGGACGTTCAACTTAAATGTTTTACTCATTTTCAGAGATTCCTAAAGTACAGGACGTTATGCAAAAGCATTTGAAAACTGTGGGAGCCAACACACCTGTCTGGAGAGACTATACCGATTCCACCATAAAGGGTGATTTTACAGTATATACTTGCAGCATATGTACTTCTGCTATTTTCGGTGCGTGGCGCCATCTTGCAACCAATAATAAATCGCTGTATGTTAATGTTAATGGAGAGATTTACCATCACCACTACTGTAGTTACAGTATGATATACAGCAGGGGTGATGCAACTTTGATGATGGCCACCGTATTTACCATATAACTTTTTTCGTCATTTCTAGTCTGTCACACAAAAGTAGCAAAAATAGCTGATCTACAAGCTCAAAACGTGTCGCATCGCAACGCGTTTTGAGCTTGTAGATCTGCTATTTTGGAATGAAAAGTAACATTTTTATTTAATTTCAAATGCATTTAGTTATACTTAAGTTAACTTTATGAACTTAAATACAAATACATTGGACATAAAAAAGTAAATAAACTAACAATATAGACTGAAGTCATTAAAACGGGTCATGTTTGGAATTGTAACAGCTGAAATCAATAATATATCACTATTCCGATATTAATCCGCGGGCCGCATTAAGTGAAGGTGGGGGCCGCGAGTGGCCCCCCGGGCCGCCAGTTGTCCATGTATGATATACAGGTAATAAAGACCCATTTCAAGTTCCGGTAGGTACCTCGTCACACCCATAATTGAAAAACGAATCATAAAAAGAACAAGAACATACCATTCTATACTTTGTTCCATTGCATTGCACACGTATACAGTGGAATAAAGCATAAACACTGACAATGAATGAGTCAGGCAATCGGCAGATAATAACAAAACAAAAAACAACATCAGAATGACAGGTATTATTCGCACATTTTTCATGCACAACGTCCCTGGAATACCAGCTCATAGTCAGGTTATACGCTCTTAATTGAGATTAAAAAGCAAACAGATGTTTATGCCAATCATCCCTTATAGTGCCTTATCCCATTAACACCGGGAAAGCATCATTTGTGACATTTTAAGTTAAAATGACAAATTATTTGTAAGATTTATTTGGCTACTCAAAAATAGCAGATATACAAGCTCATAGCGCGGCACCAAGTGCCGCGCTACGAGCTTGTAGATCTGCTATTTTTGAAAAAATCGTGAAAATGTGTGCACATGTTGGAATATATATATTTTTTATATTTTTAATTTGTAAAATGTTTTGTTCCAGGGAACCTCCCCAGAAGCAAAGATTTGAGTTAGAAATGTCAAAAAAAAAATATATATATATATTTCCACAAAATGTTCATGATTTTTCAAAAATAGCAGATCTACAAGCTCATGAGTGCCGCGCTATGAGCTTGTAGATCTGTTATTTTTGAATAGCCAAATAAAGCTTTAAAATGACACAGACGCTTCCCAGGTCTAAGAGGGTTAAAACAAGCATTGGTCCTCTAAAAAAAAAAAAGGGAACTATGCTCCTGTATCTATCAAACTATTGCCAAACCTCCTCAAAAAAACAATATTTCAAGATGGCCTTCAGCTGCCACGTTCCCTGGGCCATGAACAGATGTTCTTGTGGCAACAACTCTGAAAAGCAGGGACTGTCTCGGCACTTTGCAGCTCCAGAATAGTTTTTTTTTCTTTTTTTTTAATATATCAGGCAAAACACATACAATAGAAAAGAAGCATTATTCATTTATGGCAGCATTTCCTTCTTTTTGGGCACTTTCACTTCCTGTGCTGTCCACACGTGATTCATTTACTGGATACAGGATATACAGTGTTTGTAGGGGCTAAACACAACGTCAGGCACAGTCAAATCCTGAGTGTTCATTTAACTTTTAGGGGCACATTAACCCTCAGGATGTTGCTACTGTTATGTGTATTATCAATTTACAAGCAGATTGGAAATCATTGTATGGTACAAAAAATGATAGAAGAACCTTAACTGGGTCCTGTAAGACATTGGTTCTCAAAGTGGGGTCCGGGGACCCCCAGGGGTACTTGAGGGTGTTCCAGGGGGTACCCCGAAAAAATGTGTTAATATAGCATCAGAATAATTATGACCTTTTATACTTTGGCTATTCAAAAATAGCAGATCTACAAGCTCATAGTGCGGCACCGAGTGCCGCACTATGAGCTTGTAGATCTGCTATTTTTGAAAAATGTTGAAAATTTGTGCAAATCTTTGAATGTATATTTTTTAAAGCGAACATTTGTAACTCAAATCTTTGCTTCTAGGGGGGTCCCTGGAACAAAATATTTTGAGATGGGGGTCCGCGGCCAAATACATATAATTTTGGGGGTCCTTGACATGGAAAAAGTTTGAGATCCACTGCTGTAAGAAACAGAACAATTCAAACTATAACCACGACAGAACGATGTACGCCAGAGATGGAGTCATACCCACAGTGGGTGGTTGTGTGATGAAATTATATATATATTTTTTAAAGATATCAGTTTGGTTGTAAGTCATCCCTTTGCTCTGAAATGACCTGTTTGCATTCCTGTATAAAAGGAAACAGCAAAATAGACAGAAAAACGTGAAAACATGTTACAAACGTGGGCGGCTTCAACTAAGTGTCCGACATCATTAGACAATTATTGTCAGAGCCTGTTAGGAGAAGTCAGGAGAAACAGTCTATGGTAGCGGTCTTCAACAGGGGGTCCGGGACACCTAGGGGGTCCTCAGAGTTACTACAGGGGGGGGACCGCCAGTTCTTTGTGTGATACAAACTTTTTTTTTTTTTTTTACATTAACCACTTGAACCGTAGTATTGATATTCTGGGGGGGGGGGACATTGGCTGAAAATAGCCGATCTACAAGCTCACAACGCCTCGCAGCGCGAGGCGTTGTGAACTTGTAGATCTGCTATTTTCAGCAAAGAGGTTTGGGGTAGGGGGGGGCAAAAAAAGAGACCCAAGCACAAGCTTTCCGGGTATTGAGGGTTTAAGTGGTTAACAGCTTTAAAAATACACGGAGCTATCTATGAAAAAGTTGAATATGCAACACAATGTATATTTATAGTAGGGGGTTCATCTCTTTTCTCATTTATGGGGGGTCCTTGGCCTGAAAACGCTTAGGACCCCTGGTCTATGGTACTGTAACTGTACTCGACAGCCTGGTCTCCAGAGAAGAGGTCGTCCGTCACATGTACGTTTTGCCATTCCGTGCAGCGTAGACACCTAGAACCCCCCCCCCCCCCCCCCCCCAAAAAAAAAAACATGCATATGACTCCGCGAATCCCGCGGTGAAATAACACGGGTTGCAACGCGTAAGCAGAGCAGTCCCCCCACGACATGATTCACCATTCTGTGCCTATCGGCAGGTATACGACTCAAAACGGCGCAGAGTTAAGCTCAAGCGAACGTCGCAGCCGTTCGGGGACGCCGACTCGTTCGCTTTAAGCTCGCTCGGTGGCCCCTCACGTGGCTCCGGTTCGCTTGAGACTGTGTGGGATAATGTGTTAATATAGCATCACAATCATTTTAAACCACTTTAACCTTTTATATTTTGGCTATTCAAAAATAGCAGATCTACAAGCTCATAGCGCGGCACCGAGTGCCGCGCTATGAGCTTGTAGATCTGCTATTTTTGAAAAAAATCCTGAATATGCGAGCAAATCTTTGGAATATAATATTTTTTGAAGCGAACATTTGTAACTCAAATCTTTGCTTCTTGAAGGGGGGGAGGGGTCCCTTTTGACATGGTGGTCCGCGACCAATTACATATCATTTTAGGGGGTCCTTGACATTAAAAAAAAGTTTGAGAACCACTGGTTTAGTTTAGGCTATGCACGGGTTTTCGGGGTTTTCTTAGGCGTCTACGTACGGAATGACACTCCGTTCGATGTGCGCCACGTTGTGTGAGATGGGGTTTGGTACTGCAGGTGTCAAGATGGCCACCAGGGGGACTCGGGGGAGGGGAGGGGAAGGAGCGAGGGGAGGGGGGGGGGGGGGGGGAATCGGGGTGAGCAAGGATGAAAAAACAAAAGGAGCAAAACATGTGGATATGTCTTGAGTTTTTATATCACTGGATTTGACTTATTATTATTATAGGCCTGAAAAAATCCATCCTTTCCATAAATGGTGGGATGCCCCGCCCATAGACATATAAAGGTATAGACGCCTCCTCCGGCCTCTGGGGGGGGGGGGGTGGTGGGGGGGGGGGCGTGTCTGTATCGCGGACGCCGTATTAGAGGAGGGGCACGCCTTCCTGACTACCGGACCAATCACGGCGTAGGCTTTTTTTCCCGGGACTTGGCAAAATGTGTTAATATAGCATCGCAATAATTTTAACCACTTCGACCTTTTGTATTTTTGGATATTCAAAAATAGCAGATCTACAAGCTCATAGCGCGGCACCGAGTGCCGTGCTATGAGCTTGTAGATCTGCTATTTTTGAAAAATCTTGTATATTTGAGCAGATCTTTGTAGTTGTATAAAAAAAAAATACGACCGTGATATATTTTTTTTTATACACAACTAGATTCCGCCAAGTGCCGGGAAAAAGACTGCGCCGTGATTGGCCAGGAGGAGGAGTCAGGAAGCGCGCCGCCGCCCTCTAATATGGCCGCCCGCCGCGATACAGGTCGCTTCCAATGAACTTGCAGCGGGGCCAATGAGGTATCTAGGTTTTTCTACATCTATGGCCCCCGCCTCTCCCCCGCCCTCGACGTTAATCCGTTTTTTTCTCCCCCGGCGCCTTCTCCTCTGGCTCCTCCTCCTCCTCCTCGCCTCCCTCCCCCCCTCCTCCTCCGTTCTCCTCCCTGGCGCCCTCCAGTGCGCCGGTGGTGCGTCTGCGCTCCCCGTCTTCGTCCTGCTCCTCGTCCTCCTCCTCCTCCTCCCCCTCCTCCTCCTCCTCCTCGTCGGTGAGCCCCCCCTCCCTCTTGAGGAGCTCCATGTCCTCGGAGCCGTCGTCGGTCTCGGCGGTGCAGATGCCGTAGCACATCAGGCTGATGACGCCCAGCGGGAGGCCGAACAGGAAGCAGCCGAGGACCGGGGAGCTGCGGAACACCGACTGTGTGTAGGGACGGATGCATGGATTAAAGTAACATTTAATCTCACGACTGAAAATGTCCTAATGTACGATTTGTGAAACGGTGTGAAAGGATCCCCCACACACACACACACACACACACACTAGCGCCGATTCCTAAACGATGAACACAATATGTCAAATCAGGATGCTTTAGTAATATTGGTCCTGCTGTTCTACATACTGCCAACCATGTGAAGAAATCACAGATTCAGGCTTTAACCGTTGCTTCTAAAATCTAAATCCTAACAGTTTTTGGAAAAAAAAAAATCAAAAAATGTTTTTTTTTCAAGATTTTTCAAAAATAGCAGATCTACAAGCAAAAATAGCAGATCTACAAGCAGCTTGTAGATCTGCTATTTTTGAATAGCCAAATAAATCTAAAGTGACACAGATGCATTCCAGGTCTTAATGGGTAAAATATCCGAGACGATTAAGATATTATGGAAAGATGCTTCTGAACATATTGCTAGTTTGACCACTTCGAATGCTCTAATCTTAAAATAACCGAAAATAGCCTTTCTACAAGCTCTCAATGCGTCGCTAGACGCATTGAGAGCTTGTAGATCGGCTATTTTTGCTGCGCAACATGCTTCCATAGAAGACATGCTGGCTTCCATGGAATCCAAATGACTGAAATCAGTCTTGGTGACTGAGAACTTTAATCCATGTGGATGGGACCGCCCAGGGTGAGCCACGGGGGAAAGGGAGGGAAAAAAATCGACAAAGAGGGACATTATATTACATTACATTACATTACAGTCATTCAGCACAGTGGTTCTCAAACTATTTTGTGTCAAGGACCCCAAAATTGACACTTATTGGCCCTGCGGACCCCCATTTGAAAAGATATGTCAGGGACCCCCCCATAAGAGAAGATTTTTACTGCTCTAGCAGTGATTCTCAACCATTTTAATTTCAAGGGCCCCCGGTTTGACATGCATTATTAATAATAATAATAATAATAAACTTTATTTGTATAGCACCTTTCATGACATGAAATGCAGCGCAAAGTGCTTTACAGAGCAAGAATACAGTTACAGTTACAACCAATTTAACAATAAAGCAAACAAAAAATAAAATAAAATAAAAGCAAAAGCATAAAACATTAAAATAGGCAATACAGTGAGGACTTAAAAATCAACCAAAGAGTCAACTAAAAGCAAGAGTGAAGAAATAGGTCTTGAGCTGTGCTTTAAAGCTATCGACAGAGGCTGCCTGTTTTAGGTGTAATGGGAGTTTATTCCACACTGTTGGTCCGTAAAAGCAGAATGCTGCTTCACCGTATTTTGTATATGTCATTTTAGGCACCTCGAGTAGGTCAGCACTTGAAGACCTGAGGGTCCTATTAGGCTATGGATCCCCATTTAATAGCATTTCTATCTCTGGGACCCCAATTCATATTGTAAAATCAATGTTAATTTAACTCTGAGTGAGTGTGAGTGTGAGTGTACAAATTGAACCAAATGGACCCTAACGGGTCCATTTGGTTCCATTTGTACACTCACAGAGTTACAGACCCATAAGGGTCCGTTTGGTTCCTATCCATCATTTAGCTGGGGACCCCCTGGAACCCCCTAAAGCACCCCTGGGGGTCCCCGGACCCCACTTTGAGAACCAATGATTTAGCAGACGCTTTTTTTTAACTTTGTATCCCACGATTTTGTAACGCCATTTTTTACACCCAGTGCCAATTGTCCATGTAATCCTGGGCGCTACACTCCTTCTGCCAACCTAGGGAGGCCAGGGCCGAGCTCATGCCTCCTTCAATGCATCACCTGACAGGGGGGAGTTTCCCCGGTAAATAGGGTGATATTGAAATGGATGATTTTCACTTGCCGAAAATAGCCGCTGCGACCGTGTTGTGAGCTTGTAGATCTGCTATTTTCGGTCTGTCATACCCGCGCTACAACTTAAGCGTCGTAGCTTAAGTTTTTATTTCGTTTTAATTTCGTTTGTCAGTGAAAAAAGCTAAAAGACGAAAATCTTCTTGTCGTAGTTTTAGGTAGTAGTTTTAGATTTTTCAAAATCAACAATGATCAAAGGCCTTACTTACCATGATGGTAGACCTGGCATCAAAGGCCACCCTCTTCACCCTCTGGACAACGCCATCGCCTCCATAGGCCTGCAAGAGGAGAGAGAAGGAGAAATGAGTTTCTTAGAGGCCATGTCAAAGGCCTAGAGAAAAAAGATTTGAGTAAAAAATATTCGCTTTAAAAAATTATGTATTCAAAGATGTGCACATATTTTCACTATTTTTCAAAAATAGCAGATCTACAAGCTCATAGCAAAAATATCAATATATATATATATATCAAAAAATGACACACAGATGCGTCCCCGGTCTTAATGGGTTAACATAAACAGGAAGCATGGAGGGAGGGAGGGATAAGTAAAAGGAGGAGAAGGAGGAGGAGGAGAAGGAGGAGGACCTGTGCGGATCCGTTCAGGACGCTGGTGATGAAGTGGACCAGCTGCTCCACGGTGTCCGTGGGTCCGTCGGGCAGGAAGTACTGTTCGTTGGACGTGTTGAGGATCACCACAGATGGCACTGACACCTCGCTGAGAGGAGACACACACACACACACACACACACACACACACACACACACACACACACACACACACACACACACACACACACACACACACACACACACACACACACACACACACACACACACACACAGTAAACTCTTTTGACTTTTAATCAACACACATGGATAAAAAAGCACAAATAAAATCAATCTCATTTGCTATTTTGAAATTATTTTGATGTGAAATGTGACATTCTTCCATAATGAGCACTTTTAGGTTTGGTACTTTAAGTACATTTTGATGCCAATACTTTTGTATTTTTACTCAAGTAAACTTTGAATACCGGACTTTCACTTGTAACAGAGTATGTCTTCATTATGGTATTAATACTTTTACTTAAGTAAAACGAGCGAGTACTTCTTCCACCACTGAAAATGAGGTATTATCATTCTAAACCTTATGTTGCTGCTGTTGTTCTACATACAGCCCAACCAGTTGAAGAAGTCACAGCTTGATGCTTTGCTTTGATGACATTTCTGAGACCATTCATGCTTCATGGAAGATACTTCTAAACATGAATTGCATTGCTAGAGTGACCACTTCAAATACTCTTTAATCTAAATATAACTAATAACACACACACACACACACACACAAACGTAGTAAAAGTACTAACATTCTTTGCTTAAGTAAAAGTATCAGCAGTGCCGGTTTAGACTCCACAGAGGCCCTACGCAGGATACGGGACACATGCATGTTTTTTTTTCCCCTCTGCGATGTAGTGGAGTAGAAGTAAAAGAGTACACACACACACACACACACACACACACACACACACACACACACACACACACACACACACACACACACACACACACACACACACACACACACACACACACACACACACACACACACACACACACACACACACACACACACACACACACACACACACACACACACACACAGCTCTCCATACGGTCTCTAATCTATATTAACCCATTCATGAGGAGGATCACTCCACTGGTCAGAGGATCACTAAGATCACACAGAGTTTGGATCTTGTAGATCTGCTACTTTTGCAGTTTTATTTAATTTGAATCCTGGAAAGAAGCGGTTTTGGACATACGAGGTTTCCACACCGACAGAGACCATATGATTAGTATTGTTATTAGTTATAAAAGCAGCAATTAACCTTTTCATTCATTATCAAAGCACAAGCATGCGAGCGCGCACACACACACACACACACACACACACACACACACACACACACACACACACACACACACACAGGTTCCTGGAAGGTCCGCAACGCTATGCTAGCAGGCAGGGCTCGCCGGATCATTAGCACCGCTCTCCGACAAGCTATTAAAGTGCACTTCCAATATAAAAGCTTTAATCCATAAACGCTCACTCACGCACGCACACGTACATGCGCACACACACAAGCCATTCCTCAAAAGTCCTCTACATTCCCCTCAACATCGTGCTCTCATCACAACGTGCAGACAGCAGGAGTTCTCATGGTGCTCCTCGTGTCCAGATTGCACAGAGAGCACTAAGATGAAACATGAAAATGACGGGCCGTCAGTATAATTGATGGATCCCAGAGAGTGCATGTGTAATAATGGACCAGAGAGCCAGCTTCACCACCAGTACACTAGTGCCGTTTCCTAAACAATTAACACATATTTTGGGGGATTAAAGGGTATAACGGTCCAGGACGGTGAACACACTCACCCCATGATGAGACCATTGATGTAGTCGTTTCCGTCCATGTGTCCAAACTGGAAGTCTCTGTGGAGGACAAGACACACAACCATGAGCACACACTGGCCCTCATGTATCAACGCAGCGTAGAAACCGGCGTATATTTGTCCATATATTCGGCCGTACACCAACGTCGAAGTCACATTTATCAACGCATCCTACACGGCTGATCCGAGCGTACACTTGGTCCCAGCGTTGATAGATGTGACGGTTGAAACCGAGCGTCATTTAAATAACACGCCCTTAAATATTCTCAAAACGCCCCGATTTCACGACATGAAGACGAACCAGAATACGACCAAAGACATGAAACGCCAATAAGAAACAGTTTCCCCCGCTGGCCTCGCCGCACACGCCTCACTCACACACTCACACTCACACACACACACACACACACACACACACACACGCCCAACTTTGTCTTTCATGTCCGTAGCGTAGCGGTACATGAGACTCGGGCGGAATGCAGTGATTCCGTGCTGCCACGTTAATATTGGAGCGTCGGGTTTATATCCTTAACCCAGCCAGGTTGTGTAGCCTACATAACTCTCTATGACATAACTCCATAACATAGGACAAGCTACTGTAAGTTTGTAGACCTCACTCAGTGAAAAGATGGTCGGGGCTCCCGAAAATTCTCTCGCAGAAGCACTGCTGCGCTGCTGCGCTGAAAATAGCCAATGCAACCGAATGACTGTTAAAGCAGTTTGTTTAAATTACTTTATAAAATGTTATATTTTCACAGGGATTATTTATTAGTGTAGATATACATTTTGGAGTGGATATATGTGTCCAGATGCCTGTCAGACCGTCAGACAATGCTGCTCTGCAGGTCTAGAATGGAATAAACGGGCGCAGCCAACGTCAACAACTGGTCTCGACCAGACGTGAGATGATTTTTTTTAATACCTTAACCACTTGAACCCTAGCATCCCTTTTCTGAGGAGAGCTTTAGCCAAAAATAGCAGATCTACAAGCTCACAACGCCTCAGAGTTATAGGTGTAGAGGGAAAAAAAGAGCAGCAAAAGTTTATCTGAAACATCATTTTATACAATATAGAGGGGGTCCCTGATTCATCTCTCTCTCAACTAGGGGGTCCTTGGCCTGAAAACGTTGAAGACCCCTGGTTTACAGTATATAGAAATAATGTCAAAATCTTGATTGATGTTGTTTTGTCCTGTCTATTTGTGTTTTGTGGGCTTAAATGTATTATTATGTATTATGTAACTGCGGAGCCCCTTGAAAACGAGATGGTTCATCTCAAGGGGTTATTCCCAATAAAGAATTTCAATATATATTTAGAAACAATAACCCAACTGAATAATCGAGAAGCAAGGTTTATCTTTATTTATTTTTTCTTATATATGTATCAACGAATCAACATTGAATTTGAATAGATTTGTTTTAATCAACTTAATCGATTACTTGGATTAACCACTTAACACATCGGGTGCCGATCACGGTCTGAACCGTGTGTTTACATAGTAGCGCTATGGTGCCGTTCACGGTCTGAACCGTGATTTCAGTCGTTTTTCTCCGCACGGGCGGGGCTAGAGCAGCTCTGGGAGTACCCATTGTGATCTTGAGAAGGAAGGGCCAGATAGATCACCGGAAACAAAAACATGGCTTCCATCCGCTTCCTGTCTATTTCCTTCTTTAAAACGCCTATATCTCCGAATCCGTTTCCGGTGGTGAAAACCGGTCATGCGCGATGCGCGATCCCCCCCGGTTGTAACTCGCGAGGGAAATGTTATGGTTCCAGGCTGTAGCCAGGGTCCTCGCTCAACATGAATGGATTCTTTTTACGTGGATTTGCTTGTCGTGGAGAAAAAAAAACAAAAAAACTTGGAATGCAAGGGAAGCCGGCGACATGACACCAGTAGTTCTCAACCTTCTCAGACCGCGACCAGCTCGCTAGATTTGAAACATCATATTGAGTGTGAACTGTGTGTTTCTGCTTATATGCTGTATGGACAACAATACACCATGTCGTTATAGTCCTGTTTTAGGGTTGTGTAAGGGGGATGGCAGTCATCAAACAGAGACCTCCAGAGTCAAAATCGAACAAATTAATCCATTTAGACCGGGAACGCATCTGTGTAATTTTTGCTTGTAGATCTGCTATTTTTTTTGAAAAATAGTGAAAATGTGTGCAAATCTTTGAATATATATGTTTTGTAAAGCGAACATTTCTAAATCCTAACAGTGTTTTAAAAAAAACGTATGTTGCTATAATATCAGTGGTTCTCAAACTTTTTTCATGTCAAGGACCACCCAAAATGATATGTATTTGGCTGCGGACCCTCATCTGAAAATATTTTGTTCCAGGGACCCCCAGAAGCAAAGATTTGAGTTAAAATGTATATATGTATTTGTATATAAGATTTTGCACACATTTTCACAACTTTTTGTTGCCCAAAAATAGCAGATCTACAAGCTCATAGCCTTGGTGCCGTGCTATGAGCTTGTATATCTGCTATTTTTGAATAGCCAAAGAAATCTAAAGTGACACAGATGCGTTCCCGGTCTTAATCTTAAAATAAAAAGAATGAGAATAGACAAGCGACAGAGATAGAGCTCTAAGTGATGATAGAGATTTGGTATAATTCAATCAGTCTCTACATGTGATTGCCTGGGAAGGTATAGAGGCACTTTGATCATAGGAGGATTTGAGATGTATAGTACCTCTTTCAATGAGGTGAAACCAGGGGCTCTGGTTCCCCAGGCGGGCTCACTAACCACTCAGGTATGGCCGCCTCCATAGCTGAATGGATCATGGAATATGGATCATGCTTCATCTTTTGACCTCAGAGCAAACATCTGTGCCTCAACATCCGTGCCTTACAGGGATATTTCACTTTCAAACATGTTAGGTTCTGGTTCTGGTTCAAATATGTGAAGGGGTCGTGTTTTTTCAATTGCTTTTTTCAAAACAATTGTAATACAATATAAAAATTGAAAAAAGTTATAGAAAAAACATGGCTCCCTCACGTATTAGGAGGGCAGTATGAGATTTGATTGTGTTTGGGGTGATCACAAACGCCTGAGAAGACAACAACATGACCCCAAACATGTTTGAAAGTGAGATTTCCCTTTACCATCCGTACCTTATCATCCACGCGTGTCTTACCTGTTAAAATTCTCCCGGTATTCCTTGGCCACCGTCTGGATCAGGCTCTTTAATCTATAAGGATCAAAATGAGAAGTGAGTGAAATAAATAGCACAAATACATACATACATACAGGTCTTTCTGAGGCACGGGGGGGCTCATTTTATCGCCCAGCTTAGCAATTTGTGGGGGAGAATCTAAACTTTGTATCTGTCATTTGAAAGCCCCTGTGCTTTAAATGTCACCAAAGCAGCAGTTGCCATGGGAGTTAGTTGTGCACAAAAGAGCAAAATACTCTGATACTCTGCACCTTAATCCTCATGTACATGCACTGATACTCTTCTAGCACTAAATGTCTAGAACAGATACCAGCTGATACGCTCACGCACCTCATTTTCTCCTCAACACACCTGTAAACCTTTGATGTGACAATAAAGATTCTGATCTTACTGAGCCGCAACCCATTCTTTAATTTCAAAAGGTGGGTATTGATTGATTGATTGATTGATTTATTGTACCTGCCACTCTCCTCTGTGGAATCCTTCTCGTCGATGACTGCGATCGCCACCAGTTTGCCTGCAAAGTGGCCAGACAGAGGATTACAAATCACAAGCGTGATTCTGGTGCAGTTCTGACCCCCAAGCCCATACCATGACAAACCGTCCGTATAAAACAGCTGGTACACAACTTAAGGCTGCTGTGGTGGTCTGAAGGCAGAGACCCGGGTTTTAATGAGCTAGTTTGCCCCCTGGTGGTCAACAAATAATGTGATGACGGGTGGCAGGCTTGATTTTGGTTGCAGGCATTAGTTTTTTGCTGTGTATTCAAATGTTTTACAACAATGAGGATTTTATTTCACACACACACACACACACACACACACACACACACACACACACACACACACACACACACACACACACACACACACACACACACACACACACACACACACACACACACACTGATTAATTCAAATGTGATATCTAATCTGACATTTGGAACACTAGGGAAATGATAAGTTATTCTAAATAAAACAATATGTTTATTGTATATACTGTATGCTAATAGGTGAATACGTAATAGTATTACAGTGATGTTGCTAGGTTTTCAATGTAATGGGTCCTGGGATGCAGGGGTGGTCTTTTAGATGGGTCCCAGGGACATTTTATGGGTCCCACAAAAATGCACAGCGTTTAACTTGTGTTTCATCTTATATGGTTATATTCATGTAGAACATGTATCTATGTAACTATTACCTTGAGATGAAGTAAAATCACAGGTAGATACAGAGGATGTAGTCATGGAGGTAGGTATGGGGTCATCATCATTAGCAGTACTTGATTTGGGTTTAGAAAATAGGCTTGCTATTTTCTGTTGCCCTGCAGCAGGCTTGAGAATCTTTTTTGGTGCCATTTTACACTAACATTATTATTTTTTTCTTTTATTTGTATAGTTTATTTTTAATTCACGTTTGTTGTTTTCAAACGTGTTAACCATCAGGTCTGCTACGGGTCTACGTCATGTCAGAGACGTCACTTTTCAACTCCGCAACAGACGGCCCTTGTGTGTGTGTGTTACACGCAAAATCGTTACCCAAAGAATTCGGTCTGAGCAATGAGCATGCGCAAAATGGCGGCTCCCATGGATCCTTATAATCATTTGTATCGTCTTTCTAAGACTATTTCTACGTGGATTTTATCGTTTATAAAGTAGGATAAAGTAGGATGTGGCCATGCAAAATGGTGGTGTCCCATGGATTTGTAAAATATTCGCGGTAAGAAAAATATTTTACCGCGAATTATTTTCATATTTTTTTTCTGTTGGTGACAATTGTAGTGTGTCCCAGGGACGCAACAACGGTGCCATGAATGCGTCCTTTTTCATTACGGTGCGTCAGAGACGCAGGACTTATGGTATTATGCCAAGAATTAAGATAGTTTGGCCACTCATCCACAACAGAGGTTTAAACACACCTGTTTCTCCCAGCTCATACAGGGTGAAGCCATCAATCTGCAGGTATCCCTGGAAGCGCTCTTTGTTCACCCAGGATGACAAGCTCCCGTCCTCATACTCTGCAACACAAAGACACAAATTCTTACAAAAGATACACACCAGAGCATGTGAGCGGAGCGACGCGATTTTTTTGACGTGAGCGTGGAGCTGGTTTATAAAAAGGTTGGAGCGGCTACTCGGAGCGAGGACCGCCTGAAGCTCCAAGCCGCCCCGGGCGGGGGGCCGTGCACCGAATGTTTGAGCATGCCCAGTCGCACAGACTCAGAGACACACAGGCATCCTGCAGTGCACAGCGCACGTCCTTGATCAAGATTTAATTCAAATGTCTACTTTCTTTTTCTTCTCTTTTTTTACCGTTTTTGGGCCTGAAAGTATAGTAATTGTTCGGGCCGGGCCGATCCTTGGGCCAGCCCAGTAGGGCCTAGTTAGGGCCGGGCCTTAATTTTCAGGCCCGTTGAGAACTCTAATAAACACACACACACACACACACACACACACACACACACACACACACACACACACACACACACACACACACACACACACACACACACACACACACACACACACACACACACACACACACACACACACACACACACACACACACACACACACACACACACACACACCCCAGCCAAGGAGGAGGAGTTTATCACAGTTCATGAGCAGGAGGACCCAGCGAAGGGCTGATAGGAGGACCACCATGTAACAGCAACTTAACATGACAAGATAAGAGCTCTGGTTAAAGGCTTGTTATTTAAACCCCCCCCCCCCCCCACAGCTCATCTAAATGCAGCGCGAGCTACTTGACTTCTGGCTCTCTACATGCAAATCCATGAAACAGAGAAAAGGAGAAATAAAAAAACAGAACACGTCTTGTTACACGGTGAGCGAGTGCTGCTGAGTCAGCACAATGTGGGCAGACATTCCACAGAGAGCTGCTTGCACACAGTGGTTCTGGCTTTATAGACAACAGGCTGGAGCAGGAGGAGAGAGAGAGAGAGAGCCATACAGGGTTCTTACTCTTTTCAAGATATTGTCATTGTTGGGTAGAAACCTCTTATCTCTCAAGCCTCTGGACTCAGTTCACCACTTAGCTGGTCCTCTCTGACTGAGAGACGCAATAATCATTGGCACCTCTTCACATTTGTAACTCAAATCTTTGGTTCTGGGGGATTCTACAAATGTCTTCTAAATCCTAACAGTTTTTTGAAAAACGTATGTTTCTATATCAGTGGTTCTCAAACTATTTCATGTCAAGGACCCCCAAAATCATATGCATTTGGCCGCAGACCCCCATCTCAAAATATGTTTTTCCAGGGACCCCCCAGAAGCAAAGATTGGAGTTAGAATGTTGGTAATTCTTTTTTAAATAGCAGATCTACAAGCTCATAGCACGGCACTCTATGCCACGCTATGAGCTTGTATATTATATATTAGCTGTTTTTTGAATAGCCCAAAGAAATGTTAAAATGACACAGATGCTTTCCCGGTCTTAATGGATTGATAGACCCTGGCTATGCACAGCCTGTAGAGTTTATACAATCTATTGTTATGGAAAACATAGTAGTGAGATATCTGACGCTCCTCTTAACAACTTCACCAAAATATGAAATGTGGTCTTTGATGTATATTGCTGTAGAGAGGGGGTAGCCTTCTGATGACAGCAGTCAAATCATGCAAAAGGCTATTTTCTCTTTCATTTTGTTGCATAATTATTATAAAGTGAAAAGTTATGCTTTTGACTGCTGGGTTAAACGTATAAAGCCATTTCAGGATGACTTTGCGTGGGTTCAGAGAACTTGATGAGCACTTTACCAAAAATAAATCATACAGATTATCCAACGAGCAAACACATTATAGCAAGTTGAAGATGAAAGTATGCCAGTATGTCTGTTCAGCAAAAGGAGGCCATTTAATCCATATAGACCTGTGTCATTTTAACATTTCTATGGCTATTCAAAAATAGTAGATCTACAAGCTCGTAGCGCGGCACCGAGTGCCGCGCTGCGAGCTTGTAGATCTGCTATTTTTTTTTAAACTTGAAAACGTGTGCAAATCTTTGAACACATATATTTTTGTTGAAACATTTTAACTCAAATCTTTGCTTCTGGGGGTCCCTGGAACAACATATTTTGATGGGGATCGGCGGCCAAAAACATAATTTCGGGGGGGTCCTTGGCAAGAAGAAGTTTGAGCACCACTGATAGAGCAACATAAGTTTTTCAGAAAAGTGAAGACATTTGTTGAGACATCTGACAGTTACACATGTTCGCTTAAAATCATAAATATTCAAAGATTTGCACAAAATGTTCACGATTTTTCAAAAACTGAAGATCTACAAGCTCGTAGCGCGGCATGAGCTTGTAGATCTGCTATTTTTTAATAGCCAAAGTATTAAATAATGGCTTAAGTGGTTACACAGATGCGTTCCCGGTCTTAATGGATTAAGCTTCTCCTTGCTGCACTCGACATAAGTGCTAAGCTGAGGATTCAGGGAGAAAGATGTTCAACTTATTGATTAAATAAGTAACTTTTTGGTCAGGCCTGGTGGTGCATACTGAACACTGAAAAGGCCCTAAAACAGCATCGGCACACAAGATGGCATATTTATTGATGCAGTCGGATGATGCTGAATGTCTTCTGCAATTTACATTTGCGTTAAAGCAGGGGTCTTCAACGTTTTCAGGCCAAGGACCCCCTAGCTGAGAGAGATGAAGCAGGGACCCCCCTCTGTATTGTATACACTTGTGTTTCAGATAAACTTTTGCTGGTCTTTTTTCCCCTCTACACCTACTGTATAACTCTTTGCCAAAAAATAAAATAACTCTAGCCGATCTACAAGCTCACACTCCTCAGAAAACGAAGATTTGGCGGACCCCCTGTAGTAACTGAGGACCCCCTGTTGAAAACCCCATGCGTTAAAGGGATAGTTCACCCCACAAAATATGTTTTGTTTTTCTATCGATTAGTCACTCCATGGAGACTTGAATTCATGGATATTGTTTAGTTTTTCTCTCATTCCTAAGACAATAATGTGATGACCAGTGGACCGGTAGGCAGTGGTTCCGGTAGGAGATACAAAGGAGACTCTTTGTGTCTCCTACCGGAACCGCTGCCGGTCATCAAATTATTGTCTTAGGAATGAGACAAAAACTAAAAAATATCTAGTACAAAAGTTATTGCCATCAAAAAGTAAAGGTAAAGTAAAAGTACTCATTATGCAGAAGTGTTCAAAATGTATACAAATCTTTTGAAAACAGCAGATCTACAAGCTCACAACACGTCGCGACGTGTTGTGAGCTTGGCTATTTTCTATTTGCTATTTTCAAATAGCCTAGGTAAGTATATAGGGATGAAGTGGTTAATGTATGTTTTGTAAAAATAATCAAAGCAATTATGTTGTGTTTCTGCATCAAATAGAAATACACCTAATCTAAGATTCCATCAAAGCCAAGAATTTTTACACGACCCTCTCTGGTATAATATAATATTATATATATATATATATATATATATATATATATATATATATATATATATATATATATATATATATATATATATATATATATATATATATATATATATATATATATATATATATATATGTCTTGTTTGAGCTGTTGGAAATAACTAGGCTGGAAATGTGACTCATTGCATGAATGATTGAAAAAAAGAAAAAAGAAAATTCAGTGATAATGTTAATCCTTGTAATATAACGCCTACCTCAACACAATGCTAATGTGTATTTGTTTGTCTTTACTTCACTTTTGCCTTTCTGTGTATTTCTTACATTTATTCCTTTGTTTGTTGGATTTTCTACCTGAAAAAAAGAGAAGCGGGGACGGTATGGGGGGTGAGGCAGGGATAAGGTCATAATACTCTATGAATGACAGCTCAGGCAAGGCGAGAGGCAGATGGCAGTAATGGGCTGATATCGCATGGTCCCTAGTGTTTCCTAAAGTGACATATTGTTGCGGCAGAAGAGCCAAGACAGATCCTACTGTTGATCAGTAGAAAATGTGTTAGAGGAGAAAGAATGCACTAGGACTAAAAACCATGTCAAGGTGTTTGGCTTCATGCCAGAGACGGTAAAAGACAGAAGCCGGGCAACAAAACGCTATTGAATCAATATGACAGACAACACATAGATAAATGCATAAATACCATGAAATGTCACCCGCCTTTTATCTCATCTACACACTCATGAAATGTAAATCAGACCGTCACCAAAGAGCTCTCTGCGGTGTGAGAATTATGCAAACTGACCCTTGTCTAACTTTCCGATAAAACGTATGTCATCAAAGCCACCAGCTGGTTCTACGGAAAGCCTTTGTTATATCATCCAGGAAAGAAAGCAGCTTACCTAGTATAGGCAGAGAGCTGTGTTCTTACACATGATAAAAGTCACGTAACCGGATGGCCTTCCCACAGTCTGGTTCAGGGGTTCTCAAACTTTTCAGGCCGCGACCCCCCTAAATAATCATATTTGAACTGGGGAGTGTGGACCCCCCCAAATAATCATAATTGAACTGGGGATCCCACAAAATAATCATATTTGAACTGGGGACCCCCCACCCTGAGAAGCACTTGGTAATTGTAGGAGTTGAGGCATTACATTTAGCTTAACTCAGTTCCACAGATAAATATTATGAAAATAGCAGATCTAATTTATATGTATATAGCAGATCGCAGATCTAAATTATATGTATTTGGCAGCTCACAACGCGTTGTGAGCTGCCAAATACATATAATTCTGGGGGGTCCTTGACATGAAAAGGTTTGAGCACCACTGATATAGTAACATACGTTTTTTTCAGAAAACTGTTAGGATTTAGAAGACATCTTGCAGAATCGGAACCTCAGGCCTTAATGGGTTCAATTTGCACTCAAGATTTCCCTATGCGGACGTGCAGTTCAGTGGAGAACGATATGTAAATGTAGGCGAGCGATAGAGAGAACCATATAAACGCCTCAACCCTGTGTAACTGAGCTACAGGTGTTGCTCTCTAAGCGAACACACAGACAGACCTGCTGTAATGCACCATCGCACCACAGGTTAATGCATATTTAAAGCACAGACTACGAGTCAGAAAAAATCATTCTTTGATGCATGCTAGAGAATTCTCTCCACGGCTGAAGGGATCACCGCGGTGCCAGTACAGACTGATTACTTTCACATACAGCTCTCAAAACCACTCCTGATATTAAAAGGTAGGGTAAGTGATTTTCTTTGGTCAAAATAAGCGTTAAATATCTCTTTATTCTGATAGTACTCATTGCTACAGAGTGTTTGTTTAGCAACAGGTGTATTTATTAGCTCTTTATTAAACACATTGGCTGCCAAAAACGCAGATCTGCGTTCTATTGAGTCCTTAGAACGCACGCTGCCAAAGACGCAGACCTGCTTTCTATTTAAAAAAAATTAAAAAAAAATTTGACCCAAAGACCAAGGAGATATGATTTTTCGACGATTTAAACTCCCATCCACTTCCTTGTTAACTTAAAACTTAAACAATCTGTATCTCGGCTCCTGAGTACTTTTTTTTTTCATTGAAAAAGTCTGGCAGTCTACTGTAGAAAATAAATAAATAATTCTGGCAGCCAATGTGTTAAACAAAAAATGCATTTTCAGGACGTGATACCAATTGTATCCAATCAGGAGAGAGAACTCAGTCAGGATACATATTAAACAAATTAAATTGGAAGAGATGACAAAGAAATTAGCAGACACTGGAAACTATAAAAAAAAAAATCACACCCTGTGTGAAGGTAGCGGCGCCTTTGATACATTATGTCATCGATATGTGTTTATAATGTGTTTATAACCATGTGTCACGTGAAGCTTGACCAATCACTTTGTTGACGGGTCTGACCAATCACTTTGTTGACGGGTCTGACCAATCACTTTGTTGACGGGTCTGACCAATCACTTTGTTGACGGGTCTGACCAATCACTTTGTTGACGGGTCTGACCAATCAAAGCGTTGACGGGTCTGACCAATCAGAGCGTTGACGGGTCTGACCAATCAGAGCGTTGACGGGTCTGACCAATCAGAGCGTTGACGGTGAACACGGACAAAGTCAGGTATAGAGCAGGATCCACTCTATACCTAAAGGTATAGATCTATACCTAAAGGTATAGAGCGGCTAGCGCCGCTAAAAATAAGCAGATAAATGGGTACTCTCTCCTGATTGGCTGAAATGTTGTCACCTACCTGAAAATGTATTGTCTGTTTATTAAAGAGCTGGAGAGACAGGGAGACTCCTGTTACTGAACAAACACTCTATAGCAATGATTACTATCACAATATAGTGCTTTAAGCTGTTTAACAAAAAACTTTGTGTTTTAACCAACAAATATCACTAACCCTACCTTTAATGCGTCCTTTATTTTTCCTCCTCGTAGATGTAAAGGGAAAACCCGTAAAGTGAGCAAAGGATTCACCAGCGTGGTGTGTCATCTCGCCCCTTGTGCCGCCGGCGTCTTCGATCCTTGACGGGCTTTAATATCGCCGTCAGTGACCATGACGACGGCTGCCTTTCGGAGCAGCCTACGCATCAGGGTGCTGGAGGACTCTGTGCAAAGCGGCGTGTTCGTGGTCAACGTGTTCTGCGACGAGCCGCTCCTGCTCAGGTTCTGGTGCCGGAGGAGGAAGACCCCGTTCAACAACGGACAGGTGGAGCAGACCGACGTCACGTGGGTGACAACGGTAGGGATGTGGGACCGTTATGCTATTATGATTATGCTATTATGATTTTGCTATTTTGTCTCATCTGTTTAAGAAAGTACTCTTGGTTGCTTGTTTTTGCAGGAAATGCACTTAAGACTTCTGGTGATTAGTAGTTTCGTTCGCTACCTATGTTGAATGCACTTATTGTAAGTCGCTTTGGATAAAAGCGTCTGCTAAATGACTGTAATGTAATGTAATGTAATTATGAAAAATTACACCTCACCGTTATTGTGGCCAAAATTATTGCGATTAACGCGATAATCAAAATACGCTTAAAACGCCACTTTTGTTAAACCAGTTGAACCTCCAGCTAAGACTGTCAGGATTACAAATTTAAGTTGACAGCAAATAATTGCGATTAAGGATTTAAATGTGTTTTTGACATTGCAACATCAAAAACGTAATTCTGTTTGCCTTTTAGGCTTCGTAATCATAAGTTGCACAGGGCACAGATATGACAAATAACTGAAATATACATAATATGAAAACTGAATATATATAAAATAAATTACCGACGTATTTAATAATTGTATACTTTCCAAAACTAAACAAAAAATGTGCACAAATAGCTGATCTACAAGCTTACAACGTGTCATGAGGTGAATCGATTTGTGTAGAGTGAAATAAGAGCGTACAAAATGCGTTCATTACAGGTCTGTGTTCAGTACAGTACAGAGGGTTTAAGTGGTGCTGAATTTGCAGCCCAACAAAAGCTAATTCATCCTGGTGCATGACGGAGGACAATTTCACCATGAATTAAAATCCCTGCAATTCGATTATTGCAGTGGTGGAAAGTAACTAAGTATATTTACTTAAGTACTGTACTTAAGTACAATTTTCAGGTATTTGTACTTTACTTGAGTGTTTCCAATATCCAATACTTTTACTTATACTCCACTACATCTCAGAGGCAAATATTGTACTTTTACTCCACTACAATTATTTGAAAACTTTAGTTGCTAGTTACTTTGCAGATATACATTATTACATTATAAAACATACATTAACCACTTTAGCCCCATCTTATACCTAGGCTATTTGAAAATAGCCGATCTACAAGCTCGCGTTGTGAGCTTGTAGATCTGCTATTTTCAAACATTTTAGTACTTTTACTTTTGGTACTTTAAGTACACTTTGATGCCAATACTTCTGTACTTTTACTCAAGTAAATTAAGAATTCTGGACTTTTACTTGTAACAGAGTATTTTTATATTGCATTATTGGTACTTTTACTTAAGTAAAGAATTTGAGTACTTTTTCCACCACTGGATTATTGAGAGCGCTTTTTTTTAATCACGATAAACGATAATAACGATAATTATCGTCCCATCCCATACCCTAGGCGGCCGAGGAGGAGGAGGAGGAGGAGGAGGAGGAGGAGGGGGCGAGCAGCAGCAGCGCGGAGCTCAGTTTCGTGCTGCGGGCGCTCCACCGCGCGCCCGACCTCCCCAACGCTCACTACTGGGGCCCGTTCGTCCTGGCGCTGTGCCTGGACGCCCGGCTCTTCCGCTTCCGCCTCCCGGAGGAGGCGCTGAGCGGCCGCCACGTGCAGGAGATCATGGCGGAGCGCGGAGCGCTCACCCTGCACCGCTGAGGAGGAGGATGGAGCACCGCTCATGCAGTGGTGGAAAGTAACTAAGTACATTACTTAAGTACTGTGCTTAAGTAACATTTTTAGGTATTTGTACTTTACTTGAGTATTTCCAATTTCCAATACTTTTACTTCTACTCCACTACATCTCAGAGGCAAATATTATACTTTTACTCCACTACAATTATTTGAAAACTTTAGTTACTAGTTACTTTTCAGATATAAATTATGATATAATGAAAAATACATTAACCACTTCAGCCCCATTTTATACCTAGGCTATTTGAAAACAGCAGATCTACAAGCTCACAACGCGTCGCATTGCGACGCGTTGTGAGCTTGTAGATCGGCTATTTTCAAATATTTAGTACTTTTACTTTTGGTACTTTAAGTACATTTTGATGCCAATACTTTTGTACTTTTACTCAAGTAGATTTTGAATTCTGAACTTTTACTTGTAACAGAGTATTTTTATAGTGCAGTATTGGTACTTTTACTTAAGTAAAGAATTTGAGTACTTTTTCCACCACTGCGCTCATGCATAACGGTGAAGAGAAAAAAAAGGCGCAGTGGTGAAAGTGCCCGCCCACCACTAACACCGGAGGTTGTGGGTTCAAATCCACCTCCGTGCATCCGGCTTTTTCGAGCATCTATATGAACACAATTGGCCCCGTGTTCGAGAGAGGGAAGCTGGGCAGGGCACTCGTGCCGCGCTATGAACTTGTGTATCTGTTATTTTTGAACAGCCAAAGAAATCATAAAAAATGATACAGATGCGTTCCCGGATTGAATGGGTTAATTGTGTAACCTACATGCTGTGCATGGTGTCATGTTGTGTTTAATGTAACATATGGTCTAATGTATGTTATTGTTGAGCTTTCACGGTGGATTTGGAGGTTGATTTGAAGAGAACCCTTCAAATAAAATAAAAATCCTTCCCGATACGGATTCCGATACCAGTGTGTAATTTAAACTAATCTATAGGACAGTGGATCTCAAAGTGGAGTCCAGGGACCCTCAGGGTTCCTTGAGGGTGTTCCAAATGGACCCTTACAAGGTCTGTAACTCTCAGAGTGTACAAATGGAACCAAATGGACCCTTACAAGGTCTGTAACTCTCAGAGTGTACAAATAGAACCAAATGGACCCGTATTCGTACACTCTCAGAATTATGGGGGTCCTTGAAATTCGTCCAACCCCCGGCTGAGATGTGCGCACACAGCACACCCCCCCCCCCCCAAGCACAAACCAACCACAACATGGTGGACATGCCCACAACATGGTGGGCATGACCACAACATGGTGGACATGCCCACAACATGGTGGACATGCCCACAACATGGTGGGCATGACCACGACATGGTGGACATGACCACAACATGGTGGACATGACCACGACATGGTGGGCATGACCACGACATGGTGGACATGACCACAACATGGTGGACATGACCACAACATGGTGGACATGCCCACAACATGGTGGACATGACCACAACATGGTGGACATGACCACAACATGGTGGACATGACCACAACATGGTGGACATGCCCACAACATGGTGGGCATGACCACAACATGGTGGACATGCCCACAACATGGTGGACATGACCACAACATGGTGGACATGCCCACAACATGGTGGACATGACCACAACATGGTGGACATGACCACAACATGGTGGACATGCCCACAACATGGTGGGCATGACCACAACATGGTGGACATGACCACGACATGGTGGACATGCCCACGACATGGTGGACATGACCACGACATGGTGGACATGACCACGACATGGTGGTCATGCCCACGACATGGTGGTCATGCCCACAACATGGTGGACATGCCCACAACATGGTGGGCATGCCCACAACATGGTGGACATGACCACAACATGGTGGACATGCCCACAACATGGTGGACATGCCCACAACATGGTGGACATGCCCACAACATGGTGGACATGTCCACAACATGGTGGACATGACCACAACATGGTGGACATGCCCACAACATGGTGGACATGACCACAACATGGTGGACATGCCCACGACATGGTGGACATGCCCACGACATGGTGGACATGACCACGACATGGTGGACATGACCACGACATGGTGGACATGACCACGACATGGTGGACATGACCACGACATGGTGGTCATGCCCACGACATGGTGGACATGCCCACAACATGGTGGGCATGCCCACAACATGGTGGACATGACCACAACATGGTGGACATGACCACACTGACAATAGTGGTGCCAAGGCCAGGAAGTGAGCCAAGAGCACTGACTCCAGTGTGGTGAGCAAGATGGAAGGAGACTGGAACGAGAGAGAGAGAGAGACTGAGAGAGAGAGACAGAGAGAGAGACAGAGACAGAGACAGAGACAGAGAGAGAGAGAGAGAGAGAGAGAGAGAGAGAGAGAGAGAGAGAGAGAGAGAGAGAGAGAGAGAGACTGAGAGAAAGAGACAGAGACAGAGAGAAGGAGGCAAGCTGAACACATGCCAACCCAAATATTCCTGAACTAGAATGGCCTAATTTTCGAAGAAAACATGTTATTTTAGGTCAATGTATTTGCAGAAAATGTAAAAAAAAAGAATCTGCTTAAACAAAATAGAGGAAGAATATAGGACAAAGTACAGCTGTTACCACCAGTGTACAGTACTGCTACAATCACATAAAGTACACCTGTTAACAACCACATTCATCCACTCTAGGAGGCCAAGATAGATTCTGTGTTGTTTATTTGTGTGATTTAGCAGTTGTAGCTGTGAAATGATCAAGATTGAGCAACTACATCGTCTATTTAATGACAACATTATGTAAACCACAGGCGCTCCATCCCAGCAGCAGAGTGCAGTTTCATTATTGGTGTGTGTGTCAAAATCAAATATTCACCCTAACTAAAAAGGCACTGTTGAGACACAAACAGTGGAGTGAACATGAGCGAATATGAGGAACAGGCGTTAACTCAATCATTAACACATTTCCTGCCAGAGTTTTTTTTTTTATTCCCACCCAGTGCCAGCATTTTTTAAGATATTTTAACCATTTTTTAAGTAGTCACAAAATATTATATTATTATAATATTTTGAACCTCACGGTGATCCCCTCTTTACACACACACACACACACACACACACACACACACACACACAGGAGTCTCGTAGAATCGTGGGAAAAAAACGATCCGATTGCGGTAATCCGTTCCATAATTGCAGCCAGTTGAAAATAGCATGTTTCACCAAAAACACATAGTAAATAAAAAAATACACAGGAGCCGAGATACAGGATCTTAAAGTAATAAGTTAACCAGGGAGCGAATGGAGCAGTAAATCCATAAAGAATATCTTCACCTCCTGTCTACGGTTATAGGTACACCTGTTAACGACATTCATATACACTCACCATCGTAGGTGAAGTGGGCCCCGTCCTTGAAGACCACAACGGAAGGCAGCTCGGGCAATGTCACCGACTGGTGGAAAAAACAAACAGAAAAGAAAATACATAATTCAAAACCAACTTCCATAAATCCTTGGTTCTCAAAGTGGGGTCCGGGGACCCCCAGGGGTACTTGAGGGGGTTCCAGGGGGTACCCAGCAAAATGTGTAAATATAGCATCAGAATAATTATGACCTTTTATACTTTGGCTATTCAAAAATAGCAGATCTACAAGCTCATAGCGCGGCACCGAGTGCCGCGCTATGAGCTTGTAGATCTGCTATTTTTGAAAAATATTGAACTTTTTTGCAAATCTTTGAATATATATTTTTAAAGCGAACATTTGTAACTCAAATCTTTGCTTTTGGGGGTCCCTGGAACAAAATATTTTGAGATGGGGGTCCGCGGCCAAATACATATCATTTTGGGGGTCCTTGACATGAAAACGTTTGAGAACCACTGCCATAAATCATCATCCTTTCACTTTTACACATACATTCAAGAAAGTAAACATATGGGAAAAGGGGCGGGGTTGGCAGAAGGCCACTGCGGCAAACTGTGGGACCTCATGCCAAGTAATGATGCCAGGAGCAGCATGGAGGCTCCAGTATGAACCCGTGTGGCATTTAGAGTGTGATCATAATGCTGAGAGAATGAATGTCATCCTCTGTCCTTTGGTTCTGTGTGAACGCTGCTGCCATCCTAACTGGAGAGAGCTTAGATTAACCCATTGAGACCTGAAGCCGATTCTACATGTCTCCTAAATCCCAACAGTTTTCTCAAAAACGTATGTTTCTATATCAGTGGTGCTCAATCTTTTTCATGTCAAGGACCCCCAAAATTATATGTATTTGGCCGCCGACCCCCATCAAAATATTTTGTTCCAGGGACCCCCCAGAAGCAAAGATTTGAGTTAAAAATGTTCGCTTTAGAAATATATATATTCAAAGATTTGCACACTTTTTCATGGTTTTTCAAAAATAGCAGATATACAAGCTCATAGCGCGGCACTCTATTTTTGAATAGCCCAAAGTGTAAAATAATGCTTTTTTAGCTCAAATCTAAACATGACACAGTTCCAGGTCTTAATGGGTTAAGGGGCCGGAAAACACCAGCTGGGTGTTTAAAATGATCTACTGCCTCGTTTAGCTTCTTTATTATTTTGGCCTGGGCCGCGGTGTGGCAGTCCAGGCACCCCATAGGCTGCAAAGCCCAGCGTGTCGCGGGATTGAGTCCACTTCCCGACGAGCTTTGCTGCCTGTCACTCCCATGTTAGACAATAAGAAGAATGGACAAAGTGACGCCATTGGTTTCTACAGACCATAAATGAAGCCTATTTTTCAGCTATTTCAAATCCGCCATCTTTCTATAGCTATTTAAAAAAAAGCAGATCTACAAGCTCATAGTGTGGCACGAAGTGACGTGCTACGAGCTTGTAGATCTGCTTTTTTAGAAAAATCTCGAAAATGTGTGCAAATATTTAACTCAAACATTTTTAACACACATCTTTGCTTCTGGGGGTCCCTGGCACAACGTATTTTCAGATGAGGGTCCGCGGCCACGTATATGTATCAATTTGGGGGTCCTTGACATGACAAAGTTTGAGAACCACTGCTTTAATCCACGCATACACAGCAAAGAGGACTTTCAAAGAGTGAAAAAGGCTAATTTCATATAAAACACCTAACATCTGGTAAGAGTGAAAAATTAACAACACTTTACCTCTGGTAAGACGTCCTCTGAAGCAGAGAAGAAGTAGGTGTACACAATGAGCTCTGAAGCCACGTCGATGTACTTCTCCTGCAAAAAGCACCAAAACACACATTTATTCAGCCTTTCAGTTTTTATAATGGATCTCTAAGTCTCTCTCAGCCATCAAGGTTCAGACACTTACAGCTTGAAACGTCTTTATATATAATAACACTTGGCCAAATCGGTGACATAAACATCAGCGTGTGTTATTCATCATCATCATCATCATCCGATCGTTAGGCAGCCGTTTACTGCTGTGACAGCTCTGCAGTAAAGTGTCTTCAAACACTTTGATGTGGAAAAAGCATTGCAGTGTCTGTCTGTTTCTGATGTTTAGATTCTAGGCCAGTAACGCACAGTGCTGGAAAGCAACTAAGTGCATGTACTCAAGTACTGTTCTTAACACATTGAATGCCTAAAACGACTTAACTCGTTTTTAGCTTTTCATCACTTTAGTGCCTAAAACGAGTTTTTTTTTACTTTTTTTTTTTTAAATTTGACCCAAAGACCAAGGAGATATGAATTTTCGAAGATCTTTACTCTCATCCACTTCCTTGTTAACTTAAAACTTTAAAATTTTGTATCTCGGCTCCTGAGTACTTTTTTTTTTCCATTGAAAAATCTCTGTCATGAATAACAATAGGCAGTGAAAATAATTCTGGCAGTCAATGTGTTAAGTATAACTTAGCAGTATAACTATGGTTTGAGACCTGTGCTCTTTGGCAGGACTAAAGTACCACCGATCTGACTGTTATTGTACTTCTCCCTATGATATTGTGTACATTAAAGTATAACCATCACCACCTACAATATTGTCTCGACTCCTATAACCATCACCACCTACAATATTGTCTCGACTCCTAATGCCTCATCAATTGTTGATTGAATTCCAGAATTCCACAACACCCACCTTGAGAGGAGACTCTCCGCCCACGTAGACAAACAGCACGTCGTGTCGCTTCATCATGTGGTCAAACATCTGCTTGCTGGGCAGAGCACGGACTGCTGGCCTGGAGTGGAATAACAACACAGACACATTATTATTCATAACAAGAGTAGTTATTTACATAAACATAAATGCAGTCTGACAAGAGCACAGACTGCTGGGCTGGAGAGGGTCTTTCGGCTATTCAAAAATAGCAGATCTACAAGCTCATGACTCGCGCTATGAGCTTGTAGATCTGCTATTTTTGAAAAATTGTTAAAATTCTTTGAAAGTCTTTGAAATATATTATATATTTTTTCAGAATCAGAATGTTTGCTTCTGGGGGTCCCTGGTACAAAATATTTTGTACCCCCCATATCTCCATATTCTAACTTTTTGTGTTTTTTCGTAAATTAACACCCTACTTGATCATACTACAGCGTCACACAAAATCATCCAAAAGTAGCAGATCTACAAGCTCATTTTGAGCTTGTAGATCTGCCACTTTTGCCGTTTTTGAATTTGAATCCTGAAAACAGGATGTTGGACAGGTTTCCACCCGACAGAGACGATATTCAGCTTAAAACCAAATACATAAGTATATAATAAACATAATCTATGAGATAAACATTGATTAAAATACGTTTGTATCAGATTCTTTGTCTAGTACACCATGTTTAACCAAGCAGTTCCCTCTGCTTGAGCTGTCACTTATATAATGGACTTAGGTTGCCACCTAGTGGCGGATAATCCACATTACTTGGCACAGTCCTCAACCTCAAATTGTGAGCCAGGCTTTTGATAAGACTCTTCAGTCATGGGTTTGGTTTGGTAGCTTGATTCCTCCCTCGAGAGAGAGAGAGAATAACGTGTCAGGCTCCACTGATACAGTGGCTTAGGACTGTGAGATCTGAGGCAGAAGACTCAGAGAGCGAGGCCACAGATATACAAGCCTACATGCGATTGCATGCATGGCTCATCAACACAGGCTGCTCCTGTGAAGGCAGATAAGAGTCCACAGCAGGGTATAGGCTTACGGCCTTTCATGCAGTGCTGTAAAGTAACTAAGTATGTGTACTCAAGTACTGTACATAAGTACAATTTTGAGGTACTTTTTACTTTACTGGAGTATTTCCAATTTGCAATACTTTTACTTCTACTCCAACTCTACTACATCTCAGAGGCAAATATTGTACTTTTACTCCACTACAATTATTTGAAAGCTTTAGTTATTACTTACTTTGCAGATAAAAATGATGAAACATACATGAACCACTTCAGCCCTTTATACCTAGGCCATTTGCAAATAGCCGATCTACAAGCTCACAACGCGTTGCAAGCTTGTACTTTACTTTTGGTACTTTGAGTATATTTTGATGCCAATACTTTTGTACTTTTACTCGAGTAACATTTTGAACACAGGCCTTTTACTTGTAACAGGGTATTCTTTTATATTGTGGTATTGCTACTTTTACTCAAGTAAAAATATCTGCTTTCATGTTGACATTGAAATGGAACGCTTTTTCGACTTACCCCGCCACCCTGTTGGCGAACTCCATGATGTCATCTTTTGTTCTGGGTCCTTTGTAGTTATAGGCCAGATCCCCCTTCAGCCTGAGAGAGACACCAAGAGACACACAGACAAGACATATCCATAGAAAGAGTGAGAGAGACGAGATATGTCCATAGAAAGAGTGAGAGAGACAAGATATGTCCATAGAAAGAGTGAGAGAGACAAGATATGTCCATAGAAAGAGTGAGAGACAAGATATGTCCATAGAAAGAGTGAGAGAGACAAGATATGTCCATAGAAAGAGTGAGAGAGACAAGATATGTCCATAGAAAGAGTGAGAGAGAGAAGATATGTCCATAGAAAGAGTGAGAGAGACAAGATATGTCCATAGAAAGAGTGAGAGAGACAAGATATGTCCATAGAAAGAGTGAGAGAGACAAGATATGTCCATAGAAAGAGTGAGAGAGAGAAGATATGTCCATAGAAAGAGTGAGAGAGACAAGATATGTCCATAGAAAGAGTGAGAGACAAGATATGTCCATAGAAAGAGTGAGAGAGACAAGATATGTCCATAGAAAGAGTGAGAGACAAGATATGTCCATAGAAAGAGTGAGAGAGAGAAGATATGTCCATAGAAAGAGTGAGAGAGACAAGATATGTCCATAGAAAGAGTGAGAGAGAGAAGATATGTCCATAGAAAGAGTGAGAGAGAGAGAAGATATGTCCATAGAAAGAGTGAGAGAGACAAGATATGTCCATAGAAAGAGTGAGAGAGACAAGATATGTCCATAGAAAGAGTGAGAGAGAAGATATGTCCATAGAAAGAGTGAGAGAGACAAGATATGTCCATAGAAAGAGTGAGAGAGAAGATATGTCCATAGAAAGAGTGAGAGAGAAGATATGTCCATAGAAAGAGTGAGAAGATATGTCCATAGAAAGAGTGAGAGAGAAGATATGTCCATAGAAAGAGTGAGAAGATATGTCCATAGAAAGAGTGAGAGAGACAAGACATGTCCATAGAAAGAGTGAGAGAGAGAAGATACGTCCATAGAAAGAGTGAGAGAGAGAGAAGATATGTCCATAGAAAGAGTGAGAGAGACAAGATATGTCCATAGAAAGAGTGAGAGAGAGAGAAGATATGTCCATAGAAAGAGTGAGAGAGACAAGATATGTCCATAGAAAGAGTGAGAGAGAGAGAAGATATGTCCATAGAAAGAGTGAGAGAGAGAAGATATGTCCATAGAAAGAGTGAGAGAGACAAGATATGTCCATAGAAAGAGTGAGAGAGACAAGATATGTCCATAGAAAGAGTGAGAGAGACAAGATATGTCCATAGAAAGAGTGAGAGAGACAAGATATGTCCATAGAAAGAGTGAGAAAATATATAGAGTGTGGGGGGAAAAACATAAGGAAGGTCATTTCATTGCAATACTAGTTTTCAGGGTTTTATGCCACTCATTTTCTCTCAAGTGCCGACAGGCACATTTTAACTGGGACATTTGAACTAAATAAAATAATGTAGTGTGAGAAGTAGGGCTGTCACGATTAGAAATTTAAGTTCATGATTAATTGTCACTCAAATAATTGCAATTAACGATATAATTGTGTGCCTTTTAGGCTTCCGAATAAAAGATTTCACAGGGAAGATACGCGGACACAGATACACAAAGTGACGCGTTGTAAGTTTGTAGATCTGCTATTCCTGCTTTTTTTTTTTATATATATATTTGACAATGTGTGAAAATGTTTCAACATGGAAACGATTATGACAATTACGCAAAAATAATTGCCATTAGACGATTATGTAATAATTGTGACAGGCCTAGTGAGAAACAATGCTGGTGGAATTGCTTTGCATACTTTGTGACAAAAACACAAAGTATCAAAGGAAATGAATGTTTAGAAAATGAAAACGCAGAGAAGAACCACGGCAAAAGAAAAGAAAAAAAACAAAAAAAAAACACTCAAATTAAAACTAAATTTTCAACCGTGATATGTCAAACATCTGTAGCAGGTAGATAGATACTTTATTAATCCCGAGGGGAAATTCAGATATCCCATAGCTCATACAGGCATTCAGGAAGGTTAGTAAAAAACACATCACAAAAAGAGGGGGGGGGGGGGGGGGGGCACTGGTTAAAACTGAGAGAAGACAAATATAATGAATAAGCATAAAAAGCATTCAAAAGGTGTCACTGGGAATAATAATACATCTTTGTCATTGCACATAGACCCATAAATAACTCAAACTAGAAACTAAGACCATTAGTCCAGTTCATAGGCCTAGAGGCTGGTCATGGAGTTGAAGAGCTAATTGCTGTTGGGACAAAAGCGTTCTTAAACCGTAACGAACAGAACAGATCCTTACGACTGCTTTTCCGGCCTGCCAAGATGTTATGGAGAGGATGACTCACAGGTACAAGAGCTCTTAAGACACTAATAGGTGTCTAAACTGCCCGTTTCTAAAACAAGCTGCTCTGGGGGGATTGTCTACTCTACGCCACGAGAGAGGGAAACCAACCTCAAGGCCTTCCATCCAAGTTAAAATGATCACATCTTAACCCATTAAGACCTAAAACTGTGTCATTTTTAGATTTGAGCTAAAAAGCATTATTTTACACTTTGGGCTATTCAAAAATAGCAGATCTACAAGCTCATAGCGCGGCACCGAGTGCCGCGCTACAAGCTTGTAGATCTGATATTTCTGAAAATTTGTGAAAATGTGTGCAAATCTTTGAATATATATATATTTTTAAAGCGAACATTTTTAACTCAAATCTTTGCTTCTGGGGGTCCCTGGAACAAAATATTTTGATGGGGGTCCGCGGCCAAATACATATAATTTTGGGGGTCCTTGACATGAAAAAGATTGAGCACCACTGATATAGAAACAAACGTTTTTCAGAAAACTGTTGAGATTTAGGAGACATGTAGAATCGGCTTCAGGTCTCAATGGGTTAAAGATACGGCTCCATTTCCGTTCCCTCGGTACAGGTATGAAAACAAGGGAGCTAACTAACGAAGGAGCCCTAGCGAAGGAGACTCGTGCTCCCATGTTGCGCACAACGCATTAAAGACGTGATTTATACTCGGCTGCGCGTCGTGTCGTGCCAACCAAGTATAACGGGAGTTTCGGGCGTGACTGCGGAGGTTGCATCAGCCCACAGGGCCAAATGAGCTCATGGGAGACAAAAAAAAAATAACTGGAAGTCTTTATCGGACATCTTTCTATTGTCGGGGGAAGAAAGGTCTCCTGTTGTCTGTCTGAGATGTTTCATCATCTGACTTGGTTTAACCCATTAAGACCGGGAACGCATCTGTGTCATTTTAGGATTTGAGATAAAAAGCATTATTTTAATACTTTGGGCTATTCAAAAATAGCAGATCTACAAGCTCATAGCGCGGCACTCGGTGCCGCGCTATGCGCTTGTAGATCTGCTATTTTTTGAAAAATCGTGAAAATGTGTGCAAATCTTTGAATATATATTTTTTAAAGCGAACATTGTAACTCAAATCTTTGCTTCTAGGGAAGGGGTCCCTGGAACTAAATATTTTGCCATTCAAATACATATCATTTTGGGGGTCCTTGATATGAAAAAGTTTGAGCACCACTTATATAGAAACATACGTTTTTCAGAATACTGTTGGGATTTAGGAGACATGTAGAATCGGCTTCTCACAACTTTGCTTCTGGGGGTCCCTGTAACAACAAGTTTTGATATGGGGGTCCGAGGCCAAATACATATCATTTTGGGGGTCCTTGACATGGAAAAGTTGGAGCACCACTGATATAGCCTCATCCAAACATACTGTTAGGATTTAGAAATCATTTTTAGACATGTATTTGGCCACGGACCCCCATCTCACAATATTTAGTTCCAGAGACCCCCAGAAGCAAAGATTTGAGTAACAAATGTTAGCTTTAAAATATATATATTCAAAGATTTGCAAACATTTTCGCGATTTTTCAAAAATAGCAGATCTACAATATCTGCTATTTTTGAATAGCCCAAGGACATTAACTCTTTGACTGCCAGAGTTTTTCAGAAAAGTGTGCTCCCATTGCCAGAGATTTTTCATTGAAAAAAAAAAAGTACTCAGGAGCCGAGATACAGAATGTTTAAGTTTTAAGTTAACAAGGAAGTGTATGGGAGTCTAGATCTTCGAAAAATCATATCTCCTTGGTCTTTGGGTCAATTTTTTTTTAAATAATTTTGTCATTTCCGTCCATGGCCATGATAGCCATAGTACCATCGGACGGGAATTCCCGTTTTTGTCAATAAAAGAGTTTTAAAAAATGACACAGATGCGTTCCCGGTCTAAATGGGTTAATGTGATGAACCCTGTTGTGATCCTATCGGCAGTTTCCTTCAAACGAGCTCGACAGTTAACGGTACAGAGAGCCCATTACGATGGGCGGATGATTCATGATTTTGTTTGAAAGAAAAATTATTTGGGAGGAGGAGACATGCTGTCATGTCTGATGATTAGTTCTGTCAAAGTCACCACGAGGAAGCAGCTGGGATCTGAACACAATCATAAATTCATGTTCACCCTTTAAGACCGGGAACGCATCTGTGTCAGTTTAAGATTTCTTTGGGCTATTCAAAAATAGCAGATCTACAAGCTCATAGCGCGGCATTGAGTGCCGCGTGTGAGGCGTGTGAGGCCTTTAGGAGGGCCATTCAAGCAAACCGCAAGTGGTGCTAATACCATTAGACGGCCCAATCTAGTGGTATCGGCCCAAGGAACCATCACGCCAGAAAGAAATGTTTGGATCGGGATGGTGCAGAGGGTCTGGTGCAGCGCTCAGGTCCTGGACCTGGTGAGACGAAGGAGGAGTCCGGCCAGGAGACAACCCACAGAGCCTAGTCCCTCCACGTGCCAGAGCCTCCCCCGAGTTCCGGCAGAGTAGTTTTGGAGAAGCGGACTGATTGGCCCTGTCTTGCCCTATAGGACTGACCGTGGGTATCTACCTGGGACGTAAGTTGGGGCTTGATCAACCCCGGCTGGGTCACCTGGGCGAGGGTGTATGTTGTTGTGAGACCCGAAACACCCGATGACCCCAGGCTACAACACTGATGATACATCCCAGGTGCATCTATGTGATGTATTCTTTATAGTTAAAGCGAACATTTTTAACTCCTATCTGTGCTTCTGGGGGGGTCCCTGGAATAACACATTTTGGACATGGGGGTCCGAGGCCAAATACATGTAATTTTGGGTGGTCCTTGACATGGAAAAGTCGGAGCACCACTGATATAGCGACACAGGATTTAGAAGACATTTGTAGAATATATATTCAAGATTTGCACAAATTTTCACCATTAAAAAAAATAGCAGATATACAAGCTCATACCGCGGCACTCGGTGCCGCGCAATGAGCTTGTAGATCTGCTATTTTTGAATAGCCAAAGAAATCTTAAAATGACACAGATGCGTTCCCGGGCTGAATGGGATAAGAAAAAGAAGGCAATTGCACAATCACTAATGAGGTCTGTAGTTACAAAAGTTTAAAAAATGGTAAGAATACTGTCCAGGCCATACAAGGGCAACTGGCGGCCCGGGGCCCACATGCGGCCCCCACCTTCATTTAATGCGGCCCACAAGTAAATATCAGAATACTGATATATTATTGATTTCAGCTGTTTACAATTTCAAACATGCAAATATGACCCGCTTTCATTACTTCAGTCTATATTAGTAGCTTAATGACTAGTATTAAAATGTTATTGTCTTTTTTATGTCCAATGTATCTGTATTTAAGTAAGTTCATAAAGTCAACATAAGTATAACATGCATTTGAAATTAAATAAAAATGTTACTTTTCAGGATTCCAATTCAAGCAAAAAAAGAATTCAGGATTCCAATAAAAAAAATTGCAAAAATAGTAGATCTACAACCTCAACGCATCGCACTACGACGTGTTTTGAGCTTGTAGATCGGCAATTTTTGCTACTTTTGTGTGACATAGAATGACGGAGTAGAGCATTAATTACGAAAAAAAAGTTATAATACAGAGATAAGAGGTTTCTGTACAGTATATGCAATGTGTCCCTCTGGAGTGAGAGTGGAAATATAGTGGCCCTCTACATCATAAAAGTTGCATCACCCCTGGTACTGTTACCTCCACAGCATTTCAAACTGACTGGAGGTACTCTCTAAACCATTGGTTCTCAAAGTGGGGTCCGGGGACCCCCAGGGGTCCTTGAGGGAGTTCCAGGGGGTCCCCACTCCCCAGCTAAATTATAGATAGTTAGGAACCAAATGGACCCTTATGAATGAATTTTATTTGGGTCTGTAACTCTGAGAGCGTACAAATGGAACCAAATAGACCCTTACAGATCTGTAACTCTGAGAGAGTACAAATGGAACCAAATGGACCCTTACAGGTCTGTAACACTGAGTGTACAAATGGAACCAAATGGACCCGTTCCATTTTTACACTCTGAGTTAAATTAACATTGATTTTAAGATATAAATTGGGGTCCCAGAGATAGAAATGTCATTAAATGGGGGTCCATAGCCTAATAATGCACGTCAAACTGGGGGTCCTTGAATTAAAATGGTTGAGAATCACTTCTATGCTGTAAAGATCTTCTCTTATGGGGACCCTGAGGCATATGTTTTCAAATGGGGGTCCGCGGGCTAATAAGTGTCAATTTGGGGGTCCTTGACATGAAAAAGTTTGAGAACCACTGCTCTCTAGGGTGTAGAGTTGTGCTACAAAGGATAACACAAAAAGCGTAAAAGAGTAGAATAGAACGCAGTTTGTCGACTCAAATAAGGGTCTTGTTTAGTTTTCTTAGGCACATACACAACAGATATAAAATGTACACAGGGACCAGCATTAATTTAACCCTGGGAGAGTGTAACCAAATGGACCCATAAGGGTCCATGTGTGTAGCCTCTCTGGGTTACAAAACCCCCAGAGACGGCACCGCTCATTATATTGAACATAATTCCTGCTACGTTACTATATCGTTTGAGTTCTAGTTCACAAAATGTGACAGATATTCCTTGACTACTGGAATATGAAATTTGAAGCTGATCAGTGGTTTGTAAGATTATCCCCAGACAGACACACACACACACACACACACAGAGACCCTCTTCTGGACGGCGCAGCCCCTAGGAGCCACATCGTAAAAACTATAAATATTGATATGAAACACATTCCATCAGAGCATAATGTCTGGATTAACCCATTGAGACCTGAAGCCGATTCTACATGTCTCCTAAATCCCAACAGTTTTCTGAAAAACGTATGTTTCTATATCAGTGGTGCTCAATCTTTTTCATGTCAAGGACCCCCAAAATGATATGTATTTGGCCGCGGACCCCCATCAAAATATGTTGTTCCAGGGACCCCCAGAGGCAACGATTTGAGTCAAAAGTGTTCGGCTTTGAAAATATATATATTCAAAGATTTGCACACATGTTCACGATTTTTCAAAAATAGCAGATCTACAAGCTCGTAGCGCGGCACTCGGTGCCGCGCTATGAGCTTGTATATCTGCTATTTTTGAATAGCCAAGTGTAAAATAAAGCTTTTTAGCTCAAATCTAAAAATGACACAGTTCCAGGTTAATGGGTTAATAATATCCATAACAATGTGCAAGGCATTCATGGTATAAAGACAATTAGTTGGTATTGCTGTTGTTGAGGGTTTGGTTATTTGGCAACAACACCTGACTCCCTACTGGGTTGAGTTCCCTGAAGGTGCCTTGCCCAAAGGACAACACATGGCAGCAGAGACGACGGTTTGTCATTAAGCAAACATTGTCAAGCCTTTTGTTTATCCTTTAACCCATTAAGACCGGCGGGAACGCATCTGTTCATTTTAAAATGTCTTTGGATATTCAAAAATAGTAGATATACAAGCTCATAGCGTGGCACCGAGTGCCGCGCTATGAGCTTGTAGATCTGCTATTTTTGAAAAATCTTGAAAATATGTGCAAATCTTTGAATATATATATTTTTTGTAACTCAAATTTTGTTTCACATGCTTCTGGGGGGTCTCTGGGACAAAATATTTTGAGATGGGCGGGGGTCCGTGGCCAAATACATATCTAAAAATGTTTTCTAAATCCTAACAGTATGTTGCTATATCAGTGGTGCTCAAACTTGTTCATGTCAAGAACCCCCAAAATGATAAGTATATGGCCGGGGACCCCCATATCAAAATATGTTGTTCCAGGCACCCTCAGAAGCACAGATCGGAGTTCAAAATGTTCGCTTTAAAACATGTATATATATATATATTCAAAGATTTGCACCAATGTTCACGATTTTTCAAAAATAGCAGATCTACAAGTTTGAGCGGTTCAAATGTGCATCATAAGACTACAGCGGTGTTTTATGGATATCAGTAAAGCCAGTAATGATACTTACAGTTTTATCGTAGGGTACCCACGAACACCAAACTCTGAAGCCATTCCTACAACATAGAAAAATAGATCAACTCAGACTCAGGTATGTTTACAGTAATGCAGCACAGAGGAATCCTCATAGTTTACTGTTACTTTAACTCTGACCATGTAAAAACTGACCTAAAAGAATTCATCGAGCATCGTTATACTTTAGGCAGGCACGGCAATTAGGGTCTCACTGTTCATACTTCATGATCAGCATAGTTCATCATGGCTTTGATGTATGATTCTGTGGATTGTGATGATGTTATATCTGTGTAACTTCATTCATGCCCTTGAAGGGTTCAATGTTTAAATGTACTGTATGCTCCTTTATGACTGTTGGTGGCATCCTTTATGACTGTCTGTTTGTGGCATAGCAGGAGAACAAATTTAACCCCTTGTTTGAGCCAAATCTGGGTTGAACGTGATTAGTGGAGCTTCAAAGGAGAGAAGGAAATAGGAAGCCCCCCCCAAGGCTTTTTCGTGTTATCCTTTTAGCTTTGAAAGGGATAGTTCACTTTTGATCGATGGGTCACCCCATGCAGACTTGAATTCATGTATATATGTTTTAGTTTTTTGTCTCATTCCTAAGACAATAATTTGATGACCAGCGGTTCCGGTAGGAGACACAAAGGAGACTCTTTGTGTCTCCTACCGGAACCGCTGCCGGTCATCAAATTATTGTCTTAGGAGTGAGACACAAACTATAAAATATCCATGAATTCAAGTCTGCATGGTGTGACTGATACATAGAAAATAAGTCATATTGGGGGTGAACTATCCCTTAAATGTCTTACTGTACCATGTGCGGTTTACATTTCTGACAAACAAAAGTATTCAATCAATCAATCAAAAGCCATCCTATAGCTTGCTGGAAATGGGGACACAACTTGTACAAGTTGTGGAGAAGTATGTTTTTTCCTCATTCACAAACAGTATTCATTGTGAAAAAATACAGCAGGCATGTTTAGACACATCTCTAATAATAACCACTGCAAACCAAACCTGTTTCCATGAGAGAGTTTCATTTCTACCTCAAAGACATATTAACCCATTCAAATCGGGGAACGCATCTGTGTCATTTTAGATTTTTAGCTATAACCATGTTATGTTATACTTTGGGCTATTCAAAAATAGCAGATCTACAAGCTCATAGCGGGGGTCCTTTTTCATGTCAAGGACCCCCAAAATGAGTACTTGGCCGCAGACCCCCATCTCAAAATATTTTGTTGCACCAGAAGCAAAGACTTGAGTTACAAATGTTGGCTTTAGTTTAGATAGATATATATTCAAAGATTTGCACACATTTTCACTATTTTTCCAAAAAATTGCAGATCTACAAGAGCTTGTAGATCTGCTATTTTTGAACAGCCCAAAGTATAAAATAATGGTTACAGACGGAAAAAACCCTCAAATGACACAGTATGCGTTCACGGATAGCTTGTGCTATGAGCTTGTATATCTGTTATTTTTGAACAGCCCAAAGAAATCTAAAAATGACACAGATGCGTTCCCGGTCTTAATGGATGTATATACAGTAGTATGTAGTTGAGCGCTCTGCTCAAGGTCGGCTGATCAGAGCTTCTGCACCAAAGCTGTGTTCAAACACAGAATGATATACTGCAGGGGTTGACACTAATGAATAAATATTGAGGTATGACATTTTTTATCGTGCAGCCCAAGAATTCGCAAGTAGAAAGTTAAAAAAATCACACCCTGTGAGAAGGTAGCGGCGCCTTTGATACATTTTGTCATCGATATGTGTTTATAATGTGTTTATAGCCACGTGTCACGTGAAGCTTGACCAATCACTTTGTTGACGCACCTGACCAATCAGAACGTTGACGTACGCACACGGACAAAGTCAGGTATAGAGCAGGATCCGGCTAGCGCCGCTAAAAATAAGTGAACATTTTACTCATTTTATAAAGGACGATTTACTTTTCAGGCAAGTGGGCAAGACCTGTGGGCAAGTAGAACATGACCTGTACTTGCCCGACGGGCAAGTGCCTCTGAGACCTTAGTGTCAACCCCTGTATTGTACCCATGTTCTGGTCAGCTTGGGTTGGAATGATATATCATGCATAATGCAGAAAGAATAATAACTAGAAAAAGTGCTCCTCGGAGCACAAGTCTCCGCCAGCAGACTTGTGTTGGGAATGTTCTAATTCTTATGTTCTAATTCTTACAAAGAATAGAACATGTTACTGTGTCATAGTAACATGACACAAGTGTCCTATCCATCTGTATAAGTGTCCTATCCGTCCTGTCTGTATAAGTGTCCTATCCGTCCTGTCTGTATAAGTGTCCTATCCGTCCTGTCTGTATAAGTGTCCTATCCGTCCTGTCTGTATAAGTGTCCTATCCGTCCTGTCTGTATAAGTGTCCTATCCGTCCTGTCTGTATAAGTGTCCTATCCGTCCTGTCTATGTAAGTGTCCTATCCGTCCTGTCTGTGTAAGTGTCCTATCTGTCCTGTCTGTGTAAGTGTCCTATCTGTCCTGTCTGTGTAAGTGTCCTATCTGTCCTGTCTGTGTAATTGTCCTATCTGTCCTGTCTGTGTAAGTGTCCTATCTGTCCTGTCTGTGTAAGTGTCCTATCTGTCCTGTCTGTGTAAGTGTCCTATCTGTCCTGTCTGTGTAAGTGTCCTATCCAATTGTTACAGTATCCGCCATTTCTCAGCCATTTCGTGATTATTCCTGTCTTACCTCACTTTGAAAGAGGCACAGACTCTTTCAAAGTGACACATGTATTTATAGGCCGCTATACGTCACTAGCCAATCAGATCACACTATTTCACCGTATTGTCACGTGTCACGTGAGGCTTGACCAATGTTAGCTTGTGAAAAAAAAAGTGAAAACAATGTCTCCTGGCGGAGACAACAATAATAACAACAACAGGACAGGAAGGGGTCAAATGAATCCTTGGCTTAATACAAGATAAGGTTTTTCCTCACCAGAATATGCGGTGGCGTCCATCTTTCCCACTCTGACCGGCGACCCGGAGCTCTTCAACTCGGCACCGACTTCAAACCATATGGGGTCCAGCTTCTTGCAGTAGCCACACCATGGAGCATAGAACTACCAGAGCAGAGAGAAAAACACCCTTTAGTTTTGAGACCAAACTTCCTTAGCAGAGATTTTGACCTCATAGCGTCTTCATTTATTTTGATAAAACAAAGGGCATATTTAAAAAGCATTAGTGTGTTTTTTTTTCTTTTCAAACAGAGGTCCATGTCTACCTTTACAGTTTAGGCATTTAGCAGACGCTCTTAATCCGGAGCGACTTAGAGTACCGGTAAGCAAGGACACAAGATAATACATCATAATACATCAATAACACATCAAATGCATATAAATAGTAATCTAATAATAAAGTAATATATAAGTAAACCAATAGTCTAATAATAACTAATACATACACGGGCAACTGGTGGCCCGGGGGCCACATGCGGCCCCCACCTTAACTTAGTGCGGCCCGCAGGTTAATATCAGAATAGTGATATATTATTGAATTCAGCTGTTACAATTCCAAACATGCAAACATGACCCGCTTTAATGACTTCAGTCTATATTAGTAGCTTAATGACTAGTATTACAATTACAATGAATGACTAGTATTACAATTGTCTTTTTTATGTCCAATGTTTTTGTATTTAAGTTCATAAAGTTAACATAAGTATAACTAAATGCATTTGAAATTAAATAAAAACATATGTTTCAGGATTTCAATTAAAAAATAGCAAAAAAAAAATCTGGATTCCAACTAAAAAGTAGCAAAAATAGCAGCTTGTAGATCTGCTATTTTTGCTACATTTGTGTGACATAGAATGGCGAAGTACGGAATTAATTTACGAAAAATGTTAAAATACGGATATAAGAGGCGTCTGCCCGACAGTATATGTAATGTGTCCCTCTGGAGTGAGTGTGGAAATATAGTGGCCCTCTACATCATCAACATTGCATCACCCCTGAACTAATACATACGTGAACCAATCATCAGCCTGTACATTGAAACTATACGCACTGTAGGATGCCAGGTCAACAATGACCTGGCTGACATCTGTCTACATAACAGGCTATCTAAGTTACATTTTAGCCTTTGCATAATCCTGCAAGGTCGTCAAGGCTAGGGCAGGCCTTTGCCTGACTCAGCCCATATTTTAAAAGCCTTTCTAGCCTCTGCACGGAGCTCTTCAACATGGTCATTCCACCCTGGCTTAGCATTATACAGTTTTGCCCTAGACTCCACAACAGCTTCATACAGAGGGAACATAATACATTACAGTGTTGTGGGTTCCTTATCAGTTCATATCCCGACACATAACCACATCTTTTGGAACGTCAATATTACCCAGCAAGGCATCAGAACGATTCAAGTGTTTATCCTGATCTTTCTGAAGTCCAGACTGATACCGGGGAGGAACGTGAGAGTGAATCCACGTTATAAGTCTGGCCAATCATGCCAAGTTAGTCAGTGGTTGCCAGATCATAAACTATGTCCATTGCATCAATAGAGTCATGAGCATCTACTGTACAGAGACAGTGATCAAGCCAGGAAGTAGTGTGCCAAGCCTCGCTGATATATAAGTATAACTACTCTCAGGTAAAAGTACCTTGCTAGATAAAACTCGATCCACTGTCTGAACATTAAGACAACTATTCCCATCATTAAGATGGTTCAGGCTTCATCTGAACAAACCACCCAGGCCGACTGACAAAAACCTAATCTGCACTCATCGCTTTTGTTATACACTGACTCAATACAATATGTTCCAGGACAACTACTTGAAAAGTAGAGATTGGAGATATCTCTCGACGTCTCTGTGCGTGTCTCTGCATAATCACCAACACCCCCCCCCCAGCACACTCTCTCTTCCATTCCAAACTAGGAGGGTAAGCAGCTTTTGGAGCTAGAGATATGACCCAGAGCCCCAGACAACATGAACTCTGATATAAACCCCTTCCCAAGCCCCCCGGCTTCAGCCCGCCATGCATGACTTCTCATTCACTAAACACACACCCACCCTCCTTCACCCCCCCCCCCTCATCCACCCCAACGCCACCACTTCCGTACGGGATGAACACAGGACAGTAGAGCCATGGAGCCATGGAGCAAAGCATCGCTGAATGGAATGGATGTGAGTGTGAGTGTGTGCCTGTGCGTGTGCGTGTGCGTGTGCGTGTGCGTGTGCGTGTGTGTGTTGAACTCACATCCACCAGCCAGACATCATCGACTCTGGTGTCTTTAAATCTGTGGGGAAAAGAACAGAAACACTTGCATAAGTTCCAAGTTTTTATGAACCGACACAGAACACACAGTGTCTAATTATTCTCAATATCATTTTGGCCAGATCGTCTCTGTCCTCACAAACGCTCCATCTTCTAAATCAGTGGTTCTCAACCAGTGGTCCGGGGGACCACCAGTGGTCCTTGATGGGGTTCCAGGTGGTCCCCAGCTAAATGATGGAGAGTTGGTAACCAAACGGACCCTTCTAGATCTTTAACTCTTGAGTGTAAAATGAAACCAAATGGACCCTTATAGATCTTTAACATTTGAGAGTGTAAGATGTAACCAAATGGACCCTTAAGGGTCCATTTGGTTACATTTTACACTCTCAAGAGTTACATTATTGTTAAACATCTGCATTACTTAATTAAATAATTGTCATTTTGATCAACGTTTGCCTGTTATCTCTCCTATGGAACCAACATCAATACAGCATGGATGGAATTGTGGAAATCTCATCCAACGAGAACAAAATATGATAAGTCTTGGGTCTTGAGAGTCTAAATCTCATCCAACAGTGGTGCCGTGGCTCAAATGCCCAATAAATAATGGACCTTGATATGAAAAGTGTTGAAAACCACTGCTATAAATTACCCAAGGAAAAAAAAAATAATTTCAAACCACACAAACTGTAATGAGATGAAAACAGTAGGTTGCATCAGCCTAGAGTCCAGGATGATGCAACCTCCTGTATTTATACTGTTTGTCATTACATTACAGTCATTACACTGATTGGCTGGCAAATACATTATAATAATTTGAGCCCCATGTCATCAGTCATGTTTTTGTTGTTCATTGGTTGTCTGGTCATTCATGAAATGCATTAATCCAGGGCAAGTCTACATACTTTTAACTCCACTTGTGTTTATCTCTGTACACACACAACATCCCTTTATCATGTAGGCTACTAGCTGCACTATACAACAAACTGTGCATAACGCTGTCTATTTCCTTCATTCATTTGTACCCACTTCAGTGGAGATGGAGGTAGGTAGAGCTCACACCTGGTTAAAGAGTCCATTAGACGTTTTGTGTTAATACAGGTAAAGGTTGGGGGGAAATAAGGGTAATTAAGGCTCATGCTCGTTGTCTCCCTTCCCATTGGCATTCCTGCAAGTTATGCTAATGGTTTTGCAGGTAAAATACTGGCACTGTAGTGAAAACACAGCTTAAGAGGCTGCCTGACACACGCTGGCTGCTGCTATTCGCCAAACGAGCATGACACCTTTTAAAACGCTGATATTTGCAGTCAACAAACTGATGCTGCGTCTTGTTTGTTCCTGGTTGCCTTACATAGGCCAGGGTTTCTCAAAAGTGGGTGCCGTGGCACCCTAAGGTGCCATGACACAAGTGCAGGGGTGCCTCAGAATACTTTACTAATATTTGGAATGCATCAATATCACTTCATATCACTTACACCCTCTAAACCAGTGGCTCTCAACCTGGGGGTCGCCAAATAATTTGGGGGGGGTCGCCAGATTTTTGGGTGAATGTGGAAAAAGAAAAAAAGTTTTTTTTTTTTTTTTTAACAAAATATTTTTGTATGTTATTATTAATTCATGTTTTATCAGTTAATTTACTAAATTCAAGATAAAAATATTTCATTATTAACATTTTTAATGTAATATAATACATAATTATCAAATAACCTATTATAATTAAATAACCTAACCATAACCCTAAAACCGATATAAAGTAACAAAAAAAAAAAAAAAAAAAAAAAAAAAGTTGAGAACACCTGCTCTAAACGGACCTGAGTTGCACTGTACTTGGTGCGATCTTTTTCAGCCTACAACAGTACACCAATTCTCTTCACCAAAAATAGCCGATTTACAAGCTCACAACGCGTTACGATCAGCTATTTTTGGTGAATGTTCCCCCAAAATAGGGATGCTGGGATTTAAGTGGTTCAACGACAAATATAAAGGTTATTTTCAATCTGTCCGAATGGAAACGGATATATTCTCAAAGTTTTTCTCCTCCTGACATTGTATGTTAGGGGGAAAGAGTGACATATTTGACATAAATGTAAGGTGCTGTAAAATAAATGTAATTCAGGGGTTCCCTGGATGAAAAGGTTATTCACAGGGGTGCCCTGAGCCTAAAAGGTTTGAGAACCCCTGACATAGACTAAAATGTGACCATTACAGGTTATATACTGTAGGGCAGGGGTCTTCAATGTTTTTTCAGGCCAAGGACCCCCCTAGCTGAGAGAGAGATGAAGCAGGGACCCCCATATTGTATAAAATTGTGTTGCATAGACTTGTTTGACAACACTGTCATCAGTGTATGTTGGATTCATGTTAATGTGTATTTTCAGATATTTAACCACGTAAACCCTTGAAACTACACTAAACCTCTTTGCCGAAAATAGTAATAGTAATAGTAATAATATTTTTCGGCTAAAGTTCTCTTCAGAATATGGATGCTATAGGGTTCAATCCCATCACACAAAGGGGTACACCCTAGGGGTCCCGGACCCACTGTTGAAGACCTCTGCTGTAGACTACAATGTGACCATTATATGAAGGACACTGAGGTGAGGAACCAACAGAAACAGCATCACTTACGTGTCGTCCAGATCTTCCACCACTGCCAGCACCGTAGAACTCAGGAAGACACACACCACCACTGTAAAAGTTAAGAGGAAACATCACCAGCAAATTATTATGGAGAATAAATGAACATAAATGTGAACAAACAGCAGCAGCACTAGTAGATCTACTGCTGTGGTCCTCAAACCTTTTCATGTCAAGGACCCCAAATGGACACTTATTAGGCCGCGGAGCCCCATTTGAAAAGATATGCCAGGGACCCCTATAAGAGAAGATCTTTACAGCTCTAGCAGTGATTCTCAACCATTTTCATTTCAAGGACCCCCCGATTTGACATGCATTATTAGGCTACGGACCCCATTTAATGGCATTTCTATCTCTGGGACCCAAATTTATATTGTGAAATCAATGTTAATTTAACTCTGAGAGTGTACAAATGGAACCAAATGGACCCATTTGGTTCCATTTGTACACTCTCAGAGTTACAGACCCATAAGGGTCCATTTGGTTGATTTGGTTCCATTTGTACACTCTCAGAGTTACAGACCCACAAGGGTCCATTTGGTTCCTAACTATCCATCATTTAGCTGGGGACCCCCTGGAACTCCCTCAAGGACCCCTGGGGGTCCCCGGACCCCACTTTAAGAACCGATGATCTACTGTACTGACTGAGCAGGGCATCATGAGATAAACTGTGTGGGTCTTCCTTCCTTCCTCACTGCAATGAATAACATGGACGTTTTAAGGTCAGCTACACCAGTGGTTTTCAACCCTTTTCGATTGAAGGTCCATTATTTTTTCGGCATTTGAGCCACAGAACCACCGTTTGATGAGATTTAGACTCTCAGACACAAGACTCAGAATATTTTGTAATCGTTGAATAAGATTTTGTCCACAATTCCATCCATGTTGTATTGATGTTGGTTCCATAGGGGAGATAACAGGAAAACGTTGATCAAAATAACAATTCTTCTACATGCTCTAATTGTGTGACTTCTTGTAAATTAAGTAATGCAGGTGTTTAACAATAATTTAACTCTTGAGAGTGTAAAATGAATGTTTCATTTTACACTCTCAAGATCCACTTGCAGATCCAGATACACTCTCCAGATCTATGAGGGTCCATTTGGTTACCAACTCTCCATCATTTAGCTGGGGACCACCTGGAACCCCTTCAAGGACCACCGGGTAGTCCCCGGACCACTGGTTGAAAACCACTCGAGCTACACAGATGCAGCAATGAATGCTTACAGACAAACAACACACCCTAGTATATAATAAAAAACAATAGATTAATGAACATAAACGTGAACAACAACAGCAGGTAGCAGCCCTAGTAGTACTGTAGACCAGTGTATCAAACTATTTCATGTCAAAGACCCCCAAATTGACACTTATTAGGCCGCGGACCCCCATTTGAAAAGATATGCCAGGGACCCCCATAAGAGAAGGTTTTTACGGCTCTATAGCAGTGATTCTCAACCATTTTAATTTCAAGAACCCCCAGTTTGACATGCATCAGGCTAGGGACCCCCATGTAATGACATTTCAATGACATTTCTCTGGGATCTAATGTCTAAAATCAATGTTAATGTAACACTGAGAGTGTACACATGGAACCAAATGGACCCTTTGTACACTCTCCAAGTTACAGACCCATAAGGGTCCATTTGGTTCCTAACCATCCATCATTTAGCTGGGGACCCCCTGGACAGGGCTGCCAACATTATTTTGTTTTTGTTTGGGGTTTGGGGGGGGGGGGGTGCAACCCACACACTAATATATAACATTGCATTGTCAACATTGCAAAAATAAACATTATATACTTTCACTGGAAAGGGTTTACAACAAAGCTCCAGAAAAAAAACATCCAGGAGTGTTGGCAGCCCTGCTCCTGGAACTCCCTCAACAAGGACCCCTGGGGGTCCCCGGACCCCACTTATTTGAGAACCGATGATCTACTGTACTGACTGAGCAGAGCATAATCAGCTAAAATGTGTGGGTCCTCCTTCCTTCCTCACTGCAATGAATAACATGGACTGTTTTAGGTCAGCTACACAGTAGCAATGAATGCTACAAACAACACCATCTAGTGTAACAGCATAAGGCAAAAACAATGAATATAATGAACATAAATGTGAACAACATTAGCAGGCAGCAGCCCTAGTAGTTATGTACTGTTAGACTGGAGCAGAGAGCATCATCAGCTAAACTGAGTGTGGATCCTTCCTCCTCTCTGCAATGAATAACATGGACTGTTCATCATGTCAGCTACACAGATGTAGCAATGCCTGCTACAAACAACACCACCTATAGTTATAATATGAAGCCAAAAAAACAATGAATAAATGAACATAAATGTGAACAAAGTCAACATTAGCAGGCAGCAGCCCTAGTAGTTAGACTGGAGCAGAGAGCAGAGCATCATCAGCTAAAAAACTGTCTTCTTCCTCTTCCTGCTGTCTGTCAATTCCCTCGCTTGTTTTGCAATGAATAACATGCACTTTTACAGCTCAAAATAAACCCAATAAACCTATAATAAACGTATTAAATGTTACCTCCACGAAGCAGGGAGGCTTTCCCTAGTCCTGCCATCATCATCATCACCTCTATGGTCTCAGTTTAGTAACAGGAAATACTGTTTCTGTCCGTTGAAACCAAATCATAGAGTTTATGATATATCTAGAGAACGCACGGCCCCTCCGCCTCCGAGCTATTCATTTCAAGTGAAAGTTTGCTCATACAAGCGCATGGAACACCCAGAGCTTCATCTACTTCCTGGATGGGCTCCATTTTGGAGCGAGCGGAGCATGCGCGCTAGCATTTCAGACGGTGGGAGCGTGCGCGGTAGTGGTTTAATTGCGGAAGTCCCTGCAATACTACATTTTAGCCACCAGGCCTCTGAAGTGCCGACCGTTCTCCGTGGTTCTGGGGGGGGCTTGGTTGAAGCGCACAGCTTCTGAGCATGCGCCATGTCTCGCGCGAGGGAAAAAAGCCGATCGACAAGCTCACAACGCGTCGCTTCGCTACGGTTTGTGAGCTTGTAGATCTGGCTATTTTCGCTTGCGCGAGACACTGTCGTTTTTTTTGTATCCCTAGCGTTGCCATGTTTGCTTATTATAAGCGACTTTTGGGCTTGTTTTTTTTTTAGTACAAGCCAGTGGTGGAAAAAGTAGGCCTACTATTCTTTTTTTACCTAAGTAAAAGTATCAATACTGCAGTGTAGAAATACTATTTTGCAAGTAAAAGTAAGGTATTCAAAATGTACTAAAGGTAAAAGTACAAAAGTATTGGTATCAAAATGTACATAAAGTACCAGAAGTTAAAGTACTAATGCAGAATGTCCCATTTCACAAGTTCAAAATGTATAACAATCTATTGAAAATAGCAGATCTACAAGCTCACAATGCATCGCATCGCCACGCATTGTGAGCTTGTAGATCGGCTATTTTCAAGTGGCAGAAATGTATATATGGGGCTGAAGTGGTTAATGTATGTTTTGTGATCATAATCTAAATCTGCAAAGTAACTAAAACTGTCAAATAATTGTATTGGAGTAAATGTACAATATTTGTGTGTGTGTGCGCGCGCACACACACACACACACACACACACACACACACACACACACACACACACACACACACACACACACACACACACACACACACACACACACACACACACACACACACACACACACACACACAGTTGCCCATTTTAATTGATATGTATTCATTATTAGGGTCAATTGGCTGGGATACAGAGACAATATGGAATACCAGTAGAGTTAGTTAGTTAAAGTTTATTTCGGTCAATACAACCATACATACATATGGCATTTCATACAATAAATGACAAAACAATTAAACCAAAAACAAAGCAGAACAAAACTGCTTGACCAAAAAGGCGTAGGCTGAAGCTAAGAGCTTATAGTGCCTACCCTTCTTGCATTGAATAATATTTAAAAAAAACAGAAAATCTATTTTTATACTCAATTATTGAAAAAGAAAATATTCCTTTGCTGTATAAATATAAATATATATATATACATATCTATCTACATACACATATATATATACACATATACGTACATAATACTTTCAAACGATATAAAACAGAAAATGAATTACATTTCAATCATTGATAATACTTCTATCCTTCAAATAATTGCTTAATCCTCAATTCCACATCACTATATTTACTATAGCAACGTATGTAATTATCCTATCATATTATATTACTATATTTCATTTTCTTAAATTTGCCAATAGAACTACATATTTTTAAATCATTTTCACAGTTATTCCATATCTGAATTGCTTTTGCAGAAACACATTGTTTTTTTATATTTGTTCTGGCCTTTTTTATCTTAAGCATATTTGCTCCCCTCAACCAATACCTGGTTTCCCTAGCTTCAAACAGCCCCTGAATGCAGATCGGGAGTTGCTTATTGTGCGCCTTGTATGCGATTAGCACTGTTTTTAAGTTAACTAGATCCTCGAATTTTAGGGTATTTAATTTGATAAAAAGTTTATTAGTTGGTTCATAGTAATCTGTTCTAGTTATTATTCTTATAGCTCTCTTCTGTAATATGAATATTGGGTTTGTGTTAGTTTTATATGTGTTCCCCCATATTTCCACACAATAAGTAATTTATGGAACTATGAGAGAACAATACAATATATATAGTGTCTTCTGATTCAGAATATGTTTGGTTTTGTATAATATTGCAATAATTTTAGACATTTTTATTTTTACATTATCTATATGAGATTTCCAGTTTAATTTACTATCAATAATTACACCCAAGAATTTATTTTCATACACTCTTTCTATCTCAACATCATTAATTTTATTTTTTTGTTTACAATTTATTTTCCTTGTGCCAAATATCATAAATTTAGTTTTACTTAAATTCAGGGATAGTTTATTTATATCGAACCACTTCTTTAGTGTTGTCAACTCTACCTCTACCGCATTCAGGAGCTGCTCCAAACTCTCCCCAGAACAATACAGGTTGGTATCGTCTGCAAAAATAACATATTCTGTATATGTCACATTCATACCTACGCTTACAGTTAATTCTATTTATATATTATACCAGGGGTCTTCAAGGTGTTTCAGACGAAGGACCCCATAGCTGAGAGATGATCAGAGATCCCCACTACATATTGTATAAAATTGTGTGGCAGATTCAAACTTTTCATAGATTTCATAGATAGCTTCATAGATGTTTGACAGCACTATATTGGATCCATGTTCATTTGTATTTTCAGACATTTAACCACTTAAACCATAAACTTGACCTTTCACTTGGTCTGCGTGGACTTTACTATATAACTTGGGGTCCAAGACATAGAAATGCCATTAAATGGGGGTCCATAGCCCTAATGCATGTCAAACTGGGGGTCCTTGAAATTAAAATGGTTGAGATTCACTGCTAGAGCCGTAAAAAAACGCTCTTATGGGGGTCCCTGGCATATCTTTTGAAATGGGGGTCCGCGGGCTAACAAGTGTCAATTTGGGGGTCCTTGACATAAAAACGTTTGAGAACCACTCCACTACACAGTACAAACTCACTTTCGATCCCTGATAGTGTCTGTTCTCAGCGCATAAGCCAAACTGCACACGTTGGGTGCTCATATTCCCCTACGGGTATGGTCTAGTATAGTAAAGTATAATATTAGTTTAGATTAATATAGCTGTTTTTCCCCCTTTTGTAAAGGCTAGTGTGACTAATCATGCCATGACAGATCCTACACTATCTGCAATGTTGAATCCTCTGTCAACCAGTACAGTACACAGTCTCCAGGAAAATCTGATGGACGCTGGTGGTGACGCTGATCAAACTGCTGGGCTTTTGAGCAGTAGGCACGGCTCTGTTGGTGGCCAGCGTCATGCTGCCTTGCCTGGAGTGACTCTTCTTGTAGCGAGGGTCCTGCTGCTACACGCTGTGTTGGGAGCTGCCTGGAGTGCAGATGGTCTTAATTAGACTCCTTGGAGGTGTTTCAGGTTATTACTTGCAGATGGGTCAAAAACACCTGAGAATAAAATAAACAGGGAATATTACTGTGATAGTACAGACCGGTAGGATATCATTTAACTTTTAGATCATTTTCTTCTGCTTAAATAAGAGAACACTGCATGCTTCAATCAAATAATACATAAAGCATTGTCATTATCTAGTTAAAATGCTGTGGTTTCACTGACCCTGGTTCTAATGAATTAGAACAATATGCTCAATTTAAAATACACAACTCACGTTACCACGCTTTGACTCAGTCGCTGAAGTGGGCCACAAGCACCTAGAGTAAGGTTCTACTGTGTCTTTCCTCTGGACTCTTGCAGCGCAGCACCTACAGGGGACCAGCCCTCACACAGTCCAGACTTGCAGTCACAGTGTGCGTCAAGCACCGCCCCAGTGTGCTCTGGGGCCATGATCCAGGGAGAGGTTGGCTTCTCCCTCGGTTGCTGAGTGCAGCACCTGAGAATAGAGTAAACAGTGATATTACTGTGATAGAACAGACCGTTAGGGTATTATTTTCTTCAGCTTACATAGGACAACACTGCATGCGTGCAACAAAAAAATCAAATAATATCTAAAGCAGAGGTCTTCAACAGGGGGTCCCCAGAGTTACTACAGGGGGTCCGCCAAATCTTTGTGTGATTTTTACATAAACCACTTCAACCAAGTATCCCTATTCTGAGGGGAACTTTAGCCAAAGGCGTTGTGCGTTTGTAGATCTGCTATTTTCGGCAAAGTGATTTAGTATAGCGGGGAAAAAGAGCAGGCTAAGTACAGAGTGAAAGGTCAGGTATACTAAGTGTTGTTTAAGTGCATGATTAAATGTTTGGAAATACACATTAACATGAATCCAACATGATAGTGCTGTGAAACAAGTCTATGAAGCTGCCTATGAAATCTATGAAAAAATAAATATTCTATACAATATAATGGGGGTCCCTGCTTTATCTCGGTCTCAGCCAAGGGGTCCTTGGCCTGAAAACGTTGAAGACCCCTGATCTAAAGCGTAATTATATCTAGTTAGAAATGCTGTGGTGTTACCGACCCTGGCTGTGGTACATTTTGACCCAGTCTTGTAAGACCCTGCTTGTAAGACCAGCCACTGTATGAAAAGTGCTGGGTAACCAGGCTAGTACTTTTTACTTGTGTTTTTTTTTTCCTATGAAACTCTCAAAGAACAAAGCTTGACTATCTGCATGCCAGCCACAATGGACAGACTCGACTTTCATTAATTATTTTGGGTCATTAATAATGCCCATATTTGGGCTTTGTTTACGTCTGACTTCTTTTGGGCACACAGTAGCTTATTCCAGAGCGTTAGAGTTCTCTCTAAGTTAGAGAGAACTCACTAACGCTCTGGACCAGGGCTAACAGAAGCTTAGCCTTGGATCAAGACTATATTTTAGTTGTATATGATCAAGTCTGACTCAGATAAAATACATCTACGATAGTCTTGATCCAAGGTAGCCACGCTAGTAACACACAGACTTGCACAGCACTTCTACAGTTCACCAACATTACCTGTCAAACGATAAAACAAAATAATAAAAACAAACTTACTTACCCTTGCACAAATAAGATTGAGCCTCAAGGCTGTTGTAGGCCATCAACTGGTCCATAGTGTAGTAGGCACTGCGTGTAAACACTAAATAATAATCATACAATATCCAGATAATGTATGGCCCGGCGGATAAAGATCCTTATTGACACTAAACTCACTCGTAACAAGCTTATACGGATCGATACCGATAAATGTAATCTTCTCCTCGTATTGTTTCCTCTTAATCTGCGTAAAATGTTCTAGCAGTGACTAGCTAAAGTAGCTGCTATGTGTTTACAGTGTGTTACACTAAAATCTGCCGGCGGAACGGAGCTAACACGGTGCTGGACCGAACCGGACCTCACCAAGATGGCGCGTAGGGAGGGGGTGGAGTCTCGGCTCCGCCCCCTCCCTATCCGTAACTTTGTATAATAATGCATATGAATGATCGATAATTAAAAAACAGGTCATTTTCCGTTTTCCATTCATGTAGATGAAAGGCTAGAATTGAAAATCAAGCCAATTTTCGATTTTGGATTTTGGATTTCACATTGAATAATAGACTGAACGGGCTTGTGAAGTAATACTTGATATCTTGGCAAAAATTGTGTTTAACAAAAAATTAAAGTTAAAAAACGGGTCAATTTCCGTTTTCCATTCATGAGATGAAGCCAATTTCTTATTTTCGATTTTGGGACTTAAGAACAGATATAAACTGAACGGCCAATTTCCGATTTTCGATTTTGGGATTTGAGAACGGATATGAACTGAACGCTACGTACACGGATTCACAGTACATCAGACTTAAATGTATATCCTTTAACTTCTTGTTTATGCCCAAAATGATTGGATACAGGTTTTGTAGCAATTGTAGAAATACTAGAAGTTCGGGCCGCTACGCGGCCCGAACGTCTAGCGTGACGCGTCGTTCACTTTGCAGTGCCACCTCACAGGCACCTCACAGTGTGAGAGAGAGTTTTGTGCTCTCCTAAATCCACGGCAGGCTTTGAAAGTACCCACTTCAGAAAGAGGTGACGTGCATCACCTCTCCAATGACCAAAACCCACTATGGAAGCCGTCGAACTGGTGCGATCTGACGGCATCCTAGAATTTATAGGTAGGATGTGATGTCATATACCGTCTCATCGTGATGTCAGATTACGTCACACTGGCGTGATGTCAGATTACGTCACACTGGCCACATACAACGTTCGTACATACTGACAACCGACATGGCGCAGGATTCAAATTGTATATATAGATAGATTGAGGTGCCCACTCTACCTGTTACCTTTGTGGCTAGGGCGGCACAGTATCGCTCTGAAACATGACTGTCAGATGATGACAGTTATGACGAAACTTCAACCTGGTTTTTGCACTTTCTCTATTTAAAGGTAGGGTAAGTGATTTACTTTGGTTAAAATAAGTGTTAAATAGCTCTATATTCTGATAGTACTCATTGCTATAGAGTGTTTGTTCAGTATTAGGAGTCTCCTTGTCTCTCCAGCTCTTTATAAAACAGAAAATGCATTTTCGTTTCAGTTTCAGTTTCATTTCCAATTTTTTCCAACCAGGACAGAGAACTCAATCAGGATACAGATTAAACAAGTGACATTGTAAGTGATGACACTAAGAAATGAGCAGACAAAATTTGAACTGGAACACTATACAAATTAAGCTTAAAATGGGTACTTTCTCCTGATTGGCTGAGATTTTGACACCTACCGAAAAATGTATTTTCTGTTTATTAAAGAGCTGGAGAGACAGGGAGACTCCTGTTACTGTAAAAACACTCTATAGCAATGATTACTATCAGAATATAGTATTTCAACCTTTTAACAAAATACTTTTTGTTTTAACCAAAAAATCTCATTTACCCTACCTTTAAGGTCCGTACATCTATATAAACGTTCAAATTTCAAATATAAAGTGTTTACCTCATGGTAACGGATGTTGCAATTATGTACGGGGCTTTGAGACCTTGACTTTGAGAACCTACTGTGCTAAATGCCTATACATTGTAATTGTTATTCTCACCACAATATGGCGCTCCAGACCAGGATTAATATGAACACTGCAAACCACGGATTCTCTTTCTAGGGGGCCTTAGTACTGTTTTCATTGTGTCATAATAATAAGATATAACATAACACTGTTTTCATTGTGACATAATAATAAGATATAACATAACACTGTTTTCATTGTGTCATAATAATAAGATATAACATAACACTGTTTTCATTGTGTCATAATAATAATAAATGTCTCAGGCTACTTTCTTTGTTTTTATTCAAACTTAGTTTTTTATTTGTTTTGAGAAACATTGAGTAGATAATATGATGTAACAATGTCTGGCTTTTCTTTTTCCACTTTGTCAAACATAATAAAACCACACAAAGCAATGGTTCTCAACCAGTGGTCCGGGGACCACCAGTGGTCCGTGGGGGGGGGGGGGGTACCAGGGGGCCCCCAGCGAAATTAGCGTCACAATCATTTTAACCACTTAGCTTTGGCTATTCAAAAATAGCAGATCTACAAGTTCATAGCGAAGCACCAAGTGCCACGCTATGAGCTTGTAGATCTGCTATTTTTTATTTATTCTTTAAATCGTGTTGAGTTGTTTGACCAAGAAGGATCACAATAAAGATCATGTTCATTTAACACAACCCACTGAAATTACAATGCAGAAAATTGTAAAAACAATTAATGTGACACTTGATTAAAATAAATAATGTACTTTTGTTAACACTCCAATAGTCACCGTCACTCCCTTCATGGTCCAAAAACGAGGCAGTGGTTTTGTGGTACTGGTGGTTTTATTCAAGCACTTGTCTCTCAAATATACCATCGTAAAACTGATAGAAACACATAAAATAAACAACGATCAGAACATACAACGCATACAAAACATATAACTTACATAAAACGTATAAAAGAAAATACACTTAAGAAATGACTTTACCTCGCTGGCTGCATAATGACACAAAGGGAATGAAGTCCAGGAGGCCCAAATATACAAAGAACAAACAAAACTTAAGTCAGCACCAACCATGCTGCTTACAAACATTTCTCTCTGCTCCCATGGGAGCGAGCTGCTAGTGACTTCTCTACAGGTATACGCACCATATAAGGAAGCGGCCGGAAGCCGTCAGACCAGCACTTCCGGACTGCTCGTCAAAATAAGACAAATCTTGGCAAGAGACAAAATAATAAGCTATAGCTGCAGTTACACTCCCACCAAATCAATCTTGATTTCATTTGAACACTTTAAATAATTCAAATCTTCATTTCAAAACAAAGTAGACCTTGACCTTCTGCTTCAAGCAGTATGACAATATTTCTTGTCCAAATCAAAAAACAATTAAACCTTCAAACGTGTATAAGAAAACAAAACCTTTGTACAGCTTCAAAATCAACGTATAATAAACTCAAGAAATAATTAATAGAAAATATATATGCCAACATTGTGGCTTCACAATACTTTGACCTTTTCCATTTTGTTGGAGCCGGCGTGCCTCGCTCCAAACAAACAATGTATCGCGACTAGGCCTGTCAAAAAAAATCGATTCATGAATAAATCGCGATTCTTAATGCCACGATTTTAAAAATCGATTCAAGATATTAAAATCGATTTTTTGGAAAAAAATAAATAAATGTATAAGTTAGTACCTTTTTCACTGGCAATTTGTCTGAAATCAATGTCAGAAAGACTGCCTGACATGATCTGGCTGCATTGAAGTGTATGATTCAACTTTTCATGGTTTATATTATATTAAAATGTTCTAGTATAATTAAAGCAAAGTGATTTGGGGTAGATAATCGCAATAAATCGCAGAATCGAATATCAATTAATCGCAGAATCGCAATTTTAATCGAATCGGCACCCTAGGAATCGATTTTGAATCGAATCGTGAGGTAAGTGAATCGTGACACCCCTAATCGCGACGGAGAGACACAAATTTTTGTATTTCTTCAGATACTCCTTTTTTTTATAAAGATTTCACATACAGAATCTGCAGTTACCATTACAAGTTCGCCTATATGTTATAATGTTTCTGCCTGCCTACAACAAGGGCTGCCTGACTGAGCAGAGTGCAATTGAAATGTTAATGGCTATTTAAAAGACAATTAAACCCCCACTGTATGGGTGAGAAGGTGTCAACTCGTCTGGCGCACAGAGGGGAGACAGTATATGGACGCTGCCCATATATGGTCTTCCTGGCTCGGAGCCGGGCGTGGAATGCGAGCGCCCAGTGGGCCACTTTTGGTAAGCAGAACTGGCGCTGCGGGATGAACCGAATGCCGGGGTAAGGTGCCCTTTGTTTAGAGGGCACCAAATTTAAAAAAAAAATGGGTCTCAGAAGAAAGCCAAGAAATGTACTTGGGTGAGCAGTGAGTGAACAACACACATAACTAAAGCCAGGGAAACCAAAGTCTTTGGGTTCCGGGGGGGAGTATGGTTGCAAAGCTGAAACTTTCCACAGCTACCACCAGTAGGAGAGTATTAGATAACCAGGGTGAGTTTGCTCAATGATGAAGCATTTAACTTAAGGAATTGACGGAAGGGCACCACCAGGAGTGGAGCCTGCGGCTTAATTTGACTCAACGCGGGGAAGCTCACCCGGCCCGGACACGGAAAGGATTGACAGATTGATAGCTCTCGACGGCTGTGTTTTCAGTTCGGCAGCGAACACATGTAAGATTTGTACCGGACCACTTCCTACCAAAAAAAAAAAAAAAATGATTTTAATGTTTTTGTAATGAATAAAGATTTTCTATGGTAATGACTATTTCACCTTTTTGCTTGTTTGAGGATGGCACAGTCTCCCAATACAACCTTCCACTATCCTTCACTGTGCCATGTGGTGAGCATTTGACAATTCATGGCCTCACAGTAATTCTATTTTTCACAGTTTGTGCCACAGAGATTGCATTTTATTTTCTAGTTAGAAGTTCTTACAGTTTGTGACACAATGTGTCATTTACTAGTTCCTTATTGTATTGGTCTATTCACATAGGGCATGCACATAGCATCCACAACATCACTGATGAGCCAGCACTACTAGGCTTTACCAGGATACGCAGCCACAATGCAGATTAAATTTACACCTACAGTGTGATATTGGGGGGTGTGGAAGAGCTGTGGAAGTGGAAGAGCTCCAAAATTATTTGATGAAGTTTTTGTAATGAATAAAGAAAGATTTTTGTAATTAATTAAGAGAGATTTTCTATCACCTTTTTGCTTGTTTGAGGATTTTGGCAGATGGCACCAAACAAAAACAATGGGTCCCAAAAAATGAACAAACGAGCAAAACAATCGAAAACCCTTTACCTAGGTGAGCAGTGAGTGAACAACACACACAACTAAAGCCAGATTAATATTACATATATAGATTTATATTTATATTATATATATTTAGTATATATTTATTTTGTTTAGATGGCACCCAACAAAAAGAATGGATCACAGAAAACCAGAGAGAGCAAAAAAATGGAAAGCCCTCTAGGTAAGCAGTGAGTGAACAACACACACAACTAAAGCCAGATTTATATTTATATTATATATTTACTTATTATATTTATATTTATATATATATGTCGTCGCATGACGGCGGTGCACACTGAAAATAGCCGATCTACAAGCTCACAACATATGGTGCATGATGTGATGCGTTGTGAGCTTGTAGATCTGCTACTTTTTGGCAGTGGTGGAAAGTAACTAAGTATATTTACTCTAGTACTGTACTTAACAAATTAGGAGCACCTGAAAAGGAACAGAGGTGCTCACTCAAACAAACCAACTCCAGGGAGAAGGAGACTCCAGAGAGAAGAAACTTCAAGTTTTTTAAGCCGGTTTTAACACATTGGGTGCCAAAAACGTATATATACGTTTTTGGCAATACTAACATGGAGTGCCAAAACCGTATATATACGTTTTTTGAAGAAAAAAAACTTCTTTTTTTTTCTCAAAAACTTTTTTTTTTTTCCTCCATAGCAACAGGAGGTATCATTTTTCTAAGATTTAGACTTGAATCCACTTCCTGGTTAAGTTATGACTTCAAAAGGCTGTATCTCTGCTCCTGTGTACTTTTTTTTTTTTACAATGTTAATTTGACTATTTTCAACTGGCTGTAACTATGGAACGGATTACCGAATGTTTTTAATTTTTCCCCCCCGATTGTACGAGACCTCTATCTGTGTAATGAGGGGATCACTGTGAGGACGGTGATCACTGAAAATATTTTGTGACTACTTAAAAAAGGTTCAAAAATGGTTAAAAATCCAGGCACTCAACGTACATTTTTTTAATAAACCTCTGGCACCCCAAGTGTTAATAACCCTGTCTCTCCTTTTTAAACTTGTTTTAATCCTGCTTTAGACTTTTGATTATGATGCAAATGGTTCTTCTTTTTATCTGTTTATTATGTACTGTAGCACTTTGAGGTTTGTTTCAAATGTAAAGTGCAATACAAATAAAATGTATTATTATTATTATTATAAGTTTCCAAACAAGAGTTAAGCCCAAAGCCAATGGTCGGTGAAATTATTATTATATAATATATTTGGTACCGTGCCCAAACCATTCAACTTCTCGCAAGGCAACAAGAGGAAGGGGGAGGAGCCTGCTCCGTGTGTGTCCACGGCTTAATTTGACTCAACACGGGGAAGCTCACCCCACGTTAGGAGACTAACGTGGTGACTGGTGAAGTTGGTTTCACGTTGGATATCCAGAGGAAAACATTGTATCATCAGCAACTTTCTTTATTTCAGGTCGAAGCCAGTGTGTCTATCTTACGTCTGAGATGGAGGAGGCTGGACCAAGCAAGATCTACAAGCTTGCGTCACGAGCTTGTAGAACAGCCATTTTCGGTGCACATGACGTACAACCAAGTATCGGGCATAACCCTAACTACGCCCCAGTGTTGCGCTGCGTGCCAGGCGCCCCCATACGAGAACGAGCCTCTGATGATGATGATTACTGGAAGAGGATTGCAGAGCTACAGGCGAGGAACAAAAGGCAGCTTCCTCACCTAAAGAGCAGCTACCCTGTGGAGCCCAGGCCTAGCCTCGGTCCGGACTAGGGTTTAACATTTTCCGGGAAATAGCAAATTTTAATTCCCGGGAATTTTCAGACCTTTTCCCGGGCTTCCCGGGAATTCCCGTTAAAGGGTAAAAAAAAAAAAAAGCCCATTAAAATGCATTTATATGTAGATACTTAAATAGCCAATTTTACATCGAGGTGCCCAAATGTCCCTATTGTGTCCACCTATGAACTTGCACTAATAATGACTTAAGTAGATTTTTAAAATCATATAAATATAATATATAAATATAATATAGTGCCCTGGCGGAGATCTGCCCAGTTGCGCAGCAGCGGGTGAAGACTATTAACTTAAACGAGGAGCTGCGCTGTGCAGCCAAAACGCACTCAAACAATGTCAAACTCTAGCTGCTGAAATAAACGTTCCATTTGTATCATTATTGACAAGATCATTTGCAAAATGATTATTTATTTATTGTCCATCAGAGCGCAGGTGAGGTCACAGCTTATCTCTACTTTTGTAGGATATTGATTTGATAGCCTAAATTTGTTTGCAGTTATTCATTTATATTAGGCTACTTGCTGGCTATTAAGACTCCATTTCGGGATGTTGGCTGTATGTTGTCAAATGTATTAATCTATATTTTGTTGTTGATCAAATGTCGGGTTTTGTAGTGTGATTTTGATGTGCACATACATGCGCTGCCACTGACAATCAATGAGACAGAGACAGCTGTTGTGCAGTTCACTTGTTCTACTGGGTAGTTCTAGTAAAATGGTAGTTTGAACGTTCTAAAATGCAAGTGTAGGTAGGGTAGGCTACATTAATGATGCTAAAATAATCGGCTCTCTCTCTCTCTCTCTCTCTCTCTCTCTCTCTCTCTCTCTCTCTCTCTCTCTCTCTCTCTCTCTCTCTCTCTCTCTCTCTCTCTCTCTCTCTCTCTCTCTCTCTCTCTCTCTCTCTCTCTCTCTCTCTCTCTCTCTCTCTCTCTCTCCTCTCTCTCTCTCTCTCTCTCTCTCTCTCTCTCTCTCTCTCTCTCTCTCTCTCTCCTCTCTCTCTCTCTCTCTCTCTCTCTCTCTCTCTCTCTCTCTCTCTCTCTCTCTCTCTCTGCTGGAGTATAGGCTCGAAATCAAACCTACCTACTTGTTTATGCAGCGTTTCACTTGATGTTGAATCTCAATAGTCAACTGTACCGTATTGACAGCAGAGGAAACAGTGAAATCAGCCGTGCGCAGGGCAGGCAGCGGGCATCACGGCCACTTGTGTTTTATTTTGTTCATTACTGTTACATTCAGTGCGTCCCATATTTGGTTCACAACGGGACGATGGGACCCTGCCCTGGTCGGCAAGTAACTTGGCTAATTATAATAGTAATAATTCCTCCGCGCTGTAGATAGGCCTTTCTACTAATTAGTATTCATTTCTAACAAGAAAAAAAAAAAAAACAGGATCCCGGGAGCCAAAGTCAGTTCCCGGGACGGTAAATAGCCTCGGGATTCCCGGGATTCCCGGCATCCCGGGAATCCCGGTGTTAAACCCTAGTCCGGACTTCATGGTCTCGGACGAGGGGCTTCGCACGGCAACCCCTGGGGACCATGAGGCGGGCCACCCTGCTGCAGGACTCCCTGGCCTCCCACCGCGTCTCTAACATGGGACCGCATCCTCCTGGCGCCATTCTGTGATGCCCGGTCATCTGCCCAGAAACACCGCGGCCGCTTCTTTGTCCTCTCACCACCAGGAGACCCACAGAGGGTCAAGCGGCCTGCAGCCTGTGTGTCCCAGGCACAACTGGGTCCTGAGGCAAAGCGGAAGGCCATGCTTGCTCTTACTAAGGTTACACGCAGGGCGACCATGTTCACCATTGACAATACGCCAAAGAAAAAAACAAACCCGACGCCAGAGGAGGTCACCCCGAGCCACCGCCAGCATCTAATCATCATCGGCCCCGACTCCCTCACCCGCTCCACCCAGGACTTCTCACTCAATATCGACGGCTCCCTCATCAAACCTCCCCCCACATCCGCAACCTTGGTGTAATCTTTGACCCCACCCTGTCATTTCTCCCACATGTCAACAACATCACCAAAATAGCCTTTTTTCACCTCCGGAACATTGCCCGTCTCCGTCCCTCCCTGACATTTTCTGCTGCCGAAACCCTCATCCATGCCTTCATCTCATCCCGGTTAGATTATTGCAACAGCATCCTCCACGGTATCACCGCCAAAACCCTCAATAAACTCCAATATGTACAGAACTCAGCCGCCCGCCTGCTCACCCACACCCGCTCCAGAGACCACATCACACCAGTCACACGACCTCCACTGGCTCCCGGTCAAACACAGAATAAACTTCAAAATCCTCATCACCACCTACAAAGCCCTCAACCACCAGGCACCCCAATACATCTCCGACCTCCTTCACAACCACGTTCCCACCCGTTCGCTCAGATCCAGCGATGCCAACCTCCTCAAATTCCCCACCCAAAAAAACAAAGCGCACCTGGGGTGATAGGGCATTCTCCGTTGCAGCACCCACCCTCTGGAACCCACTTCCACCTCACATCAAAACCGCCCCCACACTTGCCGTGTTCAAAACCTCCCTCAAAACCCACCTCTTCAGAACCGCTTTCCCCACCTAACTGTTCCCCTACCACCCTAGTCTCAACTTGTGTTTTATTCCCTGGCCTTCTGTAGCCTTTTAACTTTTTAATCTCTGTATTTTCTCATTAAAGTTGTTTTGTTTTGATTTTATTCCACTTAGTTTAGCCTTGTAAAGCGACTTTGAGTACTCAGAAAAGCGCTATATAAATCTCAGGTATTATTATTATCAGCAGCAGCGCGGCAGGCCTGACGGCCAGCGCTCGCAAGATGATGATCTTTTCAAGGGAACCAGGGCCTTGTGCAAAACTGTTCCCTTAGGGAACTGTATAATTTTAATATTTGTTGTCTAATAAAAATGTGTTTTAATAACTTGTGTCTGTTTTGCATGCAGGAGCACATAATCATTGAATGAACAAACCCTTAACTCATTTAGACCTGAGGCCGATTCTAAAAACGCCTTCTAAATCCTGACCCAACATCAATCAGTCAAATGTTGGGATTATTGGCTCAGGAAAATGACAAAACAAAATCTCCATGAATTCCAGCCTTCATGGGGTGAGTGATTGATAGGAAAAAAAAATAGGGTTTTGACACTTGCTCTGGCAATGTAAACATGTGTTCTCATGCCAATAAAGCTCCATTGAATTGACAGATTGAATTTACCAGTAACCTGTAAACTGATCGTATGACATTCTGTATAGTAGTGTGCATATCTGTCTGTCTCTTACATGTCATCATGATTTGTGTGCATGGGGATCTCATCTTAAACAAGCTTAGTGCTTAATGAGCTATCCAGTTTAGTAGACCTTGTATTGTGAATTTGTACTTCCATGTACTGTTATGTACTGTCATGTACTGTTCTCATGTCTTACTAAATAAAGTACATCAATCAATGTAGTTATAAGGCTGACAGGTCCTTCACAGGGAACCGGAGCAGCTGACGTGTGAGGTGGTGCTGTAGATGCTGCTGTCCCTCCCCGTTTCCCTATAACTGGCTGCTTTCTCCGTTATTGTTTTATTCTACTTTAGTTAGTGGGCCCCTTTTAGTTTGTTTTTAGATAGGCATTTTATTGTTGTGTTTGGCTGTTTTAGATGCCACTGTAACTAGGGTAATTTACAATAAATGTCATTTGTTTCACTTTGCAATTTTGCCTGTTTTAAGTTTTTGCCTTTTTAATCTCAAAGTTGTCAGACAGACCTGTGTTGCCTTTTTAACGTTTTAACTGAGGACCAGACCTCTCAAAAGGTGGCATGGTCGGTCATTTTAAGCACCTGGCACTTTACAGACCTTTAACTTGTATTTTATTGTTTAATTTATAAGTACCATATTTAAGTATTGGGTGTTTTTAGCGGTGCCACACACAGTATATATTTCTTTTGCATGTACAATAAAACTGTGTGACCAGTATCCTTAAACACTTTGCTTTTTACTGTTGCTTGGGGTGGCTCTTCAACCTGTGCAGGCTCTGTACAGGCTGCCTTTGTTTTCCCACCTTGCTCAGACATTTTAAATAGCCAACACTTAACCCATTTAAACCATTCAACAGTTTCCTTGAAACATTATGTTGCATTTCATAAACACATAGTGTATGCAACACTTAAAATAATCAAAAACGGTACCACCAACAAAAGATCACAATGTCCTTCATTCATTAAATGCATTTGCAAAAGAATGCGCTTTTCCTCTTCTTTTCAAATTGTCTTTTAATGTCTTATGCACCTTGGCTTTAGCACAGTCTTTTGTGTAGTGCACTAACCTGTTGCTGTCGGGGGGTTAACAGCAAAAAAGCGTGCATTTGTCTGGGCAACTGAAGTCTTTAAAGGCCACCGAGCTGCTCCGCGAAACGGCGATTAAGGGTGAGGAAACGGCCCGCTTGGTCCCGGTCGGCTGGGCTGCGGTCTTGTAGACCCCCACGGAAGGGGCTGCGGTCTTGTAGACCCCCACGGAAGGGGCTTGGACTGCCTTGGGGTCGGTGGTATGCGCTGAGTTTGACTGTCACTCCCTTCATGTCAAGAACGAGGCAGATGGTTTGCTACTGATGGTTTATTAAGCACCTTTCTGGCTTAAAGCACCAACGTCAAACTGTGACAAAACATAGAAAAATAAACAACGATAAGGATAACATAAAACATGTAACGCACATAAAACCTAAAGAAAGAAAAATGCATGTAAGAAATTAAATTACCTCATTGACTGCATAATATCAAAGGAGGGACTGAGCGTTCAGGAAACCCAAAACAACAAACAACTGAAAACAAACTGAAACAAAACAAACAATCAATCAATCAATTAAACTCATCATAAAACATGACATACAACACATTGACAAGAACATAAACGTTGACATGTAAAATAAAACAAACCTTGGTTCCGTGACCATGCTGCAAACAAACATTGTGCTCACGGTGAGCGTCACCGACACTCTGAGCTGTGAGTGAGACTTCAACCCGGTCGAGACCATATAAGGGAGCGGCCGGAAGCTGTCACAATACAGCTTCCCGGACAGCTTGTCAAAATAAAATAATTCTTGGCAAAAACAAAATAATTACAAAACTAATAAGCTGTAGCTGCAGTTACAGTGCCGGTCGGCTGGGCTGCGGTCTTGTAGACCCCCACGGAAGGGGCTCGGACTGCCGTGGGTCGGTCATGGTATGCGCTGAGTTTGACTGTCACTCCCTTCATGGTCCAAAAACGAGGCAGTAGTTTTCTGGTACTGGTGGTTTTATTCAAGCACTCGTCTCTCAAATATACCATCGTAAAACTGATAGAAACACATAAAATAAACAACGATCAGAACATACAACGCATAAAAAACATATAACTTATATAAAACATATAAAAGAAAATACACTTAAAGGACAACTTTGTTTTTTTACAACCAAGGTTTATGTTTTAGATTGTAATTAAAGTAAATAAAAGATGAGTGTTATTTTTTTTTCATTTACTGCTTTCTATAGTTTTAGCAATTTTCGCCAAACTTCTTTTTTACAGTGGGCGGGGGCATTCTGTCCAGTGGCTAAATATGCTTTTTTCTACACAATAACCCCGCGTTTTCTTTATTATTATTTACAGTAGCTCTTCTAGCCTAGCCTGGTAAACCCTCCCTCCGGAAATCTCATTTCCATTTGATTTCAGGAAGGAGTCTGGCATGAACGCCCATTCTGCAATATTGGGGAGTTTCCAGCGAAATCAGGACCTAACCGCGCCTATCAGCGTCGTCGCTCATCGTTCTGTGATTGACAGTGACAGTTGGCCAATCAGGTGGCGAGTTCGAGTGAGCCAGAATGAAGCCGAGTGCAGCCTGAGAGCCGCCGACAAAAGACGAACGGCAGCCATTGTTGTTGTCCGAGTGCCGTCACTTCTTAGTTTCGTTCTTAAAACGGTCTCAAACTTCTTTTTTGAGGCACGGAATTTACTATTAACATATCGTTTGGATAGAATTTAGTTGTTTAACTTCATATATGTGGTCAATTAATCATGACAGAGCCTATTTAAAAATATAAATTTAGAGAACCGGCAGGGGCGGGGAGTGACACGCATGTATCCCAATAAGGCAGCCTATTTTCGGCATGGCCGTCCCAAAAGTCCCGTTGCGTCACATAGTCTGGAGCTCGTCAAAATGAACTGCTGATTGGCTGAAGGGGAAAAACGATCATTGGTTGAAGGGGTTGTCAGTCAACAGTATTACTCCCGCCCAACTCCAGCCCACAGCCAATATTGCAGAATGGGCGTTCATGCCAGACTCCTTCCTGAAATCAAATGGAAATGAGATTTCCGGAGGGAGGGTTTACCAGGCTACTTCTAGCCACCAATAACCCACATCTGGCCATCAAAGACCACAGGACCTTTTTTATTGTGTAAAAAAAGGCATATTTAGCCACCGGACAGAATGCCCCCGCCCACTGTAAAAAATATCATGAAAATTGCTAAAACTATAGAAAGCAGTAAATGAAAAAAAAATTACACTCACCTTTTATTTACTTTAATTACAAGCTAAAATATAAACCTTGGTTGTAAAAAAACAAAGTTGTCCTTTAAGAAATGACTTTACCTCGCTGGCTGCATAATGACACAAAGGGAATGAAGTCCAGGACGCCCAAATATACAAAGAACAAACACAGCTTAAGTCAGCGCCATGCTGCTTACAAACATTTCTGTCTGCTCCCATGGGAGCGAGCTGCTAGTGACTTCTCTACCGGTACGCACCATATAAGGAAGCGGCCGGAAGCCGTCAGACCAGCACTTCTGGACTGCTCGTCAAAATAAGACAAATCTTAGCGCTGTCGCCTCACAGCTAGAAGGTCCTGGGTTCAATTCCCGCCGGGGACGCTGTGGGCGCTGGGGGCGTGTTCTCTCCTCCGCGTCATCAGTGCCCATACCCAAGGTGGGGTTGGTGAAAGGGCCTTTCTGTGTGGAGTTTGCATGTTCTCCCCGTGTCTCCTAGGGTAGTTAATACCCTCACAAAAACATGCAGTAATCCTGGTCACTATACTGCCTCCCCCTGGTCAGCCAGGGCACCTGATGGAGGGGAAAGGAACTGGTTGGAATAACGTGTTCCTTCCACGCGCTACGTCTAACCAGGGAACCTCCCCCCTGTCGGGTGACAAGAAGCGGCCTGCTTGCTCCTCATGCATTGAAGGAGGCATGAGCTTCAGCTTGGGCTCTCCCTAGGCTGGCAGAGGGAGAGTAGCGCCCAGGATTACATAGGCAATTGGCACTGGGTGAAAAAATATGGGTTACAAAAATCGTGGGATAAAAATTATTAATAAAAAAAAAAAGAATAATGAGACAAATCTTGGCAAGAGACAAAATAATAAGCTATAGCTACAGTTACAGTCATTCATCACACATCTTATCTCTGACATTATGAGCATGCTGATATGTTTGGAAATGTAATCATAACATCATAACTGGTGGACCAGCATATGGGTATAGACATTCAAAACATAAAGGATGAGGATAAACAATATACATGAAGCAAGTTCCATGCAAAAGAAAATATCTTGTTTTTAAACAAGATGAGCAAATATTCGAGTCTCTTCTAGGATTATGGTGCACAATGTACAATCATCATACTGCACCTTCCTTCTGGATGCAAGAAGAGTGGGCTTTAAGGTAGAGTGGGCCTAATGAAGAGTGGGCCTATAGAGTGGGCCTAATGAAGAGTGGCCCTAATGAAGAGTGGCCTAATGAAGAGTGGGCATCTCCATGGAAAATGTGCTATTTTGTCCAAAATGTAAAAAAAAAAAAAAAAAAAAAAACATCTGAAGTAATGTGAAGTATATGATTAGAACATGATTGAACATTTAGGTCTAATATTTCTACAATTGCTTCAAATTGCTACAAAACCTGTATATCCAATCAATTTGGGCAGAAGAAGTTGAAGGGTAAATGTAAGTCTGATAATGATGTACCGTGCATGTTCACATCATATATCTACTTTACATCAGTGGTTTCATGTCAAGGACCCCCAAATTGATAAATATTTGGCCCATCTGAAAATATGTTGTGCCAGGGACCCCCAGAAGCAAAGATTTGTGTTAAAAAATGTCCACAAATGTTCAAGATGTTTGAAAAATAGTGCTATGAGCTTGTAGATCTGCTATTTTTCAATAGCCAACGTATAAAAAGTTAAAGTGGTTAAAACGATTGTGATGCTATGATAACTACTTTCGCTGGGGACCCCCTAGCCCTGGTCCAGAGCATTAGTGCAGGGGTCTGGGACCCCTAGGGGGTCCTCAGAGTTACTACAGGGGGTCCCCCAAATCTTTGTGTGATATGATGATGATTTTTTTACCTTAACCACTTGAACCCTAGCATCCCTTTTCTGGGGAGAACTTTAGCCGATCTACAAGCCGATCTACAAGCCGATCTACAAGCTCACAGATCTACAAGCCGATCTACAAGCTCACAACGCCTCGCGCTGCGAGGCGTTGTGAGCTTGTAGATCGGCTATTTTTGGCAAAGAGGTATAGGTGTAGAGGGAAAAAAGAGCAGACCAAGTAAAAAAAAATATATATAATCTGAAACACAATTTCATACAATATAGAGGGGGTCCCTGCTTCATCTCTCTCTCAGCTAGGGGGTCCTTGGCCTGAAAACGTTGAAGACCCCTGCATTAGTGAGTTCTCTCTAACTCACTAACACTCTGGCCCAGGGCTAGGGACCCCCTGGAACCCCCCCAAGGACCCATGTTGCCTTTTCCTTCCATTTATGTTTTCTCTTTGAGAAAAGACAGAAGAAAAACCCAACAACAGCAAGAAGAACAACAGCAACAAAACAGAAAGTGTAAAACAGTTTGAAAACACTGAGTGAAAGAGCTGTACTTTCTCACGGGGTGAAGTGAATAGTGAAGCATGACAGTATTACTAAATAGACTCATGCAGAGACAGTCTTCTTGGTCAAAGGCCCCTGTGCCAATTTTCTGAGACTACACAGTGTTGCCATGTCTGCTTATTATAAGCTACTTTGGGGGGCTTGTTTTTTCTGAAAAAGTTGCAATAGTAAATATTGGTAGTTGCAGGTTGTGTTTTTTTTTTTAGCTTGTTTCTAAAGTATAGTTGCTTTTTTTGGGCTTGTTTCTAAAGTATAGTTGCTTTTTTGGGCTTGTTTCTAAAGTATAGTTGCTTTTTTGGGCTTGTTTCCTATATGTTGTTTACAGTGGTTCTCAGACATTTTCATGTCAACGAGCCCCAAATGAATATGTAATATCTATAGAATATTTTCCCCCATCTATAGAATATTTTGTGCCAGGGACCCCATACCAGATTTGTGTTGTTAAAATGTTTTTTTTTGTTGTTCTAAACAGACAGATTGGCTATTTTCATATAGCCGATGCGATAGGTTTAAAGTGTTCATGTGGCTTATTTTGGACTTGTTTTCATAGACCTGGTTGCTTATTTCTCTTGCAAAACCTGGCAGCATTGAGACTACAGGCTGTGCACTTGTAGAAGAGCACAACAACACTGGACTATAGCAGCTGTTTGCTCCATTTCTACAATTAACACGGCCGTTAAACCAAATGATAAAGTGTGAAGCCTGTTATTGCAAAATATCTCCTACTATCTGTTTGCGATCTCTCAGTATCCAAAGCATGCACCGTGTCCCTAATACAGTATTTGTACTTGATTTGAGTATTTCCAATTTCCAATACTTTTACTTCTACTCCACTACATCTCAGAGGCAAATATTGTACTTTAACTCCACCACAAGTATTTGCAAACTTTAGTTACTAGTTGATTTTGTTGATCCTATATAAATTTAGGCCATTTGAAAATAGCAGATCAACAAGCTCACAATGCATCGCGATGCGACGCATTGTGAGCTCGTAGATCGGCTATTTTCAAAACATGTTTTATACATTTGAAAACTTGTAACGGGACATTCTGTACAATGAGTACTTTCTACTTTTGGGACTTTTTTTTCAAGTTTTTGATTCCAATTCATTTTGATACCAATACTTTTATACTGATACTCAAGTAATTTTTGAAATCCGGACTTGTACTTGTAACAGAGTACTTCTACATTGCAGTATTGATACTTTTACTTAAGTAAAACATTTGAGTGCTTTTTACGACACTGCATACCGTATTCAATAAACCACCTTAAAGTGTCTCACAACTTGGTCCTATTGCAGAGCACATTCCTCCAAAATAAACACTTAAAACAGCACTGTCTATGTAACTTTCCTCTTCTTCTACCCCGGATTCGAACCCTGTTCCATGCGTAAGTGCTGAAATGTTTTACCATTGAGCAAATAGGGCCTGCCTGCTTGCTCACGGGATAAATGGAATCTTGACCGCTTGGTGTCAGATCCTGTGTCTAGAGACGATCTAAATGTCTCAATTAAAGAGCAGGGAGACAAAATACAACCACCCTGTGTAAGTTAAGTTTAAGTTAAAAAAGAAAAGAAAAAAAAGACACATTCATATATTGTTGTTTAAAATGTGTTTTCTTTATGAAACCAAAAGACAGGGCGCCCCCAGTGGTTCACCTGGTAAGAGCACATACCACAAATAAATGAAGACTACAGTCCTTCTTGCAGCTGGCCGAGGTCCATTGGGGGGGGGGGGGGGGGAGGGTTCGAGGAGCAGAGGCCCCCACAGTTAGCTGTCTCAGGAAACTAACATAATGGCTCAGATATGAACTCAATTGACCAGGCCCGCAGAAGGGATCTCTCTCTCTCTGTCTCTCTCTCTCCTGCTGTTTAATCAGTCCACAGATGACAAGCATGCAGTTCAGGTGATTGAGCTATCATCACCATAACACCTAGTTGGAATAAGGGCCGTGGTACTAATGTTTGAACCATTAAATTAAGTGTTTCGTTAAAATCGTACTGCTTCAATATCCAACACACTGAGATTCTGACTTTAATATGCAGGCCTTATCAAAAAAAAGCTTATTAAATTGCCAATACAAATGTCTCAAAATTAAGAAATAGCTGTAATGTAAAGGATACTTCATAGTTTTTCATGTGAAAAGCAGGATATCGTGTAACTTGAGAGTAGTCTACAGACCACGTGACATTACAAGGTTTGGCGCAGTGGTAATTACTATATTTACTGCAAAAGAGTTTTTAATCAAAAGCCAATTCCAAGTAAACGCGTACAACAGGAGTAAAATGTTCAACCACTAACAGATAAAGTTTTGATTAATTTGGGGCGTTTTGGATAATTATTTGAAACATGCTGCTGATTTATGCCACACATTTGGACTTATTAATCACAGCTACATGTTGCTGAAATCTATATTTAATATTGTCAGAGAACCAAACCTTGTGTTCCAGTTTGAAATAGATCTTAGAATACTCCCAGGCCTTGAAAAAGCTAAAGTAAAACAGTAAAAACACTTTCAATGTAATCCAAGGTACAGCATTATAGCCCAAAACAGAAAAAGGTTCTAGTTTCTTGACGGCTGAAATGGCTTCACCACACGAGCATCAAGCCTCATGATGACACAGCATTATTCCCACAGGAAAAAACATCAAAGTAGAACTGCTTGCACAAAATGTAGGCTATAGTGGTTCTAAATTGTTTTCATGTCAAGGACCCCAAAATTGATATGTATTTGGCCGCGGACACCCCATCTGAAAAGGTTTTATGCCAGGGACCCCCAGACGAGAAGATTTGTGAGCTTGTATCAATGTCAGCACTTGTGGGCGGCAGTGGCTCAGGGGTAGAGTGGACTGGAGACCGCAAGGTTCCCAGTTCGATCCTGGGCTGGGGCGCTCCCCCAGAGTTAGTGTTGAAGTGTCCTTGAGCAAGACACTGAACCCCCTAATTGCTCCCGATGAGCAGGTTGGTGCCTTGCATGGTTTCTTCCACCATCGGTGAATGAATGTGTGTGTGAATGGGTGAATGTAATTGCACAATCTATGTAAAGCGCTCTGGATAAAAGCGCTATATAAATGCACCATTTACCATTTACTTGTAGACCTGCTATTTTTGAATAGCCAACGTACAAATGGATGAAGTGGTTAAAATGACTGTGACGATGTATAGTGTGGAAGTTCAAGTGTGTAAGAAGAAGGTTTAGGATGGATGTTTACTGTGATCCGTTTACTAGCGATTCTCAAAGCTGAGTTGTCCCCCAAACCCCGCCTCCAGTCGCAGAGGGAGGTGGGAGCGCTCTATGATCACGGCACCAGAGCCTGCTTGATCACACAGCCGTATCCCCTCAAACCTAATTTATACTCCGCCAGGCGAAGGTGTTGCGTGCAGAGAACAACGGTCTCATCCGCGACGCGTGAGCTTGTATGTCAGCCGCTCTCTGCGCGCAGTACCGTTGCGGGGTGAAGTATATATGTCTCGCCAGGAGCGTCTCACCGGCCAACACACAGAGGAGGTTGAATGAACTGAAACCAGTAGTACTCCCCAGAGTGATCCCCAAAACAACAGGTTTGGGGATCTGTTGGGAATAGATTACATGAAACAGGCACCTGCGTGTACTGTCTCAATGTTGGTAAAAACAAAAACACATTTTGGAACCCCCCACCAATAAACACTTTGAGAACCACTGATGGTAGGGCACAATCAGAGGGACAATAGTCAAGTCTCGATACAGACAGACCCGTCTTGTCTCGTCTTGAGACACGACAGACAGGCTGGGCGAAGTCTAGAGGCACACATGGTGACATCACAGCCTTGCGGTGGAAAAGGACAAAGCATACCATAGTGACAGTGTAATCTCTCAAGAACACATTCCGAGCTGCGCTAGAACTGCATCTGTCGGGAGGGCCATTCAGAACGTGTGAACGTTGGCCTACAAGTGGGCGTTCTCGGAGCCGACAACACCACGGAAAGTTAGAAACATTTTAACTTGTTCTTACATCATAGAAACAAGTGGGCTTATAACCAAAACCATCCATGTTCCGTGGGAGAAGTGTCAGTGGGAATGAAAACATAGGCGCCCCCACCGGAAGAGAAGGGCTGAGGGCGGACCAAACGGGCCAGCTTCCTGTATCAACATTCTATTGGGAGGTCCCCCAGAGTCAAATTCAAAGGAAAAAAACAGCCAGCAGAGGGCGCTGTTTTTTTTTTTACAATGGGTTCTCAGATTGGTGACAATGTAACAGCATTCCTTCGGTGTCATTCTGTAGCAAACCGTACATTCCACAGTCACACAGCTCGGAAAAAAAGCCGTCCGTCCGTCCGTCTGCTGCTATAGACGAAAGAAAGCCACCGCGGGGGGAAAAAAGAGTTGAATAGGCAGCAGCAGCATTACACAGCAACAGCTATGTGTGAAGCCATAGCTCCCTTAACAACCAGACCAGGACAGGTCCTTTTAATTGGGGACACGTTCCTTTTCGGTGTGTGTGCCGCAGCATGGACTGTCAATGGTGTCCATGTGAAGCTGGTCACTCCAGAATGTCCGTTTCAAAGGGAACCAGATGGTAATAGGAGAGGTTGGTGACGTAGGCTTCTGTTTCCTCCTCATCGGCGCACAGGTCTGTTTCCACTGGCAAGAAGTCCGTTCCGTCTTCATACCTGCCGGCACAGAGACAAACGTTATACTAACATGATGGGAAATGAACAGGGTTTTGCACAACACTATAAGATTTAAGACCGGAAATGCATCTGTGTCATTTTTTTTTATTTCTTTGTGCTATTTGGCAGATCTACAAGCTCATAGCACGGTACCGAGTGTCGCGCTATGAGCTTATAGATCTGCTATTTTTTTTTTAATCGTGAAAATTTGTGCAAATCTTTGAATATATATACTTTTTTAAAGCAAACATTTGTAACTAAAATCTTTGCTTCTGGGGATTTTACAAATGTCTTCTAAATCCTAACTGTTTTTTTTTTTTTTTTTTACTTATGTTTCTATAATATCAGTGGTTCTCAAACATTTTTCATGTCAAGGACCCCCAAAATTATATGTATTTGTCAGTGGACAAGAATCTCAAAATCTGTTGTTCCCGCAAGCAATTATTTGAGTTAAAATAATTGCTTTAAAAAATATATATATATTCAAAGATTTGCAAAGAAATGTCACAAGTTAATTGATGAAATAGCAGATCTACAAGCTCATAGCGCGGCACTCGGTGTCGGCTATTTTTGAATAGCCAAAGTAAAAAAAAATAAGTGGTTACACAGACATGTTCCAGGTCTTAATGGGTTATGCTATTTTATTTATACATTTTTTAATTGCTAATTTTCCAAGACAATCTTGTAGTGAATGTTGAAAAGCCAGGACAAACAGTATTAGTGTCTTAGAGATATTTGTCGGGACTCGGCATGCAGCTTGAAATCCCGACTTTGAAGGCATGATCATGATTAAAATATAAAGCGGAAGTGAAGCCTCCTCCCCACTTCCATTTCGTCTTTACAGTCGCACAAATTCATCCTAATATAAATCAAAATCATCTAAACATATATAGCTTAATGCTTAGCAGAAATGGAAATAAAAAAATAAAATGCAAAGATATTTTAAAATGTATTTTTCACGAACGGAAGTGCCAGCTTCCTCTCTCGGATTTTGGTAGGTGTAGTTCCAGACTCTATACAACAGGGGTCTTCAACAGGGGGTCCGGGACCCCTAGGGGGTCCTCAGAGCTACTATAGGGGGTCCGCAAAATCTTTGTGTGAGAGGATTTTGTGTTTTTACGTTAACCACTTGAACCCTAGAATTCCTTTTCTGAGGGGAACATTAGCCAAAAATAGCCGATCTACAGTACAAGCTTGTAGATCGGCTATTTTCGGCAAAGAGGCTATAGGTGTAGAGGGAAAAAAGAGTAGACTAAGTAAAAAAAAAAAAAAACTTTAATCTGAAACACAATTTTATACAATATAGAGTAGGGGGTCCCTGCTTCCTCTCTCTCTCAGCTAGGGGGTCCTTGGCCTGAAAACGTTGAAGACCCCTCCTATAGAACATTCGGAGATTGTGGAATAGTTGTCAGGCTATACGCGAAACTATGGTCACCCTAAGCATCGAACCAAGCTGTTGCAAGGAAGGAACCGCTGGGCGCAGCGACAAAGAATGCCCTCCCTCCCTCCCTCCCTGCCTGGCTGGCTTCCCTCTGGCCAACACAGCCAGTTGAGCTCATATGGATGGCCGGCATATTTCTGCCAATTAGTGACTGATGAAGCAGAGTTGTTTAGTGTGGAACACCAAGAGGCTATGCTTTGCTTCTTGCACACACACACACACACACACACAGACACACACACACACACACACACACACACACACACACACACACACACACACACACACACACACACACACACACACACACACACACACACACACACACACACACACACACACACACACACACACACACACACACACACACACACACACACACACACACACACACGCACACACACAGGGAAGGAAGAGGTACAGAGACATTTCCTGAGGGCCGGGCGGGAGGGGGGGAATTCAAGGAATTTCACTCATGCTGCATTCACCCAAGCAGCAACAAAGCAACAGTCCTACAAGTCATTTTCAAAGGGAGCTATAGTGACCAGTGGTGGAAAGTAACTAAGTACATTTACTCAATACTGTACTTATAAGTACAATTTTGAGGTACAAGCTCACAACGTTTTATTTTAATTTTAAATTGAACAAATTATTAATTAAACACAGTTTGACTTTTTTCAAGAAACTTGCCCTAAATAGTTGTTAAGACAGTGACGTACCCGAGGACGTGTGCACGAGGATAAGTGTAAAAAAAACATGATACTCACGTATGTTCTCCAGAGTCAGCGGACGACGGCCTCTCTTTGTCCTGAGACAGATTGTCATCAAACACGATGGTCTCTGTGTTCGCCAGACAGAAGCCATTGGACCGCATGATCTCTAGAAGAAGACACAGAGTGCATCACCTCGTTGGTTTCATCATATACAGTACGTGACAAACGTCTCAGAATCAGGTTTATTGTCACATCACAGGTTTACAAGGTAAAAAAAGTGGGTGAAATTCGTTTTTGTACATCGTTCCCAACGCAACGTTATTTCCATAGAAAGAAGAGGGGGAGGAAGAAGAGGGGTGGGGGAGGGCAAGTGGGAAGGAGATCAAACAAGAGAACAACAAAAAGGCCAAAGAAGTTATCTACATATTTACAATAGTACCTGAGATAAAAATATGACTAAAGTGCCTGAGCATAGCAGCAATGCATGTATACTGTGCATGATATACTTATGGACGTTAAGGTGCTTGGGGGGGGGGGGGGGGGGGGGGGAAAGAGCACATTAAAAAGACAAAAAAGTCAGTGCGTTATACATGGGATTAAGGTGCAAAAAGTCAGTGCATGTCGACCGCATAATCCACCTGGACTGACCCTGGTATAATCCGCAAGTAGCTCCATGAGGGAGAGCAAAAAAAGAAAGTCACTTGTACCTGCTGTAGTCCACAGGTATGTCCAAGGAGGAGCTAAGTCCAAGTCATTTGTCCCTGGTAAAATCCACAGGTGTGTTCAAGAAGAGCCAAAAAAAAAATGTCTGCGACCAGCTGGACAGTACCGCCTATTGTCAGGCTGCTGAATAAGGCTCATGCCTCATTCAGCAGTCTGACAGCAGCCGGATTAAAACTGCACCAGAACCTGGTGATGGTACTCTTGATACTGCGGTAGGGCCCCTTGCCCGGTCGCGGTCGTTGTTCTCACGAAGTTCTCACAAAGCTCAGCGACTATTGATGATTATGACGCACCTCTCATATCTCGCTCATTTCACTCCTTCGTTTGGCAGCTCTGTTCTTGGCCCCCTCCTCCCTAGACTCCCTTGGCAGTACGTTCTGTATCTTATGCTTGTTGTGTTTCCACTGAGTCTGATGACTCAATCTCACGTTAGCGCTGTCTTCAATCAACTTTTTACATGTCGATGAATTGTTGGAGGACCTCTTTTAATTTTTATTTCTTTGCCCTCAAAATATTATAAAGTCTTCTAAAAAACAGTTTTTTGAAAAAACATATGTTACTATGTCAGTGGTTCTCAAACTTTTTCATGTCAAGGACCCCCCAAAATAATATGTATTTGGCCGCGGACCCCCATCTCAAAATATTTTGTTCCAGGGACCCCCCAGAAGCAAAGATTTGAGTTAAAAATGTTGGCTTTAAAACAATATATATTCAAAGATTTGCACACATTTTCACGATTTTTCAAAAATAGCAGATCTACAAGCTCGTAGCACGGCACTCTGCTATCATTTGGGTTTTTAACATCGCCATGGACAATCCTACCTGATATCTTGATTGGACTCTGAAAGCAGGGCTGTATGCGGTGGACCTTGTCGTTCCTCAGCACCTGATCCAGCGGCGACCGCTCGAAGAACGTCAGCATCACCTCTGACCTGGAATACTGTGGAATGAGGGGTTTAGAGTACATTTAGTGATGTGGAATATACTTTTTCCCTTTGGTGGGATAAGTATACTGTAAAACACTTTTTCTCCACTACAATTATTATGTCACTGATCACATGACCTCAACAATAAATTCTCCAGTTCTAGGCAACATAGAAAGGGGGGGGGACTCTGTTCTTATTTCCACACAACAGCTCTAAGGTGTATTAAAGACATACAGTATAGTTCAATGTTGAAAATGAGTGGTATCCCCCTTTAAGTGTAACAGTGATGAAATGGTGACAGTGGTGAGTGATGGATGAACCAACCTTCCATGGCATGTTGATGGCGTTCTTCAGCAGCCTCTCCACCTCGTTTAACTTCATCTCTATGTCACTCGCTTCTTTAATCTTTACCAGTCCTGAAACAAATAAAGATACACACACAACTTAAGGCAGGCACTATGTTGTGGATGATGATTAATCAATGAACTATTACATTAAATACAGATATTAAAATAGATCTCACTTTATGGAATAAATATTGTATTGTCTGTCGTGACCATCAATTCAAATGAATAAACAATAATAAGAAAATAATTCAATTGGAGAGCCCATCCAGAAACCACAATAGGAAAGAAAGAATGCAATAAATTATTTGCGATAAAGCCACAAAACCCTGAACTAAGTTGATCCATCGTATAATTGTGTGTGTGTGTGTGTGTGTGTGTGTGTGTGTGTGTGTGTGTGTGTGTGTGTGTGTGTGTGTGTGTGTGTGTGTGTGTGTGTGTGTGTGTGTGTGTGTGTGTGTGTGTGTGTGTGTGTGTGTGTGTGTGTGTGTGTGGTCCCTTCCCATGAAGTCAATTTGGATGTTTTGTTCTTCATATTTTAACAATATGAAAAGGCTTTATATTGATATTTTAAATTAGGTTTTGGCTGCAGGGCTACCATGTTCTTTTAAATGTGGATTCCAACGAGGCCTTAGTGCAATATTAAGCATTTAGCTAACATAACTCTGTCAGTAAAGAAGAATGATCCTGACCTGAAACCGAACTGGGGACCCCCCACCCTGACAAGCACTTGGAATTGTAGGCATTACATTTAGTTTGACTCGGTTCCACAGATACATTTTGAGAAAACAGCCGATCTACAATATAGCCTCTTTCTTATATGTAATTGACAATTTGGTATTAAAAAGGTCTTAAAAGTGATAAATTGTCCCCTAGGGGGGTCCCTAAATGTAGACCCCCAGTTTGGGAACCATACCGCTCTACTATATAATCCCAAATCAGTTTTACAAAGATCATTTTCAGCCAGGCGGGGGGTAACACAAGGAGAACTATATTAGTGTGACCTTTGCTTCCAAAGACCAGGACTAGAATGGGTTAAATAAACCACTCCTCTTCTAAAAGGTTGGCTGCTAATTCAAGTGACAGGCGGGCAGGAAACCTGTTGAAAGAACGCACTAACCTTTATTAACAATACTCACTGCCCTCAGCAGCCAGCGCTGCATTGAGACTACACACATTCATAATAAACTATTTAAAGTTATCTTTGATAAGAGATAAAAGCAATAGCAGCTGTAATAGACCAGTGGGTCCCAAAGGTTTTAGTCTAAGACCCCAAAAGAGATATTAGACATTTGCCCAGGAACCCAAAACTATAGTGAAAACAGCAGATCTACAAGCTCACAACACTTTGTGGCGCGAATTCTAACAACACAATACACAAATCTGGTACGGTGCTCCCTAGCACAAAACATTTTCAGATGGGAGGTCTACGGACAAATACATAATTAATTTGTGGGTCCATGACATGAAAACATGTCATGTACATTTGAGAACCACTGGTTTAAATAATAATTAAAAACTTTGGAAGCAAGCCCTAAATAAGCAACTACAGTACACTTTTAGAAACAAGCCCAACAAAAAACTCAACTACCAATATTTACAAGCAACTCTTTACAGAAAAAGAAACCCAAAGTCGCTTATAATAAGCAGGACATGGCAACACTGGCAGCGACCTTTATCATAGCCTTTCTCCCGTTACAGTTGTGTCTTTTTTCATAACAGTACGTGCACAACGCCAGAACAATGTCCTCACATGCACCACACAGACATAATGATGGAGGGGAGGGGGGGGCGTGCCTCCTGGCAGAGATCTGTGCTCTACTGAGCCCCCCTTTCTAGCTTTATGACATATGACCCGTTCATTACATTACTCAGCACAGCATCATCATTATAGGGTCATGCTGCAGAAAGAGGGACAGGAAATTGCAAACACTTTAACGATGACTAAGCGATTGCAACTGTACAACAATGTAGTTCTGTCTGATGTGAAGAACGTGCTACAAACAACATGAAACCAGAACTGATGTAAAATAGAAGCTCTGTGTCTAAGAGGACACGAGGCAGCTCTCTGCAATCCTCACAGTCAGTGTGGCCAGATTTTGCGAGAGAAATAAGCAACGAGGTCTATGAAAACAAGCCCAAAAGAAGCGACTAGGCTACTGCTATTTGCAAATAGCCGATCTTCAAGCTCAATCAACAGGCAACATATTCTCCGACAAGATATATTAGCCAAGGATAAATTGTTACGTTAGAGAATAGAGGTTTTATTGTGGTGTGATTTGTGCAGAGTGACAATGTAAATGACAGAGTAGATGTTTCAGTGTGCTTGAATGTTTCGTGATGGATTCAACAACCTCCTAAGGATACAGAGCCTGGAGCAACAGCAAACCAGCACCACACAATACAAGGCAGTTACTGTATATTTGACATGTTTTATAATATAATCATTTATATCTACAAAGTAGTAACTAAAGTTGTCAAATAATTGTAGTGGAGTAAAAGTACAATATTTGCCTCCATGTAGTGGAGTAGAAGTAAAATTATTGAAAATATCGAAATAATCAAGTAAAGTAAAAACAAAAAATTGTACTTAGGTACAGTACTTGAGTAAATGTACTTAGTTACTTTAGACCACTGCTTTCAGTGTGCTTGAATGCTTCGTGATGGATTCAGTGACCTCCTACTAAGGATACATAGCCTAGAGCAACAGCAAACAACACCACACAACACAAGGCAGTTACTGTATATTTGTCATCTCATATGGAAACAAAACATGAGGACATAACTTCTCTTCAGACTAAGCATGCCCGGATGCCTAGAGTCTAGTCGTTTTCCCTGTAAACCAGTGGTTTTCAACCATTTTTCATATAAGGTCCATTATTTATTCGGCATTTAAGCAACGGAACACCATTTGATGAGATTTAGACTCTCAGACCCAAAACGTAGAATATTTTGTTGTCGTTGGATAAGATTTTGTCCACAATTCCATCCATGTTGTGTTGATGTTGGTACCATAGGAGAGATAACAGGCAAACGTTGATCAAAATAACAATTCTTCTACATTCTCTAATTGTGTAGACTTCTTGTAAATTAAGTAATGCAGGTGTTTAACAATAATTTAACTCTTGAGAGCGTAAAATGAAACCAAATGGACCCGTAAGGGTCCATTTGGTTTCATTTTACGCTCTCAAGAGTTAAAGATCTATAAGGGTCCATTTGGTTTCATTTTACACTCTCAATAGTTGAAGATCTATGAGGGTCCATTTGGTTACCAACTCTCCATCATTTAGCTGGGGACCACCTGGAACCCCCTCAAGGACCACTGGTGGTCCCCGGACCACTGGTTGAGAACCACTGCTACAAACCAATGACTCTGTGGGACCACAGAAAGAAACTTGGAGAAAACAAAAAATCGATATCTACTGTAATATATTATTGTATCGTACAGTCTCCCTGTCTCACCAGCTCTTTAGCAAATAGTAAATGCATTTTCAGGTCAGGAATTGTACTCAATCGGGAGAGAGAATCCATACAGGATAAACAATAAAAAAGTTGAATTGGAAGTGATGATGAAATGATCAGACAAAATTGGAACTGGAACACTATAAAATTGAAGATGATAAATGGGTTCTTTTTCCTGGTAAAACTGAAATTAGCAACCCAAAGGAAAGTGTATTTTCAGGCTTTCACTTTATTAAAGAGCTGGAGAGATGGTGAGACCGCTGTCATTGAACAAACACTCAACAGCACTCACACTACCTTTAAAGTTAGTGGAATCCCAATCAATCACTTACTGGTTTAGTAGAGCCAACCCTATAGCAGGTTTGACAGTGAGAAAAGGCCAATTTCAAGCTCTCTCTGCTAACCGAGTGAAAGAGTATAGTTATAAAGTCTCCCACATGTGCAGAATCTGGAATTTGTATAATACTGTATGTATTTTAAAGATGGGCACACGGCCTGCTGTAATGTTTATGAAAGTAAGAAGAGAGGAAACCATATGCCACAAACAAATTAAAAACAGTACATGAAATGTATTCATACAGAAGTAGTATCAGGGGACCACTATCTTCCCCAAAATGTGGTTAGTGATTTGTGGTGGAATTTCTACCTTAGGCTGTGGACAAGGCCAATTTGAAAGGGATTAAAATCCTTAACAATCCACTAATTATCACTAATAATCACCTGGCTAATACTATACTAATACCACAGGCCAGGGCTAGTTGTTGAAAACAAAAGCAGCGGTCTTGTTTCCTTTTAGGCTTCCTTTTAGTTTTAAGTGTATTTTCTCCAATTTCCTGTCAGTGTCCATTTCCTGTGTGGTCTTCCTGGTCGTATAGTGCAGTGGTTCTGAACCTTTTCAGGCCGTGACCCCCCAAAATAATCATATTTGAACTGAAGACCCCCCACCCTGACAAGCACTTGGAATTGTAGGAGTTGAGGCATTACATTTAGTTTGACTCGGCTCCACAGATAAAAAATGACAATTTGACCAATGTTTGACCAGTCTTTATACATATTTTGGTATTGAAAAGGTCCTTAAATCGTCACTTTACTGTCATCTGGGGACCCCAACCAAAATCATGTGGGGACCCCCCCGGGGGTCCTGACCCACAGGTTGAGAACCACTGGTACAGCGGCCCTGCTGACGTTGCTCTGTGACATTATTCACGGCTCTGATCATTTGGACAAATAATCCAATAATGCTTTTCTAGCATTCTGCACACTGACTATTCCTCTCACTGTGACACATCAGTCCAAGACAACGTTAAGGATTAACCCATTCAGACCTGAGGCCGATTCTAAAAACGCCTTCTAAATCCTGACCTAAGTTTTCTGAAAAACTTCAAATATTTATACAAAACTTACAACAAATGTATGTTGCTATATACTGTACATAGCAACAAGAAACCCCAAAAGGGGTTCCTGTCCTGAAAGGTATAGTTACAAATAGGGGTTCTCGTCTTAAGCTATACCGGCGTTAACTAAATCAGTGGTTCTCAAACTTTTCCATGTCAAGGACCCCAGCGATTACGTATTTGGCTGCGGACCCCCATCTGAACATTTCTAGTTCCAGGGACCCCCAGAAGCACAGATTTGAGTTAAAAATGTTTCTCTTTAAAAATCTCTGTATATATATATTGAAAGATTTGCTCCCCACTTTGAGAAGCAATGAACTACATGGCCCAAACGCTACGACCAAAACAGCAATTACACATCAACTACAGTACATGCAGTGGTGGAAAGTAACTAAGTACATTTACTTAAGTACTGTACTTAAGTAACATTTTTAGGTATTTGTACTTAACTTGAGTATTTCCAATTTCCGATACTTTTACTTCTACTCCACTACATCTCAGAGGCAAATATTGTACTTTTACTCCACTACAATTATTTGAAAACTTTAGTTACTAGTTACTTTTCAGATATAAACTATGATATAATGAAACATACATTAACCACTTTAGCCCTATTTTATACCTAGGCTATTTGAAAATAGCAGATCTACAAGCTCACAACGCGTCGCATCGCGACGTGTTGTGAGCTTGTAGATCGGCTATTTTCAAATATTTAGTACTTTTACTTTTGGTACTTTAAGTACATTTTGATGCCAACACCTTTGTACTTTACTCAAGTACATTTTTTATTTGGGATTTTTACTTGTAACAGAGTATTTTTATATTGCATTATTGGTACTTTTACTTAAGTAAAGAATTTAAGTACTTTTTCCACCACTGAGTACATGGCAGTAACTGTTGTCTGTAACTAATACTTTGTTGTGTGAGAGCGTTGCTCATACTGTTCTTTACATAAAGGTGGAGCGGGGACATAACCATCAGCTATCATGACATTTTAACAACACAGACCAGACAGATGACATCAGATAAGCTAAAGAAGAAGATCAAATGTTCTAGGGCAGTAGTTTTCAACCTTTTTCATGCCAAGGAAGGACCCCTAAATTGATATACATTTGGCCGCGGACCCCCATCTGAAAATGTTTTGTGGCGGGGACCCCCAGAAGCAAAGATTTGAGTAAAAGATGTTTGCTTCAAAAATATATATATATTCAAAGATATGCACACATTTTCAAGATTTTTCAAAAATAGCAGAAGTTGAACTTGTATATCTGCTATTTTTGAATAGCCAAAGCTAAGCGCTTAAAATGATTGTGACGCTACTAAATGCAACTAATTTAGCTGGGGATCCCCTGGTACCCCCCCCCCCCCCCGGCCAAGGACCACTTGGTTGAGAACCAATTTTCTATAGGACAGGACGCTATGCTATGTCATCCTCAACCACACTATCTCAACAGTCATCAGACCAAACAAACAGCCGTTTCACAACCAGCCTCTACCTTCTGCACCACATCAGATAAGAGCCAGTCAGCTGCATGAGACGATGACACCATAATAATCATCTAAATGCTAAAAACTCTCTCTTGTTCCATCAACACACCATGTTCAGGCTAAAGTCACTACACACATCTGTTTGTCCTGCTGTTCACTGTGTGTCTGTAACAAGAATTCTAACAAGTCTGAGGCCTAAATTAACTTGTGAGACCTTTCTTGTCCGAGTTTATATTCCTGTGTTGCCTAAATCATGAGCTGAACAAACACAATCGCTGCAATAGGACTGTTACAATTATGATATTTTACTTGACGATTAATTGTCGCTCAAATAATTGTGATTAACGATTTAACATTGGAACATTATGAATAACATAATTGGAACATTATGAATAACATAATTGGAACATTATGAATAACATAATTACATTTGTGTTTGGCCTTTAGGCTTCCTAAACAAAAAGGTGCACAGGGCAGATATGACAAATAACTTGATTTAATAACTTTATTAAAAAAACATGAATAGTGGATATAGCCGGTCTGCACACTCAAAACGCATCACATCATGACACGTTTCGAGCTTATATATCAGCTATTTCCACTATTTTTGAAAATCTCAAATAATTGCAATTACACGATTATGCAATAATTGCGACAGGCCTATCTATGTGCAATCACTGCCTGTCTATGACTGTCCATCCGTTTCCCGAAAAATTGACAAAGAGTGATCAGTTATAGTTTCACAGACTCGTTTCACAAACTTTCAACACTAACAGCATGTATTGAACCTGGGATATCTGTTGTTGGTTGGACGTTCTATAATAGGCCATGAAGCAACTGACTCTGGGGTCATGTGTAGACGTAGCCTACTGTTATGAGCAGGGACGAGCAGAGTATGTTAGAGAGGCAGGGGCTATTTTCGATATTTTCACCAAAAGTGCCCCTTTAAGGGGCACTTTTGTTGAAAATATCAAAAATAGCCGACGCGTTGTGAGCTTGGAGATCTCCTCTCCTCAGCCCATGACATCAGTCTGAAAGTTCGTCCACGCCTCCCTGGTTGCCCGGGGCGACGGCACATAAACAGGAAAACATGAGGCGGAGGCCAGCAGCCATGCAGAGAGACTGGAGCGATGGCTTTGAGGCGAGGTGACGAAGGCCACAAAGCTACTGCTCTATACTAGCAGGCAGTGATGGAAAGAGTACTACAATGTTTTACTATAAGTAAAAAGTATCAATACTGCAGTGTAGAAATACTCTGTATTAAAAATGTGCTCGAGTAAAAGTACAAAAGTATTGGTATCGAAAGGTACTTAAAAGTACCAAAAGTAAAAGTACTCAGTGTGCAAAATGTCCCATATCACAAGTTCATAATGCATACACATATTTTGAAAATAGCAGATCTACAAGCTCACAATGCGTCGCGATGCGACGCATTGTGAGCTTGTAGATCGGCTATTTTCAAATGGCCGAAATGTATATAGGGCTGAAGTGGTTAATGTATGTTTTGTGATAATAATAAAAATCTACAAATTATCTAGTAACTAAAGTGTTCAAATAGTAGTGGAGTAAAAGTACAATATTTGCCTCTGAGATGTAGTGGAGTAGAAGTAAAAGTATTGAAAATATGGGAAATACTCCAGTGAAGTAAAAAAAAAAAAAATCCTCAAAAGTGTACTTAAGTACAGTACTTGAGTAAATGTACTTAGTTACTTTCCACCACTGCTGGAGCGTCGGTTGAGGCGAGGTGACGAAGGCCACGAAGCTACGTCTCTCTACTAGCAGGACGTCCTGTCCCAAGCAGCAGTTATAGGGAGGATGTAAATGAAATATGGAGCTGAGGTGGGAAAATAGCAGCAATCCATCACTGGAGATGTCAAAGAAGCTATATCAGAGACACTGCTGAAGTAGTACTGCCCTGAACACATCTACACATCGACACTGATCTCGCAGCTTCCGTAAATTCATCTCTCAGTTTGAGAGAGGAAGGGTGTATTAAAAGAGATCCAAAAAACAAGAAGTGCCAACTGACAGTCAGTCAGTCACTCATGAGTCAGTACGACAAATCTCTTCCCATAATCAGTGTTGCCATGTCAGCTTTATTATAAGCGACTTTGGGCTTGTTTTTCTGTGAAGTTGCATAAGTTGTAAATACTGGTAGTTTGCGAGTTGCGTTTTTTCTAAAGTGTAGTTGCTTATTTTGGGCTTGTTTCCTTAAATGTTGTTTAAACCAGTGGTTCTCAAAAAGTTTATGTCAAGGACCCCCAATTACTATATAATTGTCCCCGTATCTCCATCCGTAACAGATTTATGTTCTAAAACATTTTTAGAAATAGCTGATCGTACATAGGTTTTAAAGTGCTCATGTGTTTGTCGCTTCTTTTGGGGGGCTCGCATTTTCATAGACATGGTTTGCTTAATTCTCTCGCAAAACCTGGCAACACTGCCCATAATGCAGACAGACAGCACATTTTAGCAGAGATTCATATGGAGCGCCACAGTAACTGTAGTCTGTTGATGACTTCTCAGCTATTTCAGTGTTAGGGGGGAGGAAGGAAGTGAAGCCACCGAAGGCATGCTTCCAAAATATACTTATAGGCTCATAGTTGGCAGACGTTGGCACAGACAAAAAGAGAAGTGCCAGGGAGACAGTGGTGGGATATAATAGACCCAGCAGACTACATACTGAACATTCTGCCAAACCCTCATGTGGGGGGCCTGGGGGGCTACCACCACCACCACACCACAGTGACAGGGGCCCCCAGATTCAAGCAGTGGTGGAAAAAGTACTCGAATGTTTTACTTACTGTAGGTAAAAGTATCGATACTGCAATGTAGAAGTACTCCGTTACAAGTGAAAGGCTGGAATTCAAAATGTTACTTGAGTAAAAGTACAAAAGCACTGGCAGCAAAATGTACTTAAAGTACCAAAAGTAAAAGTACTAAAATGTTTGAAAATAGCAGATCAACAAGCTCACAACGCGTCGCGATGCGACGCGTTGTGAGCTTGTAGATCGGCTATTTTCAAATAGCCTATGTATAAAATAGGGCTAAAGTGGTTAATGTATGTTTTATAATGTAATCATTTATATCTGCAAAGTAACTAGTAACTAAGGTTTTCAAATAATTGTAGTGGAGTAAAAGTACAATATTTTCCTCTGAGATGTAGTGGAGTAGAAGTAAAAAGTATAGACAGTTACTTTACACCACTATTGACAGGGGCCCCAGATTCAAGGCTATGGTTATGGGCCACATTTGGCAAGAACTTTAGCCCAATGAAAATCACTGCTTTTACCAAACCAAACCCCTTTGGAACTATTATAGACTGCATAGAACTTTGGAGCAAAACAACTCCTAGCACATTTTCTGCGACTGACTTTATATGTCAGACTTTATATGTCATGAGACCGGGAACGCATGTGTGTCATTTAGATTGACTGATTAAGATTTCTTAAAAAATCGAATAAAGCAGATATAGAAGCTCATAGGGTGGTGCCGCACTATGAGCTTGTAGATCTGCTTGTAGAAGTTGGAGCACCACTGATATAGCAACATACATACTGTTATGATTTAGAAAACATTTTTAGATATGTATTTGGCCGCAGACCCACATCTCAAAATGTTTTGTTCCAGGGACCCCCTCCCAGAAGCAAAGATACTTTGGGCTATTAAAAAATAGCAGCTCTGTGCCGCGCTACGAGCTTGTAGATCTGCTAGAGCTTGTGGATCTGCTATTTTTCAAAGTGAGCAAGTCTTTGAATATATATGTTTTTTAAAGTGAACATTTGTAACTCAAATCTTTGCTTCAGGGGATTCTACAAATAAATCTTCTTTTTTTTAAAAAACGTATGTTGCTATAATATCAGTGGTTCTCAAACTTCTTTTTATGTCAAGGACCCCCAAAATTATATGTATTTATCACCGGACCCCCACCCCCCCCACTCCCCATCTCAAAATATTGCATACAGGAGCAAAGTTAGATAAAGTTCAAAATGTATATATTATTCAACGATTTGCACACATTTTCACGATTTCTTTCAAAGATAGCAGATCTACACAGCCAATGACATCTAAAATGACACAGATGTGTTTACGGATTGAATTGGTTAAGGTTGAAATATTTCTGACAACTAATAAATCTATAGGCTGCTATTTGTTTAAGCTTAACCAAAAAAAACTTTACTATTAGACCTATGTTTTAGGCTGAATGAATCTTTACATAATCTATCTATAGGTCCACCACAGATATTGATAGCATAAACAACCCTCATTAGTCTGAACTGTTTGTTTGTTTGTTTGTGGTTCAAAGTGCAGCCATGTCATAGCGTATTGTGACATGACATCCTAAAACTGGACTTTGTTAATAATTAAAGTATAGTTAAAGGGATAGTTCACCCCTAAAATGACTTTTTGTCTATGGATTAGTCACCCCATGGAGACTTGAATTTGTGGATATTTTTTTGTATTTGTCGCATTCCTAAGCCAATATCTTTTTTTGGGTGAACTATCCCTTTAAAAAGTGTCCTTAAGATATCATTAAGCAGGTTGTATAGGCATCACCCTCTGTTAGTATCAGATTTATCACCTATATGCTGTCAAACTAAACACTATGCCTTAGCCTCTGTATACCAGCTGGTCTTCAACAGGAGGTTCCGGGACCCCTAGGGGGTCCTCAGAGTTACTACAGGGAGGTGATAGGATATTTATTTTTTACATTAACCACTTGAACCCTAGCATCTCTGTTCTGAGGAGAACTTTAGCCGAAAACAGCAGATCTACAAGCTCACAACGCCTCGCGCTGCGAGGCGTTGTGAGCTTGTAGATCTGCTATTGTCTGCAAATAGACTAGGCAGAATTTCAGAAAATGTGCTTGTATAAAATGCTGAAGGCATTTCGTGTTTATTTTTGGTATACAACATTTCTAGGGGTATTAAGGGGTGCTGAATCCAAATCTGCTGTATACCCAGCGCAAAAATGTCAATTAAGGCCTCAAAATTGAGAAATTCAACATGGCCGCCAGCACCAGGACCTCTTTCCAAAAAAACAGGTGCTAAACCCACATTCTTTATTCTACTGACATGAAACTTTGCACAGAACATCTGCACTTATGGGGGAAGAAAGTAGGAATATAGCTGGGGTGCAACCATGAGAGTAACAGGGTGTTTTTGACTGTCTAACTGTAATCTTTGTATAGGCGAGGATACAAAAATGACATTTCTTCAGTGTTTGCAGGAATACTACAGCAATTTGGTAATAACTGTACAGTGTTGGACACCAACATTGGAATCCCCCAAGTCTTAGCTTTCTTCAGGTACCAAGTTTATGCCAGTAGCCCTTATAAGTCTGGATATATAAGCATTTTAGTGTAAGCATGCTGTTTTATAGTAGGGTCCGAAAGTGAGGTTCTGTGACCATCCTTTGGCAAGTATGTTTTTACGATTGATTTCACCTCTATGGACCCTTTAGAAAAGATTTAGCCCCCAGGTCCCTCCCAAAAATCCCGGCATTTTTTGCTAGACAGCCAAATTCAAAATGGCGCCCGGCGCCATCTCTAAAAATTAACTTTTGATCTGGATGACCTAGAATCATGTATGAAGGCACTTTTCCATACAAGTCAACCATGAGGATTCCAAATCTGACACAATTTTAATTGTCAGACCTCGTTTTGACTCCGAAATTCAAGATGGCCGACATCCAGTACAGTAAAAACTTATACCCAGGGGGCAATGAACCAGATGGGCTAGAAATAAAAACTTGGTGTCTATTTCATGGTTTCAGAGCATGAGAAACTCAATGGAATACTTATCTTTATGATTGGGTGTGTCTGGACCTTTAATTTGCATATTTCCAAGATGGACGCCACGCAAAAATGAGTTTTACTTTGACTTTTACAGTGACAGCTGACTGTTATGGCAAAAAAGTCTGCTTTTTAAGTAATATGAACACATTTGGTCAGTTTGAGCTTTAATTTATATGTTGTCAATATGGCAGACCCACACCATGAGTCTGGTCAGAGTCGTGTAATCCGGGATGCAGAGATGGTAGTCAAGGCAGCAGTGGAGACTAACCCATTTACAGTGAGCACATCATCCATGATCAACATATCTACAGGACAGTGTGCTGATTCCACATCCACAGTCAAGGACGACTTGATGAGTGTGAAAGAACTTGGTCTGAAGGCACTGTGTGAGTCACTGTCCAGTGAACAGAAGAAGACAAGAATAATGAAGCTTAACACTTTCTACACTCAAAACACAAAATCTAAACAATCTAAGGGGAAAACCTCAGCACCTGGCAAGAGCAATGAAATTACTGCCCTCCTGCGGATGACCCTAATCATAGCCAGTGGTGGAGAACTCAACCTTGTTGACTTTATAGGCAACCACGAGTGCAGTGACTTCCCCCCTTCCCTCTTCCAGGAAGATGGCAGGATGAGAACAGGTACCAAGGCAAGCCTTGTGAAGGTCCTGAAAGAGGAGACCAAAGTTGCATGTATCCCTGACCTGCCTACAGAAGACAGAAAAACAGCAGTAGTTATTGATGCCATGTATGCCATGCGCCATTGGTCGTTCCTGAAAGGTGAAGCATTTGGAACAATCGCTGAACGATACCAACGTCTGCTGTTGAATGATGTGCCTGCTGGCACAGAGATCATTCACTTCTGTTTTGATCGGTACTGTGGACCTAGTCTTAAGACAGCTGAGCAAGAACACAGATATGCTTGACCAAAACCTACCAAAGAATATGAAGTCAGTATGCATTACACAGCTCCAGATCCTCAGGAGTTTTTTGCTGTGTCAGCTAACAAGGCAAACCTATTGAGTTTCCTCTGTGACGAATGGTGTGAAAATGAGAAACTTAAGTCGGCCCTTGGTCCAACACATCTTTACCTGGGTGGGGGGTTTAAAGAAGAGACAAGGAGTGTGGTGATCAAGGAGGGGTCTATTGAAGATGTCCCTGCACTAGAATCCACACAACAGGAGGCTGATACAAGAATAATACTCCACACCCTGTACAGTGTCCAGAATGACAAAGTTGACAGAGTTGTCAGAATCAGAATCAGAAGACTTTATTGCCATGACATGTGAACATGTTAGGAATTTCATTTGGTACAGCGGAGCACAGTTTACAACAGACAGAAACAACACTCCCCAACACCACAGCAGCCATGGGCGGCGCTGTCATCCATGCCAATGACACAGATATCATCATCATGTGCCTTTACTATGCAGCAACCCATCTCCAATGCCTTCCAGAGCTGTGGGTGAGAACAGAGCAAAATTCATACCTTCCTATCCATCAAATGGTATCAGCACTGGGTCTCGCACAGTGTCGTGCCCTGCCCTTTATCCATAGTTTAAGTGGCAGAGATACTGTACCACCAGCTATCCCTTCTTCACTGGGAAGAAGGCATGGTTCAAGGCCATCATGCGTCTGGATCTCTGCACTTGAGGAGTTTGGTGAAAACTCTTATGATTCCCTCTCAGATGACGTCCATCAATCAGGCACGAGACCTCACAATTGCTGTATATACATCCAAAGCGGACCACCAGGAGGATTTTGACCTGAGTAAGCTTAGAGTGTACAAGTTCCTCAATAATAGATCAACCCTCTTAAAGCTGCTGCCCCCAACAGATAATTCCTTTGACCTGCACCTGAGAAGAGCTGTTCTAGCAACCATAATAGATAAATGTGCACATATCGCCAAGCCGGATATTCCTTCTTTCACAGAGTATGGATGTTCTCTCAGTGCTAGCAATGCAGTCCCCCTTGCATCTACCGAGCCAGCCTGGCCTGTGTGAATGAACAAGGCAATATCATGCAGCTGTATCAAAGGCTGCCAGAAAAACTGTTCCCGTGCAAAGAAGGCAATTCCATTCTACTTAGGATGCCGTTGCCAGGGACTGGAGACACGATGCAGCAGGATCAGTGCAACATGACAACAGTGACAGTGAATAGCATTGTACCATAGTATCATTGGCTTTAGAAGCAGGCAAGACTGAACCATAGAGGTCAAAATGAACCTTTTGTAGGCAACCTCAACTCCGCTTTTACTCTATTTGTCACTAAGTAGTCTATCTTTTGTTATGTTACTTGAATGCATACCACTATGTTAATTTGTATAGCCCTAAAGTTGAAGTTTTTGGCAAGTCTTGGAGTGTGCATGTGTCTGTTTATATTGTATTTAGTTTATTAAAATGATACATAAGGTACATTGTGGGCTTTTTCTCCGATTTTTCTCTGCAATCATCCCCACAACTATAGATCTATAAATCAATAAATGGAAAATGTAATACCATACATTATTTATGACTGCAGCCATATTGACAACATATAAATTAAAGCGCAAATTGACCAAATGTGTTCATATTGCTTAAAAAGCAGACTTTTTGCCATAACAGTAAGCTGTAACTGTAAAAGTCATAGTAAAACTCATTTTCGCGTGGCGTCCATCTTGGAAATATGCAAATTAAAGGTCCAGACACACCCAATCATAAAGATAAGTATTCCATTGAGTTTCTCATGCTCTGAAACCATGAAATAGACACCAAGTTTTTATTTCTAGCCCATCTGGTTCTTTGCCCCCTGGGTATAAGTTTTTACTGTACTGGATGTCGGCCATCTTGAATTTCGGAGTCAAAACGAGGTCTGACAATTAAAATTGTGTCAGATGTGGAATCCTCATGGTTGACTTGTATGGAAAAGTGCCTTCATACATGATTCTAGGTCATCCAGATCAAAAGTTAATTTTTAGAGATGGCGCCGGGCGCCATTTTGAATTTGGCTGTCTAGCAAAAAATGCCGGGATTTTTGGGAGGGACCTGGGGGCTAAATCTTTTCTAAAGGGTCCATAGAGGTCAAATCAATCGTAAAAACATACTTGCCAAAGGATGGTCACAGAACCTCACTTTCGGACCCTACTATAAAACAGCATGCTTACACTAAAATGCTTATATATCCAGACTTATAAGGGCTACTGGCATAAACTTGGTACCTGAAGAAAGCTAAGACTTGGGGGATTCCAATGTTGGTGTCCAACACTGTACAGTTATTACCAAATTGCTGTAGTATTCCTGCAAACACTGAAGAAATGTCATTTTTGTATCCTCGCCTATACAAAGATTACAGTTAGACAGTCAAAAACACCCTGTTACTCTCATGGTTGCACCCCAGCTATATTCCTACTTTCTTCCCCCATAAGTGCAGATGTTCTGTGCAAAGTTTCATGTCAGTAGAATAAAGAATGTGGGTTTAGCACCTGTTTTTTTGGAAAGAGGTCCTGGCGCTGGCGGCCATGTTGAATTTCTCAATTTTGAGGCCTTAATTGACATTTTTGCGCTGGGTATACAGCAGATTTGGATTCAGCACCCCTTAATACCCCTAGAAATGTTGTATACCAAAAATAAACACGAAATGCCTTCGGGGTTATGCTTCTCTGAAAATTGACCCTGTCTAAAAGTGGTTTGGTGTGTAGAGGGACCAAAAGAGCAGACCAAGTACAAGTTTTCCAATTATTGACGGTTTAAGTGGTTAAACTGTCTGAAAATACACATTAACATGAATCCAACACAATGCTACACATTGATAGTTTCTGTCAAACAAGTCTATGAAGATATCTATGAAAAAAGTTTAATCTGCAACTTTTATACAATATGTAGTGGGGGGGCTGGGGGGGGGGGGGGGGGGTCCCCGCTTCATCTCTCTGTCAGCTAGGGGGGTCCCTGGCCTGAAAAACCTTGAAGACCCTTGTTCGAGAGTAGCCTATAGACTTTATTAGGCGGGTTGTTCTGCCAGCACCCGATCTGTTATTTATCAGCTACTGTCAAACAACACACTATGTCCCTGGTTCTTAAAGTGGGGTCCAGGGTCTCTTGGGGTACCTTTAGGGAGGTTTAAATTGACCCTTACAGGTCTGTAACTCTTGACAGTGTACAAATGGAACCAAATGGACCCTAAGGGTCCATTTGGTTCCATTTGTACACTGTCAAGAGTTAAGAGGAGACCTTGAAATGTAAACGTTTGAGAACCACTGCTCTATATACTATATCAGGGGTGATGCAACTTTGATGATGGAGAGGGCCACTATATTTCCATATTCCTCTTATCTCCGTATTTTAACTTTTTCCGCAATTCTAGGTCACACAAAAGTAGCAAAAATAGCCGTTCTACAAGCTCAAAACGTGTCACAGTGAGCTTGTAGAACGGCTATTTTTGCTACTTTTGAATTGGAATCCAGATTTATTTTTTGCTATTTTTGAATTGGAATCCTGAAAAGTAAAATTTTTATTTAATTTCAAATGCATTTAGTTATACTTATGTTAACTTTATGAACTTAATTACAAATACATTGGACATAAAAAAGACAATAGAATGTTAATACTAGTCATTAACTTCCTAATATAGACTGAAGTAATTAAAGCGGGTCATGTTTGCATGTTAGGAATCATAACAGCTGAAATAAATAATATATCAGTATTCTGATATTAGCCTGCGGGATGCATTAAGTGAAGGTGGGGGCCACATGTGTGGCCCCCAGGCCGCCAGTTGCCGATGTATGGACTATATTATACCAACCTTCTATGAGAGGACTCTTGGACAGCTCTCTCCTGTCCTCGGGGAAGGACTCCATCAGTCTCTTAAACAGCCTCCCCAGGTCCTTGGAGCTCCGGTGCAGATACACGATGTTCCTGTCCGACCACTGGGTCCGGATCTCGTAGAACTCCTCTTCCTCTCCTCCTCCTCCTCCTCCTCCTGACCCTCTCTCTCTCTGGCTGATGATCAGCCGGCGGACCCCGTTCACCCAGCAGTCCACCACGAACATGTTGACCACTGACGTCCCGGGGAACACGGCCGATGCCATGAAGTGATGTAATTCCTCTGGGAACCACCAGGAGGAGCCCCGTTTAGTCCAGCCTCCTGGACATTCTGGACCACTAGTGGACACTCTGCTCTGCTGGACACCAGTGTTGTTGCCAGATGTTGTGAGAGGAACAAGCAACCAGGTGGTCTAGGAAAACAAGCCCAAAAGAAGCAACTTATTAGGTCACATGAGCACTTTAAACCTATGTACACGTACGCGCACAGACACACGCACGCACGCACGCACGCACGCACGCACGCACGCACGCACGCACGCACGCACGCACGCACACACACACACACACACACACACACACACACACACACACACACACACACACACACACACACACACACACACACACACACACACACACACACACACACACACACACACACACACACACACACACACACACACACACACGCGCGCGCGCTCCATGGCTGGCAAAACACATTTTCATGAAAAAATATTTGAGAACCACGTACTGGTTTAGATGATAATTTAAACATATGGAAGCAAAGCCTAAATAAACAACTGCATTTTAAAAACAAGCCCAAATAAGCAACTACACTTTAAAAACAAGCCCAAATAAGCAACTACACTTTAAAAACAAGCCCAAATAAGCAACTACACTTTAAAAACAAGCCCAAATAAGCAACTACACTTTAGAAACAAGCCCAAATAATCAACTACACTTTAGAAACAAGCCCAAATAAACAACTACACTTTAGAAACAAGCCCAAATAAACAACTACACTTTAGAAACAAGCCCAAATAAACAACTACACTTTAGAAACAAGCCCAAATAAACAACTACACTTTAGAAACAAGCCCAAATTAGCAACTACACTTTAAAAACAAGCCCAAATAAGCAACTACACTTTAGAAACAAGCCCAAATAAACAACTACACTTTAGAAACAAGCCCAAATAAACAACTACACTTTAGAAACAAGCCCAAATAAACAACTACACTTTAGAAACAAGCCCAAATAAACAACTACACTTTAGAAACCAGTGGTGTAAAGTAACAAAGTACATTTACTCAAGTACTGTACTTAAATACAATTTTGAGGTATTTTTTACTTTACTAGAGTATTTCCAATTTTCAGTACTTTTACTCCACTACATCTCAGAGGCAAATATTGTACTTTTAATCACAATTGTTTGAAAACTTTAGTCACTATTTTATACATCGGCTATTTAAAAATAGCCGATCTAGCTCACCACGTTGTGTGCTTGTAGATCTGCTATTTTCAAACATTGTAGTACTTTTACTTTTGGTAGGCCTACTTTAAGTACATGTTGATGCCAATACTTTTATACTTTTAAGTCAATTTTGAATTCTGGACTTTTACTTGTAACAGCTAGTATTTCTATATTGCAGTATTAGTACTTTTACTAAGTAAAGAATGTGAGTACTTTTTCCACCACTGTTAGAAACAAGCCCAAAAAACCCACAACCCACAACTACCAATATTTACAAGCAACTTTACAGAAAAACAAGGTCCCAGAAGTCGCTTATAATGAACATACCTGGCAACGCTGGCTGGGCCACTTCAAAGTCAAACACCAAGTCACTCCGATTGTTGCAACAAATTAAAGGATCGTTACTTTGTGTCCGTTAGTTTAGACACAATGTATCAGAGTCTCAGTGGAGGATGTTTGTCTTCGCTCAGCCCATTAGATCATCATCAGAGGAATGTCATCATGAACGTGGCATAGTGACAGCGCTACGTTAAGAAAATACTCTACATTCTTTACTCACAGACACACAGGAATACCGCGTTACTGTACGAAACCCCGAAAAGATTGTTACCGTTTCTTTTCTCTTTTCTTTTTAAATCTTCGTTATCCTTTGGAAGCGAAAAGAAACATCGTTGACTCCCTAAATATAGACCTACGACTACTATTGTTTCTGCTGTTTGCTCTTTGAAGTTATTATAGGAGACAGAGGCAAAACCGTTAGTCGTTATATCCGTTAGACTGTCCTGTCTCTGTATTGTCCTGTAGGTTACTGTCCTACTGTAGTCCTGTCCTGATCTAACATTCCTCCAGTTGTTGTCCCATGAAGTCCTGATCTGTTCTTCTCTCTGACATGAAGACACGGTCTCCTCCCCGAGCTCTCTCTCTCTCTCTCTCTCTCCTCCTGCTGTTCCCTCCCTCCCCTAGTGGTGGAAGAAAGTACTCAGATATTTTTACTTAAGTAAAGTAGCAATACCGTCCACAATATAAAAATACTGTGTTGAAAACGTTACTTAACTTGAGTGAACGTACAAAATGACTGGCATCAAAATATAAGTACCAAAAGTAAAAGTAGGCCTACTAAAATGTTTGAAAATAGCCTAGGTATAAAATAAGGCTGAAGTGGTTAATGTATGTTTTATAATATAATCATTTATATCTGTAAAAATAACTAAAGTTTTCAAATAATTGTAGTGGAGTAAAAGTTGCACTGCACTCTGCCTCTGTCTTTCTCCACTCTTGTGCATTAAACACACCTCCTTCAAATGAGAAATTCATGTGGTTGCCATGCAGAACAGTTGTTTTTTTAAAATACCAATTAATAGTGTAGTGTATACGTTCACACTTCAACCATCAACAAAAAAACATGACTTCAAGCATAACAATAATTGTAACCACTTTAACCTTCTATACTTTGGCTATTCAAAAATAGCAGATCTACAAGCTCATAGCGCGGCACTCGGTGCCGCGCTATGAGCTTGTAGATCTGCTATTTTTGATAAATCTTGAAAATGTGTGCATATCTTTGAACATATATTTTTTAAAGCGAACATTTTTAACTCAAATCTTTGGGGGTCCCTGGAACAACATATTTTGAGATGGGGGGTCTGCGGCCAAAATACATATCATTTTGGGGGTCCTTGACATGAAAAAGTTTGAGAACCACTGCTTTAGACAAGTGACATATAGTGAAGCCTCTGAGACAAGCAGATCTATGTCCAAGAAGGACCAACCAATCTCTCATTCTCAGTGGTTATAAGGCCTGTGGCTTCATACCAATTTGGCATGAATGCCAGTGAATGCTTTTTTCTCTTTCTTTGAATCTATATTAAGCTAATCTGAAACAATTGTTAGCATTCATCTCTGACCCAAAAAAGGAGCAGCTTAGATCCTCCTCTCTGCTTTGCCTCGTTAACTACAGCATCCCAGTAATGTTCCTCTGAGTGCTCCACAGGAGCACCGTTGCCAGATCCTGCGAGAGAAATAAGCAACCAGGTCTATGAAGACAAGCCCTAAATAAGCGACTATTACCACATGAGCACTTTAAAGTTTTGAACCTATATGCATCGGCTATTTGAAAATAGCCGATCTACAAGCTGGAGCATCGACTATCTGGCAATAGCCGATCTACAAGCTCACAAGGTGTCGCGATGCGACACGTTGTGAGCTTGTAGATCTGCTATTTTCAAAGAAACGTGAAAAATGTTGAAAATTTTTAAAAAAATGTTTAACGCAAATTTGGTATTGGGAGGGGATCCCTGGCAAAAAAAACATTTTCAGATGGGGGGTCCGCGGAATAATGCATATTCATTTTTCAGGTCATGACACTACAAAAACAAGCCTAAAGTCGCTTATAACAAGCAGACATGGCAACACTGTGGATGAGTGGCTGAAGAGCTTTACAGGAAAGCATAACAAATTGAAGTAATGAGGATTGAGCTGTAATTAACTGGTGTATTATAACAGGACTGTCTGCTCTGGAGGCAGTGATGTGTGATGGTACTATCAGTGCCGTCAGTAAACAATAGAGAGTACAGGAAATGGCTTCTTAATTGCAAGTAAAGTTGAACTGTAAAACACACATGCACGCACGCACACGCACAAACGCGCACACGCGCACGCACGCACCCACGCACGCACGCACGCGCACACACACACACACACACACACACACACACGCGCGCACACGCGCGCACACACACACACGCACGCACGCACGCACGCACGCACGCACGCACACACATGCACGCACACACACACACACACACACACACGCACACACACACACACACACACACACACACACACACACACACACACACATACACGCTCGCATGCGTCCACATAGACACACAGTTGGTGAGGAATGGAACATTTTCCTAAAAGCTGTGTACAAACCAACAAACACCAAATCCATACAAAAGCAAAGTACGCTGTACCACTGAAACCAAACAAAGAAATTTACAATTGAGGCATTTAGAGAGACTTACAGTACGCAAAGTAAACAAGAGGTAACACATCAAATACATAGAAATAAGTGATCTAGGATCATAGGTGAACCAAGAACCTATCATCAGTCTAAACCAGGGGTCTTCAACAGGGGGTCCGGGACCCCTAGGGGGTCCTCAGAGTTACTACAGGGGGTCCCCCAAATCTTTGTGTGATATGATTTTTTTTTTTTTACCTTAACCACTTGAACCCTAGCATCCCTTTTTCTCAGGAGAACTTCAGCCAAAAATAGCCGATCTGCAAGCTCACAACGCCTCGCGCTGCGAGGCGTTGTGAGCTTGTAGATCGGCTATTTTTGCCAAAGAGGTGTAGAGGAAAAAAAGAGCAGACCTAATTTAAAAAAAAAAAAGTTCTATAGAGGGGGTCCCTGCTTCATCTCTCTCTCAGCTAGGGGGTCCCTGGCCTGAAAACGTTGAAGACCCCTGGTCTAAACAGTAGAATATCAAAAAATCTGTACATTGAAACTATACACGCTATAGGATGCCAGGTCTACACATGAACCTGACATCTGTCTACATAACATGCTATCTAAATTACATTTTAACCTTTGCGTAAGCCCTGCACGGTCATCAAGGCTATAGGGGCAAGTGCTACGGGTTAAGGTGGAGTCTCGGAGGAAGATTGGGAGTGAGTCTGCAGTTCTGACTGCAATGGGGAGTTCGTTCCACAGTTTGGGAGCCAGAAGGGAGACGAGTCTGGGAACGCGTGGAGCGTTGTCTAATGTAGAAATTGATTTCCATGGCAATTTATCACTGAACTAGATGCTGGATGCAAACCTGAAATACTGGATGTTAACCGATTCAATCCGGGAATGCATCTGTGTCATTTGAGATTTCTTTGGGCTATTCAAAAATAGCAGATATACAAGCTCATACAGTATATAGTGCCGCGCTATGAGCTTGTAGGTCTGCTATTTTTGGAGAAAAAAATCGTGAAATGTGCAAATCGTTATATAAACTGTTTACTCAAATCTTTGCTTCTGGGGGTCCCTGGAACAAAATATTGTTAGATGGCGGTGGGGGGCGGAGGTCCGTGGATAAATACATATCATTTGACATGAAAAAAGTTTGAGAACCACTGATATTATAGCGACATAAGTTAAAAAACAAAAACAAAAAGACAGTTAGGATTTAGAAGACATTTGTAGAATCCCCCGAAGCAAAGGTTTTAGTAAAACATGTTTGCTTTAAAAAATATATATATATATATATTCAAAGATTTGCAAGAATTCTCACGATTTCATTTTACATATCTAGAAGCTACGAGCTTGTATATCTGCTATTTTTGAATAGCTAAAGCATAACATAATGGTCAAAAAAAGGAATTTAAAAAAACCCAAAAAGGTAGCACATCCAAAAATGTCAATTAAATGGAGGACAAATTACTCACATTTCCACTTTTGTATTGGCACACCAATAAAGTGAACGCTTGCGCGTTTCGGCTATGAGCCTTCCTCAGAGCATGCTCTGAGGAAGGCTCATAGTCGAAACGCGTTTGTCCTCCGATTTGTCCTCCATTTAATTGACATTTTTGGATATGCTACCTTTTTGGAATTTTTCTATTTCCTTTTTTTGATATGTATACGGACTTTGGGTCTAGCACTCCACTGAGAAAACCCATTGTTGATGCGCAACCTCTTTTTCTTATATAACATAATGGCATCATAGCTAAAAGTCTAAAATGACACAGTATACGTTCCCGGATTGAATGGCTTAAAGGGGTAGTTCACCCAAAAAATGACTTATTTTCTATCAATTGGACACCCCATGAAGCCTTGAATCCATGGATTTATTTTTGTTTTGGTTGCATTCCTAAGCCAATAATTTGATTCCTGTCTCCTACCGGCTAATGTATCCGGTGGGAGACACAAAGTAGATTATTTGTGTCTCCTACCGGATACACACCCGGTCATCAAATTATTGGCTTAGGAATGCCACAAAAATAAAAATGAATCCATGAATTCAAGGCTTCATGGGATGTGCAATTGATAGAAAATAAGTAATTTTTTGGGTGAACTCCTCCTTTAATAAGAAAATACAGTACATTGAGTGTTCATCGTCTTTCTGAACACTCAACTGCACCACTCGGAGTGCAAATATCTCACCGTGGTCACGTGCTGTAGTGTAGGCACACAGGACTCAGAGATGCGGCCAGTCGGGCGAACATAATGGTTCATTTTGCTACTTAAATTTCAGCTATTCAAGGAGGAGGCCTCTTTAACATGAGACAGCTTTATACGCAGCCGTTTCCAGAAAGCCTCATCTCCAAATGAATCTCTCGTTCCAATGAGGAGACATAATAACTGAAAATACTGTGACATTATCTACTGTAATAGGAAATATCAACCGCCATAAAAAGGAAATGTTCTGAAGCTGTGGAATCACTGTATCAGTGAGTGATTGCTACTTTGGCACAGGTTCCACATTGTCAACCACATATACAATTTAATTATGAACCTGTCATCTTCAGATATCTATCTCCAATTGTTAGAAATATTTCTTTTCTGCTGTGTGTGTGTGTGTGTGTGTGTGTGTGTGTGTGTGTGTGTGTGTGTGTGTGTGTGTGTGTGTGTGTGTGTGTGTGTGTGTGTGTGTGTGTGTGTGTGTGTGTCCAGAGAAGTGTTTGTATTAGAGATATCCTACTCTAGCCTAGAGGAAGCCTTTATGACCATAAGGTCATTAAATACCAACCACTCCTACATACCATCTCAGAGCTGGGCTATAGGTGCAGACTATTTGCTTTTACATTTGGCAGCCTATAGGAGGACATACTCACAGACTGGTTGTTAGAGGGTTTCAACAACCTGCATTGCTTGTCATACTTTGGTCATACTCAACGCAGTGGAAGATCTTTTGTCTGATATCGTACAAGATGAGATGGAGATATTGAAAATGCAGCTCTATGCAAGTCTGAAGTAATGGAGCATATTGGTGAATCCCTTTGTCCCCATAGAGTAGTTGTATAGGTTTGGTTTGTTATTTAAAAGGTAGGGAAAGTGATTTGCTTTGGTTAAAATAAGTGTTAAATAGCTCTATATTCTGATAGTAATCTCATTGCTATAGAGTGTTTGTTCAGTAACAGGAGTCTCCTTGTCTCTGCAGCTCTTTATTAAACAGAAAAATGCATTTTCAGGTCGGGATACCAATTTTATCCAATCAGGATAGAGAACTCAGTCAGGATATAGATTAAACAAGTGAAATTAGAAGTGATGACACAAAGAAATGAGCTGACACACAATTAACTGGAACACTGCAGTATCAAAATGAAGCTGATAAATGGGTACTTTCTCCTGATTGGCTGAAATGTTGTCACCTACCAGAAAATGTATTTTCTGTTTAAAAAAGAGCTGGAGAGACATGGAGACGCCTGTTACTGAACAAACACTATATAGCAAGAGCACTATCACAATATAGAGCTTTAACCTTTTAACAAAAACCTTTTTGTTTTAATAGAAAAATCACTTACCCTACCTTTAATGCAACTCTGCTGAGTGGTACACGCAGGCCTAGGAGCTTGTTCTTTGATGTCAGTGGTGAAAACGTGGCAAGTTTAGTGGAGAAGCATTGTGAAATACAAGCAATAAACTTCACACAACGTTAATTTGATCTGTTCTCTCCCTGATGTCTATTATTTCAATGTTTTGGAGCATAAAATTATTAGCACAGGTTAAAGCATGTCTAGGTATGCTGCCTTTTATTCATTCCTATTACAGTTGGCACGCTGAAAAGCCCTCTATAGCGTTTCACACACCGTCTTTAGATTTTCATTAAACAAATTATATTTGAAGTTGTGAAGGTGGTGAGAATTCCCAGGGGGAAGAAAACATCAGTGCATGACTAATGAAAAAATCTGTGGTGGAAAAAGTACTCTCATTTTTTACTTGAGTAAAAGTATCAATCAATATAAATACTCTTACAAGTAAAAGTCCGGAATTCAAAATGTACTTGAGTAAAAGTACAAAAGTTTTGGTGTCAGAATGTACTTAAAGTACCAAAAGTAAAACTTCTAAAATGTTTGAAAATAGCAGATCAACAAGCTCACAACGCATCACGATGTGACCCGTTGTGAGCTTGTAGATCTGCTATTTTCAAATAGCCTAGGTATAAAATAGGGCTGAAGTGGTTCATGTATGTTTTTGTATAATGTAATAATATATCTCTGTAACTAGTAACTGAAGTTTTCAAATAATTGTAGTGGAGTCAAAGTACAATATTTGACTCTGAGATGTAGTGGAGTAGAAGTAAAAGTACTGAAAACTGGAAATACTCCAGTAAAGTAAAAAAAATACCTCAAAACCGGACTTAAGTACAGTACTTGAATAAATGTACTTAGTTACTTTACACAACTGGAAAAAGTCACTCAAGTGTATTGAAAAATGTAAATGTTCTAATTAGGTGGATAAGTGTATAAAGAGCTCCTGCTAAATCAACCTGTCACTTGTTTTGCAAACACGTACAGTGTAAATTCTCAGTGGTTGTAACATAACAATTTGCTCAGGATTTGCTGTTCACACCGTAGCATGTAATAACCTCCAACTCTGTATTAGTAGGAATTAGACAGTGAGGTGAGCACACTGTAAATTACAGTGTCATGTAGCGAAGCAGCAGCGTTGCCATGTCTGCTTACTATAAGCGACTTTGGGCTTGTTTTTCCTGTAGTCGCTTACAAATATTGGTAGTTGGGGGCTGCTTTTTTGGGGCTTGTTTCTAAAGTGTAGTTGCTTATTTGGGGCGTGTTTCATAATGTTGTTTAAACCAGTGGTTCTCAAACCTTTTCATCTCAAGGACCCCCAGATTAATATGTAATTGGTGCCAAGGACCCCCATGCAAGATTTGTGTTGTTAAAATGTTTCAAAAATATTCGACATTTCCCAATATGTTTTCAATATTTTTATAAATATACTTAAAGTACCAAAAGTAAAACTATTCATTGTGAAGTTTTCAAATGTATAAAATGTGTAAAAAAAAATCTGTTGAAAATAGCAGATCTGTTATTTTCAAATGGCCAAGATAGTGGCTTCTTTTGGGCTTGTTGGACCTGGTTGCCTATTTCTCTTGCAGAATCTGGCAACGCTGCAAAGCCTGTGACAATACTGTTGAATCATCAGGTTTTGGTGGGAGAGCCCGGTGCTTATAGAGACACTTTGTTATTATTTATTATGCTGACACTTCTGTTCTGTCATTGTTACCTAGCAGTGTGCTGAAAGGTCAATATTAATATTAATATATAAATAGCCAACAGGGCTGAAGTGGTTAGTGTATGTTTTGTAATAATCTAAATCTTCACAGTAACTAGTAATACACATTTTCCAAATAATTGTAGTGGAGTAAAAGTACAGTATTTGCCTCTTAGATGTAGTGGAGTAGAAGTAAAAGTATTGAAAATCGGAAATAATCCAGTAAAGTAAAAATACATCAAAATGATACTTAAGTAGCCTACAGCGTAAATGTACTCATTTACTTTCCACCACTGTTTGGAACACAGTTAAACGTTTCAAGTTGCCATCACAGAAAATGGCTAGGTAGTAGGCTTAATTGATCTGACATGGTTTTTATTACCAAACATTCAGACACAATAACAATACAAATACAACACATGATTAACAAAAACAGGCCTTCAATAACCATGAACAAAAACAGGCCTTCAAATATTTCGGCAAGAACTAACAAAAACAGGCCTTCAATAATCATGAACAAAAACAGGCCTTCAAATATTTCGGCAAGAACTAAAAAATGGTCGTGCATGAGGTCACGGTCGAGGCATTCTCCTTCCTCCCCTCACTCCCAGGCGTGGGGCACGACGGGACGGCTGGCCACGGGAAAAATAGACAATTTTACATGGCGGTGTCCACACTTCCTTAGTGCTCACACTTCCTGTCAAACTAAACACTATGACATAGTGTTTAGTGACATACAGTAGTCTGTGTAAAAGTCATAAACTAGCCCCCCCCCCAGCCCCCCCCGCTCTCGAACGGTCTACTGTACATATTTTGTTTTTCTTATTCTTTAAACTGCTTGAATGATGTTCTGCATAGTAGTGTATTAGCTGTCTGTCATTTAATGTCACTATGAATTGAGTACAAAGGACCCCAATGGAAACAAGCCAATGGCTTTCTTGGGTTTTTTAATTCCTAGCTTATTAGCTGACCTTGTATTGAACATGTGCTTTTTTTCTGCAAACTTATTCAATCATAAGCAGCCTGACAGCGCACCGTGGGTTCGAGTCCCGTTCCCGGCCGTCTTTGCTGCATGTCTCTCCCCATTTTTCCTGTCCATCTCTACTATAGAACTATAAATAAAAGGCAGAATAAGCCACACAAAAATAACGTATATTAATCAATCAATCAACCAACCAGGGCATCAAATTACTCAAGGCCGGCACTGGCTGTTGCTGGTGGTGCTGGTGGTGCAGCCGTTTCCCGGGTAGACGGGGCCATCATCATCATCGGAGGAGGAGCCGCCGGAGGCCCCTGCAGCCCGGCGAGGCGCTCCAGGGCCGCGGCGCTGCGCTGGAGCGCCGTGACGCCTTGGGCCATGAGCCTCTCCTGTCTGACCAGCCTGCTGTTCAGGCTGCAGAGGCCCCGCCGCAGGGCGCCCAACTCCCGCTGCACCATGCGGAACCCGGCCTGCTGGATCTCCTGAATCGGGTGATGGTCCTCCTCCTCCTCCGGTCCAGTGACCATGTTGTTCCTGGATGGGCGGGGGGGTCTCTGCCTGGCGGCACTGGGACCCGGTTCTGCCGCCGCTACCCCCGACGGACCTTCACCCGGGTCCGGATCCGCCTCCTCCTCCTCGGCTAGTTCCTCGGCCCCGGTTCCGTCCCGGTCCGTCTCCTCACTCTTCACTTGAAGAGGTGGTTCATCTGTGGGCAGTGTTGATTTTGACAGCAAATTCTGATTTAGTTTTTGATGTATTTTAGTCATCTGAAATGTTTTAGTTTTTGTCAAGTTTTAGTCGACTAAATATCATAAGATTATAGTCGACTAAATGTACAGTTGATTTAGTCGACTATAATGTACGTCGGCGGTGCCTTGATGGCGTCGTAATGGCTGATTTCACACTTGGTTGCATGCTGAAAATAGCCGATCTACAAGCTCACAACTCGTCGCAGCGCGACGCGTTGTGAGCTTGTAGATCTGCTATTTTCAGAGCTCAACACCCGAGCGCAACCAAGCATAAAATGACTTGTCTTTTAGTTCTACTGGATCTCTTCTCCACTCGTCCCTCACTAACATTTTAGTTTAGTTTTTATTTGTTGATGAAATTGTCAACACATTTAGTCATCGTAGCTTAGTTTTTATTTCATTTTTATTTCGTTTTCGCCAGTGAAAAAAGGTAGTCGACCAACATTTTTCGTCATAGTTTTAGTGGATGAAATCAACACTGCCAGGTGCAAGCGGCAAAATGATTGAATTACCTCCCTCGGCTCCACCATTCTCCGCTGGTCCCCCGATGCCATATATGCTCTCTGGGAAGAGAGTGGAGGCGGCGAGGACCTCCGGCGTAGCTTGTCCTCCTCCTGAGGCCAGTCGTTCCCGCCTGTTAGCGGCGGCCTTGGGAGTGATCGAAGGAATTATTGTATTGACAATTTCAAGGTACAGCAGCATGATCAAATAAAAAGGGAAATTTCCAATGGATTAAATCGCGAGGACAAAGTGAGCCTATTTCCATTATTTTCCAAATCGTCTCCTTCTTAAACCAATGGCCTACATTTTTCAGAAAAAACATAAAACAGATCCAAAACAAAACTATATGATATTTCTTAATCATTTCACCCAAAACGTTTATACCAAATTATGACTATTACTAGAAAATGTGCTCCTCGGAGCACAGGTCTCCGCCAGTAGTAAAAAGGGAAAGTAAAAGAAATAGTGTTGGGCATGTGCTGGCCTGCCCATTGACCATCAGGTCTAGAGAGTTCATGGGAGCCGTAGTGTGGCAGTTAGCAGGTACTCAAGTCCTACTGAGTCAGCGGACCCGTCAGCGGACCCGTGCTATTTTAACCAAAGGAAATCACTCTCAGTTTGTACTGGAAAGTGCTGTTCCTGATTGATCCTGTCTAAGCTATTTATATTACATATTGTGATGTCACGTGAAACTTGACCAATGTTAGGTGTTCTCAGACGGACACACACGCACGGTCGGGTAATTTGTACTGGAAAGTACTGTTCCTGATTGATCCTGTCTTACCTATTTAAATAACATATTGTGATGTCACATGCAGCTTGACCAATGTTGGGTGTTCTCAGACGGACGTATACAGAGACGGACGGAGAGGAAAAGATACTCTCCATTAATCCTGTCAATATTACATATTGTCACGTGTCACTTGACCAATGTTAGCTTGGCTGATGGATAGGTGTGTCTTACCTCACTTCCAAAGACATAAATAGTCTTTGGAAGTGACAAACCCATTTATAGGATTTTATTTCGTCATGCGTCTCGCTAGCCAATCAAAAGCATTGGTGACAACATATTGTCACGCGTCACGACCAATGTTAACTTGGCTGGGGGGGGGGGGGGGGGGGTGGGGAGACACAGCGGGACGGGAACGAAAACATACTCTCCACCATGCCTTCGGCCTGGCGGAGACAAACATAAAAATAACACTGACTGTCAGTTATGTAACAAAATATATTAAAATAGGTTTAAAGACGATTAAACCTGACTTAGGCCAAATGATTTACTGATTTACTCCAGACTTAAATGGCCTTAGCAACAAAAACATAAATTTTGGCCTAAGTCACACTAGGGAGATAGGCCATTATACCATTATACTAAAAGAGGAGTGAACAGCATGATCTTTTTCAATTAGGAGATACAGTAGGCCATTTTACCAGAGGTGGCCAGTGTCATGAGGAGCTGACTTGGGCAAAAATATCATTTTCAACTAAGTCAAAAAATGACTTAGGCCATTAGTTAAACCCATTGAGACCGGGAACGCATTCTGTGTGTCGTTGTAAGATTTCTTTGGACTATTCAAAAATAGCAGATCTACAAGCTCATTGTAGATCTGCTGAATATATACAGTATATTTCTTAAAGCGAACATTTTTAACTCATATCTTTGCTTCCGGGGGTCCCTAGAACAACATATTTTGAGATGGGGGGGGGGGGGGGGGGGTCCGCGGCCAAATACATATCATTTTTGGGGTCCTTGACATGGAAAAAGTTGAAGCACCACTGATATAGCAACATACTGTTAGGATTTAGAAAACATCTTTAGAATAATAATATTCAAAGATTTGCACACCTTTTCACGATAAAAAAAAAATAGCCTATCTACAAGCTCATAGCTTCGCTTGTATATCTGCTATTTTTGAATAGCCAAAGAAATCTAAAGTGACAGAGATACGTTCCCGGATTGAATGTGTTAACACATTGACTGCCTAGATCGAATTAATTCGATATTAGCTTATCATCACTTGCCTGCCAAGATCGAATTAATTCGATATTAGCAAAAAATTAATTTTTCAAAAAAAATTCAATTTTTTTTTTTTTTTTTTTTTTAACTTTTTTTTTTTTTTTTTTGACCCAAAGACCAAGGAGATATGAATTTTCGAAGATCTTTACTCTCATCCACTTCCTTGTTAACTTAAAACTTTAAAATTTTGTATCTCGGCTCCTGAGTACTTTTTTTTTTCCCATTGAAAAATCTCTGGCATGAATAACAATAGGCAGTGAAAATAATGAAGGTGACAAAATGACACACATAATACAGGCAACAACAAACCTTTCTTTTCCTCATTCTCTTCGTCGTGTCGAATTTCTTCTTGATCTGGTAGACGTGTCTCTGGATGCCGGAGAACGCCGAGACGGCCTCCGCCACCTCCACCCACGCCCGCCGGGCGTCGTCCCTGGCGGGCCCGGACGTCGGCGACCCGTAGATCCTCGCCTGCCTCGCCTTGACCTCGTGCACGAGCAGCTTCACCTCGCCTTCGGAGAAACGCTGCGAGCGTCCCGCCGGCGCCCAATGATTGCGCGTGGTGGATTTAGCACGTTGCAGCCTTCTGCTCTTCAGGGCAAAGGCACCTGGCACTAGGGTTGTCACGATTACAAAGTTAAAGTTGACGATCAATTATCACTGTTTCTGTTGTTGAAAATTAATGAAACATTATGAATAAAAATGACATTTCTGTTCTTGGCTTTTAGCTTTCGTAAACAAAAGTCTCACAGGGCAGATATGACGAATAACACATATTTAATTACTTTATACTTAAAAATAAACATTAATAGTGGAAATAGCCGATCCATAAGCTCAAAACGCGTCGCATCGCGACACGTTTTCAGCTTGTAGATCTGCTATTTCCACTATTTTTGACATTTTTTTAAAATATATGACATTTTTTAACATGGAATTGATTATGACGATTGTACAAAAATAATTATTAGACGATTATGTAATAACTGTGACAGGCCTACCTGGCGTGCCGTTTAGTTTGATTGGTGCAGCCACGCCCGAACCACACCTTGCCTTTTTGAGGCTGCAGAGACCCCGCCGGATCTCGAGCATCGGGTGATGGTCCTCCTCCTCCTCCTCCTCCTCCTCCTCCGGTCTGACCACGTTGTTCCTGAGTCGGCGGGGTCTCTGCCTGGCGGCACTGGGACCCGGATCCGTCTCCTCCTTGGCTCCTCCCTCTCCCGCCGTCGCTTCCTGGTCCGTCTCCTCCTGAAGTGGTTTCCACCACTGTTCACCTGCAGTGGTGGTAAAAGTACTTAATGTTTTACTTAAGTAAAAAGTATGAATACTGCATGCAATGTAGAAGTACTCTGTTACAAGTAAAAAGTCCAAATACAAACACAAGTGTATTATTTCTGACCATCCATGTCTGCACATTAAAGGGATAGTTCATCCAAAAAAATACTTTTTTGTCACCCCATGGAGACTTGAATTCATGGATATTTTTTTAGTTTCTGTCTCATTCCTAAGACAATAATTTGATGACCAGCGGACCGGTAGGCAGCGGTTCCGGTAGGAGACACAAAGGTTATCAAAATAATGGCTTTTGGGTGAACTATCCCTTTAAGCATGGCCTTACTCCCAATAAATAGACCTAAAACAAAACCAGGTGCAAAGTGGCAAAATGATTGAATTTATTACCTCCCTCGGCCTCCGCTGGTCCCATGATGCCATACTCTGCGAAGTAAGTATCTGGGAAGAGTGTGGAGGCGGCGAGGACCTCCGCCGGCGTAGCTTGTCCTCCTCCTGAGGCCAGCGGTTTGCCTCCGTTAGCGGCGGCCTTGGGAGTGATTGAAGGAATTATTTTATTGACAATTTCAAGCTACTGATAAAAAATAAACGGAAAATCCCAATGGATTAACACAGTAAGGCCTGAGGCCGATAATTATTTTTTTCTAAATCCTAACAGTTTATTGAAAAAAAATATAACAAATATTTGTTCAATATTTTTCAAAAATAGCAGATATACAAGCTCGTAGCGCGGCACTCGGTGCCGCGCTACGAGCTTGTATATCTGCTATTTTTGAATAGCCAAAGAAATCTAAAGTGACACAGATGCCTTCCAGGTCTTAATGGCGAGGACCAAGGCTTGAGCCCTAAGATACCCATGTACCTGTCAAAAAAACGTACTTCCAAAAAACGTAAATGAAGTCACAACAATCACAACACCAGAGGTACAGCTCCACTGATCACGTCCAACCCAGATTTGGCACAAACAACAGGGTTGAATTCGTTCTCCTGCTATGCGACCAAAATGTGGAACGCTCTACCAAAAGTCGTGAAGGAGTGTAAAACCCTACTCTCCTTCAAAACCTCCCTTAAAAGAGTACCTTTTTTTGAGGCTGCCATTCCAAACTGGCCTCTGTAAAAGTCATATCCTACCCCCCCCCCCCCCTTCTCAAACTGATTATTGTATATATTTTTTATAATATATAATATAATATATAATGTCACTATGTATGAATTAGGGCTGCTAAATGGTGAATTAATATTCGGATTTCGAATATTCCTCGAATATGGGGAAAATGTGTATATTTGAATATGAAAATGAATATTCAATATATATATTTTTTAATGTTTATTTGACAGGGACAATAAAAAAAAACAATGCATCAAGTTATAAAAACAAACAAAATATATGTTTTATTGGATCCGAGCACTTGATACATTGTTTTTTGCATTGTCCCTGTCAAAAAAAACATTAAATATATATATATATATATATATATATTTTTTTTTTTTATTATAATATTTGAATATATTCGAATATCTGCCAATTTTTAAGACGAGATATTTTAATATAATTTCTGAGGAAAGTTACCAGCCCTACTACGAATTGAATACCCCAATTGAAAGTCAATGGCTTTCTTTTTTTTATTTTATTCCTATTAGCTGACCTTGTATTGAACTGTACTTTCATGAGCTTTTTTCTGCAAACTCCTAATAAATAAAGTATTCAATATAATTCCATTATTTTCCAAATGACACATAAGGTAGGTAGGTGGCCAGTGACTTTGGCCAGTTTCACTTTCAAAACCTTTGCATCACTCATGTCACACAAACAGAATGAGATGCGTTTCATTGATATAACAAGTTTGTTCATATAGATTCCTATCCACAAATCCACCATTCATCCACCTCCACAATCCACATGATCAAAACCATTAGTTTTGGGTGCTGGATTCAAACCAACATCATCTCGGGTCACGCGCTCCATGCAGGAGATGTGGAAGGAAAATGGACGAAGTCACTGGCCACTAGGGCTGTCAAACGAATATTCGATATTCGAATATTATTCGAATATTGGGAAAATATGTATATTCGAATATGAAAATTAATATTCAAATTTAAAAACGTTTTTTTTTGTTTTGTTTATTTGACAGGGACGATAAAAACAAACAAGAGATGTTTATTATTGGATCCAAGCACTGTTTTTTGTACTGTTTGTACATGTTAAAATCATGTTTTTTGTACAACAAAAACATTTAAACATTTTATTTTGAAAAAAAAAGTATATATATTTTTTATAATAACAATATTCGAATATCTGCACATTTTTAAGACCAATATTCGAATATCATTTCTGAGTTAAGTTGACATTCCTACTGGCCACCTACTGTATATACAGGGGCAACAAACCTTTCTTATCCCGCTTCTCTTGGTCGTGTCGTATCTCTTTTTGACCTGTTCCGCGTGTCTCTGGATGCCGGAGAAAGCCGAGACGGCCGCCGCGACCTCGAGCCACGCCTGCCGGACGTCGTCTCTCGTGGCGGGCCCGGTCGCCGAGGACCCGAAGATCCTCACCTGCCTCTTCTTGACCTCGTGCACGAGCAACGCATTTTCTCCTTTGGAAAAACGCTGCGAGCGGCCTGCCTCGAGGAGGATCTCCATGCTGAAAGGAATGTGTGTTGTGGAGTTAGCATATAGTGCAGCCTTTTTAGACCGGTAACGCATCTGTGTGTCATTTTTAGATTTATTTGGCTATTCAACAATAGCAGATCTACAAGCTCATAGCGCGGCACCGAGGGATTGAGCATGTAGATCTGCTATTTTTTGAAAATTTGTGCAAATCTTTAAATATAATTTTTTAACTCAAATCTTTGCTTCTGGGGGGATTCTACAAATGTCTTCTAAATCCTAACAGTTTTTTTTAAAACAAGTATGTTGCTATAATAAGCGGTTCCCAAACCTTTTTCATGTCAAGGACCCCCAAAATTATATTTATTTGGCCGCGGACCCCCATCTCAAAATATGTTGTTCCAGGGACCCCCCAGAAGCAAAGATTTAAGTTAAAAATGTTCGCTTTAGAAAATATATGTTCAAAGATTTGCAAACATGTTCAGGCTGGGTAAGGCCCCTCTCGCACTCCTAAATGCCAAATTAGTGGGTTTAGCCAGTATGGCCCTTTGTAGGGCCCTTTGAAGACTGTTTTCCTTAGCTCCGAGAAAGCCCCTCTGGCACGCACAAACGCACGCGCTTTCTCAAGGCTTTCTCATGATTTTTTGAAAATGTTCAAAAATAGCAGATCTACAAGATCGCATCGCGTTGCTGCGAGCTTGTAGATCTGCTATTTTTGAATCGCCAACCTATACAATATGGATAAAGGGGTGAAAATGCATTCACCTTTTTGCTGGGGACCCACTAGAACCCCCTCAAGGACCACTCTGGTGGTCCGCGGACCACAGGTTGAGGACCACTGGCTTAAGACAACGCAATGTAGACACTGACAAGAAAAGGAAAGGAGTGATCAATCAATCACTGTCAATCAGACCAGCAGACATGTATAAACAGCAGTAACTCAGATAAAGCATGGTAAATGATGGCCATTGTTCACATGACGCTCGTCTATCACAAGCGTCATGGAACCACTCGTTCCTGGTTTGAGAATATTTTACATTTACAACCCGTACATCTACATAAACGTTCACATTTAAAATATAAAGTGCTGACCCCTAAGCCATGGATGTTACAAGTTGAACCGCCTGGGTCTAAGTTCCCGTATCTTCAGTATTGTTAAAAGAAAAGCATTATAATCCGATCGGCGGCCATTTATTCTTTATTTTAAATAATGTATCGGAGTGCGATACACCTCCCAACCGATAGAGGCGCGTGGATGAACGCATATAGAGACAATTGGGGAGAAATGGCCACCGATTGGATTAGAATGTTTTTTATTGAACAATACGGAAAATACAGGTACTTACACCCACGCACTTTAACTTGAAACATCCGTGGCTTGGGGGTCAGCACTTTATATTTAAAATGTGAACGTTTATGTAGGTGTAGCGGTTCTAAATGTAAAATATTGTCAAACCAGGAACAAGTGGTTCCATGACCATGTTTCAGGGCTAGTTAAATGAATACAGCAGACACTTACAGTAGTCACAGACGCTGCAGTGCTGTAATGATGAAGGTGGATACTTTGTAGCAGGTGAACGGCTATTGTAACTGTATTTAGGAACTATTTAATGTATTTAGTAACTATCATTTAGTAACCAAACCGCTTTCTCTGCTGCTACTATGTTGCTACTGGAATGAATAAATAACCCACAATGCATTGCGCACTTAAAGTGGCAGGTTCATGTTACAGTTTTTAAAGGGATAGTTCACCCAAAACATTACTTATTTTCTATCGATTACACCAGTGGTTCTCAAACTTTTTCATATCAAGGACCCCCAAAATGATATGTATTTGGCCGCAGACCCCCATCTCAAAATATTTTGTTCCAGGGACCCCCAGAAGCAAAGATTTGAGTTACAAATGTTCGGTGCCACGCCATGAGCTTGTATATCTGCTATTTTTGAATGGCCAAAGTATAAAAGGTTAAAGTGGTTAAAATTATTGTGATGCTATATTAACAAATTTAGCTGGGGACCCCCTGGAACCTCTCCAAGGACCCCTGAGTATTTTCGGGGGTGAACTATCCCTTTAAGGTGTTAAATAATAGGCAAATAATAGTCAACTTAATATCATGCTTGGAGTTTTCTAACAACTGCAATGTAGAAATACTCTGTTACAAGTAAAAGTCCGGAATTCAAAATTGACGAGTAGAAGTGCAAAAGCATTGGTATAACAATTTACATAAAATACCAAAAGTAGAAAGTACTCATTATGGATACGTTTTCAAATATGTAAAATGTATCAAAATCTTTTGAAAATAGCAGATGTACAAGATCGTTGCGATGCGACGCATTGTGAGCTATTTCACAAATAGCCGAAATGTATATAGGGCTGAGGTGGTTAATGTAGGTTTCGTAAATAATAATCAAAATCTACAAAGTAACTAGTAACTAAAGTTTTTAGATAATAGTAGTGGAGTAAAAGTCTGTTCTTCTCTATGGCAGTGAATGCTGGACCCTGAAGCCAACCCTGCAGAAGTCTCTAGATGGATGCTACACCAGAATGTTGCGTGCAGTACTTAACATCAGCAAGAGTACACATGACATGTTACCAACAAGATACTGTATGAGGGAATAACAAGTGTGAGCGAGAACATAGCAGCCAGGAGAATGAGACTAGCAGGCAGTGGTGGGAAAAGTACTCACATTCTTTACTTAAGTAAAAGTACCAATACTGCAATATAAAAATACTCTGTTACAAGTAAAAGTCCAGAATCAAAAATGTACTTGAGTAAAAGTACAAAAGTAGTGGCATCAAAATGTACTTAAAGCACCAAAAGTAAAAGTACTAAATATTTGAAAATAGCCTATGTATAAAATAGGTTTAAAGTGGTTAATGTATGTTTTATTATATCATAATTTATATTTGAAAAGTAACTAGCAACTAAAGTTTTCAAGTAAATGTAGTGGAGTAAAAGTACAATATTTGCCTCTGAGATGTAGTGGAGTAGAAGTAAAAGTATTGGAAATTGGAAATACTCAAGTAAAGTACAAATACCTCAAAATTGTACTTAAGTACAGTACTTAAGTAAATGTACTTAGCTACTTTCCACCACTGCTAGCAGGACACTGCCAAAGACATCAAGAACTGCCAGCCAGCAAATTGGTTGCTGTGTGAACCAACGCACGGTCATCGGTCAGGAGGACGTCCCACAATGACATACGTGGATGTACACAAGAATGACGCAGGAGCACAAAGTACCAACGAACTGGCCAGATGAACCGAGATGACTGGAAGCAACGATGGACGGCTCGTCTGAGGACGACCTAGAGAAAGAGAAAAAGTACAATATGTTGCCTCTGAGATGTAGTGGAGTAGAAATAAAAAGCATTGGAAATTATAAATTATAAATTAGAAACTCAAGTAAAGTGCAAATACCTCAACATTTTACATAAGTGCAATACTTGAGTAAAATGTACTTAGTTACTTTACACCACTGGCCACATACTGTAGGAGTGTATTAAATGTGCATGGCACATTTCCTGTTTGAATATGAATCATGTGTATACTTCAGCATTATCAGACCCCCCCCCCCCAGTCCCCCCTCTGTAATAATATGATCTGTCTGTTTTGAGCTCCAGTCTTCATGGCTGTGGTTTCTGCCCACATTGTACACTCAGCATATTATCTGCCACATCTCTGCATGGCTGCTGCTTCAGTTTGGAGACATTCCTCTGAAAGAGAAAACTATAAAATGGAAAACATTCTTCCATCCAACTGATCTGCAAAGAAGACATTCTCATACAGTATTCTAAACCAGTGGGTTTTCAACCCTTTTCATGCCAAGGACCCCCAAATTGATATATTTGGCCGCAAAAATGTGTCACAATCATTTTAACCACTTTATCCATTTATACGTTGGCTATTCAAAAATAGCAGATCTAGAAGCTCACAGCGCGGCACAAAGTGATGCGCTGTGAGCTTGTGCTCTGCTATTTTTAAAAACATTTAAAAAAAAATTAACATACAGCTTCTCTTCTGGGGTTCCCTGGCAAAACATTTTCAGATTGGGGGTCCGCGGCCAAATACATATCAATTTTGGGGGCCCTTGGCATTACATGAAAAAGCTTGAGGACCACCGACACAGGTACTGTTGTCATAATCAGCTCCCCCAAACTCGCTAGTTGCTCACAAGCAGTGTGCCTTTGTATGGAAGATTTTACAACTCGTAATTATGGAACTCGATTGTAATTATTGATTGATTGATTACAAAGTTTACATTTTTGCATTTGTATATGTATGTTTTATTGTTTTATTGGATCTTGTTTATTCAATACTTAATTGTTTTAGCTCTTGCTCATTTGATTTTCCTATTTGTCTCATCTGTTTAAGAAAGTAGGTAGCTGATATATTGCACTTCTACCTTAACGCTAGGTATATTCTTAGTTGCTTGTTTTAGAAGAGAATGCACTTCAGACTTCTGGTGATTAGTAGTTTTCGTTCCCTACCTACCTATGTTGAATGCACTTATTGGAAGTCTCTTTCGATAAAAGCGTCTGCTAAATGACTGTAATGTAATGTATTTTGCGAGGCCTAAAATACAAGTAAAGTGACCAATGGAAAATATTTGCGATTCGTTTTTGCACTTTGAAGATAATAAAGTCCAGTAAACTCTTCCATATACCTTTGAGAAAGACTGTCATGTTTGTCACTTCGCTATCAGTGGAATCACATGAATGATTCTGTATTGTTGTTGGCATTCACTTTGTGCATATAGTGCATATAGGGGGTGGATGTTATGTGTTGCTCAGAATGCCTTATAGTTTGTCATTTTGTCCGCTGTTTATGACATGCCATAAAAGTCCAGACCCACGTATTATGCCATTAAAAAAGGAGTAAAAATGAGTAAACACAGCATCCTGCACCCACTGGCCTTTTTAAAACACACCCTGGAGACAAGAGCAGGGAGCCATGTCTCCAGTCAAAATGCAATGGTGGAAAGTAAGAGCTGACACTGTACAATTGTGAGGTAGTTTTCCCACTTTTGAGTCGATGGAGGCTGCTAAACAGTGTGAAGGTGGGTTATTGAGAGGGAGATAGAGTGAGTGTGTGTGTGTGTGTGTGTGTGTGTGTGTGTGTGTGTGTGTGTGTGTGTGTGTGTGTGTGTGTGTGTGTGTGTGTGTGTGTGTGTGTGTGTGTGTGTGTGTGTGTGTGTGTGTGTGTGTGTGTGGGGGTTCTCTGGGCAGTAACTTATAGAGCGGGTCCATGCATCCTCTGCCCTGTGTAGTGTCTTTGATTTATATGGTAAGTGTGCAAGCCCGGACGTCTCGCCATAAGATTAAAGTGTGGGACATGGGAAGCATTAGATATTCCATTAGTGCAGCAGCTCCTCCTGCCCTCTAAATCATGGCCTTTACGTGGCATAATGTCTTCTTGTGTTTACTCTGTGAGGATACAACTAAAAGTATCTGCCTGATGCGGTTTGTATCATCATGCAGTTTGAGATTTATAAGACTCTAAACTTATGAAAGGTTAAAGCTGTTCTGTATGGTGGAACTTTCTCACAGACAGACAGACAGACCACACCATGAACAAATTGTGTGCCCACACAAACTGCACACTACCAAAGCATAAGGTACCCACTGACCATTTTTCGGGCTTTTAGACGTATAAAATATGTCTAAAGGCTAGGCTAAAACGGGGTTATAATTGGTCTAACAGTGAAAGTTTTTTAGCGGTCTAGGCTTAGCCTAGACGTTGATTAGCTGTTTTTTTAAGCGTCTATTTATAGACCTTCTATATTATAGCCGTTGAAATAATGTCTATAGTATAGACGTCTATATACAGACGCTTAAAAAACAGCTACTCAACGTCTAGGCTAAGCCTAGACGTCTAAAAAACTTTCACTGTTAGACCAATTATAACCCTGTTTTAGACGGAGGTCTAATAGCCGACTATGGCTTACTGGGTAGAAGGTAAATTGATGATTTTGCTGAGAGTTTCAAGCACAGGAGGCATCACAAGTGAACATTTATATAGTATTGAGAGTGGTTGATGCATTTGTGGTATATACAGTACAGTCAGTGTCTGTGTTGCCTTTTGGAACAAACTTGTAGACAAAACGCTATAGCTTTAGGAAAGCTGCATTCAAAGAACTTACATTGGCCTATTTACCTAGAGATCTGATGTGGTGCCTTTTAAATTGGGTCTGTCAGTGGGGTTAGGGTAATCTAAAGCTCAGCAGACGTTAGGTCTGCTGCCTTGACTCCTGAGACCTTCATTCTCCCATAGCAGTCAGTCAGACAGAGAGAGGAGAGAGACAATAAGGACGTGGGCCATAAAACATGGACTCCAGCAGCAGATGCTCATTGACGACAACCACAGTCCATTATAGGGTCCGTTAAAAACACTCAGGCATCTTTTTTCCTGAGCCATGCAGCGAGCCATCTCGGGGCCATGATGCCTGTGCTCTCTATGATGGGTTTTGTCTGTTTGCGTGGATGGATTTATATGAAGATCTACAGTGCTAGGATGTCAGTCAGTGCCTCCCACCTCCATTTCCTCACATGCATGTAGATCAGTGGTGGAAGAAGTACTCAGAAATGTTACTTAAAGTAAGCAATAACACAATATAAAAAAATACAGTGTTACAAGTAAAAGGCCTTGCTGTGTTCAAAATGTTACTTGAGTAAAAGTCCAAAAATGATTGGCCTCAAAATATACTTAAAGTACCAAAAGTGTACTAAAATGTTTGAAAATAGCAGATCTACAAGCTGTATACCGTGACAGATGCAACCATCCCTTTGTCCATCAGTCCATTTGTGTTGTATGTTATTTCTTGTCAGAATAAATGGAGATTGTCTCCAATGACATTTCTGGGTCTAATCCATTCAACACAACGCAGAGATAAAGACTACATCGGTTACACTTAGTTACTTCACAGCATACATGGGCAACTGGCGGCCCGGGGGCCACACATGCGGCCCCAACCTCCACTTAATGTGGCCTGCTGGTTAATATCAGAATACTGATATATTATTGATTTCAGCTGTTACAATTCCAAATTCATAAAGTTAACATAAGTATAACTAAATGCATTTGAAATTAAATGAAAATGATACTTTTCAGGATTCCAATTACAAAAAATTGCAAAAGAAAATTCAGGATTCCAATTCAAAAATAGCAAAAATAGCCGATCTACAAGCTCAAAACGAATCGCTACTTTTTGTGTGACATAGAATGGCCCGACGGTATAAATGTGTTCCTCTGGAGTGAGTGGGGAAATAAATATACTTGGCACTCTCCATCATCAAAGTTGCATCACCCCTGAATCCATTCAACACAACGCAGAGATGAAGACTACGCCGGTTAAACTTTACACGTTACTTTACACCATTGCTCCAATGGTGTAAAGCAGGGGTCTTCAACAGGGGGTCCGGGACACCTAGGGGGTCCTCAGAGTTACTACAGGGGGTCCACCAAATCTTTGTGTGAGATTTTTTTCTTTTTTTTACATTAACCACTTGAACCCTAGCATCTTTTCTGAGGAGAACTTTAGCCAAAAATAGCAGATCTACAAGCTCACAACACCTCGCGCTGCGAGGCGTTGTGAGCTTGTAGATTGGCTATTTTTGGCAAAGAGTTATAGGTGTAGAGGGAAAAAAGAGCAGCAAAAGTGCATCTGAAACACAATTTTATACAATATAGAGGGGGTCCCTGCTTCATCTCTCTCTCAGCTAGGGGGTCCTTGGTCTGAAAACGTTGAAGACCCCTTGTGTAAAGTATAGTGCACATTCACCGGAGCGCCACTCCTCCTCAGTGAAGAAAACAGGGAGGAGGTTGTGAATGTGATGCGATGCGCCTCCTTTCTCGTCTCTCCCCTTGAAGCTGTAACATAAATCTCCTCCCATCTCCTCACAGAGAGACAAGGCCATATGCTCAGGGCGTGGCTACCAGAAACACTCCTTTTTTACCAGCGTTAAACCCACAAAACAAAACCAAACATCACAGGCCCGTAAAACTAAACCTTTCTTGAAAAAGGAGCTGGAAATGGAGAAAACAAACAAAGGAATGGCTGAGCATCTGTCACGGTGCAAAGAACATCTGCGTGGATGGATGGAGAGCTTCTCCAGCTCAATGAGAAGCATTGTGGTACCAAGAGGACCATTACCTTCTATAACCCCTCTCTGCACTATGCAGGAGGAAACAGTGGTGGAAAGCAACTAAGTACATTTAGTCAAGTACTGTAGCCTACTTGAGTAAAGTTTTGAGGAACTTTTACTTTACTGGAGTATTTCCAATTTTCAGTACTTTTACTTCTACTCCACTACATCTCAGAGGCAAATATTATACTTTTTACCCACTACAGTTATTTGAAAACTTTAGTTACTAATTACTTTGATTATTATTACAAAACCTACATTAACCACTTCAGCCCTATATACGTTTCTGCCATTTGAAAATACAAGCTCAATAGATATTAAGGGGTCCTTTGGGGTTGGGGGGGTTCCAGGGGGTCCTCAGCAAAATGTGTTAATACAATATCACAATCATTTTAACCACTTTATCCAATTACACGTTGGCTATTCAAAAATAGCAGATCTACAAACTCACAGCGCTGCAAGCTTGTACATCTGCTATTTTTGTATTTATTGAAAATGTCAAAAATATTTTTTGTTGCTCCAAAATGTTGAGGTATTTTATTTTTAACTTTACTGGAGTATTTCCAATTTTCAATACTTTGACTTCTATTCCACTACATCTCAGAGGCAAATATTGTACTTTTACAACTAACTAACTAACTAACTAACTGAGTTGCATTGATTGATGCAAAATGCATTAAAATGTGGATGATAGCACCCTCTGGCAGTTGATCTACCAAGTCTATGTAATATAAAGCGCTGGCTTTATTTATTGTTTAATAGCGTTATTTTATCTTCATAATAACTTGGGTTGTTATTCTTGTACAAGAATGGCGATTATTTTACAACTATTGGATTTATTGAAATAAAGAACAGTTTTATAACAAACGCAGGATGTTTTACATCATTTTAGAAGCTAGCAGGCTAACAGGTTACCGGATGTAAACACAGTAAGTCTAGTCAAATGTTCTGTCAAAAGTGAGCGCTATTTTGGCCACTTCCGATGGGTTTTCATAATAAAAGCGTGTTCTGCACGTCAAATGAAGCGTCCAAAATCTGACGTCACGCAAGCATTTCCGCTTTTGCGCAGTTTGCGTTAGCTTTAGCTACAGTTAGCTTTATTTTACCTTCATATCTATTATCAGGTGTTACGTGTTTTATTGTTGCACTAAAGGACAGAAGGTTGTTTAACTCAACTGTCGATTGAAATAATGAAAGTTTTACAACAAATACAGGACTTGTTTTTACTTCATTTGAGAAGCTAGCTAGCTACATTTTGGAATAACAGGCTACCGGATGTAAACACAATGTCAAGTCAAATGTTCTGTCAAAAGCGAGCAGTCTTCCGGCCACTTCCGGCAGAGGGCTTTCAAAATAGAAGTATCGTCTAAGCGTCAAGTTAAGCGTCCAAAGTCTAATGTCACGCAAGCTATTCCGCTTTCAACCGCCAGAGGGCGCTATCATATATTGTAAAGTCTAGATAAAACCTCCTTCACTTGAATGGAGTGTAATTGCTACTGCAGCCAGGAGGTGAAACACGCACGCACGCACGCACGCACGCACGCACGCACGCACGCACGCACGCACACACACACACACACACACACACACACACACACACACACACACACACACACACACACACACACACACACACACACACACACACACACACACAGTACACGCTGCTGTATATTGTGCAACCTTTGGAAGAAACCATTACCACAGGGAAAGGGGGGTGTGTGACTTTTAGAGGAATGATGTACGACAAAATAATAAGAATATGTTTGACTCATAATGATATAAAATGATCATAACTACGTATTATAGAGAACATTACAATAAGTAAAAGATGGAATAAATACACATATCAAAGCTCTGTTTGGAGCATAATTACCCCCCCCCCCCCCCCCCCTCTGGCTGAATGTGATGATGTGGAGTAGGAAACACCCTGGGTTGCCATGTTTGCTTATTATAAGCAGCTCTGGGCTTCTTTTTCTATAAAGTCTCAAATATTGGTATTTGTGGGTTGAGGTGTTTGTTGGGCTTGTTTCTAAAGTGTTGTTACTTATTGTTTGGGCTTGTTTCTAAAGTGTTGTTACTTATTACATTACATTACATTACAGTCATTTAGCAGACGCTTTTATCCAAAGCGACTTACAATAAGTGCATTCAACATAGGTAGGGAACGAAACTACTAATCACCAGAGTCACCAAGTGCATTTCCTGTAAAAACAAGCAACCAAGAGTATACCTAGCGCTAAGGTAAAAGTGCGATATATCAGCTATCTACTTTCATAGACACATGAGATAAAATAGCCAAATCAAATGAGCACGAGCTAATAGATCCAATACAACAATACAACAATAGTTCCTACAACTAGTTAACAACAAGTAGGCCAGGCAAAGAGGAAGGGTAGTGTTTCCTGAAGAGGTGGGTTTTCAGCCTGCGGCAAAAGATGGGCAGTGACTCTGCTGTCCTGACATCAGTGGGAAGTTCATTCCACCACTGTGGGGCCAGAACAGAAAAAAGTCGTGACCGTGTCGATCGACCAGAAGGACCGTTGAGTGGCGAGGGAGTCAGTCGCCCCGAGGTGGCAGACCGGAGTGGTCGGGCAGGGGTGTGGGCATTGACCAAAACCCGGAGGTAAGAAGGAGCTGTTCCTTTCACTGCCCTATAGGCTAGCACCAAGGTTTTAAACTGAATGCGAGACGCTACGGGGAGCCAGTGCAGAGAACGGAGAAGGATAGTTGTGTGAGAGAACTTGGGGCGGTTGAACACCAGACGAGCCGCAGCTTTCTGAACAAGCTCCAGAGGTCTGATGGCAGATGCCGGAGCACCAGACAGGAGGGAGTTGCAGTAGTCCAGGCGGGAGATGACAAGAGCCTGGATGAGCACCTGGGCTGCCTTCTCCGTGAGGAAGGGGCGAATTCTCCTGATGTTGTAGAGGAGGAATCTGCAGGACCGTGTCACTGATGCGATGTTAGCCGAGAACGACAGTTGATCGTCCAGGGTCACACCCAGATTCTTCGCAGTCCGAGTTGACGTCACCACAGCGTTCTCAATGGTGATGGCCATGTCTTGGTGAGGACAGCCCTTCCCTGGGATGAACATCAGCTCGGTCTTGTCCAGGTTGAGCTTCAGGTGGTTCGTCGAAATCCACTCCGAGATGTCAGCCAGACAAGCAGCAACTTATTGTTTGGACTTGTTTCCTATTTTTGTTTTTAAACCATTGGTTCTCAAACATTTTCATGTCAAGGACAGACAACATAATAACCCATGTGTTTGTCCACGGACCCCCACCTGAACTTTTTTTGTTCCTCTTTTTTTTTTTTTTTTTTTTTATCCCACGATTTTGTAACCCTTATTTTTCACCCGGTGCCAATTTTCTAAGTGATCCTGGGCACTACACTCCCCTCACCAGCCTAGGGAGACCAGGGCCGAGCTCATGCCTCCTTCAATGCACGAGAGCCAACTGACCTTCTTGTCACCTGACAGGGGGGAGTTTACCTGGTTGGACGTAGCGCGTGGAAGGAACACGTTATTCCAACCAGTTCCTTTCCCCTCCATCAGGCGCCCCGGCTGTCATGGGGGAGGAGTTTAGTGACCAGGATTACTACATGTTTTTGTGAGGGTATCAACTACCCTGAGAGACACGGGGAGAACATGCAAACTCCACACAGAGTAGGCCCTTTCGCCAACCCCACCTAGGGTATGGGCGCTGATGACGCGGAGGAGGAGACACGCCCCCAGCGCCCACAGCGTCCCCGGCGGGAATTGAACCCAGGACCTTCTAGCTGTGAGGAGACAGCGCTACCGACTGCGCCACCGTGCCCTCTACTTTTTTTTTTCCAGGGACCCCCATACAAGATTTGTGTTGTTAAAATGTTTGAAACATGTTCTAAATAATTCCACTTCCTTTTAGCAGATCTACAATCTCACAATGTGTCGCATTGTGACACATTGTGAGCTTGTAGCGTGTGTGGTGATTTTTTTTTAGATTAATACTTTTATCAGGTTTTACTAGCATTGTAAAATGATGGGTACAATGTCATCCATTACAACACAAAGAGTAGGCGTACAGAAATGACTGAAGCATCAGAAACTTTTAAACAGAGCAGATAATTTCCTGTGTTTTGGTGACTTGTGTGAGTTTGACACCAAATCCAGGAGAAATCCAAAATGTCAATCCAGGAGTCCTCTATGAGATGTGGCAGAATCCAGGAGGGTTGGCAGCTAGTCTCTTCTTTTGGGCTTGTGTTCATAGACCTGGCTGCTTGTTTCTGTCACACAATCTGGCAACATTGAACTGAACACAGTCAGAAGTAGGAAGTAAACACAGTCCTTTACTTCATATAGGGTGAGAGATTTATGACTTATTATATGTTTTAAAAGTGAATTTCATGTGTTTTATAACGTATTCTATGTTGTTAAAGTTAATGTTGTTTAAGTGTGTTATAAGTTATTCTATGTTGTTAAAGTTAATGTTGTTTAAGTGTGTTATAACTTATTCTATGTTGTTAAAGTTAATGTTGTTTAAGTGTGTTATAACTTATTCTATGTTGTTAAAGTTCATGTTGTTTAAGTGTGTTATAACTTATTCTATGTTGTTAAAGTTCACGTTGTTTAAGTGTGTTATAACTTATATTAGAAACCTTCGGTATTGTTTACAAAAGTGTGTCAAAACTTAAAGGTAGGGTAAGTGATTTGCCTTGGTTAAAATAAGTGTTAAATAGCTCTATATTCTGATAGTACTCATTGCTATAGAGTGTTTGTTCAGTAAAAGGAGTCTCCTTGTCTCTCCAGCTCTTTATAAAACAGAAAATGCATTTTCGTTTCAGTTTCAGTTTCATTTCCAATTTTATCCAATCAGGATAGAGAACTCAATCAGTATATAGATTAAACAAGTGAAATTGTAAGTGATGACACTAAGAAATGAGCAGGCAAAATTGGAACTGGAACACTATAAAAATGAAGCTTAAAAATGGGTCCTTTCTCCTGATTGGCTGAGATTTTGACACCTACCAGAAAATGTATTTTCTGTTTATTAAAGAGCTGGAGAGACGGGGAGACTCCTGTTACTGAACAAACACTCTATAGCAATGATTACTATCAGAATATAGTGCTTTAACCTTTTAACAAAATACTTTTTGTTTTAACCCAAAAATATCACTTACCCTACCTTTAACAAACAATGGAGCCGTTTTACTTTCACTTTCTACTTATTACTCTGTCTGTCTGTCTGTCTGTCTGTCTGTCTGTCTGTCTGTCTGTCTGTCTGTCTGTCTGTCTGTCTGTCTGTCTGTCTCTTTGTATCTCTCTCTCCGTATCTCCCTGTCTCCCTGTCTCCCTGTCTCCCTGTGTGTGTGTGTGTGTGTGTGTGTGTGTGTGTGTGTGTGTGTGTCTGTGTGTGTGTGTGTGTGTGTGTGTGTGTGTGTGTGTGTGTGTGTGTGTGTGTGTGTGTGTGTGTGTGTGTGTGTGTGTGTGTGTGTGTGTGTGTGTGTGGACATTAAACCATTACAATTACAACTAGTTCATAGCTTGTGTTGCAGATTAAACTTCTTCATAGATTTCATAGATAGTTTCATAGACTTGTTGACAGATCTGTCATCAGTGTTGTGTTAATAATGGTTTTGTTTTGTTTGTTTGTTTGTTTGTTTGTTTCTTTGTTTGTTTACACATGATCTTTTATTAATATGTTGGATTCATGTTCAGACATTTAACCACTTAAACCCTCAATACTTAGTAAACGTGTCCTTCGTCCCCCTTTACACCACACCTCCTCACCAAATAGCAGATCTATAAGCTCACAACACGTTATGAGCTTACAGATCTGCTATTTTCACAGAATGTTCCTCCCTAGAATAGGGATGCTGGGGTTCAAGTGGTTAATGTAAAAAAAGTATTCCCCCTGCAATAAATAAGAGGACCCTCTAGGGGTCCCGGACCCCCTGTTGAAAACCCATACTATAGGGAAAGCGGCTTTATGTGACCTTTTGTGGTATGATCTATGACAGGGGTTCCCAAACTGTGGTGCGTGCACCCCTTGTGGTGCGCGAGCGCCCACCAGGGGGTGCGTGACCTGCCATCTAGGCAAACCAACCTAATTGGTTTGCCTAGATGACGCCCCGGGGGGGTGCGTCATCTAGGTCTGGATGTAATAAGGGGTGCACAGCTAAATAAGTTTGGGAACCGCTGATCTATGACATAACTAGAAGATTATATTAGAACACTGTTATACAATGTTTGTAGCTACATACCAGTATAAAATAATAGATAGTCTACTGTTAAAAAAAACACACACACACACACACACACACACACACACACACACACACACACACACACACACATATATATATATATATATATATGTGTGTGTGTATTTTTCAGCTTCAATGGTCATGATGTCACTCATATCATGAATTCACCATTTCCTGTTTCCTGATGTATTTCATTGACTGTAACGTTGACAGGTTTAATAAAGACCTAAAGATGAGTCAGTGTGTGGAGAGAGAGGAGGAGGGATCTGACAGACCAGAGTCTCCAACATCCAGCTGTGTGTCTATGAAGAGTGACCTGTCTAAAGGAAAACCTCCTGAACCTGGACCTTCACACACACAGTATGTGAATCAGATACTGTATATTATACTCTGGTATATGTCGGTTTCCACGTGTCATCATAATTTTAATTATTTGATTATTATTAAATATGAAGTAATTAAATTTAGACACAACTAGCCTGACTCTTGTCTGTTTGTCAGGATAAAAAGACCAGCACAACCAACCACTGATGATGAACACTGGAAATGTAGAAGATGTGGCTCCAGGAACTCTGCAGAGGATTTAATATGTAGCTTCTTATTCTGCGATACTAAGAAGATCATATCCACAAGGTAACGTTGGCTCTCTGTCTGTTTTGTTTGTCTGTTTTTTTGTTTGTTTGTTTGTTTGTTTGTTTCTTTGTTTGTTTGTTTGTTTGTTTTTCTTGGTGAACATTTCTCTGGTTATCCAGCTGCATGTCTATGAACAGTGACAGTTCAAATGATTAACCTTTGAACTTCAGTTGTGAAAAATAGCAAATTTGCAATTTAAAAAAAACATTTTTACCAAATATGGAACAACATATTTTGAGATGGGGGTCCGCGGCCAAATACATATTATTTTGGGGGTTCTTGACTTGAAAAAAGTTTGAGAACCGCTGATATTATAGCAACAGTTTATTTTTCAAAAACACACACACACACACACACACACACACACACACACACACACACACACACACACACACACACACACACACACACACACACACACACACACACACACACACACACACACACACACACACACACACACACACACTCTGTTAGGCCATCTTTCCACACGTACAGTAGTTACATACTGTATGTTGCAGAATATGATGTCATAATATCATAATAATAATGTATTCCTCATTGTTTCTCCCTCCTCTTTCTATATCTCTTTGTCTTTTCTATCATTGTCTTTCTCTCAGCTGGGACTCCATCACAACCCTCCCTCTCTCTGCAGCAGACATGAAGTCTTGGCAGAAACACTGGACAAAGGACGTCCGTAACCGCAGTGTCCGCTGGTTGTGAGTGTTCATCACACAGAAAGCAGAACCAATACAATGTGTTCTCACCATATTCTAGACCCCAGACCAGCTGAACAATTATCACTTATTTAATGATGAGTTGAGTCTGATGTGTGACTTTGTCTCTTTCATTCTCTGTGTGTTGGTGAGCAGTGTAGAGCTCATGTTAACAGGAGACCCAGCTGAGAACATTAATGACTTGATGACTGATGCTCAGAACATAGAGAGGAACATACATGAGTCAGCTAACAGCAAGGTATGAACATAATATTCTCTCCATTACATTTATTTACATGTTCTAATGAATACATGAACTACAATGTAGCGTGTAAGACTTCATCGTTCATCATTCAGTGACATAAACAAATAAATAGGGATGCCAGGTAACCACATGAGCGTCCTTATTCTGAGGTGAACATTTGACAAAAATAGTCGATCTATAAGCTTACAATGCATCACAATGCAACCCGCTGTGAGCTCTTGTATCGGCTATTTTAGGCAAACAGATTTGGTGTTGAGAGAATAAAGCATTGGGCCTAGTTCAGAGCCCTGGGGGACCCTGTTCAAATATGTATTAAGGGTTAATGTGGTAATCGTTGTTGTCGGGCAGAAACCTTGTATCTCCACATTTCAATCCCACCCCCCCCCCCCCCCCCCATAACTTATTGCCCCATTGCATCAAATGGAGTAAATGAGTAAATGTACTTAGTTACTCTACATCACTGCAGAAAACACAAAAAAATATTTTCCCAAGTTCCATACAGTTATATGGGACACATTGGCCTAAAAGCAAGTCCTGAGAACGTAAAGAGCCTGATATGTTTTAGCATGATAAACAGATCGATAGATAGCATTTTTTTATTATAGTGTCCTGCACCACAAGATGCCCAGCCCGCACGGGGCTTACAAGCAGTGGTGGAAAATGTACTCAAATCTTTTACTTAAGTAAAAGTATCAATACTGCAATAATGTAGAAACACTCTGTTACAAGTAAAAGTCCAGTATTCAAAATGTACTTGAGTAAAAGTAAGTAAGTCATTTTGACCGAACAGAGAAAATTCCAGTGTACACCCGGCAGCTAACATTTTGGATGTGCAGAGCATAGAACATTAGTTAATCATTAAAAAAATAATGAAAAGACATAGGCACATTTGAAGTTATAAACAGAGTATACTTAAGTACTAAAAGTAAAAGTACTCATTATGCAAAATGTCCCATTTCGCAAGTTTCCCAATGTATAAAATCCTTTGAAAATAGCAGGTCTACAAGCTCACAACACAGCTTTGCGTTGCATGGCGAGCTTGTAGATTGTCTATTTTCAAATAGACAAAGTATATAGGGCTGAAGTGGTTTGTGTTTGTTTTGTAATGATAATCTAAATCTTCAAAGTAACTAGTAATTAACATTTTTAAATAATTGTAGTGGAGTAAAAGCACGATATTTGCATCGTAGATGTAGCGGAGTAGAATAAAAAGTATAGAAACTTGGAAATACTCCAGTAAATGAACACAATAATCCATCAAAATGGTACTTAAGTACAATACTTGAGTAAATTTACTTTCCACCACTGCTTATACCTAGCTAGTGAGGACTTAGTATTTTATTTTGAAAATATAGGAAGTAAAAGTTAACATCTTGATGTAGTTTCTCATTGTCTGTTGATGTGTGAAATACAGGACGAATGGTGGGAACTGACAACGAAGAAGAGGATTGAGCTGCAGGAGAAGTCGAACAGTTGGGGTAAGATTCTAGCCTCTGACTAACACACACACATGCACACGCACACACACACGCACACGCACACGCACACACACACACACACACACACACACACACACACACACACACACACACACACACACACACACACACACACACACACAGTGTTGTGCTAGTTACTGAAAACCAGTAACTAGTTACCATTACTAGTAGTTACTTCATTTAAAAGTAACTCAGTTACTTTACTAGTTACTTACACCAAAAGGTAATGCGTTACTGTGAAAAGTAACTTCTTAGTTACTTTAAAAAGAAATTGTCCTTATAGCCTTCATTTCAGTACTGTTATTGCATTGGAGAATAATACAATCTGTTGATCAACTTGACATGCATTTGCATCACTGAACTCTGCTAAGCAATGTGGTCTATACCAGGGGTCGCGCTATAGGAGTGTAATCTGCTGGTCCCAATGTCCGGAATGATCAGACATCTGATAAAAAATACCGGTCATTATTATGTTTAAGCATTAATTACAAGCAGGTGCGTAAATACAGCCTAACACTTAGGCCTACAGCATTATATTTTGGATTGAGCTATTTGAACATGAACCATGATGAACGAGTAATATACACGTTATATACAGTAGCAGGGTCATCTTGCACAAATAAATGAATTACCTACACTACCATTTGCGCCTGGCAATCTCTGCTTCTCACCCATTGACTTGCATGTTAAATGATGGCTTTTCCCCTTGAAAATAATCGATCATCGACTATGCTAGATCCTCTTGGTACTCCAACACCTCAGTGTCACTGAAGACTAAGCTTCAAACCTCCCAAAACAAACTGATTCGACTACTTCTCGGACTGGGGCCCATGACCCACCTCTCTCCCACTCACTTTGCCAGCCTAGGCTGGCTCAGGGTGGAAGACAGGGTTATACAACTAAAAATGGGACTGGTCTTCAAAATTGTCATCATCATCATCATTTATTTAACTCACAACCATGTTCACATGGTATGGAGCACAGATATCATACATTTTCATTACATAGTATTTCATACAGACATAGCTAGAAGGCATGGCAAGCCTTACTTAAACAGAGGGAGAACATTCTTTAGAAAAGCACCTAATTTATAGATAACTCTTTGCTTATCAGATTGCAGTAGTAAAATTAGTTTCATCATAGATGGACGAGTTATAAAATACTTTGGCAGATATTTTTGTCTGAAATTCATAATGGTATAGTGTTTTTACACTCAAACACAACATGGAACTCATCTCCAACTTTATTTCCATTACATAAATTGCAAAACCTCTGGCTTCTTTCAAGTCCTCTGTATCTACCAATGATCTTTGGGATTCTTGTGTTGTTCACCCTGAAATTACAAATGGCCTATCTATTCTTCTGGTTGTCACACAACAGATATTTTTCCAACTTAAACTCTTGTTTATACTCAACATAAATGTCACATGATGTCATATTATTAAGTTCACTTTGCCACTTTTGCAGGAACTGATCTTTCAACCTTTGTTCGACTGTTCGTTTCAACCATTCAATGTTATTACACTTCTGTGTAAATGTAAATGTAAATGCAGATTTGCCCGAAATGCCCCCTATACCCGCATATCTGTATAAGTACCTCGAAAAAGTTAGTGACACCCACAGTCACAAAACTAGAGGGAGCGTAAACAACAATCTGGTAACACCCACCCATAAAACAAACATGGGCAAATTCTCCTTCTATAGCACTGCCACCAAGGAATGGAATAGTCTAACCCCATCCCTCAAAAAATGCAGTTCGCTGGGCTCATTCAAAACAGCCCTAAAATCTCATCTTTCTGGAGGCCTAAAGAGGAGCTAGTACCAGTTTCCCTGTAGACAGACGACCCCCCCCCCCTCCCCCTTTTTTTTGTACATACTTTTTATTTTATTTTCTAATGTTTTTTTTTTGTATATATTTTTTTATTTTCTCATGCCTTTTGTTGTACATAATGGTATATTTTTTTCCCTCTGTATTCTTATGATGATTTTTGAACTGTTTGGTTGCTACTATATATGTCTATGAAATTAATTCAAGGACCCCAACGGAAACAAGCCCGCAAGGACTTTTTTGGCCGGACCTTTTAGACAAAAGCATTATAAATGTAACTGTGTTGTTTTACATTCTTTCGCCTAATAAAAATTTCAATAAATCAATCAATCATTTCAGGAGCAAGAGCTTCAAAATCTCTTCTAAATCTAGTCAACAAGGCCTGCAGTAGGCTATGCACTGGACAAATGTGCATGACATTATTTCAATAAATTAAAATGCTTTTTATTGAACAATACAGAACACGCGGGTACTTTTGAGAGTCCCGTGCATAATTGTAACATCCGTGGCCATGGGGTAAGCACTTTTATTTGAAATCTTTATATAGATGTACGGACCGTAAATGGAGAAAGTGCAAACACCAGGTTGAAGGTGATCCTTGACTGTAACAGGAGTTTTCATGTACCGCAGGGACTGCAGTAGCAGTTAATAAATAGACGAACAAATGAATTAATATACTTTCACATGCGGAATCCGAAACAGGCAGCGCTGTGATTCTGAATTGTGTTACGATTATGGTGATTAGTAGCCTATTATTGAGACCAACTATGGGCGAGTGAGTCGTGTAACTTTCACAACGTTAAGCTGTGTATGTGTTGAACAACACAGCCATGAAGCCTTGCAGTTTAAGTGCAGATTTCAGCTTTGGAAAAGCAGCCTCCAACGGGTTTGGGTACGTGGTGGTAGTCACCATTGCGTTATCGTAGTATTCCTAGTCCCAGAAACACACACACGCTGTTAAGAGAGAGAGAAAGAAAGAGCGAGCGAGCGAGCGAGCGAGAGAGCGAGAGAGAGAGCTTTCAAAGCTGCTCACAGCGCGTCTCTGCATGTGACACAGACTGGTGTTAATGCAAGCGAGAGAAACGTGAATAAAACACAATATGCAAGTATAGTTGGGAGGCGGCTTAGTTTGGATTGAGTTGCTGGCTCGTCATAGCAGAGAGGTCTGTAGGCGCAACTGCGCCGCTGGAATCCGGGGAGCAGGGGCGCACTGGTATGGTGCTGCTGGCCGCAGCGATGGTTTCTGGTGGTGGCGGGTCTGGCGTTGTGGTGGGCGCTGCTGGTTGTGGCCCCACTGGCCCCCCACCAGCAGCCGCTGGTGCCTTGCAAGAGAACCGGTTTGACAGGGAAACCGTTTTTTAATGGCCACCCATTAACAATTTGGCCGAATGCAAGTAAGCCCGATTTGAAAACAAAGGCGAATTTCTGTGGTTGGCAACAACAGAATAGGGTGAGGGGTGCTAATGTTGTTATGTTGATTTTTTGTTTTTTTTTCCCCTGGGGGAGCAGAGTTTTATAGACCGGGCCATGGCCCCGTTGGCCTCTATGACGATACGCCCTTGTGTGTGACTGTGGTTAATTGAGTTTACAGTGATATTTATGTACAGTCATAAAACAATGTATCAGACCTCATGTCTTCTATACTCATCATGTGTAATGAATGTGTGTTTGTTGTTCTGCTGTAGAGAAGAAACAGTCTGGTCAGATGGAGATGAAGTCCATGGATCAGACATCAACACCCCCCCTTCCTCCTGGTGACAAGGTTATTATAGTCATGCTTTTTTCATTAGTTTTTATTTCTGTGATTGTTATTTACTTTCTTTTTTAATTTCAGTTTAGTTTTAATTCATTTTAAAACAGACGTAATAGTTTATTTTATTTCTTATGTTATTATATTTTGTTAAATGTTTGTGTTTTAGTGTTATTTTTTTCTACTTATAATTACTTACTTAATCCTCTTCGTTCCCTGTGGGACATAAGGCTGCTTCTCCTTGTACTGCTACCTTGTTGTGGTGGGGAGGCTTGCGTGCCTCCGTGACCCAGAAGGCTGTACCGGCGGGGGCTCTATACCCCCACCAGGTTCAACCAGGTTTCTAGAGTCGAGGCTGGACGAAAAGTACCACCTGCGTGGCCCTCCAGGTTGGGGGCTGGGCGTGGGGCTAACAACCCCACCCAATAAAACACTACCTTGTTACAGAAACTATGTAATTATAACGATATAATAAACTTGTTGTTCCAAGGAACCAGGTCAGTTTTACTAAAATTAGAAATGAAAGGTACATATACCTGGTGTATCAGAGATGCTCATAGGCCTGTGTCATGCGTCACTGATGCACATTATTGAAAAAGGACGCATTCATGTCACCGTCGCGGGGTCCATGGGACGCACTAGTTATTAACAACAGATTTCATGTTAAAAAGAATTTGCGGTAAAAAAAAAGATATATATTAAAAATAACGTTTATAATTTTCTGTTTTCTTGGTTAATGGCCTATTTCTGTAGAATCAGAATCAACAATATTGAATTAGGTAAAATTATTCGCAGGATAATTTATTTTATACTAGCGTTACTACATGGGATAAACAGGGACGCGTCTCGGCTACCAGAAATAGCAGATCTACAAGGACTTTTAAGACCCGTTTAATACCTTAAGAAAGAAAAGAAAAAAGACCATTACTGCATCAAAAGCAATCAACAAACTATAGACTATAAAAAACTGGTCAAACATTGGCCAAATTGTCAAATAATATAAGAAAGAGGGAAACATTTTGAAAATAGCAGATCTACAAGCTCACAACGCCTCACAATATTTATCTGTGTAACCGAGTCAAACTAAATGTAATCTCTCAAGAACAGATTCAGAGCTGCGCTTGAATCTGTCGGTAGCCCCGTTGAGAACCTATGCACATTGGCTACAAGTGGGCGGGCCTTCATACTTTTACATCTGTGCGTTTGTTTCCCACTGGAAACAAACCAAAACTAATTTAACAATAGCGTCTTCGAAGCCGCCAAAACCACGGAAAGTTAGAAACATTTTAACTTGTTCTTTCATCATAGAAACAAGTGGGCTTATAACCAAAACCATCCATGTTCTTTGGGAGAAATGGTGTTAGTTTTCCGTGGAGAAATATTGTTAGAGGGAACGAAAACATAGGCGCACCACAGGAAGTGGAGCGCTGAAGGCATGTCCAAACCCCGGTTTCCAGTGAGCATAGGTCCAGTTTAACTTTAGGCCTAAGCAATGAAATCCTTTTGTTGTTACTTTTTGGTCAATGTATATATTTCTTTATTAAGTAGCCGTATAATAAGTGGGATCATCAATGGAGAGCAGGTCATTATTGAGAAATAAACCCAGACAGGGTGATTAGACGCTGACGCGAAGCAGATCCAGCATTTATAAACACAAACAGATGTTTTTACTTATTTTAATATCATGCCAGATGTTCAGCTTCTATATGATCTGGGAGTCATTCAAGTTCTACTTAAATGTCTTGTTCTCTCTAGCTTCATCAAGCGTCTGCATCTACAAGAAAACCTCCTGACTTCACTAATGAACCTGGACCTTCACACACAAAGTATGTGAATCCTCCTAAACAATATAAACACTATAATACTATACAATATACACAACACAACACAACACAAATTATTCAGTATCAGTAGTAAGTTATTATGAATGCAGTATGTCAATGAATGAAGACAAATCATAATGTGATGTTCAGTGGTGAAGCCAGGGGCATATGGCTTACCGGGCGGTGGGCCACCCCCAAATGTTTTAAATATCTTTTTATATTCATTACCACCGGCTTCGAATGCTATCAATGCATTGAATGGGAGATTATCACGTTTTATCAGACCATTGAATGGGTGAGTAGGTGACGAGTAGGCGATACACGGACCTACCCGCGATTTGTCAGACCATTCATTGGGCGTAATCAGGAGCTACTGACCTACTTTGGAGGTGGAGCAGTCCCCACAACAATATTTACGATTCTGTGCCTATCGGTACATAACTCCAACGGCGCTGAGTAGGCTGAGGCGAGCGTCGCACCGCTCAGGACGGCAACTCGGTCGCTTTAGCTCCCTCGGTGGTCCTTCGCGGGGCAAAACCTTATACATCGTCTGCAACTGGTTCAGTACCAGCTAGGCTCATCACTGGTACCAGGAGATTTGATCACATAACCCCTGTTTTAGCTGCACCAGTCGCTTTCAGGATTGATTTTAAGATTTTACTACTAACTTTTAAAGCTCTTTAATGGTCTAGCTCCTAGCTATTTATGTAATTTGGTTGAACCTTATGTGCCAGGGCGAGGGCGCACCCTTAGATCATCTGGCCAGGGTCTACTGGAGATTTATACGGCTAAATTGGTGACCAAAGGAGGTCGGGCCTTTTCTATAAAGGCCCACAGACTATGGAACAGCCTACCAGAGCAACTAAGGTTAACCAGATCATTAACAAGTTTTAAATTCCTGTTAAAAACCTATTTCTACAGAATGGCCTTCTTAACTCCTTAGGATAAATGTTGTTTATTATTGCTCTGTTCTATTGTAAATGTAATATATCACTGTTATTTCATTATTGCATTGTTGTTGTTGATTGCGGTTTTGATTGTTCAAGCACTTGTACCTTTGTTTAAATAAGTGCTATACAAATAAAGTTTTATTATTATTATTATATACAAGCCCCACAACGTGTCGCTGCCTCGATGCTTGTAGATCTTCTATATTCAGTGCGAGACACCATTGTGTGAGGAAACATAAATAAAGGCATGCGTCTGGCAGCAGACTTGGCAGAGAGAGAGAAACAGTGCTAATCTGATGGGACCAGGGCTGGATTAGCCATTGGGCCGGTGGGGTCGGGGCCCAGGGGCCCATGGCTCTCAGGGGCCCTTCGGGGGAACTGGGCCGTGTGGTTAGCGACAATTTCTAAAATTAAATGTATAGGTTAATCAAATATCAAATGTGTGTGGGCCCCTCCTCTGTATTAACAGCAGTGGTTCTCGCTGGGTCTGAGCCTCCTGGGGCCCTTCAGGGCCCCACCAGGCTGGGGTGGACCCTTTAAGGACCACTGCTCCACAGTACAAAACAGGTTTTGTACTGTGAAGCAGTGGTCCTCAAAGGGCCCACTTTGAGAGGTCCCTTTGAGGAGAGGGGCCTTGATAGGGTCCTCCAGGGGTTTGATTGATTGATTGAACATTTTATTAGGCAAGAGAATGTAAAACAACACAGTTACATTTATAATACTTTTGTCTAAAAGGTCCGGCCAAAAAAGTCCTTGTGGACTTAGGGCCTGAGGGTTGACAAAAGAGGAAACACTGCCCATAAATCTGGTTCTCTGGTTTACTCCTTTGACCACCTTTGTCACCTGTCAGGTATTTGTCAAGAATACATCCCAAATAGGTAATCTCTTCTTTGCTAGTGATGATTGTATCATCGACTTTGACCTTGAAGTCATTTACCTTCATTTTACTGAGGGAATGTTTGGTCCCAAAGAGAATGGATTCAGTTTTCCCAAGGTGTAGTGACAGTTTGTTATCGGTAAGCCAGGTACGGATTTTTGAGAGTTCAGAGCTGAGAGCTTCCTCAACTTGCAACTTGTCCTCACCCGAGATCATGGGTGCCGAGTCATCAGCGAACAGGAACAGTTTGCAGTTACAGGCAGCATTCATGTCGTTAAAGGTATATTTCCTTGAATAGAGCCACCTAACAATTAATAGCACAGTTCAAGCTCCTTCCTGAAGCAAGAGACAATATAATGATGATGTTGATATAATTGATTATACTTGTTTCAGGCAGCATTGCAATTAATATGTTTTTACCTCAAATATATTATGAATATTGTTCACATGCAGCCTATGTTTTGTCAAATCTAATTATTGGGACTGATTGTGGCGGCCGTTTTCCAAATTGTGTTTTACACACAAAAATATATACAATTATTCATAGGCCTACAAGCTTAAGGAACAAGAGAAGTAACTTCTCACTGTAAACCACATTATTTCAGAGGACATATAGACACTAATAACACATATAATATAAATACTGCATAAATATACATTCAACTAAAATTGTTATATTCTTGTTATCTGGACTTTATCAACCAAGTGTAGCCTAGTTATTAACACCAGCTCGAGCAAAATATCTATAAGCCAGAGAGGGCCGCTTGTAAAAGCTTTGGCTTTGATGCTATCATATATGTAGACCTATTTGACAGTGCAAACATAATTGCCTTCCTTGATGCATTAACGAGCGTCAACGAGCATCAACTGGACACAGACACACACAGTCCCCCTCTGCAGTGCTCAACTGAAAGTAACTGGAGTCTGTCTCATTTCCTCAAGCCCAAGAATATGATGGAATATGATTAAGAATTACTGTGATTATGGTAAGCTCACATTTCATATCAAACACACCATACATGTAACTTTCACTTGCCCAAACATTTTGTGGTGAGCACAAGAGAGGACTGTATGTCTTCCTGGTTTCTATCACAAAATGGTTTAGAATGGTGGCTAGCTATCTGAAGAACATTAAACAGCAAACTCTGTATGCGGTGTTGCAAGTAATTATGTCTAGATATCTATGGCAAACAATAATAATCCTATACTAACCTAGTTGATTGATTAGATGCTTATATTAACCACTTTAGCCCTTTTTTATACTTTAGTCATACGATTATGTCACACAAAAATAACTATCTACAAGCTCACAAGTCATTGTGATGTGGTGTGTCCTTGTAGATCTGCTATTTTTGCAAATAATGAACATTTCTGCCAATAATTTCATGGCAAGTGTCATGCATCGTTCCTGTTGCCCAGGCAGTCCATATGGGCTTAAAGGACAGAGCGTGAGCGAGGCGAGCGTTTGTGCCTTGACGGAGTGGGGCGGTAGAGTATCTGCTATCTGTGCGCCGGTTGTGGTGGGCCGGTCTGGGCCAAATTGCCAGGGCCGAATTTTGGTCCCAGTCCGGCCCTGGGTGAAGCTGCACTCACAGGCTGGATGCCTGTGAACGTTTCATCTGGTGTGGTGACAAGTATGTTTGTTTGATTGATTGGATACTTTATTAACAGTTTGCCCAAAAAAAGCACAGAGGTACAGTTTTATACAAGGGCTGCTAAAAGGATACACCCAAGAAAGCACTATGGCTTGTTTCCATTGGGGATTCAATGCATCGAGGCATTCAAAGACAAACAATAATATACAAAATATGCAAAAACATAACATAAACGAGTAGTAAAAAAATATAGAAATATGTACAGTAAACAGTTGGGGGTTGGGGGACATTTCTGGAGATGAGCTTAGACTTTTTACAGGAGACAGTTTCAAATTACAGCCACCTGTAAGTGCTCTTTTAGGTCACATTTTTTTTGTTGACGGTTGGTAGGGCGTTCCACATGTTGGTAGCATAGCAGTAGAACAAATTTAACCCCTTGTTTGAGCCAAATCTGGGTTGAACGTGATTAGTGGAGCTCCCTCTGGTGTTGTGATTGTGTCATAGACATTTCGGAAGTAGTTTGACAGGTACATGGGTGTCTTTGTGGGGTAGTGTATCTTGTAGACCAGGTTGAAGTAGTTTGACAGGTACATGTTGTCTTTGTGGTGTAGCATATCTTGTAGACCAGGTCAATTGCAAGTTGTTGTACTTTGTCCTCTACCCTGAGACACCCGACCCTAGCAAAATGAGCAGGGGTTAAATGAGTATCATGTGAGGACAAGCAGTCCTGACAAGCCTGACCAGTTTGTTTTGGGATGTCTGGAGCCTTGTTTTTAAGGCCATTGTGGTGCTATGGTACCATGTGGTGCATCTGTTAGAGTCAAGTGGGTGTGCCTTCAGATCAGGAAGCAGGCCGCGCTTTACCCAATCAAATGTAGTGGGCGGGATTCACGTGTCCGTCCACCCTTCCCCCCTCGAAACTAACCGAAACTAATTTAACAATAGCGTCCTCGGAGCAGACAAAACCACGGAAAGATATTCACATTTTAACTTACTCTTTCATCATAGAAACAAGTGGGCTTATAACCAAAACCATCCATGTCCTCTGGGAGAAGTGGTGTTAGTGTTCCGTGTATAAATATTGTTAGTGGGAATGAAAACATAGTCGCGCCAACCGGAAGTGATGCGCTGAAGGCAGACACAAACCCGGTTTCCTTGCGCACTGGTGTTACGTTTGCTTCCTGCCAGACCCAACAGACATAGAACAACCTTTTTACAGTACACCCTCAGTAAACATTTGGATTATCCAATCACAATCCAGGTCAAAAAACATGCTAAATGTCTTTAGCTGGCAGCCATTTTGGAAAATGGCAGTCATTTTTTTTTTTTTTGCGTGGCTAACAGGGGGACGGGGTGGGGGGGGGGGGGGGGGGGGAGTCAAAACTATATGCCAAAATAATCAAAATTGGATAATCCAATCACAATCCAGGTCAAAAACCACATAAAATGTCTTTCACCAGCAGCCATTTTGGAAAATGGCAGCCATATTGTTTTTTTTTGCATGGCTAACAGGCTTTTGTGAAAAAGGTCCAGAAGAAACTTTGTGGAAAATTTGACGCTTGTATCACAAAGTGAAATACTTTATTGGAGATTTGAACATGGACATGTTCAGAAAAGAAGCATCCGTCTTCAAATCCTTCAGTAGGTTTTGTGATTTGCACGGCCTCTGTCAGCTAATTACTCAACCCACAACGGTGTGTGATTCTACTCAAACTACCATAGATGTCCTTCTAACATCCGACAGGTCCAAAATCTCCAAGAGTGGGGTTATTGTATATGGGCTAAGTGATCATTATATGTCAGAACGAGTGATAAAGTTAGTATCTGTTAGTATCTGCACTCTTTTCTCTACCCTGAGCCATCCCACCCTAGCATAATGAGCAGGGGTTAAATGGGTTGTGGGTATGAGGCCAAGCAGTAGCCTGACCAGTTTGTTTTGGGATGTCTGAAGCCTTGTTTTTAAGGCCTTTGTATGTGCGTATGTTGTTAGTGGACTACAGCTCAGCATTCAGCACCATAGTCCCAGCTAGATTTGACATAAAGCTCAGAGACCTAGAGCTACACACAACTGGATTCTAGACTTCCTGTCAAATCCCCGCCAGGTGGTGAGAGGCAGCATCACATGTGACCCTATGCCCTATGGCTATGATAAGGTCAGTTCACTGGCACTCTGTTGCCAGGAGAACAGCCTCACCCTCAATGTGGACAGGACCAAGGAGCTGATCGTGGACTTCTGGATGCCGAGGAGAGATGTCTTTATCGAAATACACATCGAGGAGGAGCTCAAGTGGGAGACACACCATGCATATGAGGAAGAAAGCTAAGCAGCGACTATACTGGTTTTGTTGCCTGAAGACGTTTGCATTAGGCCCCCACATCCTCAGGCTGAACTACAACAGCAGATACATAATGAGGCAAAGACAACAATTCAGATTTCAAAGTATGAGAGATTTTACTCGAGTAAAAGGAGCCAAAACTTACATTACACATGCAACGGAAACCTTGTCTGACTCAATTGGGGTTGTGTCTTACCTTGTATTTCACTTAGAGATATCCCTGTCACCCCACACAGACAGGTTAATTTAATCAACAAGCATGATGACAAAACAAAATAATGTACAGTAAATGTTGCATAGGTGCCAGCTTGTCTCAAGAAGCAGGGTGGAGTCACACAGACCACGGGAAACATAAAAACCAATACAATTATGCAATGGTTTATTCTTAAAATGTTTATTTTATACATTTCTATGACACCCCCACATCCTCAGGCTGTACTACAACAGTCCATTGAAAGCGTTACACAAGGCCTGTTTAACAAGGCCTGACCACCGCCTCTCACCAGGCTACCATCAGACTGTTGAACAAGGCCTGAACACCGGCTGACACCAGGTTACCATCAAGACTGACGGAAAATGACTATAAATCAACGACCCGTCTCTCTCTCTCTCTCTCTCTCTCTCTCTCTCTCTCTCTCTCTCTCTCTCTCTCTCTCTCTCTCTCTCTCTCTCGTCATCTTTCCACCTGTACAGTTACAGATATTTCATAGAATATTATGACATAATATCATAATAATATATTCCTCATTGTTTCTCCTCTTTTATGTTTCTTTCTCTTTTCTATCATTGTCGCTTTGTCTTTTCTATCATTGTCTTTGTCTTTTCTATCATTGTCTTTCTCTCAGCTTCATCACAGCCCTCTCTGCAGCAGACATGGGGAAGTCTTGGCATACACACTTCCCACAGTACCTCCGTGACTCCAAAGTCTGCATTCTGTGAGTGTTCATCACACAGAAAGCAGAGCCAATACAATGTGTTCTCACCATCTTCTAGACGAACAATTATCACATTTTAAATAATGAGTTGAATCTGATGACTGACCTTGTCTCTTTCATTCTCTGTGTGTTGCTGAGCAGTGTAGAGAAGATGTTAACAGGAGACCCAGCTGAGGAGATTAAGGACCTGGTGACTGATGCTCAGAACATAGAGAGGAACATATATGAGTCAGCTAACAGCAAGGTAAGAACCTAATATTCTCTCCATGACATTTATTTACATGTTCTAATGACTACATGACCGACAAAGTTGCTGTTCATAAAAAAATAAATACATATTTCTTTATCCCCCCCCCGCACCCCCCAAATATTAATGCCAGGGTAACTAATCCAAGCGTCCCTTTTCAGAGGTAAACATTCGGTGAAAATAGTAGTCCTTCAAGTTCACAACGTTGGTGAGCAGTACAAATGTTTGATCAATAATGCCCCTGTCAAGTATTTTTATCACCCAAACAACATCTATAAAGGAGTTTTATAGCACCTTGAACTTGGCTCTGTCTGTGCCCTCATTAACAATTGGATCTACTAATTATGCCATTATTTCACGCCTGCAGGAACAACCCCTCATGAATATACTAATATGCCACGTCCCTGTAATCAACTTGCCCCCCCCCACATTTTGAATATACTTTTTCATGTATTTTTATTATAATTAGCATTTCTAAGTTGTACATCAATTCAGGGGCGCAGCCCATGGGTGGGCTTACATAGAAAGCTGGCCCACCCAATCGATTTTGAAAAAAAAAAAGGATTTATTTTTTTTTATAAATATTTTTTTGATGGGCATGCACGCGCGCTGCACGCATGCATGCCCACCCGCTCCTGCCTATAGGCCCAGCCTATGCTAGTATTCTGGCTGCGCCACTGCATCAATTGCAATGTAGATATTGTAACCTAGTTTTACTATAGTGTAACAATGTAGGCAGTGAAATAATAAAGTTTATGTTGGTAGCAGGCCTGGAATTTCGTCATTTTAGGGGCAAGGCCATTTGGCCTTTGGTGTTACATTTGGTGGCACAAAGGCCAAATGCCAGGGCAGGAAGGCCATCCCCAAAAAAAAATTAAATAATTAATTTAACTTGAAGGTTAAGGATGATTTATTTTAATATATTATAAGAATAGCATAACTATCTGTGAAATATAACCCATTTATTTCACAAAATAATGTGTTGGCAAATGACCAATATTTAGTTATATAGGTCTCAATATGTCACAGATTCAGCCCTGGACTTCACTGACTGAAATAATCACATTAGATTCACAGATTAGAGATTTTATGTATTTTCCCCGCAAGTTATTTTCATTCAAATGAAATGTGACTGAACTTGCACTAATAATGACTTAAAATGTTTTCACTCTTTAAAATATAGTATTTCTTAATTATTAATAATTACAGCTTGTAGATTGGCTATTTTCGCGATTTTAAATTGGTTTTAAATAATAATAAAAAAGGAACATACAAGATTTCCAACGACAATATATAGCCAATATATGGTTCTGTATCAGTATACGAGTCAGTTTTTGCAGATTTCATTCTAATTGGCTACTATGCCTGCATATGAATTTCATGGGCCTGGGTAGCGGAGATATGCCCTGTTGCGCACACTCCGCACAGCAACAGCAGGTGAAAGCAATTCACTTAAACGAGGGCTGTGTTGCGCACCAAAAAACTGACTAAAACTGTCACATTCTAGCTGCTGAAATAAACTTCCCATTTAGATCATTGTTGACAAACGAACAGAACATGGATGTGGTTTGCAAAAGGATTATTTATTTCTTGTCCATCGGTGAGGTCACTCTTTTGTATGATATTGATAGCCTAAACTTTTAATTTGTTATTCTGTTGCTTCTTGCTTTATATTAAGACTCATAATTTGGGGATTTATATTTTGCTGTTGAAAAAAACATCGGGGCACATCGGTCTGTAGGACTACGGAATCATCTCTCTCTCTCCTCTCTCACCATTGATTAGTTCAACAGGCTGCATTAGATTTAACTCCTGTTTGGCCTGGTAATAGACCACCGAAGTCTGACGTAATTTACTCATCCTACCCGGGTTGCGGTTTATTTCCCCCATTCAGAATCCCCATAGACTTATTTAATATTGCGTCAAATAAGAACTGTGTTCCAGAAATAAACAAATGACCCCAGCGGTTTGATATGGATATGAAGCATCAACTGACGGTGAGAAAACGCTAATGTTACTGCGGCCGAATTAGTTACATTTTCGCCAGAAATAGACTTTATCAAATATGAGTGACTGACTATCATAAACGATACAGAGACACCTCCCTGACAATATCGCCGGGACAGTGTGTTTATTTTTGGACCACAATTCTTATATGAGACGATTCTAAGATGACCCAATGTTATTCTCCATAGAGAAATTACTTCCGCAACCCAGGGGATGAGCGAGTCATGTCAGGACTTTGGTACTCTATGCTTTTGTGTCTATTACACTGTGTTGCGGGATTCCGACGGTTCATAGGAGGCTCAAAATCAAGCCTACCTACCACTGTGCATGTTGTAGCTGCGCGGCTCAACCAAAGGGACTGGTGTCTAAAAAAAAAAAAAACGTGTTGACAGGAAAATCGCGCAGAGGAAAAACTGTGAAATCAGTTGCTGGGCGCAGCTTGGGCACCACGGCACCACTTACACATTTGGGAAAGAGATCTCCCAGCTTCCGACGCCACACTGATTTCATTGTTTCGGGATAAACACAACAACAACATATCACATGTCACCACAACACTAGCTACAACGTGCGCAATTAATTTACGGGTGGCGTAGGCTACTTTCCATTGCTCACTACACATTTGCCTCCTCGGGCCATAATTCATTCAACTCACCACATTAATGTACCACCACACCGTACGGGGAAACACTTTAGCACCGTTTACCGTGAGCACACCCGAGCGCCGACGGCCACACCCGACGCTACACGAAGCGGCGGCCATTGAAATCTCTCTGCATCGCCACAACAACAACAGACGCGAGCCCTTCGCTTCAACCCCCACTCTTGCTTACCTTTTTGTTTGGTCATGTCTCTATCCCACCAGACTCACGCTAATATGTCCATCATTTTCGTGCCATGCAAATCCCAAACAATACATTATTAGTTACCCGCGCCAGCGTCTACATAATGCCTCTAACAGTCACCCGAACCGACTCGCCAGTCAGTCAGGATGCCAGGTTGGAGAAAAACAAGCGACAGAAACAAGCAAGCAGGTTCATGAAAAAACAAAAGGCACAGGGAGCAAGATGGTGGATCTATATGGGGTCTGAAGGGGTCCGCGATGTTTCGCGCGGCTCCCAAGACTCCCAGGGGGTCCACGAGGGGGTCCACGGACCCCCAGGGGGTCCCACATGTATTTTTTTAAGTTTTTTTTTATCCCACAATTTTGGCACCCCAAAATAAGCAAGCCCTCACTAGAGCCCCGTGCGCGGCTAGGGGGCAGGGCGCCCGGACCTCTAGTGTTTTTACATTGGCCACTGCACCTATAACTCTGCGCCATATGATGCTTTAGAGAGATAAGCTTCAATAACATATAAAAAAATGAAAAAACAACAAAATGTGGGACATTTATTTATTATTGTCAGTCTAGTAGTGCCCTCTAGACACTAGTGATGCACGGGTCAGGTTTTTTGCATACTGCGCCCGGCCCGCTACGGAGCCCAACTCGCCACAACCCATCGTGCAACACAATATATAAATCAACGACCCTGCCCGTCCCGCAACCCGCAAAAACAAAAAGTAGCCTACCTACTGGCTTTGAACACTTTAGCAACGTCAAGTTTGACGAGAGAGAGAGACACGAGAGAGAGAGAGAGAGAGAGAGGGAGAGAGAGAGAGAGAGAGAGAGAGAGAGAGACCTAAAACTCGATATGACCATATATAGCCATAATGCTGATGATATCAGGGATCTCCAAATATGGCGTAAAAGAGAAAACGGCAGACAGGTGTATAGAGATCTCCATATGGGCATACAAGGACAGATATATATGATCTCCATATAAGGGACACAGGCAGACAGACAGATACAGAGATCTCTCCATATTTGGGCACAAAAGGGACACAGACAGACAGTTACATTGGTTATAACCGGTATTGCATAAGAGGGTGGGTGGGGCATGCATTCCCTATTTGCATCATTCAAGACCCAATTTGTTCCCAATTACCGGCCTATTTATGCAAAATGAACCGATGAGCTGGTCATCATATTTGATCATTTATTTTTATTTTTTTTATTTTTTATTTTTTTCATGTAGCAGGCTAAACGTTGTAAGCACTGTTAAAACAAACTGTTCACTTACAGGGCATAGCAGTGGTGGCCATTTTGTGGTTCCACTCAAAATAGACCCATAGAGATTTCCAAAAATAATGGCCTTTTTTTTTTGGAACCACAACATGGCCGCCACTGCTATGCCCTATACAGTGAGATCTTGATCTAGTAGAGCAGCTAAAGCATATAATCGTTCACTTTGTGATACAAGCATGCAATTTGGCACACATACCCTCTAAGGGCCACTCTTATGGAAAAAGGCGCTGGCCACTCAAAAATCCAAGATGGCTACCATTTGTTCAACATGGCCGCCACCTTATCAGTCTTTTATTTTGGAAATACAGGAAGTAAATGTTAATTCCAACCAATGTTAAGGAACAGTCTGTTAACATCTTGATGTAGTTTGATTCTCATTGTCTGTTGATGTGTGAAATACAGGTGGAATACAGACGCCTGATGACAGAGAAGATGGATGAGCTGCAGGAGAAGACGTTGATGAGTATGGGTAAGGTTCTAGCCACGCACGCACGCACGCACGCACGCACGCACGCACGCACACACACACACACACACACACACACACACACACACACACACACACACACACACACACACACTCTTACCCCTTACTTGGTGTCCCTCTTTTCCCTCTAGACCAAATATTATTTTCCATAAATAACCGATCTGCAAGTGCTTTCACAGGATGTTTGCATATTTTCACATAATGAGTTATGAGCTTGTAGATCATCTATTTTTGCCAGATGTTCACATATTTTCACATAATGTTTATCTATTATGAGCTGTCCAGAATAGTGAGTCTAGGGTTGATTTGGTTAAACTAACATGTTCACACTGTGTCCATTTAACTCTTACTTCATACTGGAGGGGGAGGGGCCACCTCCATGTATGATGTAAGAACAAAATGGCCACTGTGTGAATGTGGTTAATTGAGTTTACAGTGATATTTATGTACAGTCATAAAACAATGTATCAGACCTCATGTCTTCTATACTCATCATGTGTAATGAATGTGTGTTTGTTGTTCTTCTGTAGAGATGAAACAGTCTGGTCAGATGGAGTTCATGGATCAGACATCAACACCTCCCCTTCCTCCTGGTGAAAAGGTTATTATAGTTTTGCCAATCTGGGAACCATTCGGTAAAAAAAATAGGAAAAGAATATGGGGGCACCACCTTGTGTAGAAACATTGGATCCTCCACTTTCTTAGTCCACTTCCTCCCGGGTGCTTCTGTGTGTATTCCTTCTAACAATAACATTACATGTTTAAAACAGTGGTGCTGACCTGAGAGATTATAGTTTTGCTAGTTTATATACATTTGCAGTGGTGGACAAAGTACTCAGTACTTGAGTAAAAGTACAGATACTGCTGGTCAAATTTACTCCTCTACAAGTAAAAGTAGCTCAGTCAAAATGTTACTGAAGTAAAAGTACAAAAGTCATTGCTTTTAACTTTGACCGCCAGATATACATGAATAAATAAATCACCCAGTGCCAGATTATGTTTTGATTTTCTTACCTTTTCAAGTAGTCACAGAATATTTATCTCCAGTATGATCGATTCCCCGATCGTTGATAATCACGGAGGGTTTCACTGTGCTTCTGCCCAAAAACAAAATGTCATTGAGACCCCGTTCGCTTGTTATAGGCCATTGAAAATAGCATGTCTCGTCAAAAATGCAGGGAAAAAGTAGGAAAGCAAGAAAGCCTACAGCCGTTTCCCCAAATACGCTAAACAGGAAGTGGACGGAGGAGTAAAACATGCCTGAAATGGTGGCTCATAGGTTGCGGAACAGCGCCCTCTAGTGTAAAACCACTGAAAACACCTCACTCGTCAAACTCGTGCTTGGCACTTTGGACCAACTCGTCCATGGCAGTCAAAGAGTTAAATATGCATAAGTGCAACTACAAGTAAAAGTAGTCTAGAAGTATTTTCTTTTATTATATCGATTCATTGCTGTAATATTTTCACAGTTAATGTATAGAACCTTGTAAGCAGAGACGTAGTTTGTCCTCGGTAAACAGAGTAAGCATTTGAATATATATGTTTGTTTTTTTGTCTGTGAGTGCGTTTTTTTATCCCCAAAATCTCAAACATGGACTTCAGATAAGGTTCGTCAGGCTGATTCAGCTGATCAGACTCAGGGCGTTCTTCTCCTGCTGCCGCCATTACTGCGTTTTATTTTTATTTATTTTTAGTTTACGTATATGGATAGGTTTGCGCGCCTGGATGCCATATTTCCATATTTCAGCTTTCAGCGTAGATCCCAGTGGAAGAACACAGAGTGTGGCCAATTGCATTTTAGGGAAAAAATAAAAAATAAGGCAACAAAGCTAAGTACTTGTGTAACTAGTACTTCACAGCATTCCTAGAAATGTGCTTAAAGTAAAATATTCTTCTTGGAAATGTACTTGAGTAAAATGAATAAGTATCAATGTTTTAGTTTAGTTTTGTATTAGTTAATGTGTTTTAATAGGCAAGATTCAAGGCAAGATTCAAAAGGCAAGATTCAAAATGATCAGAAAACTCCATCTTTCTCTCTAATCTCGCTCTCTTTCTGTCAATCCATCCATCCATCCATCCATCCATCCATCCATCACAGCTGTCTCAGAGTTCTTCTATGATGACAGAAGGACAGACTTACACTCCAGCATCAGTCAGCAGCAGTACAGACCTCAGCTCCCAGCATGTCCAGACGGGAAGCTCCATGACCTCCCAGAGGGAGGTGAAGATGGAGGAAGAGGAGGAGGATGAGGAGGAGGGAGCAGAGGGAGAGAGCAAGAAGGTCGAAGGTCAACCTGATGTGAAGATGGAGGATAAAACAGAGGTGAGATCATTATTAACCCAGAGGTTCTCAACTCAAATGAATGTAATGAACTATCTCCATAAAGTCCATAAAGCAGAGTCTCTATAGTCAGACTAAGGAGAGAGAAGCTCTAGTGTCAGTAAAGGCCTGGCTCTTTGTGTCATTCAACTCTCAGTCAACATATATGTAACCGGTGTAACGTATTTCTCTGCATTGTGTTGAATGGGTAGACCCAGGAATCTCTTTGGAGACAAACTCTGTTTATTCTGATTCAGAATGACATGAAAACACGTCTCTGGGTTAGTTTGGCTTTAGTGCACTCCTCTCTAAATGAAGTTAAACAAACACAGTATAAGTAATTTGCAACTCCAATTGTTATTTTGTTATACAGGGAAGATAACAAAAGACACCCACCTCATTCCAATATGGAAACAACAAAGGGAAGATGTGGGGTTGTTGCAGGACCACTAAAGCATGTATTAGTATACACACCAACCATGTAGATTAGAACAAACACAGGCAGAAGCACCGATGTGAAACACATTTTGTGTAATTATATTAACTGGACGTTATTCATAATTGACACTGTGTCATGAGTCCATGTTCAGTGGAAGGAGAGGAGAGACGGGACAGCAGATCCTTCTGTAGTTTAACGTTGGCAAAGCAACAGTGATCAGGGGCTTTGTGGCTGAGCAGGTCCACTCCATGTGCTTCTGTTCTCTACATCCATAGCAGACAGACCAGGGGTGTTGGTCTTGTTTCTGTTTCCTTGGTACCTCTCCTGACTGGCAGGAGGAGAATGAAAACAACCACTGTACTTATACAGTACTAATCACCAGAAGTCTTAAGTGCATTCTCTTCTAAAACAAGCAACTAAGAGTATACCTAGCGCTAAGGTAAAAGTGCAATATATCAGCTACCTACTTTCTTTAAATAGATGAGACAGATAGGAAAATCAAATGAGCAAGCGCCAAGCGTTAAAAGAAATAAGTGTATCAAATAAACAAGATCCAATAAAACAATAGAACAAGAGCTTGTACAACTAGTTAACAACAAGTAGGCAAGGAGAAGAGGAAGGGTAGTGTTTCCTGAAGAGGTGGGTTTTCAGCCTGCGGTGAAAGATGGGCAGTGACAATAACTGTGTTCAGACAGTAAACGCAAGCCAGCGTTCCTAAGCTTCCTTTTCTTTCCTCATCCTGGCAGACAGCTGTTCCCTGTTTTCACCCTGAAGTAGCCTATAGGCCGGTCAGAACGCTGTATGAGGCACAATCCTCATATTTTAACTTACTTAATCTCTTAAGACAGATTCAGAGCTTCGCAGCTGAATCTGTTCAACTACAACGTGTAGAGTTGTTGTTATTATGAATGAAAACAAAGACGCACCGCCGGAAGAGGAGGGCTGAGGGAGAGTCAGGGTGACAGGGAATTAGGCGATGCCCTCAGAGGCAAATTCAAAGGAACTTTTTGACGATGGGTTCCCAGATTGGAACATACTTGACCAATAAATGTTCTGAACAAGGTGAAAACTACTGTGAGTGGTTATTAATGCTCATCTGTATGGCTTTGTGTAGGCTGAGCGCCATCTATTATTGTCCCTTAACTCCACCACAATAAAAAAAAATGAAAAGAACAGCTTAAAATCCAAGGTTGTAAAAGAAGATACAATCTAAACAAGGAATATATAAATATATATGTAGGATAACATATATCTCCATCAAGCATGTGTGGTGTTATGGCACAGTTACTTTTGTTATTTTTGTTTAATTAATGTCCTTGATTTGATTTTCCCTTTCTCTATTCTATTCTATTTAGGGAACTATTCCTTTGCATGGTGAGATGGAAGACCATCCTATTACAGAGTCACAGTTCTCTCTACATCCCTCTCTGGAACTCCAAGATGAAACTGATCTAAGTTCATGCTTCAGTGGTTTGAGGATAGAAGAATCCATCTCTCTGCCTCGTTCTCACAGCTTACCCTCACTGAGCCAAATTCCATGTTTAGAGAACAAGACAAGTTTCAGAGCCAAACGGTCCCACAGCGTAAATGATGTTACACTACTGGACAAAACCCAGAAAATTACACCTGATATCATTGTTGCGGAAAACACGGAAAGCTACAGGTTCCACAGCACCCAAGCAGGACTGTTCCAATGCAACGTGACCGACCTGGTGTTTAAGATGAAGACAGAGGGAGATGTGACTTACAGGACAGTCAACTGGGACCGAAGGCTTCTATCCCAGCTTGGCATGAAGAGGCCTGCAGGACCACTGTTTGACATCAAAGGTTCTCAGGGGTCTGTGTGTCAGTTACAATTTCCACATTGTGAGATCCTCTCCATGGGTGGAGGCAAATCCTTGTCTGTTGTCCATGTGATGGATGATGATAGCTTTGTGCTGATCAAACCCCATATGATCACAGAAACTCATGTTATCATAAATGTAACTGGATTATCTTTATTTGGTATCATCAAAGAGATAAAAGCGATGTTCTACGGGTCCAATTCAATCAAGGCATTGGTGTTACTGTTTTATACACCACCGGCTGATGATCATCCCAGATCAACCCTGAATGTGTTGCTGCTACCTAAGAATGTCGTGCTGAGGGAAGTGCTGAAGGAAAGGAGGAGCAGACATAGAGAAGAGATTTTCATTGAAATCCCTCCCTGTGAACTAATCGCAGAGCAACAATACACCCTCTCCACTTCCCCTCAAGATGATTCCATCATAATTCAACCAACTAGGGCAAGATTTGCAGTAGAGTCTTCCTATCACAACTACATGCCGACATTTGACATGATTTTAAAGGGAAGGTTTACAGATGTTAAGCTGCTTCTAAAAGACAGTAGCACCTCTGACGCACCTCCGACTTGGGAACGCTATGTAGACCTTTCAACTTCGGGTCTAAAACAACAAGAAGTTCAGCATACACTGAGTCTTCCAGCAGAAGACAGACTGTTTGATGCGCGGAGCAGCTTCATCAACAGCGTTTCACATCCTATTAGGAGACAACAAGTTCAGTGCACACGGAGTCTTCCAGCAGAAGACAGACTGTTTGGCGTGCGGAGCAGCTTCATCAACAGCATTTCAGATCCCATTCTCAACAATGTCTTGGACAAACTTTACCAGAAGGGAGTGATCATCAGAGAAGAATATGATAACGCCAATGTCAAGCAAGTGACACAGGACAAGGCACGTTTTGTCATCGATGCAGTGAGGAACAAAGGAACTGCTGCAAGTTCAAGCATGATATTGTTTCTCTGTGAAATCGACCAAGTCCTCTCGAAACATCTTGGGTTGATGTAAAACTGTACCAATGTACTTGAGTTGGACACACTGAAGTTGGATCATTATATTTAACTGTTATCTTTTTTTATAACATTATCATCCAGGGCAACTTCAAAGTAAATGATCAATGACAGGTGCAATGCCTTGCTCAAGGACACTTCAACAGGGTGCCTGGCTACGGCATGGACACACATTGACTTTTTCAGAGATTAAACACAGGATGTTTCGACTACGCAAAATGTAAATACATGAGTCTATGGGCCTTAACAAGAGATAAGACCCACACACACACAGTGGGGCTTTGAGCGTTGTATGTGTAGTCAACACATGCAGATGTGCTCTCATGAGAAGCAAGAGGATGCCTGCAAAAAGCCATTTTACTCCCTGCTCCCCCTGACACAGGGATGTTCACAGAACAGCTATTGTTTAGACCTGGTCTCTTCACTCTGGTCTGCACTAAACCCAGACCATATCTTCAGCACAGTCTACTGGAAAAGTGGAGTTATGGTACAAATACCATGAGCTGTTCTGAGAGAGGTCCATGTCCCTCTGGCTTCCTCACCACTAGCATATATATCATGCTAAGAAGACATCTGTACCACCTACTCCCTGTTACATCCTGACAGGACGTCTGGAGATACATACAATGTACAATAGACCTTTAGAGTATGCACAGTGGACACATAGCCCTTATTAAACACCTGTAGAATATACAATCGTATTAAACTGTTAAAATCAAATGCCCTTTCCTATTCATTGGCTATCTTGTCCTCTTTGCCTGGGCACTAAAACAATCGAGAGCGGAAAGACAGAAGTCAGAACATTTTGGATTCTCTACTGGAATAAGCTTTCTTGGACATTGTACAAGACACTATAAGATTTTTTACCAAAAAACCCTCAGAGATTTCATGGGGATGTGAAGAGTTTATTAACGGAGAACTTTTCCTACCTAAGTCTCCACAGGACCTTTAACTCATTGACTGCCAGAGTTAAAACATCGTCTATCGTCCCTTTGCCAGCGAAAAAGCGATTTTACTGTATCTTTGAAAAATCATGGAATGAACTCTAGATTATTATGGAAGCTTGGACTTTGCAGAGATGAGAAGCTTTTTGATGCTCAAGGAAAACAGACTGTTGGATTTCTATTACAACTATTGTCAACCAGAATTCTAAGACAATAGTTTCTCTGGCTGGATGCAATATATTATATCCTGGACACCTGGAATCCTCTATATAGATTATTATAGAGTATACTACAAAGTATTTTAGAATTTAGGAATGAAATTGTTGCTGATATTTCAAAAGTTCCTGTAATCAATGATTCTGTATTTTCAAGTAAAACCTATATTTGTTCTTTATCCAGACTCTACTTTCCTTCTTTTCTATTCAGCCCTTGGATGTGTGTAAATGTGAACGGTGGTGAGTAAATCAATTTACTCAATGTACTGTACAGCTAAGTTGTACATTTAACTTAAATTGTTATTCATACGTTTTTCAGAAAACTGTTAGGATTTAGAAGACATTTGTAGAATCAGTCTCAGGTCTTACCGAGAAAGAATCTGTGTCATTTTTAGATTTCTTTGGCAAATAAAAAAAAAAAAGCAAATCTACAAGCTCATAGGGTGCTGCGCTATGAGCTTGTACATCTGCTATTTTTTGGGGAAAAAATCATGAAAATGTGTGCAAATCTTTGAATATATATGTTTTTAAAGTGAACATTTGTAACTCAAATATTTGCTTCTGGGGGAGGGGTCCCTGGAACAAAACATTTTGAGATGGGGGTCTGCGGCCAAATATTTGCTTTAAAATGTTTGCTTTAAAAAATATATATTCAAAGATTTGCACAAATTGTCAAGATTTAAAAAAAAATAGCAGATCTACAAGCTTATAGCGTGGCACAGAGTGCCGTGCTATAAGCTTGTAGATCGGCTATTTTTGCTACTTTTGTAGCAAAAATATCTTTTCTTGTAGATCGGCTATTTTTGCTACTTTTGTGTGACATAGAATGGCGAAGTACGGCATTCATTTACGAAAAAAAGTTAAAATAGGGAGATTCTGCCCGATAGTATATGCAATGTGTCCCTCTGGAGTGAGTGTGTAAATATAGTGGCCCTCTACATCATCAAAGTTGCATCACCCCTGCTTCAGGCACACAGCATACAGATACACAGTGTACAGTTTGTGTGGTTTCTGAAATAAATCTGGAATATATACAATCAGGTGTGTATACTGTACTAAATATGACATCAGTCACTAACACAGTGAAACAAACACAGCCAGGTAATAATATAATGAACCAAACAGTCTCTGCTCTCATCCACAGCAACAACATCAAAGGGCTCCAACAACAACGAGGCCCCTGCAGCCAGGTGTTGGCAATGAGTGATTAGTAGGGCTGTAACGATACATTGTAACAGAGATACGATACGCATCACGATACATGGTTGACGATACGATACATGGAGGATATTGGTTCATTCAAGGCCATACGATTCAATGATTTTAAATCCATACAGTAACTATTTAGCAAAAAAAATGTAATCTGTGTGTAACGTGTGGATAGAGCAGGTTTTTTAAAGTGAAACATGTGTTATGGATATAAATAAGTAAACACAATGATTCTCTGGCAAATACATCCACACCTTGACATGAACCCAGAGAATACACACATTTATCTATAAACCAAGTGTAGTGATATGTAATGGAAAAGTAATTAACCCTCTCTTTTTTTTCTTCTTAAAATTGCTAAATACAACGCAAAAAGTACTTAGTATATCGATACAATTGATTATTTGCATTGTAGAACGATACGATAAAGTCAAACGATATGATCTTTTGCTGCATATCGATATAGTAGATTGTTGAAAATTCTAAAATATTTTGATGCAGTTATCGTTACACCTCTAGTGATTAACTAAAGCAGAGTGATTAACTAATACAGAGCATCCGTGGCTATAGACCAATTATTTGTTTACCAGCATTGAGACTGGATGCACAGGTGATAGTTTCATGTAATCAATTCTCAACCTGTTGTTTTGGGGTGCGCTGGTTTCAGCACACCCCAACCCCCTCTTGTGTGTTGGCTAGTGCTGCGCGCCCTAGCGAGACCTGACAGAATGGGTTTCATTTGCAACCAGTATGACGCTTGCAACCAGTGTGAGGCTGTGTGACGTAGTCTGTTAAGGGGTCTATATGGAGCTAAAGTAAGGACACATCACAGACTCCCTTTTAGTCCAAACAAATACATACAGGTAAATGATACATGTAGGTATATTAGGTAGATGTAGATACAACCATAATGACAGGAATTAACCTAGTAATCAACCTAAATGCTTCAGAGAGGTAAAACGGCACATCAAACAGTGGCACAAAATTACCCTAAGCAGAATATACCAGCAATAATAACGGTGGAACATATAGCAGACATAAATCACAACTTACAGTTGATCAATGACGCACACAGGTAAAATAATGGATGGTAGAAAGGAGTATAATAACCAGTGGTGGAAAAAGTACTCAAATTCTTCACTTAAGTAAAATCAATACTGCAATATAGAAACACTCTTTTGCAAGTAAAAGTCTAGAATTCTAAATTGACTTGAGTAAAAGTACAAAAGTATTGATATCAAAATGTACTTAAAGTACAAAAAGTAAAAGTACTAATGTTTGAAAATAGCCTAGGTAAGAAATAGGGCTGAAGTGGTTAATATAACTCAGGGCTCTGTCCTAGGTCGTCAGTCTTTGTCTATAGGCTGATGGTCAGTCAACAGTCTCTACAGGTGTTACGACCCCTTTAACCTTGGCTCCAACACCCAAGGGACCACAACACAATAAAGGACATAGTCAGGTTTCACACTAAACTGAAGGTTTATTTTTCAACACATCAAGTTTTTATCCACCATGAAATCATGACATAGTGAATAATGTAACATAAAGAATAATAGTGAAGCAACATTTAAACCTAACTAAAGTCCTAAACAAACAGAGAAGTGATGGGCTGGACAAAGTGAAAAAGTGGGGAGTCTGGTGAGCCAGGCACTATGTGCCCGTCGTCTCACCAGACTCCCATAAAACTACCAAAACATTCACTAGAACTAAACTAACCAGTAACCAGAAAACATGTACCAAACAATACTTACAACCAGCCCATCAGAACTGACATAAAGAAATACACATTAGCTACAGGATCAAAACACTGCTGTTCTCTGCTGGGGTGTGAGGGAGATTACTGAGAGATGGCTACAGCTCCTGTTTTATAGACCTATAGACCATTGGTTCTCAAAGTGGGGTCCGGGGACCCCCAGGGGTACTTGAGGGGGTTCCAAGGGGTCCCCAGCTTAATGATGGACAGGAACCAAATGGACCCTTATGGGTCTGTAACTCTGAGAGTGTACAAATGGAACCAAATGGACCCTAACGGGTCCATTTGGTTCCATTTGTACACTCTCAGAGTTACATCAACATTGATTTCACAATATAAATTGGGGTCCCAGGGATATAAACGCCATTCAATGGGGGTCCGTAGACTAATGCATGTCAAACTGGGGGTCCTTCAAATTATTTCATTAACGGCTAGAGCCGTAAAAATCTTCTCTTATGGCGGGTCCCTGGCTTATCTTTTCAAATGGGGGTCCGCGGGTTAATAAGTGTCAATTTGGGGGTCCTTGACATGAAAAGGTTTGAGAACCACTGCTATAGACCCTAATCACACATGAGACACAGCTGTTTTATAGACCTATAGGCCCTAATCACACATGAGACACAGCTGTTTTATAGATCTATAGGCCCTAATCACACATGAGACACACCTGAGAAGGGGAGGGGCCACCCAGAGCACTCCCACTCCCAGGTGAGTGACAGGTGTCTATAGCCAATACCAGGGCAGCAGAGCCAGCCAGGCAGGATAGACAGTAAACACAGCTATAGGACAAATAAGCATTATAGCGAACACATAAGAATAGTAATACTGTAGACCAGGGGTGATGCAACTTTGATGATGTAGAGGGACACTATAGTTACACACTCACTCCAGAGGAACACATTGTATATACTGTCAGAGGGCAGACAGCTCTTATCTCCTTATTTTAACTTTTTCGCCATTCTATGTCACAGAAAAGTAAAAAGCTCAAAACGCGTCACACTGCGACGTGTTTTGAGCTTGTAGAGTCTCATGTAGACTGAGGTGTTAATATGTACGGTCACATAACAGCAGCCTCATGGGTAAAGTGGTCAATCAGCTTCTGATGACTGACAATGACAACATGTTGTAACCGTCCACTAGAGGGCGACGCAGCATTCTCTTACTATCAGAAACACACTCTGACAACCTGTGGTGTAAAGTAACTAAGTGCATTTACCACAGTACTGTACTTAACGCCTTTGTAGTTGTTTTACTCAAGTATATTTTCAAATACAGGTCCTTTTATTAGTACTTCTTCCACCACAATGTAAATAATGTCTATCAGAGGAGGGTCATGTTATTTATATCATCATCTATCATTATAAATGAATGAATGACGTCACTTTGTCTCTTATTGTCTCTTTAGGCGTGTGTACACTCACCAGTGGTGTAAAGTAACTAAGTACATTTACTCAAGTACAAATTTTGAGGTATTTTTTACTTTACTGGAGTATTTCCAATTTTCAGTACTTTTACTTCTACGTCTAAGTTTAGTTACTAGTTACTTTGTAGATTTTGATTATTATTACGAAACATACAGTAACCACTTCAGCCCTATATACATTTCGGCCATTTGAAAATAGCTGATCTACAAGCTCACAATGCGTTGTGATGCGTAGGTGGACGCCTTTTTAGGAGACAGGAAGTAGGTTGGAGTCTATGGATTCCAATGGAAGAGTGAACGTGAACACAGCTTCTGAACCATTCTTTATCTCCATGGTTACTGAACTAAATATTGGACCCGATCGTCACAAGACACAATATTTACAACATTTTCATTCTAAAATGGCTTTCTTTAGAGACACAAATTAGGACCTTTCTCTGTCCCAGCAACACTCTCACGAGATTTGGGAAGATATCTGAAGAGTCCATCTGCAGTCTGACGGACGAGACATAGAGGGCGCTGTCCCTTATTTTAACTCTATGCTCTGTCCCCATAATATGCTCTAAAAACTGATTAATGAGATTCTATATGTGAATATAGTACATGAAATCACAATAAACACATTAAAAATGTAATAAAATGTGTGTTCCAATGCTCAATAATATCATTTTCCATTATTAACTGTCTTGGTTGATGGGGTATGATTTGGGAATCATGACATTTTGCTCAACATTCATGCTAAACACATTATAGTCTATAGTGGTAAAATATATACCTTATAAATAAAAGGCCCCGTAACAACGTTGAGCATAAGACTGAATAATACATGCGTGTTTGTTGCGGGAATTGTATGGGTTTCTTGAAAGCATCTTTGCCAATAACAGTGCACTTTCAAACATGTAAAGCATTTATTTTCTTCAATGAAATAGATACACAAATACACATCCACATGATGTTGTCAGCCAGGGAGAGGAGGGGGGAGAGGAGGAGGGAAGGAGGGGGGAAGGGGGGGGGGGGGTGGTGGGATGGTCGGCGAAGAAGGAAACCACGCCTACTTAGTAGACCATTTGTAGGATTTGTGTAAGTATGTCGCCTCTAGTGGCTCCACTTGGCATTGTGGATCTCCCTTAATTAACAATCTTTGGTATAAACAAGAACCAACAGGAAACTGTATATAAATTACATTTATATACAGAAATGTGTGGATAAATTGTCTATCAGCCCAACCTGGTGATCAGGGGCGGTACCAAGAATTATACATGATTTATTTTACAAAATAAAATACATGATTTCATAGACATATTTTTTCAAATTAATCAAAAGTAGCAGATCTACAAGCTCGAAACGAGCTTGTAGATCTGCTACTTTTGATACTTTTGTATGACGCTGTGGTGTGATCAAGTAGGGCGTTAATTTACCAAAAAAAAACAAGTTAGAATATGTAGATAAGAGGTTTCTGACCAACAGAAAGGATTATGTTTGTGATGATAATATAAATACACATTTAAGTATCTGACAATGTATAAAAGTCACCAACTTTGATGAGGATTTATGAGATACAGTATTAATTATATGTGTAGTAACTGGAGCTAATATGCCTCACTACGCCACCTTGTGGAGGGGGCAGGAGGAACCCCTAAGGGGGGCAGGAGGAACCCCTAAACCAGTGGTTCTCGAACTTCTTCATGTGAAAGACCCCCAAATGGAAACTACTTATTAGCCCGCGGACCCCCATTTGAAAAGATAAGCCAGGGGCCCCCATAAGAGAAGATTTTTACGGCGATAGAAGTGATTCTCAACCATTTTAATTTTAAGGACCCCCAGTTTGACATGCATTAGGCTACGGACCCCCATTTAATGCCATTTCTATCTCTGGGACCCCAATTTATATTGTAAGATCAATGTTAATTTAACTCTGATAGTGTACAAATGTAACCAAATGGACCCTAACGGGTCCATTTGGTTCCATTTGTACACTCTCAGAGTTAGACCCATAAGGGTCCATTTGGTTCCTATCCATCATTTAGCTGGGGACCCCCCTGGAACCCCCTCAAGTACCCCTGGGGGTCCCCGGACCCCACTTTGAGAACCAATGCTCTAAACCTTAGAATGTTCCACACGGTGATGTGACCAACTTCCCTTAAACAGGAACAATTTACCAGAGGCAGTTTGTGTAAAAATAGAACATGACTTTATTAAACAACTATGTAATACATGGATCATTAAAATATCAGGCAATAGTCAGTAAGGCAAAGATGTTAGCAAATAAAGTGACAAGTTACAGTTACTCTCCTAATAAGGAAGGGCGGGTCGGCCCGTACACACGGTACTACCAGGGTACTAATGGGGAAAGAGAAGGGGAACAGGCAACTGGTACCAAACTCATGCAATAAAACATACTAATCAATACAAAAACATGCAGTGTCAGGGATAACATACACACCAATAAAACCAAAAGGTCCCACAGTGCAGTCCCAAGAGAGGAATGGAAGGCGTGTGTAACAGGGCGGACCCGGCCTTGAACACGGTTACACTGTAACATAAGGAGAGGAGAGAAAAACAATTAAAACCATGTCACTATGAAGGAAATCTAACATCTATGCCTAACGTACCTACTATATGCCTCAAATGAACAAACTCAAAATAAACAACAAATCAAAGTAGAATAACAATGGAAAACAGTGGCTGGACTGACTGGTCCCTTTAAGGAAACAGACAAAACACATTTGTTTCCAGCCCTAGTATTTCAACATAATGCAAACACTGTATTCAAATCGTTAAAATGAACAAACAGCATAAATCTACTTTGCTTTGCAGTGAATGCACACAATGCAGCACAATGCAGGGACAAGGGCGGGGGACAATTCCAGCCCCACAGCTACTAGAAGAAGACAGTGATGTTACAAAACTAAAAATACATTAAAATACACAAAAAGGCAATGCATAGAATATATATGTTGTACCAGAATCTCCAGGTGTCTAGATACAGCACAGCAGTTAGTTCACTAGAGGTAACTTCATTTGTAAACTGAAATAAAAATACATTTGAATAAAATCCAATAAAACAACAATGTTGATACAAATTAAAGTTCTATAGGCATGGTAGCATCCATGCGCTCAAACAGTAGGCTAGCCGACAAAGACCAGCAGTAACGCATGTGCTCAAACAAACAATAGGCTAGCAGTAGCAATTAGCTGCAACAAACAAAAGGGTAGCCTTACACATGGTTATGATGTGCTACACAAAGTTGAGCTTTGGCCTACCATGCGTTCTCCTTCACCCTTCATGAGAGGAAACACCATCCTCTGCAGCAGAGTCAAATGGTTCTCTACTGGGAGGAACTAGACTTTTATACTTCCTGGTCATGTGACTAGGTCAGGTGCAGTGGGTGCACCATTCACCTAGATTCCCACACTTATTTTACACTTAACTGCATGGTGGTGTTGCTCACTGAATAGCCATTCGATCCACAAGCTCACTGAAGCTCACAATGCATTGCGATCTAACGCGTTGTGAACTTGTAGATCGGTTACTTAAACAAGCCATAAACCAGACAGACGACAGAGGCCGACTCGTGGCAGACTAAAGCCTGGTTTGCATCGCATGGCGGTGTTGTGCACCGAACACAGCAGATCTACTATGAATGTATTCTAGACATTGTATTGTATTTTCAACTAATGTGACTGTGGTCTGCTATGATGTCACTCTGGCTTATTTGGGTCTTGTGTCCCAATGTTGTTTCAACCAGTGGTTCTCAAACATGTTCATGTCAAGGACCCCCCAGGACCCCCCTCTGTCTGTCTGTCTCCCCTCTCTCTCTCTCTCTCTCTCTCTCTCTCTCTCTCTCTCTCTCTCTCTCTCTCTCTCTCTCTCTCTCCCTCCGTGTGTGTGTGTGTGTGTGTGTGTGTGTGTGTGTGTGTGTGTGTGTGTGTGTGTGTGTGTGTGTGTGTGTGTGTGTGTGTGTGTGTGTGTGTGTGTACAAATGTTTCAGCATCAAAATATACTTTGAGTGCCAAAGTAAAAGTACTCAAAAAGTAATATGTAATATAATATATACTTGTATATATACTTATATACTTGATTCCAAGTAATAAGTAATATAATATTATTACTTTTTAAAGGATTAATATGAAATAAGTATTCTCCTGAGTATTATTGCCCAACATTCACTGTCCCTGAACAGTGTTGGTGCCAAGTTTGGAGCGGATCAGAGCAACGGTGCTCCTCACTGGTCTGCATGTTACGGTAGTGACGCCCACCCCTCCCTCCACATCCCTCCACCCTCCCCCACTCTCCACCTTCCACCCACCACTGGCTGGCTGACTGGGTGGGTGAGGGGCGTGATTAGGACCTGTTGCAACAAGACTCTACCTGGTTGAAGTTACGTAATAGAGACTGTTAGATTTATGAGCTAAACCTTAACTCCAAAAATAAGCAAGGTACTTGGTTCAGTGGTTCTGTGAAGTGGGGAGACGTTAAAACACCCTTAAATGAAAGTGACAGGAGATTTACAATTCGTCACCTTATTAAACTAATGGCCTAAGTCATTTTTTGAGGAAATGATATTTTTGACTAAATCAGCTCCTCATGACACTGGCCACCTCTGGTAAAATCGCCCACCTCCTAATTGAAAAGGATCATGCTGTTCACGCCCCTTTTAGTATAAAAGACGCCCCTTTTAGTATAATGGCCTAACTCCCTAGTGTGACTTAGGACAAAATAGGCCTTTTGTTTGGCCTAAGTCACATGTTTTTGTGACTTAAGCCAAATTATTTACTGATTTAGGCCATTTTGTAATTTGTTTTGCTTTTTATTTTGGCCTAAGTCAGATTTAATCCTATTTAAACCTAATTCAATCTCTTATGTTACATAACTGACAGACAGTGTTATTTCTACTTAAATAGTCATAATTTGTTATAAACATTTTGGGTGAAATGATTAAGAAATATCATATAGTTTTCTTCTGGATCAGTTTTTTATTTTTCCTGAAAACCTTGAAAAAATGACTTAGGCCATTAGTTTAATAAGGTGACGAATTGTAAGATCAAATCATTTATTATCCTTTAAACTAAGTTTACAATTATTTATGAGCCTATGAAACTATCAGAATGAATTATCAAACAAACAGTAAAGATACGATACCAATCAATAACAGCGTGCTGGATACAGGAATCTCTCCCTAATCACAGAGTAATGATGCTCCAGACAGGGTGATATTTCTGCACTGGAGCATCCTATCCCTATCCCAGCGATAGTATACATTCTCATAAAACATTATCAAATAGGTGTCGCTGTTGGTTGTCGAAGATGATTCATCCCGCTTCCTGCTGTTCTCACGCTGTTGGTAGCCTTGGCTTCTCCATCCTCCCCTGGAAGGCGTCTGGATGGCTATACTTCCTTTGCTTTTTGTGTGCTGATAAGCTTTCTATGAGACCTATTGTCTATAATAAGTTGGCCAAGGTATATGGCATTTTTAGTTTCTATTTCCTGGCTGGGAACTAACACCCTGAATTCTGCTGTGTAATTTTATGGCATTTTGATATCCATTTAAAGCTTTTAGTATATTACTATAAGAGTATTACAACAAGAGTATACGATTGTCATGACCTAATATTCATTTTTAGGCGTCACTGGTGCCTGTATTTTCAGTGAGACATTCCTTTCGAAAAGGGAGTGAATGAGAGAGGGGAGAGACAGGGCCCCTCTCACTATGATCTCTCATCCTTGGTGAACACATTTTCTTTGAATAAGGTTATAATGACACAGTTAAACTAAAACTTTTAGTCATACTAATGATTAAAATATACGGCATACATACAGTACACAGTATAATAGTCTATATATCAATGTGTAGCTTAAGTGACTAGAATAGCTGAACTTAGAGCAGTTATATGTTTAAACAGCAGGTTATAAACATGAGCCACTATAAAAAAATATCAAAACATCGACCAGGCCGTAGCTATAAATCAAAGGTCCTCTATTCTAGATGTATGTGTTAGTTCCCCCTTTTTACTCTACAGTTTTCTACAGACACATTTATTATACTTCTAGACTTTAAATCTAATTTTCCTAACAGTTATAACAAATGTACCATTGGAAATGGACATGGAAGAGGTGAAGCGAGAGATCAGAGGCGGAAAGGTGAGGCCAAACGGCTACAAACCTATAAAGGTGGCACTAAAGCGGATAGCTTGTCCATATTGATAACGTTTGAGAAGGCACTGCCTGCTGAAGTAAGAATGGGCTGGATTAACTTCAAAGTGAGGGAGTTTATTCCACAACCACTAAGGTGCTTTAAATGCCAGAGAATGGGGCATACAGCAAACCAGTGTAAAGGGAGACAGAGGTGTGCAAAATGCGGAGGTGATCACGAATATGAGGAATGTAACAAGGATACTAAGTTGAAGTGTTGTAACTGCGGAGGCGAGCACAGCGCTGCTTATGCGGGATGTATAGTTATAAAGCAAGCCAAGGAAGTACAGAGATTCAAGACTATAAATAAAGTGTCATATGCAGAGGCAGCACGGAGTGTTGGAGTAGAGGGAAGGACACGAAGTAGGCCGATTGAGAGGGAAAGCCCCCCCCCCCCCCCGCAGACAGTACAACAGCCCCCCCTCAGACAGGAGAACAGGCCCTCCAATAGCCAGGTTAACAGCCCTACTATTATGGATATGCACCCAGCACCAGCTTAATGACCAGGAAAGCCCAGCCAACTAAGGCCAGCGGATCAATGGCACAGCAACAGCCATGCACCCACAAGTGTAAAGTAAAGGATAATATCCTGATGGTAGACAAGAAATCTTCACTTCCCATCTTCACTTCCCATGCCGCCTGATCAACACGTGACCTGAGACTAGCGACGAGATCCACAAACTTGAGATCATCATCAAAGAAACTGAAGTGGATACATATCCACTGATAAAGATCATTTTTTAGAGCACGACTGGCCTCCTCTACACTCGACAATGAGCACCACAGCAAGCAACAGAGGACACTGGCTCAGGCTTTAGGCCCAAGTCCAGTTTGACACACAGTGAGCGCTTGGTGGAAGATGAACTTGCACAAAATTAGACTATTGTTATTTGACCTGCCGACAAAGGCGGAGCCACAGTGATCTTGTCTAAAGAGCAGTATATTTCTGAGTCTATAAGCGACAACTTATTATTAATTACTAAACGTTATGTGAAACCTTCTACTAATCCCTTACCAGTCATGCAAACCCAATTAATTCCATGACCTCCTAGTCAAGGCTAAAGAGGCCCAATGGATTTTGGATAAAAATGACTGTGTGTTGATTGTTCCTGCATTGTTCCTGTGTTATTCTCATGTCCCTATCTGTGTGGTGCTCGGGAACACACGTGTGTAGTTCTGGGTGTGTTTGCTACACTAATGGTGATTCACTAACGGTGCTTCTGCATCTCTCAGGCGTTCTGACATTATTTATGGACCTGTGTTTGTTTGTCAGTCTCGTACTTGCCCTGAACAAGACCAGTTGCTGGTCGAAACCTATTGGCTTTTAATACTTTTTGTAAACATGATTAAAGTACATAGATTTTACGCCTTCTCCTCCGTTATTTATTTGTTTAGCACATGAACGCCACACAAATAGTTAAGTTAAAACCTAAATAATTATTGAAACTTGTTGACCATATGAACGCCACACAAGTAGCCTACAATTCAGTCTTACCATCATGAAGATGCAGCCCGAATGATAATACAGTATGTGTCCTAGCTCTGTCACACTATAACTTAGAATAACGGATAAATGGAATAGAGAAGTGTAAGGAGTCAGACTACATACTCCGGTACAGTAGGTGGCGGTATGCACCTAAAAGCAAACGGTTGCGACCCGCCATAAAACCAAAGAAGAAGAAGAATATTAGCTGAGTTGACAGAACAGACGTTCTCGCTCATTCAGCTGGAAACAAGCCTTCAAACACGTTGGAAAAAAGCCTTGAAAGAACACGTTGGTGAGTGTTAGTTTTAGGAGCTACAGTAAAACTGCTTCAAAGCTGAACTGACTTCATTGTTCAACTTTATCAGTTAAAATCAGTGGTGGAAAGAGTACTAATTTATTTACTTGGCTTCGGCCGCACCTCGATTTCATCATACCTGGGTATGTATATATCCATGTGATAACATTTGCTTTTGTCTAAAAAAGGTACACAAGGCTCTGCAACGTTTCGTCCATACATGGGCGAAAAAGACCGGCTGTATAAAAGGGACACAGGCTGACACGTCATACGAAGTCCGGCGTACATTGCTGCTTGTCTGGCTGACATCTCGGAGTGGATGTCGACAAACCACCTGAAGCTCAACCTGGACAAGACCGAGCTGATGTTCATCCCGGGGAAGGGCTGTCCTCACCGAGACATGGCCATCACCATTGAGAACGCTGTGGTGACGTCAACTCGGACTGCGAAGAATCTGGGTGACCCTGGACGATCAACTGTCGTTCTCGGCTAACATCGCATCAGTGACACGGTCCTGCAGATTCCTCCTCTACAACATCAGGAGGATTCGCCCCTTCCTCACGGAGAAGGCAGCCCAGGTGCTCATCCAGGCTCTTGTCATCTCCCGCCTGGACTACTGCAACTCCCTCCTGGCTGGTGCTCCGGCATTTGCCATCAGACCTCTGGAGCTAGTTCAGAAAGCTACGGCTCGTCTGGTGTTCAACCGCCCCAAGTTCTCTCACACAACTATCCTTCTCCGTTCTCTGCACTGGCTCCCCGTAGCGGCTCGCATTCAGTTTAAAACCTTGGTGCTAGCCTATAGGGCAGTGAAAGGAACAGCTCTTTCTTACCTCCGGGTTTTGGTCAATGCCCACACCCCTGCCCGACCACTCAGGTCTGCCACCTCGGGGCGACTGACTCCCTCGCCACTCAACGGTCCTTCTGGTCGATCGACACTGATAAAGTAGGTTTTTTCCCTATCAACCAAATATATAAATATCGATACAGGGCGAAACATCACATCGATATTCATATAAGTATTAGAACATTTTCATAAAAGGCGATAAAGAAAAACCAGACTCAGGACACAGGCAGCCATGGATGTAACGAAATATCTTGTATTCAGACAGAGAGAGAATGGAAGGTTACAGTATCACAGGGGTTAACGCATCATCGGTCGTCGTCTCTCTGCCATTAAACAGAGAAAGCACTGGTCTTTAACAGCGTCCGTTAACATAAACATATGACATCATTGAAGATACATCAAGCGTCCAGCCGTCAGAGGTGTAGTCCTGCTATTGGTGGATAGTGATGAGTACGTCATCGTCAGATGAGGATGATGATGGTAGATGATGATGATGATGAAGATGGTGTGACAGTTTATCTTTGAACAAACAGCGTCGACATGTCTCGAACAACACGTTGGCCTCGGCTCTGACCTGTCACTGGTCAGAGGTAACTTCGTGAAACTGTGAGAAGGGTTATGCATTGGAGGAGAACACCGAGATATGGTGTTCTTAAAACAATAGATAACCACAGAAAGGCCTGTAACTAGTCTGACCTTGCATAGACAGAGAAATAGCAGAATAGTACATGACAGAGTTTAGGCCAATATGACAGCATTATATTAATTTGACATTTAAAGCAGGTCTAGGACATTAGACAAATTATGATTAATCAAAACATTTCTATCAGACACGGTCACAACTTTTTTCTGTTCTGGCCCCACAGTGGTGGAATGAACTTCCCACTGATGTCAGGACAGCAGAGTCACTGCCCATCTTTCGCCGCAGGCTGAAAACCCACCTCTTCAGGAAACACTACCCTTCCTCTTTGCCTGGCCTACTTGTTGTTAACTAGTTGTAGGAACTATTGTTGTATTGTTGTATTGGATCTATTAGCTCGTGCTCATTTGATTTGGCTATTTTATCTCATGTGTTTATGAAAGTAGATAGCTGATATATTGCACTTTTACCTTAGCGCTATAGGTACTGTATACTCTTGGTTGCTTGTTTTTACAGGAAATGCACTTAAGACCTCTGGTGATTAGTAGTTTCGTTCCCTACCTATGTTGAATGCACTTATTGTAAGTCGCTTTGGATAAAAGCGTCTTCTAAATGACTGTAATGTAATGTAATGTAATGTGACGTAGTGCTCTGATCTTATAAAGTACATCAGCTTCTGATGACTGACAATAACAACATGTTGTAACCGTCCACTAGAGGGAGACGCAGCATTTGCTTACTATCAGAAACACACACACTGACACACACTCTGACAACCTGTATGTGGTGTAAAGTAACTACACGCACACACGCACGCGCGCGCGCACACGCACGCACGCACGCACGCACGCACGCACGCACGCACGCACGCACACACACACACACACACACACACACACACACACACACACACACACACTATGCATGTATAATGCTAATAATAATAATAATAATGATACACTAAACTTATAGAACACTTTTCTAGGTACATAAAACAGTGCAAATAATTAAAAACTGTGAAATAAGATAGTTGAAAAAAACTGAATTATGACAGAATAAGGAGGAAGGTTTTGGAGGTTCTGTCACCCCGTCTGTCTGTCTGTCTGTCTGTCTGTCTGTCTGTCTGTCTGTCTGTCTGTCTCTCTCTCTCTCTCTCTCTCTCTCTCTCTCTCTCTCTCTCTCTCTCTCTCTCTCTCTCTCTCTCTCTCTCTCTCTCTCTCTCTCTCTCTCTCTGTCTCTCTCTCTCTCTCTCTCTCTCTGTTCAGTTGAACATGTCTGCCTCTAGTAACAGGTGATGCTTATTAAAAGAAGACATTTGATTGGCTGTTGAGTGGCATTGCGTGACATTAAAGTTTGGGGACTTTCCAGTTCAGCTTTCAAGCCGAACCTCTGATCATGTGACACTTTGATCACATGACCAAACAGCGCACACACACACACACACACACACACACACACACACACACACACACACACACAGCAAACTGCAGAGCTGACAGAAAGTCTCTGCTTCCCTAAAACCTGAAACCTCTGAACCAAGAAATGTTCCATCAAGATGGCTCCCAGTGGTGGAAAAAGTACTCAAATGTTTTACTTAAGTAAAAGTATCAATACTGCAACGTAGTATCTACTCTGTTACAAGTAAAAGTCCGGAATTCAAAACTTACTTGGGTAAAAGTACAAAAGTATTGGCATCAAAATGTACTCAAAGTACCAAGAGTAAAAGTACTAAAATGTTTGAAAATAGCAGATCTACAAGCTCACAACGTGTCGCGGTGTGACGCGTTGTGAGCTTGTAGATCTGCTATTTTCAAATAGTCTAGGTATAAAATAGGGTAAAGTGGTTAATGTATGTTTTATAATATAATATATTTATATCTGCAAAGTAACTAGTATATAGCTTTCAAATAATTGTAGTGGAGTAAAAGTACAATATTTGCCTCTGAGATGTAGTGGAGTAGAAGTTAAAGTATAGACAATTGGAAATATTCCGGTGAAGTAAAAGTACCTCAAAATGGTGTTACTTTACACCACTGATGGCTCCTAGAGTGTGTTGTAGTTTGTGTACATTGTGTAGGTTGTGTAGCACCATTCTCAATGTAACATCAATGAAGTGTTTACACACCCGTCATTGTCTATGATTTGTTTGAACGGTTTTCAAACGTTAAGGGAAATTATGGTATAATAATCAATGGGGAGCATCAGGTCATTAATGAGAAATAAACCTCTTCAGGATGATTAGACCCTCAACTATCGGTCTAATCACCCTGTTAGGGTTTAGTAACAAAACTAGGGGACTCTGAAAGTCTCTGGCCAGTTAAAGTAGCTAAAGGAGTATTTCACCTAAAAAATGACTTGTTTTCTATCAATTACACACCCCATGAAGCATTGAATTCACGGGCTGCATGCAAACAGTTAAAACAAGCGCTGTATGCGTGCCCTATGCCTTACGTGAAGCATAAGGCCATTTCAATTCATTCCCAAGTCACATTGTTTGATAAGGCTGACTTGCCTGGGTGGGGGGGGGGGGGGTAAAGCCAGTGAGCCGTGAGGCATGCATAAAACAGCAAACCATGTGACTTCCATAGGGAATGAATTGAAACGGCCTTATGCTTCACGTAAGGCATAAGGCAGCCATAAAGTGCTTGTTTTAACTGTGTGTATTCGGCCATAGGCCTCCCTCCCTGTGTGCATGTGAGAGGGGGGTAGGGGATTTAGCTGTGGACCCCCTGGCACCCCCTCAAGCTTGCAGTACCACAGTTGACCACTGTAGTGGTCAACCCCCGTGCCCCCGGTCCTGGGGTCGTGTCCTGGATCAGTGAACCTTCTGTGTAAATTAACTTTATAACCTCCCATCATGTCTCATCTGAAAGGTTTTACCTTTATAAACTTCTTTCTTTTATTCTGTCTTTCTGTCTTTCTTTCTTTCTTTCTTTCTTTCTTTCTATCTACTTCCATATATGTCTAACTTATAATATATTTCTCTTAAAAAGTCCAGAGTCGTCTTGCCGGAGACAGATGATGCAACAGTGAATCTTTAATCTGATTGGCTGATTCTCCTAAACTACAGAGGAGCACCTCCTTCCCTGTGTCAGACGACAGAGCTTCTGTCGAAGTAAACATCTGATTATTTTCACTTGTTTATTTGAATCTGTTTATTTTAATCAGTTTATTCGATCAGTTAAATTCAGTTCAGATTCTCTCTGAGGATGAAGATTTCAGCCACCATCTTCCTCCTCCTCTGCTCTGTACTTCATGTCAAAGCTTATGGAGGCAGTAAGTACATGAGATTTATTTTATTATATGATATAATACATTAAATATGTACTGTTTTTATAAACAATATAAATGTACATATACTTACTTTTATATAATGTATTTTACAAAAAAAACACTATAAATAGCTAAAACAGCACATTATACACAACAGCTATTGTATACACTATTAAATACTTTATACTGTATACATTATTCATGTTATAAATGTTCTAGTGACAGTGTGATGAGTCTTTATTTACAGGCAATGTGTTGATAAAAAAAATGCCTTTAGTCATTAACCAATTAAACCCCATATGGTTGACCGTAGTCCCTCAGGGCTCAATGCTAGTGTACTTTCTGTTTTTTGTTATTGTTTCTGTTATTGTGACGCGCTGTGTCGCGTTGTGAGCTTGTCGATCTGCTATTTTCTGCTAAAGCTTTCCCCTCAATACCGATGCTGGGGTTTAAGTGGTTAACACTGTTAGTACTTTATGTTTATATTACTATATAAAATAAACATTTTTGTTCTACTCTCATTACACAAAAGTTATGTTTATGCATACAGGTTAGTTATGTTTATGCATACACTCTTGTAGTATTAATAGTACTTGTAACATGTATGTGTATACATTATACTAAACGTTATACATACTGTACAGTACTACTAAAGTGTAAAGTCTTCACTAACAGTCAACACACACACACACACACACACACACACACACACACACACACACACACACACACACACACACACACACACACACACACACACACACACACACACACACACACACACACACACAGCAGGTTGTTTCAGCAGGTCTGTGTCACATGAAGCTACCTTACATACTTCATATTCATGTTTACAACCGAACATGAAATATATCTGATGTAGTGATGTGTCATTGTCTCTTTGATTTAATGTCATCTTTGTTTTGTTTATAGTTTTACACGAGGAGATTCAAGTCACTGGATGTTCAGACACAGAGGATATCACAGAGGGAGAGGCCATGATTGGACTGGATGGTGAGGTGATGTGGTACGCAGACTTCATCAAAGGGAAGGTGGAGTCTCCTGTTCCTGAATATATAGATCCATTCACTTCTGATTATCCAAATGCTGTGGGTAACCTGCATACCTGCAAATACAACCTGGACATTGTTCGCAAGCTCTTCAAGAACCCACCAGTGAAACAAGGTCCACAAATACTAAGTTTTAACACAACAATGATAATGTGTGTGTGTGTGTGTGTGTGTGTGTGTGTGTGTGTGTGTGTGTGTGTGTGTGTGTGTGTGTGTGTGTGTGTGTGTGTGTGTGTGTGTGTGTGTGTGTGTGTGTGTGTGTGTGTGTGTGTGTGTGTGTGTGTGTGTGTGTGTGTGTGTGTGTGTGTGTGTTCCTGTCCAGATGTGGACCCTGGTTCTGCTGTATGATGTGTGTAACATCTGTGTGTGTTTGTGTATTGTGCCTACAGAACAACCTGACACCATGCTGTACCCCAGAGACCATGTGGAGGTGGGAGTGGACAACGTTCTCATCTGTCATGTGACTGGTTTCTATCCTGCTCCTGTGACCATCACATGGACCAGAAACACCCTCAACCTGACCTCTGACATCACAGACAGCGTGCCGTTCCCCAAAGATGGAACCTTCTACCAGTTCTCCAGACTGAAGTTCACACCAGAGCAGGGAGACATCTACAGCTGTACAGTCACCCACCAATCACTGCCTGGACCTGAGACCAGGATGTGGGGTAAGAACTCTATCCTGATGGATGACACTGTTTATAAATAAATACTGGTTGTAGGTCTAATCAATTGCGTCCAGACTCCAGACTCCAGAGCCATTGTTTTGATCCCGCAACTTGGGGAAAAAAACGTCTTCATAGAAGCACCAGACTCATATCCACGCAGTGATAGTCTGGCCTCTGCTACACGAGGCTACTACAGTACTGTTTATGAATAAACACTGTCCTGATGAATAAACACTGTTCATGACTAAATAATGTCCATCTAACTATATAAATGGCGAGCGACTTCCGCACCCTCGGTGCGACACCCCACAGCTCTGTTATCGAATAAACAACGCACCGCCCGACCACATGTCGCCAACTCACTCGCCACGGCGGCCGCGCTGAATTTACGCCTCGCGTAGGGGACATCTCATTGCTCACTACACCTTTTCCACCGCGCAACATAATTAATTCTACTCACCAAATGTCGGACAAAACGGAAGGGGAGGCAGCTTCGTACCGTTTACCGTGCACACCACCGACACCGCACGGCGACGGGTTTCGCCGAAACAACACCAGCGGCCGCCATTGCACTCTGCCCATGTCCTCCACAACACCACACACACAGCTCCTTTGCTTCAACCCCCCCCCCCTTCTTACGTACCTCCTTTGTTCCACCCAGGCCGTTACTTTCACTTCACTCATGTCTCGATCACAATATGTCCGTCCTTCACGTGCCATGTTCATCCCAAACACAAAAACAAACAGCCACGGCCAGTCGGCCACAGCACAGCACGCTGCCCAGGCTAATGTGGTAAACAAACCTGCCTAGGTTCATGACACCACAGGACTCGACAGTGATGTCATCATTATGCAACCCGGAAGTGCAAATACCAAGGATAGGTCAGTGATGTCAGTCGGGTTGCCAAGTTTGCTGCCAGGTTTTACAAAACAAGCGACAGAAACAAGCAAACCGTGCATGAAAAAAAAAAAGAACTGCCGAAGGGGTCCGCCATGTTCCAGGGGGGTCCCCGGGGGTCCCAACACTCACAGGGGTCGGCGGACCACCAGGGGGTCCGCGGACCACCAAAGTAACAATCACTATTAACATTTTTTCCAATTTTTTTTTTTTTTTTCCTTTTGGACACTTTTACTCCGGCGATTTGGGTACCCCAATATACACGCACCCACGCTGGGCCCCGTGCGCGGCTGGGGTTGAGGGGGGCGTAGCCCCCCGAAACTCTAGTATCCTATATTAAAATTGCCTAGAGGGTTCCACGTCGCTCTGATCCACAACAAACTCGGCACAAACACTGTTCAGGGTTCTGCTATCAAAATAGTCACACCCAAAAAACGAAATAGCACACATATGGGGAAACTACAGCAGTGTTGAACACTTCAAATGACCATAACTCGGTGACCATTGCTCTGATCAGTGAAATATAGGGCTGGATTTTCAGGCCGCATAGCTACCTGAAAATCTAGTAAATACTGTTGATTTATAAACACTGTCCTGAATACTGTCCCAAATTAAATCATGTCCAACAGTACAAATACTGTTTATAAATAAACACTGTCCTGATGAATAAATACTGTCCATAAACTAGAAAAGTGTGCTCCTTGGAGCACAGGTCTCCGCAAGGCCCAGTTGCCTACACAGGGTTCGCAAACCTTAGAAGAATATTTATTACAGTGTGTGTGTGTGTGTGTGTGTGTGTGTGTGTGTGTGTGTGTGTGTGTGTGTGTGTGTGTGTGTGTGTGTGTGTGTGTGTGTGTGTGTGTGTGTGTGTGTGTGTGTGTGTGTGTGTGTGTTCCAGATGTGGTCAGTCAGCATCAGTCCAGTGTGGGGCCAGATGTTTACTGTGCTGTAGGACTGACCGTCGCTCTGCTGGGGGTCGCCATGGGAACCTTCTTCCTCATCAAAGGAAACCAGTGCGACTAAAAGCACATTATGGAACAGCAATTTAACACATGATTTTAACAATAAAAATGAGAAACTCAGTAGATAATGTTCATTAAATCATTTGAAAATCATCATCATCGTCATCATAATTTCTTATTGTCTGATTGTTTTAAAGTGAAGGTAGATATCTCTAGTTGTAGATGGTGAGGGTAGATATCTCTAGTTTACTAGTTCACTATTATTTTTATTTTACCTATTTTTCAGTTATAAAAACTATGCATAATAACAGAATAAGATGTTAAAAATGTGCATGCTTAATTTAATGCTTGCTTAAAAGTAGCTAAAGGGAAATATTATTGCTGCTAGTAATAATAGTTCATGGAATCATTATTGTTCTTGCTGAATAAATCACATGTAATCACTATGTGTGGGCTGTATTGATACAGTACGTCATTCAGAGTAACGCAATGTCATTCAGTGTAACACCAGTAAAAAAAACAGTATTTTATATTAAAATGCAATAACTTGTTTTTTTTACTAAGACAGACCAAAAACAAATATCAAAGGATGATAATAGAGTACAGAAGTCCTGACGTCACTCGTTCATCCCCTAGTTCGTAAAGTAATTTCTCTATGGAGAATAACATTGGGTCATCTTAATCGTCTCATATAAGAATTGTGGTCCAAAAATAAACAAACTGTCTCGGCGATATTGTCAGGGAGGAGGTTCTGTATCGTTTATGATAGTCAGTCACTCATATTTGATACAGTCTGTTTCTGGTGAAAATTGAACTAATTCGGCGGAAGTAACATTATCGTTTTCTCACCGTCAGTTGATGCTTCATATCCATATGTAAATAAATAAATAATTGGATTTCAACATTTAAAAAAATATCTGTGTAATTAGTATTTTAGCCCAGACAGTTATACTATATGACATTTTGACGCTTTAAAGCTGAATAATGAACATCAAATTAAGAGTTTGCAGTAATATGTATGGGTCAAAAGAAGGGTATGAGTTGAGTTATTTAATATTATATTAAATAATTTTAAATATGCCCCGGACAACAAATGTGCACGTCTCGTCTTTGACCCGGGTACACAATATCTGCCTTGTAGTTAAAAGAGACAAGAGTAATGCATTTGTTGTAAAACCTATAGGAGTGCTTCATTTCCCCGATCACAGGAAAAGTAATAATACATCAATTGAACGGTACGGTGAATATTGTAAACAAAACCATGTAGTAGAGATACTGATATACATGCAGTCCAGGTGTTTATTGAATATTTGGTTTGACGTCTGCCTGGTAACAAGTGATGAGGGTGAATAGGGTTTTTTCATTGGTTGTTGTAGAGTAGATAGTTGGAGAAGCGAGTCAGTGTTCATTTCTCTGAAACATCTCAACTCATCAACACTTCAACTAAATTCTGAAACATCTCAACTCATCAACATGACTTCAGATAATCTCTGGCTCTGCGTTACACTGTGCTTCATCTGTTTCTATCGAGCAGGTAAGCGTTATTTCATACATTCAGTCTGGGTTGACATTATAGAGATAATAGAAATAGGAAGATTGGTGACATTTTTACATTTCTATTTCCAGATGGATATCTGCAGTATGATGTTATGCGCTGTGTGTTTAACTCCAGTGAGCTGAAGGACATACAGTACATCAGATCATTTTATTTCAATAAAGACGAGTTCATCAGGTGGGACAGCAGAGTAGGGAAGGTTGTAGGATACACTGAGCTTGGTGTGAAGCAGGCAGAGAGCTGGAATAATAATCCTGGAAGAATCGCTTCACTGAGATCAGAGAGAGAGATAGTCTGCAAACCCAACATTGGGATCGACTACTCCAACGCTCTGGATAAGAGAGGTGAGCTGACCTACCTATCAACACACATCACCTCATAAACTGTACTCTTTACTGATAATAATAATGATGATAATAATAATGATAATAACAATAATACTTATAATAATAATACTTGTCTGTAGGCTACCTGTATTGATTATGACTCATGACTACTCTACAACACCCAATGAAAAAATATGATTCACCCTCATCACTTGTTACCAGGCAGACGTCAAACCTACAAAATTATTAGCAGTTGCTGTTGTTATTAACATTACTGACATATGATCTATATTAATATCAATCATTTAACATTGTAATGACTGTACTAGTAGTGTAGTCTGTACATTAGTCATAATCAGTGTTAGGCAGCTATTTAACAATAATAAATATTACTGTAATATTATTACTTTCCCCGGTGAATAGTAGTCTAACTTATTAACTGCCAAAATGTAATAAAGTTAATTCAAGCAACTTTTAGTTACAAAGTTACCATTAAAGGGGAATACCACTCATTTTTTTGAATACACCTTAGAGCTGTTGTGTGGAAATAAGAAAAAGAAAAAAAAGAAAAAGAAAAAAAAAGCAGTGCTGTAAAGTAACTAAGTACATTTACTCAAGCACTGTACTTAAGTAGACAGTTGTGAGGTATTTTTTACTTTACTGGAGTATTTCCAATTTTCAGTACTTTTGCTATTACTCCACTACATCTCAGAGGCAAATATTGTACTTTTACTCCACTACAATTATTTGAAAACTTTAGTTACTAGTTACTTTGCAGATATAAATTGTTATATTCCATGTGTTACAAAACACACATTAACCACTTTAGCCCTATTTTATTCCTAGGCTATTTGAAAATAGCAGATCTACAAGCTCACAACGTGTCGCGATGCAACGCGTTGTGAGCTTGTAAATCTGCTATTTTCGTTTTGGTACTTTACGTGATGCCAACACTTTTGCACTTTTACTCAAGTACATTTTGAATTTGAAACATTTTGAAGAGTATTTTTACATTGCAGTATTGATACTTTTACTTAAAAGTATCAACACTTGAAAAAAGTACTTTTTCCACGACTGTCTACAAAACCCATAGCTTGTAGATCTGTTCTTTTTAAGCATTCACTCTATTATTAATAATGATAAAATAATAAGGGTACAATGTTAATTACAATAATAATAATAATAATAATAATACATATAATAATAATAATAATAATAATACGGGTAATAATAATAATAATAATAATAATAATAATAATAATAATGTTATTGCAGTGAAGCCTGACGTGAGACTGGCCTCAGCGCTGCCCTCTGGTGGTAGACATTCACACATGCTGGTGTGCAGTGCCTACAAGTTCTATCCTAAACTGATCATCGTCTCCTGGCTGAGAGACGGAAAACCAACCACCTCTGATGTCACTTCCACCAATGAGCTGTCAGACGGTGATTGGTCCTACCAGATCCACTCCTACCTGGAGTACACACCCAGGTACACACCTAAAAAACACCTATACATTCCACTACACACCCAGATGAGTACATCTTACAATAAATGCACACGTATGTCTGTAATCCACGTATTCTCGAGAACCGTTCGACCGACCGACTTCGTATTCGGTGCACGTGTCCCAGACGACCCGAGGGAATGCAGTGCCCGGCGTCGAGTGTCGGTGTCCAGAAGAAAAGTAGAGTAATAAGTAACGAGTTACTTTTGGCAGGGAGTAATATGTAAAGTAATAATATTACTTGTTAAAGAGTAATAGGTAATGTATTACTGTTTATGAGTAACTTTTCCATCACTGCGCATGCACACACACACACACACACACACACACACACACACACACACACACACACACACACACACACACACACACACACACACACAAAATGCTTAGCAAGTGTCATCGGTAGTTGTTACTGTAGGCTTCAAACTTCACAGTAAGCAGAAAAGACTTTGGCCGTGGCCCAAATGAGCCAATTGATTGCCATGGCAATCCCAGCCTACGCTTGATTTTGGCAAATTCCCCCATTTGATACTACTACTAGCAGAGTACTACTACCATGGGCGACCGGGCCTTCTGCTACACAGCCCCATGTCTGTGGAACGCCCTCCCCGACCACATGAGAGAACCACAGTCCACTGACGCTTTAAAAACCTACCCTTTTAACAGAGCATTTTCTTTGGCCTCTGTTTGTATTTTACCTATTTTTTTTGAAAAAATTGACCCTTTAGTTTAGCCTAGTTGGGTCCCTTGAATTAGTTTGGTTGCCTATATGCTGTTTTTATGCCATGCTTTTAAACCTGTAGCACTCTGAGATTCTAAGAATGTAAAGTGCGTTATAATTAAAATGAATTATTATTATTATTATTATTAGTACTACTAGCAGTAGTAGTAGTACTAGCAGTAGTAGAAGTATTATTAGCTGCTATACAAACATTACAACATTACAACTGAAAACATACACTAATAAGTCATGTAATGTATATCATGTAGAATACTATCAAAAATGTGTGTGTGTGTGTGTGTGTGTGTGTGTGTGTGTGTGTGTGTGTGTGTGTGTGTGTGTGTGTGTGTGTGTGTGTGTGTGTGTGTGTGTGTGTGTGTGTGTGTGTGTGTGTGTGTGTGTGTGTGTGTGTGTGTGTGTTACAGATCAGGAGAGAAGATCTCATGCATGGTGGAACACCCCGACCTGACTGAGCCCCTAGTGGTCGACTGGGGTATGTGACTCTACTGTAATTATTGTAATCCACTGCCCTACAAAGACAGTACAGTAACGTTTTAGGACACACTGACTTATTGATTATTCAGTCTCGGCGGTCAGATCAGCCTATATGATTTTGGGGGATAAACAATGACCTCAAGGGTTATGCTGTAAGTGTGGAAAATCATGAAAAAATCATAGATTTCATAGACTTATTTGACAACACTATCAATGTGTAGTGTTGTGTTTGATTCATGTCAATGTGTATGTTCAGACAGTTAAACCACTTAAAATAGCCGATCTACAAGCTCACAACGCTTCGCAGCGCGAGGCGTTGTGAGCTTGTAGATCTGCTATTTTCGGCCAATGTTCCCCTCAGACTAGGGATGCTAGGGTTCAAGTGGTTAATGTAAAAAAGAATCCTATCACACAAAGAGTTTGTGGCCCCCCCTGCAGTGACTTTGAGGACCCCCTAGGGATCCCGGACCACCTGTTGAAGACCCCTGCTTTAAAGCCCTTTTTATCAGTTTAACTCTTTGGGCCATATTTTTGCCGGTGCCTTACCTATTATCCCTAAACTCCCTAAACATTTTCAAATAGTTCAACTGTAGCCCATCTACATGGACACGTTGTGAGCTTGTAGATCGTCTATTTGAACTATTTGAAAATGGTTTTAAAAATAGAAAAAAAAATGTCAAAGAAGTTTAGGGTTAATAGGTAAGGCACCAGCAAAAATAGAGCCCTTTGTGTAGTTACTGCACTTTGTCTTTGTAGTACAGTAAGTGTACTCTACTGTAGTGTATTTTAATAAGCAAGAGAAAATCAATGAGGAGCAGGTCATTATTGAGAAATAAGCCCTGACAAGGTGATTAGACCCTGACACGGTCTATTCACCCTGAAGGGCTTTATCTCTCAATGATGCTCCTCATTGATTATTCCTCTTATTGTGGCTCGTATAAATATTATATTATATTGTATTGTATCGTAGGCTATTGTATTTAATTGTATTGGGTTGTAATGTTTGTTTATTATATTATCAGATGACTCCATGCCAGAGTCAGTCAGGAACAAGATGGCCATTGGAACATCTGGTCTGGTTGTGGGCTTGACTCTGGGTCTGTCTGGATTCATCTACTACCAATGGAAGAGGAGGAGGGGTAATTACCATATTTAATTAACATATTTAATTATCATGTTTAATTCACTAAATGTCTGAACCTGCGGTTCCTCTCATGCTGAGCAGGAGGTTGCAATAGTAACCATTAGTAAACCAGGTTTCACGTAACAAACTGTGTTTCAGGTGTCTGTCATGACAGACTCCTGTTTGATGTTGTATTCCTTCACAACCACTTGTAAACATATGAGAAACACAGGTTTGCAGCTGAACTTTTTTTTTTTTTTTTTTACCAATTTCCAATTATGGTTGAATGTCCGATCTTAGACGTCAACCTTAATTTTATTGGACAACATTTGTAACCACAGCAGTAAACGGTTTCAGCTTGGCTACAGGTGGTAGGCCCACTTAACGATGTAGTTTATAAATTAAGCAAATAGAGAATGTTAACTGTCATTTATGAATAGACTGTTTAGTGTTTACACAACCAGCTCACTGCTGAGGACTGTGGGAGACAGGGCTGTGTCAGAGGGGCTACCCAGTGAGCCATAGTTGCATGTCTATTAGACCTCTGTCTAAAACTGGGTTATAATTGGTCTAAAAGTGAAAGTTTTTTCAATGTCTATTCTTAGACGTTGATTAGCTGTTTTTTAAGCGTCTATATTTAGACCGTTTATATTATAGATGTCATTTCAAGGGCTATAATATAGACGGTCTATAAATAGACGCTTGAAAAACAGCTAATCAATGTCTAGGCTAAGAATAGACGTTGAAAACACTTTCACTTTTAGACCAATTATAACCCAGTTTTAGCCAAGCCCTTAGACGTATTTTAGACGTCTAATAGCCCCAAAAATGCTCAGTGGGTAGATCACACATGGGCAACTGGCGGCCCAGGGGCCACATGCAGCCCCCACTTAATGCGGCCCGCAGGTTAATATCAGAATAGTGATATATTATTGATTTCAGCTGTTATGATTCCAAACATGCAAACACGACCCGCTTTAATTTCTTCAGTCTATATTAGCTTAATGACTAGTATAACAATTCTATTGTCTTTTTTATGTCCAATGTATTTGTATTTAAGTTCATAAAGTAAGTATAAATGCATTTGAAATTAAATAAAAAATATTACTTTTCAGGTTTCCAAAAAAAAAGACGATTCCAATTCAAAAATAGCAAAATTAGCAGATCTACAAGCTCAAAACACGTCGCACACGTTTTGAGCTTGTAGATCGGCTATTTTTGCTACTTTTGTGTGACATAGAATGACAAAAAAAAGTTGAAATATGGAGATAAGAGGTGGCTGCCCTCTGACAGTATATGCAATGTGGCCCCCTGGAGTGAGTGTGTAAATATAGTTACCCTCTACATCATCAAAGTTGCATCACCCCTGGGCTAGATAAATAAATGGCAGTTTTTTCTTTATTTTCTTTGTTTCTCTTTTTCTCAAAATCATCCTGATTGGACCTCTTCGCAGGCCATATGTGGCCCACGGGCCACCAGTTTGACACCCTTGGTTTGACTAAAGTGATTCATACTGTTTTAGAACCTAGACTGGTATAAACTAGGCTTACTGGTTAGTTTTAAAGGTCAGTATTTCACCTCTTTTAACGTTCTCTCTTCTTTGTTTCTATCAGGACGCATTGCTGTGCCCACAAACTGAAGGTGAGAATCTATACCAACTATACACTTTATAAAACTATAGTACACATTTCACTGGCGTCAGTTCAGCAAAAGCTAAGGTATGGCAGCATGCACGCGACCTCATGCACGCGCGCGCGTAGCGCGTGTGCATGAGGTCACCCCGCGCTTTTGTGCGGTTCTGGGCGGGTTGGGTTAATTTTTTTTCAGTTTTTGGTTACTTTATTTCGGTTTTAGGGTTAGGATTCGGGTTAGGTTAGGGTTATGTTATTTAATTCTTATTTTTGCCTGATTTTCCCGATTTATTATCAAAAAAGTACTTCTTTTTTTTTCTTCCCTGGAGCCAGGGTATGGCAGCTGCAATAGCCTGCCATACCCAATTGACGCCCCTGACACATTTTATAAAACGAGTACACACATCTTAAAACTAGTACACACACTTATAACAGTTATAAGTGTACCTCTCAAAATACTTCAAAAACGTAAAAGTCCACAATCATCATAACACCAGAGGTAGCTCCACTGATCATGTTCAACCCAGATTTGGCACAAACAAGGGAATGAACTCGTTCTCATGCTATGCAACAAAAATGTGGAATGCCCTACCAAAAGGAGTAAAGGAGTGTAAAACCCTACTCACTTTCAAAACGGCTCTAAAGATACACCTTCAAGAGACTGCGATTTCAAACTGGCCCCTGTCAAAGTCCCCCGCCCCCCAGGGACGTCACAGGCTCTCAGAAGGTGGGGGGGATGGACTTTCGTTTCGGTGGACTATGCCCCTGACTTTACACTTTGGCTATTTTTGAAAAATCGTGAAAAAAAACATTTGTAACTGTCAAATGTAAACAAATTTTGTATTTTCAAAATGTTGCGTTTTTTTGGGCGGATTTTGTTAGTTTTTTTTCGTGTTTTGGTTACTTTATTTCGGTTTTAGGGTTAGGGTTAGGTTATTTGATTCCTATTATTTCCTGATTTTACCGATTTATTATTTTTTTTAAAAGTTTTTTTTTTCTTTTTTCCAAAAAAGTGGGTGGTATGAAATCACGGATCTGTGAGAGTGAGGGTGTCGCGTCGTACGCACAGTGAATGGCCGTGACGCCCCTGCCGCCCCCCCCCCCCCCCGCCTGAACTGTTTATTGTACATATTTCTTATTTCTTGCTTTTCATACAGTAACCTGTAAGCTGACTGTATGACGTTCTGCATAGTAGTGTATATCTGTCTGTTTTTTTAAATGTCATCATGATGTGAGTGCACAGGGATCTAATTTTAAATAAACCGCTGTGCTTTTATGAGCGATCCAGTTTAGAGGACCTTGTATTGTAAAGTGTACTGCATTTTTCAATTCATCTCAACTATAAATGGAATTAAACCAGATCAATCATATTTACATGGTCAAATAAATCTTCTGGTTATGTCTACGGTTATGTTGACTGTGATATAGATTAATAAAACTCAGATTGATAAAAAAAAAAAAGAAAAGTTGCAGGACTTGTTGTAACAGTCAGACTATTGACTTAATGTGGTTGAGATTAATATGAATAGAATAGAATAGAACTTTATTGTCACATCACATGAATTACAAGTAAAACAGTGGGTGAAAAACATTGTAGTGCAGCTTAAAACAACAACAGCAGTTGAGAGTGCAAAAAGTGCAAAAAACTTTAAGATCGTTTAAACTTAAAAACATACCGATACACTCATATTAATAAATAGATCAGAAAAAACAATAATTAAGTCCAGTGTGTCCAGAGTGTACAGCCAGTCCTTCACTACTGCTTATTTAGCAGTCTCACTACCGTGGGGAAAAAGCTATTTAGCGTCCTGTTGGTGGTACTTGGGATGCTAAGAAATCGTTTTCCAGGGCGGGGGTTTCTGCAGGCCTTGAAGAGTTTATGGCTGGGGTGGTAAGTGTCTTTGATAATCCGAGCCGCTTTGGCAGTGCATCTGTTTTCGTAGAGTTGTTGGAGGGATGGCAGTTCACCTCCTATGATGCGCTGGGCCGCTTTCACCACCCTCTGCAAGGCCCCCCTGTCGAGTGCGGTGCAACTGCCATACCAAGCAGTACAGCAGTACAATAGCACGCTCTCGACCGTGCTGTTGTAGAAGGACCTGAGGATGGTGGGGCTGACACTGAACTTTTTCAACTGCCGGAGGCAGTGGAGGCGTTGTTGGGCCTTCTTTGTCACGTTTGTGGTGTGTGTTGACCATTTAAGGTCTTGAGTTATGTGTACCCCGAGAAACTTAAATTCACTGACCCTCTCCACCGCTACTCCATTGATGTAAATAGGGGCGTGCTCTCTCCTTGGTACCCTGTAGTCCACAATCAACTCCTTGGTCTTCTTAACATTGAGGGTGAGATTATCCTCCTGGCATCGTAGAGCCAGTAGTCTGATCTCCTCTCTATATGCAGTATCATCGTCGTTGACAATCATGCCCATGACTGTCGTGTCGTCCGCATACTTGACCATGATGTTGGAGCTGAGCTTGGTCTCGCAGTCGTGGGTATAGAGGGAATAGAGGAGGGGGCTTAGCACACAGCCTTGGGGGGCTCCAGTGCTGAGGGTCAGGGGGTCAGATGTTATGTCACCCATTCTCACAACTTGGCAGCGGTTTGTCAGGAAGTTCAGTATCCAGGTGCACAGTGCCGGATGCACGCCCAGCACTTTGAGCTTTGCATCGAGCCTGGCAGGAACTATGGTGTTAAAGGCTGAACTATAGTCCACAAACAACATCTTACACACCTGCTGCCCTTGTTCTTCACGTCCAGATGTTGGAGGGCGGAGTGGAGAGCCAGTGCAATTGCGTCGTCGGTCGATCTATTCTGCCGGTATGCAAATTGCCAGGGGTCCAGAGTAGGGGGCAGCATCGCACAGATGTAGTCTCTCACTAACTTTTCAAAGCATTTGCATGCAATGGAGGTTAGAGCGACAGGTCTCCAGTCATTCAGGCCTACCACCTTGGACTGCTTTGGGACCGGGACAATGGTGGACATCTTGAAGCTGGCAGGGACCACTCCTTGGAAAAGGGAGAGGTTAAAGATGTCCGTGTAGACATCTGCTAGCTGGTCCGCACAGGCCTTGAGGACACGGCCTGGTATATTGTCCGGGCCTGAGGCCTTGTGGATATTCAGCCCTTTAAAGGCTCTCCGTACATCATGGACAGAGATAGACAGCGGGCAGGCGTCCCTGGATGGGGACGGTGCAGGTTGTGCTGTGTTTGTGGCCTGCTCAAACCGGGTGAAAAAGATGTTCAGCTCATTCGGGAGAGAGGCCGAGGGGTTCCCTATGTGACTGGTTCCTCCCCTGTAGTTTGTAATGTTCTGTAGGCCTTGCCACGTACTCCTCACATCACCACTGTTAAATTGGTCCTCCAGTTTGGCCGCATACTCCTTCTTGGCCTTTCGGATGGTCCTCTGGAGGTCGGCCCGTGTGGTTCCGATGTCCCCAGCCCGAAAGGCTGCGTTGCGGGCCTGAAGTGCCTGATGGACCTCGCCGTTCAGCCAGGGGTGCTGGTTAGGGTACACCCTGACGAGCTTCCTCTGGACAGTGTCATCTATGCAGTCTATGATGTGACTGTTGACTGCATCTGTATACACACTGACATTGTCCTCAGAAGCCCGCCTGTGCACCCCCCAGTCAGTGTGATGGAACCGGGCCTGGAGTTCGACGAGGGACTGCTCTGTCCAGACTCTAACTTCCCGTGCTGTGACAGGTGTTTTCTTCAGCCTGTGCCTGTAGGCGGGCAGCAGCTGGATGGCCATGTGGTCTGACTTTCCAGACTGACTCTCCAAAGGTGGTCGGAGCAGTGCCTTATAGCCTTTCTGGACAGTGCTGTAACAGTGGTCCAGGGTATTTTCTCCTCTTGTGGCCACTGTGATGTGCTGGTGGTAATGTGGGAGAACTTTTTTCAAGTTGGCCTTGTTAAAGTCTCCTGCCACTACAATGGCCGCATTTGGATGTGCAGACTCCTGAGACCTTATAAAACCTGATAGTTCTTTTAGGGCTATATCAGTCTTAGCTGCAGGATGAATGTAGACAGCACATAAAATTACAGCACTGAACTCCCTGGAGAGCCAGAAGGGACGGCATTTAACAAAGAGACATTCCAGGTCCACAGAGCAGTGTGACGTCACTGTGTGTGTGTCTACACACCAGGCGTTGTTGGTGTAGATACAAACTCCTCCCCCGCTCTGTTTACCTTTCGGGTCCGATGTGATGCGGTCAGTGCGGTGGACAGAGAAGCCCTGTAGAGCGATATAGCTGTCAGTGTGTTTATTTCCCAGCCACGTTTCAGTGAAGATGAGGGCACTAGTGTTCCTCGTTTCCTCCTGGAACTTAATGCGTCCGCGTAGCTCAGAGAGCTTGTTGTCCAGTGACTGGGCATTGGCCAGGAGGATCGTCGGTAGGGCGAATATTTAACCAATCAGTTTAAATGCCCATTCAGTCTAATTGTAACTCCCATCCGACGCATGTAAGACTCAGGTTCCTTGTACTGGTGTTTATTCATTTGAAAACATCGTAGAACTGACAATACATACAGAAAAGACAAAAAAACAAAACATCAACTTGGGCATTCTGACATTCACAAATATATACATGACTTTCACAACAATTACTGACCACTTTGCCTGCTTGCACACGAATGGGGGTGGGGGTCGACTTGGATTCTTCAGTCTTTCTGCAAAACCTTTGCTTTTCTCTTCTTTATTCGTTTATTTCACTTTACTTTCTTCTAATTTACTTTAATTTCTTTCTTTCTGTTAAACTCTCCTTCCCTCCTCCTGCTCTCTCACAGTGGAATGAGTGCTGCTGCCCTCTTCTCCAGCACAACAGGTGACACAAACATACTTGATTACAAAAAACACACAGCTGTAACAAGTGTCAACTAATTGGAAACTTACAACACATAGAACACACAAGAGCGCCCCCCAAGAGACATGTCACTAGAAGGACAAATACACAAAAATAAACAATGACCTGATGCCAGCAGTAACACTAATTCTGATTGGTTCATTGATTCTGTGTCATTCTAACTGAATGATTGTGTTTCCACAGATGCAGGCAGTCATCTGTGGGCCCTCTGCTGGAGAGAGGAGGAACTACATGTCTGACCAGTCAGCTGTTAAATACTAATTATAATAATTAATTGTGATAAAATAATAATAAAATAATTATTATTAATAAGGATAATAATAATAATAATAATAATAATAATAATAATACTATTAACAATAATTATAATTATAATAATGCATTAAACAGTTGATACATGTGTCATTTAAACAAAAAGCTGAGGCTAAAGGTCATTAGGTGAGCCTATACATCAAATTAAATTATATTTTATATTTTTATAAATATTTTGTATTTTCATAAATATTTTATAGTTGCGAATCATGCTGAGAGAGACCAGCTACTGAGAGTCTTAACAGGAACAGGCACATACATGCACACATAGACATCAAAGTGGTGGGTGAGCCTATGCTGCCATTTTACCCGTCTGTGAAAGTGTCCTCTCTCTCCAGAACATGAATGCAACCTTTTCTATGGTGAAAGAAATGCAAACGGCCTTCCATGCCATGGCATAGGCCTACCTGAAGGCAGCGTTCGAGAGAATTGCCGAAAACAGACGATCTCCAAGCAACGCGTTGTGAGCTTGGAGATCGCCTTTTTTCACCAAAAGTGCCCTTTTAGAAATCGCAGCCCCTCTAACGTTCTGGGAGGATGTCTTTCCCAGGTGTTTCGCCCCAGGCAGGCGGACAGGGTTTTGAGGTTAAGTTTAGGCATAGTTTGTGAGGTTAAGGTTAGGTTTAGGGTTAGGCATTATTTATGTGAGGTTAGGGCTAGGTTTTACCCATTTAGACCTGAGGCCGATTCTAAAAACGCATTCAAATATTTATTCAAAAATTACAACAAATGTATGTTGCAATATACTGTACATAGCAACAGGAACCCCTAAAGGGGTTCACGTCCTGAAAGGTATAGTTACAAATAGGGGGTCCCGTCCAATTAGGGTAAGGGTTAAGGTAAGGGTTAGGGTTAGGCATAGTGTTTGTGAGGTTAGGGTTAAGGTTAGTTAAGGTTAGGTTTAGGCATAGTTTTAGTGAAGTAACATGTTAGGGTTTAAGCGCAATCAAGACGAAACACCAAGGAAAAGGAAGTACAGGAAGTACCGCCCAACAAAGCTACGTTGATGCTTACAGATCCGCTCACATTCCCTGGCCATGAAACCCATGCTGTGCCGTTTCCAGGGGGTCCCCAGAAAATGCAGCATTACAATCAGTTCAACCACGTTAACCCTATGTTATACTTAGGCTACTCAAAATGTTTGAAATATCTTGAAACATTAAAAAAAATGGAATAATTATTATATGATTTTAATTGGTTTTAGCTCAAATCTCTTATGAGGAACCCTGGTACAAAATGTTTTCAGATGGGGGTCCATGGACATTTTCATGTCCATTTCCTCCCGGTGGGGGCTCCTCAATGGCAGGTGAGCCAGTTGGAAATAATTCATTAGCATAATGACTAAATTGGGGAGAAAAAGGTGTAAACAATAATTGGCTATTAAAAAAAAGAGAGGAAAAACGTCAGTGACAAGAACACTTGTATCGTGTTATACGTTATATTATACAACAGGTAGTTCCAACCAAGCATTCTGATTGGTTGAAATATATGCTCTCTGGCCGTTCTCAAATTAAACTAATCAAAATATAAAACTCTCAGCAGTAGAGCAGAGCTAAGCGGCTAGGCTAGCCGTTTGCATGGGAAGTTCACAGACGTATAGTAGCACAATCTGTCATTAAAACATTTAGAATTTCTATCGAATACATTAATTACAATGAGATTGGGCTAACAGTTACGTTTTGTTTCTCTGTGTGTTCAGTTTGGTAAAAGTTGTCCAGCGCTGACGGGACTGTGTAGGTTGTTATTTTGAGAGTGAAATGCACCGCAATATCAATACGTTTTTATATGTTTTATTGTGATGGTAACTGTTATGTATAATCGCAATCTTACCGTGATTATTGTCACTTCAGTGATGCTTGCAGAACTCGGCTCCGCCCCGTTCCTGACGGCATCACTGTCGTGCCAATAATCACGGAAAAGCCCCTCAAGTGAAATATTCCTTAATTGAAACAGAGGATTAATTAATCACACAAAATGTATTAATCAGACACAATGTAACTTCTTAACGTTACGGTCAACCACGTCTAAATGCTTAGTGGAAATAATTCATTCATGTTTGTGGAAAAAGCCCATAATTCAGTTCATAATAATCATTTGTATCATTATAATATTTAATCATTTGCATAATTATTAAATGTAATCATACGTTTTTTTTTTACCACTTGAACCCTAGTGTGCAGTGGTTCCCAAACTGTGGTCCGGGGCCCACAGGTGGGCCCTGAGGATATTGCAAAGGGTCGTTACAGACGGGGGGCGGGTGACGCGGGCGTTCTCGCTCGGATCAGGAGGGATCGCGCCGTGATCATTATTGTTTAGTCCTCCTGCGCCTGGGGGAGAAAAAAGCTGACCGCGATCCAGCTCTTGCCGCCCGTGGGCGGGCACGTGCACAAACGAGAATGCGAGAATTTCACGGGACCGCGCCCGCCTGCCTCTCCGCCCCTCAACTTCTCCGCGCGTCCCGAATAAATAATATGCCCGCCTCTCATTGAAGATGAACAGGCTCTATGCACAGCAGCCATATTGGAAAGTTGGGCCTCTTCCTTACTTCCTTCAAAGGTGTTACCAATGATACTAATGAAGGCTCTGTTCCATTTAGTGTAACTCAGTGGTTCTCAAACCTTTTCATTTCAAGGACGCCCATAACTCTGAGAGTGTACAAATGGAACCAAATGGACCCTTACAGGTCCATTTGGTTCCATTTGTACACTCTCAGAGTTACACACCCCCAAGGGGCCATTTGGAACCCTCCTCAAGGAACCATGAGGGTCCCTGGACCACACTTTGAGACCCACTGGTGTAATGCCAGTGAGCCAACATGCACAACATCAGCACCCTGACTCTGTTTGACCAGAATGGAACAGAGCCTTCATTAGTATCATTGGTAACACCTGTAAGTAAGGAAGAGGCCCAAATCATTCCCAATATGGCCGCTGTGCATAGAGCCTGTTACATACTGTAGGCACGTCAGCCGCTCCCCGTCTGAAACCACCTTTAGTGTTCCTATTCTGGGTGGGAGAACATTTGGCCAAAAAATAAAAAAATAAAAACATTTGCTACAAGCTAACAACACGTCGTATTTGTGAACATGTTGTGAGCTTGTAGATCTGCTACTTTCGCCTGGGCATTCTGGCGTGTAGACAGAGATATATGTAGCTAAAGGATCTACTCTAGTACAGAGCCCTGGGGAATCCCCGGTCCACTACGCAAAGGGTTTTATAAGTGGTTCAGTTTGAACATGGTGTGAGTTTGATTTAAACTGCTTTGTTTGATTTGAGTCTATTACGTATCGTTTCGGAACACACACACACAGTATCTTTGCTCAATAAAGCAGTGTGCAATTATTCATCTCTTACGGTCATATGTTGTTGGACAGTGTGTGTGTGTGTGTGTGTGTGTGTGTGTGTGTGTGTTTGAGAGAGAAGTCAGAGCAGGACATTAAACCATTATCATTACAACTAGTTTGTAGCTTGTGTTGCAGATTAAACTTCTTCATAGATTTCATAGATAGTTTCATAGACTTGACAGATCTATCATCAGTGTTGTGTTAATGGTTTTGTTTGTTTGTTTGTTTACACTTTAGCTTTTCTATGAATATGTTGGATTCATGTTCATGTGTATTTTCAGACATTTAACCACTTAAACCCTCAATACTTATTGTAAACTTGACCTATGACTCTGTACTTGGTCTGCTCTAAAACCAATTTTCAAAGTACTCCAGCATTGAACTAGGAGACCTGGGATTTGAACATGGATCAGGCTCACTCTTGTATTGTTGTAGTACTACATTTAAAGGTATATTGTAGATGTTTTAAAGTAAAACATTTCAGTGCTGGAAACCAGGTTCAAATCCAGGGCAGAAGAGGAAAGTTACATGGTGCAGCTTTGCAAAAGAAAAGAAACACTGAGCAAAATGAGGTGACAAACGACACCCAGGTGGGACCTGACTCTTTTATTGAACATACAGAACTGTTAAAAACATGTATAAAATTAATAAAATTGGTCCCGTTTCATAAACAAGGCACGAATTGTCAGTGTGTTCACAACATCATCAGTCTCCGTGTTTGTCTATTAGTAGTGTCATGCACTAGGGTTACATGGCAAAAGAAGGGAGTCCACACATGATGCAAACATTTGAATTTATATTTATTTAAGAAATAAAGCAATAAACAAAATGAATGGAATGAGGTGTGAATAAGTCAGTAGTCAGTATGTATGCAGTGTGTGAATGTGTGGAGTGTGCTGTGTGCGTGTTGTATAGAAAGTGCAAAACTAAACAAAAGGGCTGAGCCCACTCAGGCCAGGTGGCACCCAAGACAAGCTCTGGAGAGGATATGGAGAGAGATCCAAAGGTTTCAAGGAGAGGACCTTATATACTCTGCCACACCCATAACCCCAGGTGTAGCAAGTTGGCCTGACGGCCTGCTCCACTCTGGCAATCACCAAGGCTGCCGGCTAGCCTACAGTGAGGCAGAGGGGCAGGGCCGTCACACCCCCCCCCCCTTAAGAATGGGGTTCCACCACATTATCTACAAAACCAAAAAAAAGTAATAACCAATACAAACAACAAACACATTTTCTTAAATAGCCATCATATAACAATGCCCCTACAGCCCACAACTACAAATATCAAGCATTCTCTCAAACTTTATTCATTTCAAGGACCCCCATAACTCAGGAACCTTCTCAAGGGCCGTCCCTATATATAAAAAACACCTTCCAATTGTTTTGTTTTTTTTCTTCCCATCACAGGTTAAAACTTGTTTTCGTTTTAAAAACAGTAGCAGCAGCAAGATAAAATATTTCATACAGAGAGAATTTAAAAAGACTCGAGGAGGTTGGAGAAGAGGAGGAGGAGAATGCAGGCTGACGGAGGAGATGGGGACGGGACGGGTGGTGGTGTATCGCCGGGGCACCCTCTTAATAGGTCTCTCGTTCCACCCAACCTGGGACGCACACAGGGAGAGAAAACAAAACACGCAGGGGAAGGGACGTTAGATACAAGTTCTGTTCAGTGCAAGAACACATTTGGACAGTCTGCCTTCTCAGTAAAGTACCATTCACACATCATTGTATTGTTTTGTATATAGTTGGTGTGAACTCTGCCATCCACTTGACTTTTAAAACTATATTTTCATAGTTGTAGTTCTCAGTGTGAACAGCCCTTAAAAAAAAAAAAAGAGTAGTTCAGCGCCCCCAAAAAATGCTTATTTTCTATCAATTAAGCCTTGAATTCATGGAGATTTAGATTTGATTTAGTTTTTGCCGCATTCCTAATCCAATCATTTCATAACCGGCAATGAACGGTGGAGTCAATCCGGTAAGAGGCTCAAAGAGTCTCCTACTGAGCAGCCACCCAATCATAGTTATTGGCTCAGGAAAGTGACAAAAACAGTGGGGTGTGTAATTGATTGTGTGTAATTGAAGTGTTTTTTGGGGGTCAACTACTCCTTTAAATGGGGCAAAGAGGCTAGCGTCAAAGTAATAATATATCAGTAAATGATATTCTGTGAAAACTGTCAACATACATTGTAACATCCTGAGAGAGCGAGAGCGAGAGAGAGAGGTAAGACATAGATAGATTGGTTCCATTCTGTTTCAATCGATACTCTGCACAAACGCCACATAACTCAAATATCACATTTGCCAGTGGAATGCTCTTCTTGTTTTCTGACAATGAAACATTGTGAGATGCGTGTCTGTGGTACATTGTGAGGCGTGTGTGCGAGACTCACTTTAGGGGGTACATTCTGAGGGCAACGTCCATGCCAGGGCAGTAGGACAGGAAGGCAGCCAGGGCCGTCTCCTCAAACAATCCAAAGATGAGGATCTTGTTCCTGGAGGAGAGACCACAGACAGCTCATCAAACTGTTCCTCACCGTCTTCTAACTAGATACCCTGTACAATCCTCTGTGTTCATTTAACTCGGAGGGTACGCAAAACTCAAGAGTTACACAGATGTATAACTTCATAAAGCCACACATGGATAAATTAACACAGGGGATTGTCAGTTAAAGGAGAATTTTGGACTACGTTTTTCTTACGTTATGATATCTTAGGATGATGAGGAACGGGAACTGGCCAATCACAGCGCGTCTTTTCCAGGACTTGTCAGAATCTAGTTGTCCCACCCCCACCAGCCTCTCATTGGCCTACTGAACGCCCCCTTCTGTGATGCATGCGGAAATTTCCAGCTGCCCCCCCATGGAAACTTGGGAAGCGGAAGCGCGCCCGCCATACAGACGCTTCACAGCCAGAGGAGGCGTCTACCTTTATATGTCTATGGTCGTGATGGCCGATTTTACACTTGGTTGCGCTCTGAAAATAGCCGATCTACAAGCTCACAACGCGTCCGCGTTGTGAGCTTGTAGATCTGCTATTTTCAGAGCGCAACACCCACGTGCAACCAAACATAAAAGAACTCGTATTTTAGTTCTACTGGATCTCTTCTCCATTAGTCCCTCACTAGCATTTTAGTCTAGTTTTTATTTGTTGACGAAATTGTGAAAATATTTAGTCTTAGTTTTAGTCATCGTAGCTTCGTTTTTATTTAGTTTTCGTCAGTGAAAAAAGGTAGTCGACGAACATTTTTCCTGATTGTTTTAGTCGACAAAATCAACACTGCGTGTATACAAACTAAACTAAACAACTCCCCCAGAGTGTGTCTGCAGCGCCGTAGCCGTACTCACTTCATGCCCTGTTGGAAGACAGAGTTCCTCCTGGTCTTGCAGATGATCAGATCGGACCACTGCACGACCACGATGCTGACGAAGAACAGCTCATAGGTCTGTGACGGAACAACAACAACACAGTAGAACTCATGTACAACAGACCCAATCACAGTGAATAGGGGCGACACAGTTCAACTCTTTGCAGATGGAACCAAAAAAAGATTTTACTGTGACTCACTATCTTTTTATGTTTTTTACTTAGGATTTTTAACTTGTATGACTGCATCAGCTCAAGTACCGTACTTAACACATTGGGTGCCAAAACCGTATATATACGTTTTTGTTTTGTTTTTCTCAATTTTTGTTTTGTTTTTTTCCTTCACAGCACCAGGAGATTTTCACATGGGCGGCCTGATCCAAAAAAACATTGGGAACCCACTGCCTTCTAGCTAGCTCAGATAAGACAAAGGTTTAAAACCTGTTTGCAGAACTTGACCCACTCCGGGGTGGTGGGGGGGAAGGGTGAGAGATTCTCAGCCGCCTTGGCGTTGGTCAGACCCTGGAAGTAGAGGGGAGAGAGAGAGAGAGGAAGGTATGATCGTCAGATGTGTACATTATGTGACAATAATAGTAATCCCATCACAGGTTAAGCCCGTCACAATTACTACATAACTAGACCATACCCGGTCAACGCATCCGTGGGGGGATATGCGCACATGATCTGGCAACCCGGGAGGCAGTTCGTCCCATAGCTGGGCAGCCCCGTAACCATGGCGACAGTGTTTTCACCTACTCCCACTACAGACAGAGGTTACTAGAATTATAGTAGGATAGTCGAATCGCAATTATTTGAGATAGTCGCAGTTCTTTTTGCATTAATCGTCGCAATCGTTTCCACGTTGCCAAATCATGGAGGTCCCCAGGGACGTGCACAGATAGACTCTAGGTGGCGCTGGAGCACCTGCCCTTTGCCCTCTTGACCAGAAGTGCCCTTTTGAAAGAAATAAGAAAAACGTTTTTTTTTTTTTTCTTTTTCAGTTTACAGCAGGGGTCTTCAACAGGGGGTCCGGGACCCCTAGGGGGGTAACTCAGAGTTACTACAGGGGGTCCACCAAATCTTTATGTGATATGATTTTTCTTTTTACCATAACCACTCGAAACCTAGCATCCCTTTTCTGAGGAGAACTTTGGCCAAAAATAGCCGATCTACAAGTGGCAAAGCGGTATAGGTGTAGAGGGAAAAAAGAGCAGACCAAGTAAACAAAAAAAAGTATAATTTACTTGAGCACCTGCCCCTCAAAATGTCTGCACGCCACTGGAGGTCCCGACCTATAGGTTAAGAACCACTGCCCTGACCAACCAGTAACAGTGAGTGATTGACACCTCAGTCATGCCACCGGGGCCAACCCCCCATCTTAACTCTTTCTTTAAGATGTAGAAGCCAAACAAGTCTTGTAAATGTCTATTGTTGCTATTATTGAATAGTATATATTTTAAATTCTAATGGCTAACATCATCAAATGGACATTATTATCCTTTGAAAGTGAAGTCAGAATGGATATCAAATGGAAAAGCTGACGTTGTCTCCTAAGTGTGTCAAAACCATATGAAGAGCAAACGCCTGTGTTAATTTAACTCTGAATAGGGTATATTTTGACACTTTAAATAGACCCTTAAAGTAATGCTAGGTAACTTTTTCAATAAAACTAAAGTTAAATTGTATATCTTTTGTGAGTAGCAAATGTTTCACAACACCCACTCCATGAATTTCACCCCCGAAAGCCTTTTATTTATATATTTTCTATTGAACGGGGTCGGGGTTGACGTTCCCGCGATAATGACGTCATCTGGCCGGAAAATGGAAGCGGAAATGCACTGGTTTCCTTTTTGGCCAGGAACTACTGCACCGGTTTCCTGTTTGGCCAGGAACTACTGCACCGGTTTCCTGTTTGGCCAGGAACTACCGCGTTAACAAAAAGGAAACTCACGCTGATTTTAAGAGATTGTATGATTTGAAGAACGAAAAAAAAAACAGCAAAAGAAAACACAGCTCACGGTAACTAAAGCTCCACTGGCTAAGAGAAACGATCCACAGATCGTATACAACAATTAAAAAAATGCTTTTGTGTGACGCTGTGGTATGGATCAAGTAGGGGCGTTGATTTACAAAAAAAAAAAAACACAAAGTTAGAATATGGATATAGGAGGTTTCTGTGTGTTCCTGAACAGAGGGAGAGACGTGGTGGACTCACCAGGTCCACCTCCTTCTTCAACTCCTCCATGTCATTCTCCTTCTTCTTGCCACCCTGCTCCGAGGTCGCCGCCAGCTCATACTGCTCACGTCCGTCCTGATGACCGCACGAGGAGGACAAACGGGGGGGGGGGGGGGGGGGTGGGGGGGGGAATACGAGAGTGGAAGAGAAAGAGAATGGAGGTGGAGGAAAGAGGACAAAATCGGGATTAAAAGAGGAAAACCTGGTTAGTAAGATGACAAACACAGTTGATCAGATTCATCATGTATGCTGGAAAACTGTTAGATAAGTTTTGTTTTCATTACATTTTTGTTGAGCCTAGTCCAAGCCTATTATTGGGCAATGGGGATCCTTGGAGACGCTGCTGTGGTGCTGTGCTGCTGTGCCAGAAGCGCTTCCCTTAAAACGCCATAAAAATAAGGGCAGGAGGATAATAATAATAGTAATATAGTAGTAGGATGGCATTAAAACAATGCAAAACACAGCACAGATGGAGTCTCACCATGGGCTTCTCCTCCGTCTTGATGGGTTTGACCTGTAAACAATCGTCCTGTTTGGAGGTAGCGTGGCTCCGCAGAGGGTAGCGTGGCTCCGCAGAGGGAACACAGGCTTGGCCAGCCTGAAGTTCTGCGGGGGCGGCCAGCGACACCGTGCCCGGGCGGCCGCGCGCGCCGTCCTCGTCCAGCAGCTTGTCGGCCGGGCCATTCCTTTTATTTAAAGGAGACACACCATGAATTTAAAAAAATATTTGATATTTAATATCATATGGTGTATGTCCCTCAAACCATTTTCAAGAGGTTTGAGCCTAAATCAAGCCTCAGATATACTCATTCCAACTAACTTCTCTCTGGCTTATAAAGCACTTTCAGCTGCAATACCAAAACGTCCTGTTGGGCAGAGGGGTGCTACTGAGCAATTCTGTCTGTCATGGGCAGAATGGTTCGTGATGTAAGCAAACATTGCCATTCTGAGATGGCCTGTTCAGACACGCCCATTCTGAAAATCTCTGAAATGAGAATGAATGACTGAATGTTAAAAAAAAAAAAAAATTGGGGTACAAGAGACACTGGGGAGTCCAAAAAATACCCCCCCCCCCAAAAAAAAAGAAATTCATGGTGTGTCTCCTTTAAAGGAATAGTTCACCCCAAACATTGAGACTTGAATTCATGGATATTTTTTTGTTTTGGTCACATTCCTAAGCCAATAATTTGATGACCAGCGGACTGGTAGGTAGCGATTCCGGTAGGAGACACAAAGGAGTCTCCTACCGGAACCGCTGCAGGTCATCAAATGATTGGCTTAGGAATGCGACCAAAACAAAAAAATAATTCAAGTCTCCATGGGGTGACTAATCGAAAAAGTCATGTTGGGGGTGAACTATCCCTTTAAGCCCCATTAAAAAATATATCAAAAATCGCAGACCCACAAGCTTAGATAATTGGCACTGGGTGAAAAAAAATGGCTTACAAAAATCATGGGATAAAGATGTACGAGAAAAAAAAAGAAAGTAGTAAAGAAATATTGGATGACTTCGGCCGCAAAATACCACAAAAAAAGTCAACGGCCAGGCTCTAGTGAGATAAACAAGCGTAAAAGAATGCACATCCTGCACACTGGATCACGCTCCGGAGCCTGATCCAGTGGGGCGGACTCGGTTCGTTGTCAGGCTCTAGTTCCTGGCGGCCCCCACCTTCACTTAATGCGACCCGCAGGTTAAAATCGGAATACCGATATATCATTGATTTCAGCTGTTACAATTCCAAACATGCAAACATGACCCGCTTTAATTACTAGTAGCTCAATGACTAGAATAAAAATTCTATTGTCTTTTTTATGTCCAATGTATTTGTGTTTAAGTTCATAAAGTTAACATAAGTATAACTAAATGCATTTGAAATTAAATTAAAAAAAAAACTTTTCAGGATTCCAATTCAAAAATAGCCAAAAATAGCGGATCTACAAACTCAAAACGTGTCACGCTGCGACGCGTTTTGAGCTTGTAGATTGGCTATTTTGTGTGACATAGAAGAAGTTAAAGGGTCTACACCATGAATTTTAACTTTTTCTTCATTTTTGTGTGTTTTTGGTCTCCCCCACCTCTCTTCTGTTCCAACAAATACCCGACTTCGAGCATGCAGGCTTTCATAGGCTATCTGTGGTTTTTATGTAAATTGGTCTGAAAACAGTCCGTCAGATTTGTTCCCCCACCCTACGTCACGTCTGGGAACAATTCATCCCGTTTTTCAGTTCTAACCACAAAAAAAAATCAATTTTTTTTTAACTTTTTCCACACAGAACCAGGACATAACATGCATACAAACTGGCTCAATAGCGCCCCGTGCCAAACAGGACAATGTGGTATTGCAGGTGAAAGTGCTTTAAAAGCCAGAGAGAAGTTAGTTGGAATGAGTATATCTGAGGCTTGATTTAGGCTCAAACCTTTTGAAAAACGTTTGAGGGACATACACAATATGATATCAAATATTATTATTATTTTTTAAATTCATGGTGTAGCTCCTTTAAAATATGGAGATAGGAGGTTCCTGTACAGTATATGCTATGTGGCCCTCTGGAGGGAGTGTGGAAATATAGTGGCCCTCTCCATCATTGAAGTTGCCCACCCCTGCTCTAGTTAGAAGCTCCACCCACCTCGTCCACCAATCGCTGTGGCCGGGGCACTGGCCGTGGCCGCAGAAAGTAGTGGTGCGAAGCTCCACCCACCTCGTCCACGAATTGCTGTGGCCGCGGCACTGGCCGTGGCCGCAGAAAGTAGTGGTGCGAAGCTCCACCCACCTCGTCCACGCATCGCTGTGGCCGCGGCACTGGCCGTGGCCGCAGAAAGTAGTGCTTACTGTGGAGGCAGAGGAAAATGAGTCGTTGATGAACACCAACCAACAACACCAATACAAACTAGAACAGAAAATTAACAAATGGTTTGGAAAAAAATATATAGAAACTAGGCTTCACAAAAAAAAACATAGTCGCTGTCAGGTGGAAACCTTGTATGTCCAAAACCGTTCCATTTCTATAAATAAAATAAAACCCACTTTAATTCAATCAAAACTAAAAAAAAAAAAATATGAAAAATCCAACTATAATAACCTCGTGGTGGCATTGGCCGGATTGGCCGACTGATCGGACGATCTGCGGGGCGCTTCCTGATCGGGGTTGGACTACTGTAGGTCAGAACAGAAAGATGAAGTAGACGAAGAGGTGGAATCTGTGTTCCGCTTCTCCTCCGTTGTCCAATGTATTTGTGTTTAAGTTCATGAAGTTAACATAAGTATAACTAAATGCATTTGAAATTAAATCAAAATTTAGCTTTTCAGGATTCCAATTCAAAAATAGCCCAAAATAGCGGATCTACAAACTCGAAACGTGTCGCGCTGCGACGCGTTTTGAGCTTGTAGATCGGCTATTTTTGCTACTTTTGTGTGACATAGAAAAAGTTAAAATACGGAGATAGGAGGTTTCTGTACAGTATATGCTATGTGGCCCTCTGGAGGGAGTGTGGAAATATAGTAGACCGGGAGCCAGGCCCAGCCCTCAGGATGTTCCCTGCTAACTTTTTTTCACTATTATTTCCTGTTAGCATATACCTTGGGCCATCACAAGTTCATACTGAACACCCCCAACTCGGGGCCGTTTGGTCTCAGGGGCCCCAAAACCCCTTTTTTGTGGTGAAATTAATGTTAATGGCAATATTAATTTACTAAAATTACATAAATTGTTTTACACATATGAAAATTTATTTTTCTTGTTTGGATTTTTGGCATCCATAGGACGCCAAAAATCTCAGTCTCGCCGGAGTTCCAGCCAGCAATCCCTCAGGTCTCCCAGGGGTAATAAAACATTGGGGGAAAAAACACACTTTGGACCACTTTTTTCTTGGGATCAAAGAAAAAATATCAAAATCCCTATATTAGGTCCTATGGATGCCAAAAATTAGAAAAATGAATAAGCAATCGCGCGTGGACCCCTCCTAGGGCCTCTACTATTCTATTTTCTCCGATTTGAGGTACAGTGCAGAATTTGGCTACAGAAAGAGTAATTTTCAAGATACAAAGGTCATCTTGGGCTCAAATTGAAGCTTATGGACATGGGAAGTTATATATATACAAGTGAGGCAGTGATATTCGCCAAAAAGTGCTGGAAAATAATCATTGTTGTTATTTGTCAAGCGGACAGTATTTTTTTGTGTGTGTTTCTGGGGATGTTGTCGGTATTTAAAAATACAATGGTAGCAAAGCACCAGAATCCTATTTTGCTACTTACCCCTATGTGTCAGGATACTCCATGCCGAATTTCATATGTGTAAGACAATTTATGTAATTTTAGTAAATTAATATTGCCATTAACATAATTTCACCACAAAAAAGGGGTTTTGGGGCCCCTGAGACCAAACGGCCCCGAGTTGGGGGTGTTCAGTATGAACTTGTGATGGCCCAAGGTATATGCTAAAAGGAAATAATAGTTCAAAAAAAGTTAGCAGAGAACATCCTGAGGGCTGGGCCTGGCTCCCGGTCTAGAGTGGCCCTCTCCATCATTGAAGTTGCCCACCCCTGCTCTAGTTAGAAGCTCCACCCACCTCGTCCATGAATGTCCGTGGGATGAAGCTGTCGATTGGCAGGGTCTCCATTTCTAATCGATAGAAAAAGTCATGTTGGGGGTGAACTATCCCTTTAAGCCCCATTCAAAAATATATCAAGAAATGCACGATATTGAAATTATGACCGATATCCGATTATTTGCTTGGTCATATCGGCCGATACCGATCCCGATATATTATATATCATATTTATATTGAGCTAATTGCTGAATTTTTTTATTTTAATTTGTTTTACTGGTGAAAGTTGATGGTAAACCCCCCTCTCCACTAGCCCTACTGTGATACCAAATATTTATGGAATAAATACATTATATATATTCTTCTAAGTAACACACTTAACTATGACATCATTTTTGTAGGCTATAAGCAATCACAGAATGATTTGAATCTTTGTATAACACAAAACCATCTGTTATGTGGCCTATGGAACTAAGATCATTGAATCTAGTTTGTTATTAGTGTTATTCATAGGCCTATTGTCTAAATTAATTAGCCTCTGCTCTAAACAATAAAGCCCCCCTTAGCTCTCCCAACCACAACTCCCTGGAGTCACCACTGTGTGTGTGAGAGAGATATACAAACTAATCTTACCATAAATACAATCATTGTTTAGTTTATCACTATCTAACATTCTATAACATCAGCTTGCTTCGTACACTACACTACAGATTGTAAGACAACAGGACGTCAAAGACAGAAACATTACCAGCTGAGAGTTAATTTGTGCTCATTATCTGTGATTAAATAAACAAGCAGCTTACTTGTTCAAAAGCGGCCGCTGGCTGCACTCGAGTCGAGTAACGAGTGTTTGTTACGTTGATGTTAAATAACGAGGCAATGTACACATTCGTGTTGAAAATATATCCTCCGCAGTTTCACTACTCTAAACTAATTTAAGGTGTACAAGAAAACCCTCTGACTGTTCTGGGTATGAACTATGGACGTGAAGAGTTTGTTTGCTGTTAGTTTGACTACTTCTCTCTGTAGTGTTCACGCAGCCAGCAGCCTAGCCCGTTGGTTCTCAAAGTGGGGTCCGGGGACCCCCAGGGGTACTTGAGGGGGTTCCAGGGGGTACCCAGCTAAATAATGGACAGGAACCAAATGGACCCTTATGGGTCTGTAACTCTGAGAGTGTACAAATGGAACCGACGGGTCCATTTGGTTCCATTTGTACACTCACAGTTAAATTAACATTGATTTTACAATATGAATTGGGTCCCAGAGATAGAAATGCCACTAAACGGGGGTCCGTAGCCCTAATGCATGTCAAACTGGGGGTCCTTAAAATGTATCTTTTCAAATGGGGGTCCGCGGGCTAATAAGTGTCCATTTGGGGGTCCTTGACATGAAAAAGTTTGAGAACCACTGGCCTAGCCTAGCCTCTAGCCTGCTGCGTGCTCCTCACACAGTGCTCAGTGCTGTCTGACTGGTGGAGGGGGGAGGGGCGACAGAGACGGCCACACAGACTTCTCTCGGTCATTTTATTAATGCTTCTCAATATCGGGGAATTTAATCGGGTTTATTTTGAGATCGGTTCGATACCGATATGGCATTTTAGGGCCGATATCGGCCGATTCCGATATGTTACCGATTATATCGTGCATCTCCTCGCCACACCAAACAAACACCCATACATACTTGCCTCTGATGGTCTGGGAACTGGGAAGAGATGACCACAGTGCTCCTTATATGGAGGGTAGGGGAAATGGGACATACCATTTGACAGAGGAGTGTGGGATGTTTCTGTATAAGGTATATTATGATAGAAAAGAGGTGTGTTGTTAAACATGATTAATAGGCTACTTTTGATTGATTTGAATGATTTCTGTACAGTTTGGAACATGTTTTCTTTGTTTGAGTTCACTAGTATTTTAGGTGAATGTGTTGAGGTTAGCTGTCTTTTAAGACATGGTTGAGGCCACTAGGTACTAGAGCAGGGGTGCACATAACTTTTTAGGTCTGGTACGCAGAAGAGCACCTGGACATGTGACTTGGTGCGCATGGCGCCCGTCCCGTTTTGTCAACGGGGGGGGGGGGAGGCTTCAGCCCGGACAGTTTTGTCAACGGGGGGGGGGGGGGGTTCAGCATGGTGCCCACCGGACAGTTTTGTCAACGGGGGGGGGGGGAAAAAAGGAAAAAAAGGACGCTCTGCTTCTAAATTCCGCCGATTTTCGCCGTTTTTTTTTCTCACGCTGTTAGATAAAGCCCCCAAGGTTGGTGCCCTGTGCTGCTGCGCTGATTTTATCCGCCAGATTGGGACGTTCACGGCATATTTTGCACCATTACGGTGCGTTCATCATCGGTGACGAGTGCCTCTAACAGCCGCTGCTGGCTGCGTGCACGTAGCGAGGCAATGCGAGGCGATGCGAGGCGACGCGAGTCATATCTCCACCCCTGTATCTAATGGCTGTACATGGGGCCGACGGGTGCTTTAGAGTGATTGTGTGAGTGTGGCTTCAGGAAGTAAATTCCTAGCCTCGATCTCCAGGCTTTTATTTTTTAGTTTTGCTAAAAAATAAAAGCTTGGAAATTCCTGTCCCAGCTGTTGGTGCGCAAAAGCGCCTCGCGTCGCCTGATGTGGTGCGCATTTTTTATTTTGGGTGCGCATGCGCACCTGCGCACCAGTTATGTGCACCCCTGTACTAGAGGCCATACAGATACAGGTAGATGATATGAGTCAGTAAAGTCAGGGTCCCCCATATGTGTGTGCGCAAATGAGGGTGGGATGTCTCTTGTTACTTCCTCAAAGCAACCTAAATAAATATCCACAGCTACATCCTGCGGTCACGGACATTCATGGACGAGGTGGGTGGAGCTTCTAACTAGAGCAGGGGTGGGCAACTTCAATGATGGAGAGGGCCACTCTAGACCGGGAGCCAGGCCCAGCCCTCAGGATGTTCTCTGCTAACTTTTTTTTAACTATTATTTCCTTTTAGCATATACCTTGGGCCATCACAAGTTCATACTGAACACCCCCAACTCGGGGCCGTTTGGTCTCAGGGGCCCCAAAACCCCTTTTTTGTGGTGAAATTATGTTAATGGAAATATTAATTTACTAAAATTACATAAATTGTCTTACACATATGAAATTCGGCATGGAGTATCCTGACACATAGGGGTAAGTAGCAAAATAGGATTCTGGTGCTTTGCTACCATTGTATTTTTAAATATGACCTACAACATCCCCAGAAACACAAAAAAAAAAAATACTGTCCGCTTGACAAATAACAATGATTATTTTCCAGCACTTTATGGTGAATATCACTGCCTCACTTGTATATATATAACTTCCCATGTCCATAAGCTTCAATTTGAGCCCAAGATGACCTTTGTATCTTGAAAATTACTCTTTCTGTAGCCAAATTCTGCACTGTACCTCAAATCGGAGAACATAGAATAGTAGAGGCCCTAGGAGGGGTCCACGCGCGATTGCTTATTAATTTTTGGCATCCATAGGACCTCTAATATAGGGATTTTGATCATCCCAAGAAAAAAGTGGTCCAAAGTGTGTTTTTTCCCCCAATGTTTTATTATCCTAGTCGCCGAGATGAGAAGTCGCATGAAGACGCGCTCTCCGCGCTCCCGCTTGGAGACGCGCTCTCATGGCAACATGTTTGCCAGTTTTTCACTGGATATACTCTTCATTTTCATCTTTTTGTGGACGACGGATTCATTCCTTGAATACCCACAAAATCTACACCTGATGGAGACAGAAAAGGGTAATCCACGGGAAATGAAAAACGAAAAACACTCGGACTTCTACCTACTCGACGACACTACAGAATCAAAACATCTGGGGTTTGCGGCTGGAGCTCTCCATATGCTCCTAACCATGGACTCGACTAGAAAGTACGCGCCCCCGACAGGACGCATGGACCGAAGATTTTTAATCATCCTTTTTCTTCTCCTGTCGGGTGATATCCACGTTAATCCAGGCCCAGTTACCACCAGGCAAACTTCTGCCCGTCTGGCGAGAGAGGCAAACTTGGCCAACGAAGCTAGCGCTGCTAACGTTGCTATCGTTGCCAGCGACAACGTCGCACAACAACAACAACAACTCCACGCCGCTAGCTCTCGGTCCCAACAAGCCAACGCACCCTCGGACCACTACGACACCGCAGCTGTACTCGACGCACCACGACGCGCGACGGAGAGACGCTGCGCAACGGAAGAAACCTATCCACGGACACATCTGGCGTTTCCAGGCGGCACACGGACCAGGATGGACCCCCGTGGACACAGACGAAGGCCCCCCTCAACCCCCCATCCCCCCATCCCCCAAGCCCCACAGCTGGTTGCTTACCAACAAGAACCAGACGATGCCCAACCCCCCACCCCCCCCCAACCCCCACAGATGGCCGCGTACAGCGAAACAGAGGCTTTGATGGACGCTAACACCTCAACACCCCCCTCCCCCCCCGACACTGCTCCTCTCTGTGGACTCTCAGTGGACAGACATCTTTTCATTGAACAAATGAAAAAATCGTTTGGCGTTGGCTTGCACATGATACACCTCAATGTGAATTCCCTTGTAGGAGACAAGCTAACACAAATCAAGCAGATGTTTTATGATGGTAAGGTTGACATTTTAACTTTCTCTGAAACGAAACTTGATCATACGATAGATGATACTGATATTGAGATTGAAAACTACAAACTTTTCAGAAAAGATAGGAACAGAAACGGGGGCGGCGTATGCATGTATGTACATAAAGACAATGTCTGCATCCTTCGCGAAGACCTGAATGATGCAGACATTGAAGCTGTGTGGGTCGAGATCATTTTTGAAAATGCTAAACCTGTGCTAGTCGGTACCATATACAGACCTCCTAACCAGACTGATTTCTAAGATAGACTTGATGAATGTTTAGCTAAAGTGGACAATGAGGAGACAGTACTTCTTGGTGACTTTAACACTGACATGCTCCGTAAGGAAGCGTCAGTGTTTAAGTCATTCAGGGGGTTTTGTAATCGGCACTCACTCCACCAGCTGATCACTCAGCCCACAAGGCTGTGTGTTTCCACTCAAACTATCATAGATCTCATTCTAACAACGGACAAGGACAAAATCCTCAATAGTGGTGTTTCTACCTGTGGCATATCTGATCATAACATGATCTTCTGCACCAGAAAGAAACGTAAACCTAAGACCGGTTACCACCAAACAGTCACGATCAGAGACCTCAAAAACTACAAGAGTGAGGACTTAGATCACAGACTGGAGGAACAGGATTGGTCCGACGTACTAAACAGCACACAGGTAGACGAATGTTGGCTTGGTTTCAAAACCAAATTCATTCAAATTTTGGACAGTGTGGCTCCCATGAAAACCATCAGGGTCAAAACCCGCTCGGTTCCATGGATGAATTCGGATATCCTTACTACCATGAAAGTCAGAGACAAAAAGTGTTCTGACTATCATAAAAGTAGGATCAAACTTGCCAAAAGCTTCAACAAAGGTCTCGAATCCCACGTAGCGAAACTCAAAAAAGAGAAAAACATGCTAAGAAACAAGGTTAATGGCATGCTGCTGTTAGCAGAAAAAAGCTACCTCGATGGCAAAATTGAGGAAAATCAAAACAAACCACGTGAGCTCTGGAAGCTATTCAACAACCTACTAGGCTGCAGCAAGAAATTGAAAAACAGGTTTACAAACATAAACCTCAAGGTGAATGACACTCTCATTTCATCCAAACGGGAAGTGAGTAAAATCCTCAACATATTCTTCACGACCGTGGCCTCAGAGTTAGTTGAAAAACTACCCCCTCACTCTGGGAGTCATGGTGGAGAGTATGTTGATTCATTTTACGATAAACAGGGTGTACGCAAAGATGATTTTAAACTCTCCCCTGTGTCAACAGATGAGGTGTTTAAAAAATTGAGTGCACTCCAACAACACAGAGCCACAGGTCCCGACAACATCCCCGCTAAATTTCTAAAAGACTCAGCCGCCTCCATTGCCCCAATCATTACCCACATAATAAACCTCTCCATCATACAGGGACGGGTCCCTAACGACTTCAAAAAAGCAAGAGTGACCCCTCTGTACAAAAAAGGAAACCAATTAGACCCTGGCAACTACCGCCCTATCTCTATTCTTAGCTCCATCTCGAAAGTCATGGAAAAAATAGTCTATGAACAGGTTGATAAGTACCTTGCCGAAAAAAATCTAATTTACGAATTCCAATCTGGTTTCAGAACAAACCACTCCACTGACACATGCCTTCTCTATTTGAACGACTCTATCAAACAAGATGTCGACAAGGGCAAATATTGCGGCATGGTCATGCTGGACCTCCAGAAGGCTTTTGACACCGTTAATCACCCAATTATGATCAATAAGCTCAAAGCAATAGGCTTTGATGACACGTCGGTGAACTGGATGAGATCCTACCTGGAGGGGAGGGAGCAAGTGGTGGAAGTAAACGGCACCCAGTCCCCTCCCCTCCCAGTGACTTGTGGTGTTCCTCAAGGAAGCATACTAGGACCACTACTGTTCCTGATATATGTGAATGATATGTCCTCAGCTTGCGACTGCAAACTGTTCCTGTTCGCAGATGACTCGGCTCTGCTGGTCTCGGACAGGGACAGGCTGCAGGTTGAGAAAACTCTCAGCACTGAACTCAACAAGATCTGCATCTGGCTCTCCGACAACAAACTCTCATTACACCTGGGTAAAACTGAATCCATCCTCTTTGGGTCCAACCCTAACCTTAGAAAGGCTGAGAGTTTCACGATCAAAGTGGGTGAAAATGTTATCACAAGAAAGGAGGAAATTACCTACCTGGGTTCCATCTTGGAGGCAAACCTCTCAGGTGACAAAAACGCTGAAAAGACGATCAAAAAGGTCCACAAAATAACACGGAGGATGTGGAGGCTTGTTCGTAAAGTCAGTAAGAATACTCTGAAGATTCTTATAGGGGCCCTCATACAAGGTCATTATGATTATGCATGCACTTCATGGTATCACAACACCTCCAAGGCCCTAAAAACAAGGCTCCAAACATCCCAAAACAAACTTGTAAGGCTACTTCTTGGCCTCAATTACAAAGCCCATCTAACCCATGCCCATTTTGCTAGGCTTGGATGGCTTAGGGTTGAGGACAGAGTACAGCAACTTGCTATGGGCCTGGTCTTCAAGATACACCACAACATTGGGATCCCCCTGTATTTGTCAAAATACTTCCAAAATGTTAATCAAGTCCATGATCATAACACCAGAGGCAGCTCCACAAACCATGTTCAACCCAGATTTGGCACAACAAAGGGAATGAACTCTTTCTCATGCTATTCATCTAAAATGTGGAATGCCCTACCAAAAGGAGTAAAGGAGTGTAAAACCCTACTCACTTTCAAAAATGCCCTAAAGATACACCTTCAGGAGGCTGCAATTCAAAAATGGCCCCTGTCCAAGTCCTAACCTACCCCATGTCCTAACCTAACCTACCCCCCCCCCCCCCCTCTCTTTCTTTTTTGTACATATTTTTCACCCTTCATACTTCATACCAGTAACCTGTAAACTGATTGTATGACATTCTGTATAGTAGTGTGTATATCTGTCTGTCTCTTATATGTCAACATGATTTGTGTGCATGGGGATCTCATCTTAAACAAGCTACGTGCTTAATGAGCTATCCAGTTTAGTAGACCTTGTATTGCGAATTTGTACTTCCATGTACTGTTATGTACTGCCATGTACTGTTCTCATGTCTTACTAAATAAAGTACATCAATCAATCAATCAATCAATCAACCCCTAGGAGACCTGTGGGATTGCTGGCGGAACGCCGGCGAGACTGAGATTTTTGGCGTCCTATGGATGCCAAAAATCCAAACAAGAAAAATAAATAATAAGCAATCGCTCGTGGACCCCTCCTAGGGCCTCTACTATGACTGAATATTACATTTTCTCTGATTTGAGGTATAGTGCAGAATTTTGGCTACAGAAAGAGTAATTTTCAAGATACACAGTTTTGGCAAAGAGGTACTAGGTGTAGAGGGAAAAAAGAGCAGACCACGTAAACAAAAAAAAAGATGAATCTGAAACACAATATGGGGGTCCCTGCTTCATCTCTCTCTCAGCTAGGGGGTCCCTGCTTCATCCCTCTCTCAGCTAGGGGGTCCTTGGGCAGAGAACGTTGAAGACCCCTGCGGTAGACCTCTCAGCGGCGCAGGGTGGCCTTGGACTGCAGTGGTTGTTATGCTAAGAGTTTGACTCCACGCAGGTAGAGTACTTTAGATGCGTATAATATTCTTATATAGATATATATATGTATATAGATATAGATATAGATATAGATATATAGATATATAGATATATAGATAGATATATTATACTTTAGAGGTGCGACGAGATGTCGTGGCTCCTCTCAGCTTAGTCGCCGTGAGATTACGAATTGTTTGTTGGCAGCGTGGTCGCTGATCCAAAGTTTGTTTACAGTTGTTGCGTCGTTGACAACATGGCTCCTAAAAAAGGAAGATGTGGGTCTCAGAAAGAGAAAGAAAACAGAGTACGTGGAAACAACTCCTTACTAGTCTGAATTTCTTCCAAAAGACAGTTGTTGTTTGGGTATCCTGAAGCCTCATTCCCTTCTTTGTTTGTCATGCAGTCAATGCGTTTCACTGTCACTCCCTTCACAGATGAGTCGGTTGGGTTTGTTCACTGGTAGTTTATTTAAGCACTTCTTGCGGCTCCATATAAACCAACGTCAAAACTGTTGATCTAAAGTAAATAATGATCAGGAAGTGTAGCATAACGAAAGAAAATACACTTGAAATAGACATGAAATTACCTCTCTGGCTGCTTAGTGCTTGTAAAGGGAATGAGGTGCAGTCCAAGGTACTCAAAAGTTATCGGTGTTCACTCTCCATTCCGACATCTCACCACTCCGACTAGTGGCTTCCGCGTGCGGTTAGGGTTAGGTATAGGGTTCGTCAACGTCGGAAAGGCGACATGTCGGAAAGGAGAAATGCACCCAAAGTTATCAGCGCCACGCTGCTTACAAACACACCCGTTCACACAGGCGTGTGACACACACTGCTGCTAGAGAGCCATTTGACTGGGACGCCATATATGGCCAAATGTCCGGAATACATAGAAACGCCACTTCCGGTACAACAATAGGCTCTATTCACAGTGGCCATAGTATGAAGACATTCACAGGTGTTACCAATGATACTAATGAAGGCTCTGTTCCATTCTGGTTAAAACAGAGTCACCAGTTGGGGTCCAGGGACCCTCATGGGCTTCCAAATGGCCCCTTACAGGTGTGTAACTCTGAGAGTGTACAAATGGAACCAAATGGACCCGTAAGGGTCCATTTGGTTCCATTTGTACACTCTCAGAGTTGTGGCCGGTCGTGGAAACCACTGCGCTAGACTAAATGGAACAGAGCCTTCATTAGTATCATTGGTAACACCTGTGAATGTCTTCCTAATATGGCTGCTGTGAATAGAGCCTATTTCAGCATAATAACTAAACATTAGCAAATAAAGAAAACGATAAACAATTACAACAATAAATGATAATACCAGCAGCTACAACTTTTGTAATTTTACTGAAGTACATTTTGAATTATTTTTTTACAAAGTATTTCTACAATACTTTGTAAAAAAAAAAAAGTCAAAGTATATGCTATAAATATTCAAGTATGACAAGACAATTCATCTCATATTTTTGGTGACAGCTTTTATTACCTCCAGCCTTTCCATAACAGAGACAAATGCACAAACTAGCATTTAATACAGATGTATCATACTCTACAAGAGTATTACATCATCACCAGGTATAGTGTTCCCCTCAGGTCACCGTCAACAATAAGAAAGTTACACAGATAAGCGTTTCATTTAAAAATATCATATGGACACTGTGTGAGGAAATAGAGGGGGGAAAAACATATATATTCCTGGACCATTTGCACATTATGCAAGAGCAGAACATATTCTGTACATGTCTGAACATTTAAGTAAACATAGGTCATTTCTTTTTTTTATTTTTATATTAGATCATGTTATTGTCAAATATATCAACTACCTGACACCCAGATATTGACTCTTAAAATAAGCCATGGAATGTGGATGTTAGCCAGTGGTGGAAAGTAAGTAAGTACATTTATTTAAGTACAATTTTGAGGTATTTGTACTTTACTTGAGTATATCCAATTGCCAAAACTTTGACCTCTACTCCACTACTGTACATCTCGGATCCAAATATTGTACTTTTAGCCCACTACTCTTATTTGAAAACTTTAGTTACTAGTTACTTTGTAGATTTTGATTATTATTACAAAACAAACGTTAACCACTTCAGTCCTATATACATTTCGTCCATTTGAAAATAGCCGATCTACAAGCTCACAATGCGACGCATTGTGAGCTTGTAGATCGGCTATTTTCAAAAGTATTTTTGTACATTTGAAAACTTGAAATGGGACATTCTGCATAATGAGTACTTGTACTTTTGGTACGTTGAGTACATTTTGATGCCAATACTTTTTGTAACTTTACTCAAGTAAATTTTTAATTCGGACTTTTACTTGTAACAGAGAATTTCTATATTGCAGTATTGATACTTTTACTTAAGCAAAAGAAATATGAGTACTTTTTCTACCACTGCTGTCCAGTTTGCCAAACGGACAAGGCCTCTTCAAACAGGAACATGATACAACTTGCATAGAGTACTTGGGTAGAAGAAAACAAACACTACCAGCTACTATGTGTCAGATCCAAATTGAGATATACTGTAAGACAAAAAAAAATGCTTAAGAAGGCGAGCATGACCCTTACAGGTCTATTTTTCATAATCAGAGATAACCCATTAAGACCGGGAAAGTATCTGTGTCATTTTAAGATTTCTTTGGCTATTCAAAAAATAGAAAAAAAAGTAGATCTGCTATTTTTGAAAAATCGTGAAGATTCGTGCAAATCTTTGAATATATATATATATATATATAAATATATATATATATATATTTTTTTTTAAGTTAACATTTTTAACTAAAATCTTTGCTTCTGGGGGGGGGGTCCCTGGAACGACATGTTTTGAGATGGGGGTCCGCGGCCAAATACATATAATTTTGGGTGGTCCTTGACATGAAGAAGATTGAGAACCGCTGATTATAGCATTAGATTATAGTTAGGATTTAGAAGACATTTGTAAAATCCCCCAGAAGCAAAGATTTGAGTTACAAATGTGCGCTTAAAAAATAAATATATATATTCAAAGATTTGCAAAAATGATCATGATTTTTTTTTTAAAACAGCAGATCTACAAGCTATTAAAAAATAGCAGATATACAAGCACATAGCGCGGCACCGAGTGCCACGCTATGTGCTTGTATATCTGCTATTTTTGAATAGCCAAAAGTATATGATGATGGTTAAAGTGGCTCAAATCTAAAACGACAGATGCTTTCCTAGTCTAAGGGGGTTTGGTCTGGGGTCCATCTAACAGGCAAACCTTGCCTCTGTGTCTTGCCTCTACTGTACCGTCTGTCCTTTGCACTAAAAGGCAGAGAGAGACAGAAAGCCCTTCCTGTCTCTCTCTCTCTCTAGTGTTAGAGCAAGAGCAGTTAGGATGGTTGGGCTTCTTCTTGAAAACCTCTTCCAGGATTCTTCTAAACAGGTCGTTCTTCACTTCTTACATCCTTCTCTCTCCAGTCATCTGGTTTTTACACCTTGAGAGCTTCATTCATCTGACTCGTACCTTCAGGAAAACAAAGACAAACACGGCACACAGAACAGATGCTTCTAAGAAAGAGAAAGACTGTCTATTCCTGATGAGGAGTACCGTACACACAGTACATGAACAAAACCGGCCTCTAATTCCACATCCGGGGACCCGCTCCCCGGAGTTTTTTTTGTGTCTCCCACTTCCAGTGGTGGAAAGTAACTAAGTACATTTACTTACGTACTGTACTTAAGTACAATTTTGAGGTATTTGTACTTTACTTGAGTATTTCCAATTTTCAGTACTTTTACTTCTACTCCACTACATCTCAGAGGCAAATATTGTACTTTTACTCCACAACAATTATTTGGAAACTTTAGTTACTAGTTACTTTTCAGATACAGTATAAATGATGATATTATGAAACATACATTAACCACTGTAGCCCTATTTTATACATAGGCTATTTGAAAATAGCAGATCTACAAGCTCACAACGCGTCGCGATGCGACGCGTTGTGAGCTTGTAGATCAGCCATTTTCAAACATTTTAGTACTTTTACTTTTGGTACTTTAAGCACATTTTGATGCCAATACTTTACTACTTTTACTCAAGTACATTTTTAATTCCAGACTTTTATTTGTAACAGAGTACTTCTACATTGCAGTATTGATACTTTTACTTAAGTAGAACATTTGAGTACTTTTTCCACTACTGCCCAGTTCACAGTTCCATGGACTGTCACTACGGACCCCCAGCTGCAGATCAAGAGTGTGACTGCGGACGGGGGCCTCTCCATGGAGCACGACCGTGGATTTCTACTACATTACACTATACCACTATACTATACTGTATATCAGGGATGGGCAACCGTCACTCAATGCGGCCCCAGGCCAAATTTAATCACAAAGAAAAACAAAGTAATCTAAACATATCCGAAATGGTGAACTATTGCCTTCAGCTGTTCCAAAGATGCAACTTTCCATGAACCATTTTAATTACAACAGTCCACCAGTAGAGCGCGCTCTTGTTTATTTTAAAAGAAGCCTTGTGAACTATAATTCTAGTGCTTCATTTTTGTATATTTTTCAGTGGTGGAAAAAGTACTCAAATGTTTTATTTAAGTAAAAGTATCAATACTGCAATTCAGAAGTACTCCGTTACAAGTAAAAGTCCGGAATTCAAAATTTACTTGAGTAAAAGTACAAAAGTATTGGTATCAAAATGTACTTAAAGTACCAAAAGTAAAAGCACTAAAATATTTGAAAATAGCCGATCTACAAGCTCACAACGCGTCGTGAGCTTGTAGATCGGCTATTTTCAAATAGCCTAGGTATAAAATAGGGGGGGGGGGGGGCCTGCCGATAAACAATGCGGCCCCCCAGAGTGATTGAGGAAATTTTGTGGCCCTCACCATCTACAAAGTTGCCCACCCCTGCTGTATATTATCTCAACATTCTTATATTATACCATATTTACTATATAACGTTATGGTTGTACTATATTATATTAGCTATTACTGTTAATGCTACTACTTGTATCTCTCTCTGTCTCTCCCTCTCTCTCTCTTCTTTCCCCCCCGACACGGTCGAGGCAGAAGGCCCCCACCCACCCTAGAGCCTAGGGTCTGCCTGACGTTTCTTCCAGTTAAGGGGGAGTTTTTCCGTTGCCACTGTCGCAAAATGTCATGCTCAGGGTGGGACTGTGGGGTCTCTGCTCTACATGTAAAGTGTCTTGAGACAACGTGTTGTGATTTGACCCATTAAGACCTGGAACGGTGTCATTTTTAGATTTGAGCTAAAAAGCATTAGTTTACACTTTGGGCTATTCAAAAATAGCAGATATACAAGCTCGTAGCGCGGCACCGAGTGCCGCGCTACGAGCTTGTAGATCTGCTATTTTTGAAAATTCGTGAAAATGTGTGCAAATCTTTGAATATATATATTTTTAAAGCAAACATTTTTAACTCAAATCTTTGCTTCTGGGGGGTCCCTGGAACAAAATATTTTGATGGGGGTCCGCGGACAAATACATATAATTCTGGCGGTCCTTGACATGAAAAAGATTGAGCACCACCGATATAGAAACATACGTTTTTCAGTGCTTTTACTGATGACCCTGATGTCTTCACTCACCTCTGCAGTCTCTTCCGTATCTCTTTGATCTGCTCGTTCTTCTTGGTCAGGATCTCCTTCATGTTGCGGTAGGCAGCGGTCTGCTGGAACTTCTTCTCCAGCTCCTGGAGAACGGACGAGTACGCACACACACACACACACACACACACACGCACACGCACACAGCTTATAAGTGACATTCTTTTCTGAAAAGTCGCTTGTAAAAATATTTTCCACATTTTGTACTTTTTTTCCCCAAGATTCTTTTTGAAGATATCAGATCTACAAGCTTGTTGTGAGCTTGTAGATAAGCTATGACGTGTATAGGTTTAAAGTGTGACCCAGGCGCTCGTTTTCATAGACTTGGTTACTTATTTTTCCTCGCAAAATCTAGCAACACTGGTGATGGCCTCTTGCAGGCAAACAGCACAGGACCCAGGCGTATTAGTACAGTGGTTTTCAACCATTTTCATTGCCAAGGCCCCCCTAAATTGATATACATTTGGCCACGGACCCCGCATCTGAAAATGTTTTGTGCCAGGGTCGCCCCTAGAGGCAAAGATTTGAGTTAAAATGTTCCCTTTAAAAATATATATATATTCAAAGATCTGCACACATTTTTCACGATTTCTCAAAAATAGCAGATCTACAAGCTCCTAGCGCGGCACTCGGTGCCGCGCTAGGAGCTTGTAGATCTGCTATTTTTGAACAGCCAAAAGCTAAGTGGTTAAAATGATTGTGACGATATGTTAACTCATTTCACTGGGGACCCCCTGGTACCCCCCCCCCCCCCCCCCAGGACCACTGGTGGTCCTACAGTATACCTTCTCAGCCAGGGTCAGCTGCTCCTGCACCCTCAGCAGGTCGTGTTTGGCAGACACCAGGTTCTCCTGCAGGTCCTTCTGGGAGGCTGCGGAGGTGGTGAGGGTCTTCTCGTAGTCCTCCCTCAGAGCGGCCACCGTGCCCTCCAGACTGGTGATCTCCTGGGAATGGTCCGTCACCTTTTAATGGGAGAGAAAACCCCCCGAAACCAAACACAATGGTTGAGGGGTGGGAGGTGTCATTTTCCATTTTTAGCTGTAACTATTATTTCATACTTTGGGCTATTCAAAAATAGCAGATCTACAAGCTCGTAGCGCGGCACCAGGGGCCACGCTGCAAGCTTGTACATCTGCTATTTATTTTGAAAAATCTTGAAAATGTGTGCAAATCCCTATATATATAATATATTTTTAAAGTGAACTTTTTTTCAAGATATTTTGTTCCAGGGACCCCCAGAAGCAAATCATTTAGTTAGCAATGTATATATATATATATATTCAAAGATTTGCACATAGTTTCACGATTTCCCCCCCAAAAAATAGCAGATCTACAAGCTTATATGGGCTTGTATATCTGCTATGTTATGAATAGCCCAAATAAATCAAAAAATGACACAGTATGTGTTCCCGGTCTTAACACATTGGGTGCCAAAACCGTATATATACGTTTTTTGCAATACTTACACGGAGTGCCAAAACCGTATATATACGGTTTTTGAATTTTTTTTTTTTTTTTTTAAAAACTTTTTTTTCAAAAAAAATCTTAAATTTTTTTTTTTTTTTTACCTTCTAAGCACCAGGAGATATCATTTTCCGAAGATTTTGACTCCAATCCACTTTCTGGTTAACTTATGACTTCAAAAGCCTGTATCTCGGCTCCTAAAAAATGGTTAAAAATCCTGGCACTCAGTGTACTCTGTTTTTAAAAAAACCTGGCACCCAATGTGTGGGTTAATGTGAGATAGATCTTTCATGATTGAAAAAGGGAAAAGGAAAGAACACTTGAATACTGTACGTACCAGTAATGAGTCCAACATGGCAGAATGAAATGGCGAAAGTAAGCAAAGGAATAAATCAAATGACAGCAGAAAAAGAAAGCTGCATGAGATAGACGGTTGGTCTGGTTCTCAAACTTTTTCATGTCAAGGACCCCCAAATTGACACTTATTAGCCCGCGGACCCCCATTTGAAAAGATATGCCATGGACCCCCCCATAAGAGATGATTTTTACAGCTCTAGCAGTCAATTCTCAACCATTTTAATTGAAGCACCCCCAGTTTGGCATGCATAAGGCTACGGACCCCTATTTTATGGCATTTATATCTCTGGGGCCCCAATTCATATTGTAAAATTGATATTCATTTAACTCTGAGAGTGTACAAATGGAACCAAATGGACCCGTTAGGGTCCATTTGGTTCCATTTGTACACTCTCAGAGTTACAGACACATAAGGATCAATTTGGTTCCTAACTATTAATTTGGCTGGGGACCCCCTGGAACCCCCTCAAGTACCCCTGGGGGTCCCCGGACCCCTATTTGAGAACCAACAAAATAGACCTTCCAGAAAAACGCAATTATGCGCATAATTATGCAGGGTATTATTTTTTTTAAAGGGCGCATCGCATGATATTTTTGCATAATTCCGCATATTTCCCAACTTTTCGTATTTTTCGCATATTTTGAAACTGTTTGCATATTTCTGCTTATTTTGCAACTTTCCTCATATTTCGCAACTTTGCGCAATTTCATTGTATAGAAACAATTAAAACCACCGCATGTTTCATCACAAAATCATTTTTTTTTTCCTGCATAATCAAGGTTTCTTGCCTGCGTTTTTCTGGAGTGTCTAATGAGTGGCAAAAGGCAGAGAAGCAGATGATGGTGATGAAGGACAACTAGAGTACATAAACAGTATACCTGCTGGTCAACTTGGACCTTCTGGAGGTCCTTCAGGGCCCTCTCTGCCCGGGTTCTCTCATCAAGTGCACCCATAGCCTGAGAAAAACGTAAATAAGGACATAAAGTCAAGTGATAATAAAAGACTAGCATAGACCAGTGGTTCTCAAACTTTTTCATGTCCAGGACCCCCAAATTGACACTTACTAGCACGCGGACCCCCATTCGAAAATATTTGCGAGGGACCCCCCATAAGAGAAGATTATTTTGTACGGCTCTAGCAGTGATTTTCAACCATTTTAATTGCAAGGACCCCCAGTTTGACATGCATTAGGCTACGGACACCCATTTAATGGCATTTGTATCTCTGGGACCCTAATTTATATTGTAAAATAAATGTTAATTTAACTCTGAGAGTGTACACATGGAACCAAATGGACCCGTTAGGGTCCATTTGGTTCCATTTGTACACTCTCAGAGTTACAGACCCATAAGCGTCCATTTGGTTCCTATCCATCATTTAGCTGGGGACCCCCTGGAACCCCCTCAAGTACCCCCTGGGGGTCCCCGGACCCCACTTTGAGAACCACTTTGTATAGACCATCTGAAGGCATTTGAATTAGGCATTGCAATTATAATGTTGACTTCACCACTCTCTAAACATTCTATGAATGGCTACTGTAGGTCTTTATTGAGTATTGACAGTGAAACTATTTTTTTTACTTGGGATTCCAAAGTGCGGAGCCTGGATTTGAGTTTATCATTTTCTTCATTTAGTCTTCTGATCTCCTGAGGAAAAGATGACAAAGGAAAACGTCTATAAGGATGATGTGCATTAACGTGAGGGAGTCACACATTTCAACCTAAACCTACAGCTGTCAGGATAAAAAAAAACAGTTGAGAATGAATTAATTGTCATACAAATAATTGCGATTAAAGATTTAATTGTGTTTTTAGGCATTGAACACTGGAACATATGAATCAAAATGTTATTTCTGTTTGCCTTTTAAGCTTCGAAATCAAAAATATGCACAGGGCAGATATGAGAAATAACTTAAATATACAAATAAATTACTGACATATGTAATAATTTTACACTGTACAAATAGTGGGAAATAGCTGATCTACAAGCTTACAACGTGTCACAAAGTGACACGTTGTAAGCTTGTGGATCTGCTATTTCTGGAGAAAAAAAATTCAACACGAAAACTGACTATGACGAAATTGCGATTATCTCAAATAATTGTGATAGGGCGATTAATAATTATGACAGGCCTACCTATAACCTTTAGATAGATGTGTTTCTCACCTTGTTTAACAGCTCAGACACACCTCCGCCTTCGTTCAGAGGAGCCAACTTAGGTTTACTGGACTCCTGGTTGACCTGGGAACAACAAGGTCAAAGTGCAATGCTGCGATCAGAGAATTAGTATGACATTACCATCAATTATGTTAACTTCTGAACCACCATTCATGATATAGATTCATTCTCTTAGAATTAATTGGAATATATAACGAATATAAAAGAAAATTCCACATTCTTAACCCATTAAGACCGGGAACGCATCTGTGTCATTTTAAAATGTCTTTGGCTATTCAAAAATAGCAGATCTACAAGCACCGAGTGCAAAGTAAAATGTGTTGTTCCAGGAACCCACAGAAGCAAAGATTTGAGTTGTAATGTTGTAATGTGAAATGTTCGCTTGAAAAAATATACTCAAAGATTTGAAAAAGAAATCCACAATTTTTTAAAACAGTGCCGCGCTATGAGCTTGTAGATCTGATTTTTTTTAGCCAAAGAAATCTAAAAATGACCCAGATGCCTTCCCGGTCTTAATGGGTCAATGGAGCTCAAACAGGCTGTGACCATCTTGTTGTGTGCTGTTACGTACCTTACTGGCCGACTTAAAGTCAGTCTTCTCAAACTCAGCCACTTGCTCCAACAGTTCCCTTTAAACACACACAAGGGTAGGTTTGGGGGGTCGACACATGACACAGCAGAGAAAGGAAGAGAGTTATATAAGCTTTTAACATCTCATACATTATTGTAAAGTTTACCTGTTCCATAACAGTCTATAATTACTGTTAGCGCCGTAGGGCTGTCTCATGGTTCAAAATGTTCACACTTCACACACTTCACGTTTCCCACGGTCGTTTTTGAGCGTGACATGCGTGAGGTAGACGTGCTCGCCACGTGTTAAAAGCAGACTTCACACCATTATGTCTCGCTGAGAAACGCTGAGGAAGGAAGGACTATAGGGGCTAAAGTTTCCTTCTGCTGCTACACATAAGTAAAAGTGTTAGATACTAATTACAAGTACTGCTAGTGTCATACAGTATGTGCACTAGAAATGGGACGTTTTAAACCTGTTTAGGACTAATTCAAAGAAAATTAAATTAACTCAAACCCTAAATGTGTTTCTAACCTTATGCTCAGTAAAACAAATACAAGAATACAAGAACCGCCCCAGCATGCGGTCGGCGGAAAGAAATGGGGGCGAGCGTGTTTTGAGGTGAGCCTTCCAGTTAGCGACCAGATAGTGCATGGAGTTGAACACACGTACTGTCATTTGAAATGCAGCCAGTTTGATTCTGGCCGGTGACCTGCTGTGCTGCACGCCCTCAGCTTCCTGTCACTCCACAATCTATACACTCAAAAACTGCAAATCATATTTGAGCTGGGGAGTGGGGACCCCCCAAACTAGTTATATTTGAACTGGGGACCCCCCAAACTAGTTATATTTGAACCGGGACCCCCCAAACTAGTTATATTTGAACTGGGGACCCCCCAAACTAGTTATTTTTGAACCGGGACCACCCAAACTATAGTTATATTTGAACTGGGGACCACAAAATAATCATATTTGAACTGGGGACCCCCCCAAAATAGTCATATACTTACATTTAGTTGGACTGGGTTCCACAGATAAATATTGTGAAAATAGCAGATCTACAAGCTCACAACGCGTATTTTCACAATATTTGAATATAATTATTATAAAAAAGATTATTTTTTCTTATGTTATTTGACAATTTGGCCAAAGATTGACCAGTTTTTATAATATAGTTTGTTGATTGCTTTTGATGCAGTAATGGTCTTTAAAAAGAGAGGTATTAAAAAGGTCTTAAAAGGTCCTTAAATTGTCACTGTCGTCCCCGACCCACAGGTTGAGAACCAGTGACTCGTAGAGATGGAGAAACATGCACTCTGGCATCACACATGATGACCTCTGTGTGAAGAGGTCAATAATCCACACCTTGACAGTTGAAAGGTGAAATATAGCAGAGAGAGAGCGAGAGAGAGAGTGTTTTGTGGCTGAATGAAGCCGCTCTCTGCAAAAACTCTTAAATGTGGTTTCTTAAAAAGCTGCAAAACGCACGTAGATCTGTGGCGATGAGGGAGGGGCGTTTACCCTGCTTCTCTCTGTCACACCCATAACAATCCACTATAGGGACGGAGGGGTTTGTGAGGGCTTGTCGCTCGCCTACAACAAACGCAACAGATCTTTTACAAAACAACCCTGTTGTTGTTGTTTGCGAGATCCTTATCCTCATTCAATCTGGGAACATAGCTATAATAGCTATAACCATAATTTTATACTATTGAAAAATAGCAGATATACAAGCTCATAGCGCGGCACCGCTTGTAGATCTGCTATTTTTTATTTTTTTTAATCGTGAAATGTTTTGCAAATCTTTGAATTTTCTAAAGCGAAAATGTTTAACTCAAATCTTTGCTTCTGGGGGATTCTACAAAATGTCTGCTAAATCCTAACATTTGTTTTTTTCTGTAATACTTATGTTGCTATAATATCAGTGGTTCTCTTTTTTTCATGTCAAGGACCGCCCAAAATTATATGTATTTGTCCACGGACCCCCATCTCAAAATATGTTGTTCCAGGGACCCCCCAGAAGCAAAGATTTGAGTTAAAAAAAAAGTACATCAATTATACATATTCAAAGATTTGCACACATTTTCACAATTTCTTTAAAAAAATAAATAGCCAAATAAATCTTAAAATGACACAGAGGTGCGTTCCCAGTCTTAATGGGTTAAAGAGGTCACAGAGGTTAAAAGTCAGACTGTGAATATTGTGTTGCATCAAATGGATCAAGTTTGGCTCACTTTCTCTCAGCGTAAATGGCCTTTATAGTTGATTATAGAAAGGTTTAGAAAATAACGTCAGATACATATCGTCTCAGTCGGGTGTCCAGAACTGTTACTTTCAGGATTCAAATAAAAAAAAACATCAACAGTAGCAGATCTTACTGTACAAGCTCAAAATGTGGATGCTTTAGTGTGACGCTGTAGTAAAAAAAAAAAAAAGAAGGCCTTAAAAGTCCTTAAATTGTCACTTTACTGTCATCTAAGGCAGTGCTTCTCAAACTTGTTCATGCCAAGGACCCCTAAATTGATAAACATTTGGCCGCGGACCCCCATCTGAGAATATGTTGTGCCAGGGACCCCCAGAAGCAAAGATTTGAGTTAAAAAATATATATATATATTCAAAGATATGCACACATTTTCAAGATTTTCCAAAAAATAGCAGATCTACAAGCTCGTAGCGCGGCACTCGGTGCCGCGCTACGAGCTTGTAGATCTGCTATTTTTGAATAGCCCAAAGTATAAAAAGTTTAAATTATTGTGATGCTATATTAACACATTTTGCTGGGGACCCCCTGGAACCCCCCCCCCAAGGACCACTGGGGGTCCCCGACCCACAGGTTGAGAACCACTGCCTCGTAGAGATGGAGGAACATGCACCACACATGACCCTAAAAGGTATATCAGATGACCTCTGCGTGAAGAGGCAGTATTGCACACAGAGTGCTCTCTGCAAAAAAAAACTCTTAAATGTGGTTTCTTAAAAAGCTGCAGAACGCACGTAGATCTGTGGCGATGAGGGGTGTTTTCCCTGCTTCTCTCTCTGTGACACCCATAACACTCTACTATAGAGGGACCGAGGGGTTTGTGAGGGCTTGTCGCTCGCCTACAACAAACGCAACAGATCTTTTACAAAAACAACCCTGTTGTTGTCGTTTGTGACATCCTCAAAGAGGTCACAGGGGTTAAAAAGTGAGACTGTGAATATTATGTTGCAAGTTAGCTCACTGTCTCAACGTAAATGCACGTATAGTTGACTAGAAAGGTTTAGGAAAGAAAGAAAGCATTTTTGCATCTTTGTCAGGTCCTATACAAATTCAAAAGCACCAAAAGTAGCAGATCTACACGCTCGAAACGTGTGATGCTGTAGTACGATCAAGTAGGACGTTAATTCATGAAAAAGAAACACAAAAAGTTAAAAATATGGAGATACGCGGTTTCTGCCCGCAACGATATTTTGGTGCCATTTGCTGTTATACAAAAGACCCGTCCTATAGGGGATGCATCAGTGAATAAATAGTTAGACCTCCCTCCACTTCCTTGGCAAAAAAAACGGGGACATAGATTGGTGAAGCAATAGGAAGCGGCGCTGGTACCGAGCGGAAGGCTTTGGATCCGCCCTTCAAGACCTTCGATAGGGCTGGCTCTTCCAGTCTAGGTGACAAGAAGGTCAGTTGGCTCTCATGCATTGAAGGAGGTATGAGCTCGGCCCTGGCCTCCCTAGGCTGGTGAGGGGAGTGTAGCGCCCAGGATCACTTGACACCGGGTGGAAAATAAGGGTTACACAATCGTGCGATAAAAAAAAAATATATATATATATAATTATTATACAGTATATTAATGATATATTATGAATCAAATGAACTTCTCATTGTGTTTAACAGTGACATTGTTAATGTGACGTGTGTCTTCTCTGAGGTTTTTGTTTAGGTTGATAGACCCTGTGGTGAATGAGCTGACGGTTAGATCTAACACTTTGTTAAAACATTTCTTGGCACAGAGTCAGAACAGCAGAGCGTTGAGTAGCTTAGATGTGACATGTGAGCCAACACGGCCCTGTGTTCAGACTTGTACTTAAAGATCTGATGTGTGGGGCAACCTGATACTATAGCCCAATGGTCAGGCTGCATACAGTACCGACCGCATGGCCTGTAATGCCTGGCAAGAGAGTCCCTGCCTGCACGTCACCCCAACCACTCTGTGTCTCTTCTTTTCTACACTGTTCCTGTCAAATAAAGGCTATAAATAACTTAAAAAAGGCCCGGACCGCTGGCCTAGCGGTCTGGGCACCTTGGCTACAATGTACTGTAGCCTGACAGCGTGTTGAGGGTTCGAGGCCTTTGCTGCGTGTCACTCCCCATCTCTCTCTCTCTGCCTGTTTCCCGTCAGCCTACTGTACTGTACTGTGTAATAAAAAGGCATAAAAAGCCGCCCCCCCCAAAAAAAATAAAAAAAATAAACTACAATATTAAAATGAAAATACTCTTAAAGACTTACATACAGTAGCTTGCTCAATAACACTCAGAGAAAAGATCCAGTAGAACTAAAAGACAAGTCATTTTATGTTTGGTTGGGCTCGGGTGTTGCGCTCTGAAAATAGCAGATCTACAAGCTCACAACGCGTCGCAGCGTGACGCGTTGTGAGCTTGTAGATCTGCTATTTTCAGCATGCAACCAAGTGTAAAATCAGCCATTACGACGCCATCAAGGCACCGCCAAAATACAAAAAAAGGCAAAAAAAATTATAAAAATAAACTACAATATTAAAATGAATATACTCTTAAAGACTTACATAGCTTTGCTCAAGAACACTCAGAGAAAGTTTTTGCGTTGGCAATTCTGGCTCATATATTTAACAGTAACCCACAGGTTCAAACACCCTTTACCAGAAACACCACTGCATCAAAGAGACGACATAAGCTACAAGCAATAACATAATTAAATATCACTTAGAAATGCTGCTTTTGTCAATCCTATACTTTTTTTTTTGCACAGCTATTCAACAGCCGTGACCCTTTCTGAACTATAAGTCAACTGTATTCTGTCTGGGCTGTGAGAACATGTCATATTTCTGAACAGGTGGCAAGTGGCTGGTGGTGTTTTTTTTTGTTTTTTTGAGGTTGTGTGAATGAAGAGAAAAGGCAGAATATTCACATGAGAACGTTTGGCTTTGCTTGGCAGTGCAGTGACCTCACAGATCTCACACACACACACACACCTCTCATGTCTATAACCCATTCAGACCGGGAACGCATCTGTGTCATTTTTAAGATTTATTTGGCAATTCAAAAATAGCAGATATACAAGCTCATAGCGTGGCTATGAGCTTGTAGATCTGCTTTCATGAAAACAGTTTTTTGGTATATCAGTGGTCCTCAAACTTTTTCATGTCAAGGACCCCCAAAATTATGTTTTTGACCGCTGATCCCCATCAAAATATGTTGTTCCAGGGACCCCCCAGAAGCAAAGATTTAAGTTAAAAATGCTATTCAAAGATTCGCATTAATGTTCAAGATTTTTCGAAAATAGCAGATCTACAAGCTCGTAGCGCAGCACTCGGTGCCGCGCTACGAGCTTGTAGATCTGCTATTTTTGAATAGCCCAAAGTATAAAAATGAACAAGTTATAGCTCAAATCTAAAAAGAATGACACAGTCTGCGTTCCCGGGTTGAAAGGGTTAAAGGCTGGAGGCTGCTGATAGGATGTGGCTTCCACCTCAAACTGATGGAAACGTTCAGTTTCTCAACGAACATCTGGGCATTCATTCTGTTCATAAATGTCACCCTGCTCTACCATGATGACACTGTGGTTGACCTCGTAGTGCTCGTGCTGCTGCGCTATACAGTACCTACCGAGGCCTTTTTTGTGGTCTGTTTCTCAACTTGTGGGCTGGGGACCCAAAGAGTGGGCTGTGTGACGACTAGATGAATATTTACTATGTTTATGTATCGAAGGGAAAAAAATTGAGCTAAAGAGGAGGGCTGCCATGTTCTTAAAAGTCAGAGAAAGATACAACAGTGTGTGTCTTTGGTTAAAAAAAACAAGTGCCCGCGAGCACTTAGGCTCTAATGTAGCCTGACAGCGTGTCGCGGGTTCAAGTCCCGATCCCGACGGCCTTTGCTGCCGTGTCACTTCCTTTGATGCCGTGTCTAACTTCACTTCACCATCAATAAAGGCATTAAAGAACCCAAAAATAAATCTTAAAAAAATAAGAGTAAAAAAAGGGGGACAAATACGATGAAAAATCAAGCCACTCTTCCAGAAAGTTAAAAAGCCCATTAACCCATTCAATCCGGGAATGCATCTGTGTCATTTTAGATTTGAGCTATAGAACCATTATTTTATGCTATTAAAAATAGCAGATCTACAAGCTCATAGCAAGCTCATATTCTACAAGCTCATATTCTACAAGCTCATATTCTACAAGCTTGTAGATCTGCTGCTATTTTTGAAAGATGTTTAAAAAAAAAGAATTTTTGAATTTTTGAATACATATATTTTTTAACTCAAATCTTTGCTTCTGGGGGTCCCTGGAAGGACATATTTTGATGGTGATCGGCGGCCAAATACGTATAATTTTGGGTGGTCCTTGACAAGAAAAAGTTTGAGCACCACTCATATAGCAACAATAGTTTTTTCACAAAGAAAGACATTTGTTGAGACATTTGACAGCTACAAATGTTTGCTTTAAAACATATATATTCGAAGATTTGAGTCTCAAATATTTGCTTTAAATATATATATATATATATATTCAAAGGTTTGCACAATTTCTTTTCAAAAATAGCAGATCTACAAGCTCGTAGCGCGGCACTCGGTGCCACGCTACGAGCTTGTAGATGTGCTATTTTTGAATAGCCAAAGAAATCTAAAACTGACAACTGATTTAATGCGTTAATGTAAGGCTAGGTAAGGGTCCATTTGGTTCCATTTGTACACTCTCAGAGTTACAACCCCGTAAGGGGCCATTTGGAACCCTCCTCAAGGAACCATGAGGGTCCCTGGACCACACGTTGAGACCCACTGGTGTAGCAGAGTGTTTCCAGTGAGTCAACACCCTGACTCTGTTTAGACCAGAATGGAACAGAGCCTTCATTAGTATCATTGGTAACAACCTGTTGAAGGAAGTAAGGAAGAGGCCCGATTTCTTTCCAATATGGCTGCCGTGCATAGAGCCTATTCTATGCACGGCCGATTCTACAAAAAATATTTCTATATCAGTGGTGCTCAATCTCTTTCATGTCAAGGACCCCCACAATGATATGTATTTGGCTGCGGACCCCCATCTCAAAATATGTTGTTCCAGGGACCCCCCAGAAGCAAAGATTCGAGTTTAAAATGTTGTAACGTAAAAATATATATATTCAACGATTTGCACACATTTTCACGATTTATCAAAAATAGCAGATCTACAAGCTCGTAGCGCGCCTAAGCGCTACGAGCTTGTAGATCTGCTATTTTTGAATATCCCACCACAGTGTAAAATAATGCTTTTTTAGCTCAAATGAAAAAGTGACACAGATGCGTGCCAGGTCTAAATGGGTTAATTAGGCTTTTTGGTAATAGCTCACCTGTTCTCCAGCTCAGAGATGTCGGTCTGCAGCCTCAGGTAGAACTTCTCGGCCTGGGAGAAGATCTGACGGAGGAGCAGGACGTTGGTGTGGGCCGTGTTGATCAGCTCCGTCTCCACCTCGCCCCGGACCACCGCCTGAAGACCCTCCAGCATCTCCCTGACCTCGTCCACCGTGAACGTCTCCTCCACCAGTCTGCACGTGCACGCACGCGAACGCACATGCACACAGTCACAGACACAGACACACACACGCACGCAGACGCAAAAGTATTGTCATCAAAATATACTTAAAGAACCAAAAGAAAAAAGTACTCATTATGCAGAATGCCCCATTTCACAAGTTCAACATGTATACAAATCTTTTGAAAATAGCAGATCTACAAGCTCACAGCGTGTCGCGGTGCGACGCGATGTGAGCTTGTAGATCGGCTATTTTCAAATAGCCTATGTATGCTTAGGGCACACACACACAAAGATCCTTCAGAAAGGCATGAACTGATGTCTACCTTCACCCATTGAATAGACATGGCACGATTAACTCAACTCACGAAACGATTTTCCACAATGTTTTAAACCCAAAATTATTTTCCAGACAAATTACAGAATTTTCTCTCTTTTTTTGGGTCTCTGTTATTTTTTACAAATACTGTGTTTTCTCTTATCCTCTTTTCAATACAGTAGCAAATTATCTTACAAAGATCCTGTATTCACGATACATTTTTTATTGAATCGATTTAAATTGTCACCGTTTTGAAATCGTTTGAAATTGATTTTTCACTAAATCGCTACATGCCTACCATTGAACATAATGATACAATAAGTCAAGGGTGATGCAACTTTGATGATGTAGAGGGCCACTATATTTCCACACTCACTCCAGAGGGACACATTGCATATACTGTAGAGAAACCTCTTATCTCTGTATTTAAACTTTTTTCGCAAATGAATGCCGTACTTCGCCTTTCTATGTCACACAAAAGTAGCAAAATAGCAGATCTACAAGCTCAAAACGCGTCGCACTGCGAGGCGTTTTGAGCTTGTAGATCTGCTATTTTTGTTCTTTTTAAATTGAAATCCTGATTTTTTTTGGAATACTGAAAAGTCACATTTTTATTCAATTCCAAATGCATTTAGTTATACTTATGTTAACTTTTTGAACTTAAATACAAATACATTTGGACATAAAAAAGACAATGGAATTGTAATACTAGTCATTAAGCTACTATAATATAGACTGAAGTAATTAAAGCGGGTCATGTTTGCATGTTTGGAATCATAACAGCTGAAATCCATAATATATCACTATTCTGATATTAACCTGTGGGCCGCATTAAGTGAAGGTGGGGGGCCGCATGTGGCCCCCGGGGCCGCCAGTTGCCCATGTATGCAATAAGTGAAGTATTATTATGTATGTGACCTGCTGTCTTTCACGTCCTCGAAGCACGAGTCGATGGTCTTCAGCCTCAGGACCCTCTTAGAGCGAGCAAACCTCATGTAGCTGATCACCTCATTCTGGTTCTGCTCATTAAACGCTAACTCAGCCTGCAGAGATAGAGTGGGGAGAGGGGGGGGTTACAATAAGGAGGACCATTATTTGGGACTACAGGTAACAAGGTACAGGGGTCAGTGAGAGTACTTTACTTGGACAGGGGTTCCGGGACCCCTAGAGCATTGGTTCTCAAAGTGGGGTCCGGGGACCAGGGGTGCCTGAGGGAGTTCCAGGGGGTCCCCAGCTAAATGATGGATAGTTAGGAACCAAATGGACCCTTATGGGTCTGTAACTCTGAGTGTACAAATGGAACCAAATGGACCCTGACGGGTCCATTTGGTTCCATTTGTACACTCTCAGAGTTAAATGAACATTGATATTACAATATAAATTGGGGTCCCAGAAATAGAAATGCCATTAAATGGGGGTCCGTAGCCTAATAATGCATGTCAAACTGGGGGTCCTTGAAATTAAAATGGTTGAGAATCACTGCTAGAGCCGTAAAAATCTTCTCTTATGGGGGTCCCTGGCTTATCTTTTCAAATGGTGGTCCGCGGGCTAATAAGTGTCAATTTGGGGGTCCTTGAAATTTAAACGTTTGAGAACCGCTGCCCTAGGGGGTCCTCAGCGATACTACAGGAGGGGCTGCCAAATCGGAGTTTTCTTTTTTTTTACATTAACCACTTGAACCCTATTATCCATATTCTGAGGAGAACTTTAGTCTAAATGGCAGATCTACAAGCTCACTGAGCTGTGAGCTTGTAGATCGGCTATTTTTGGCAGAGAGGGTTGGTGTAGGGGGGGGAAAAGAGCAGACCAAGTACAAGTATTGGGGGTTTAAGTGGTTAACTGTCTGAAAATACACATTAACATGAATCCAACATGACTGTGTATGTTAAACAATTAAGGCTGTCTATGAAATCTATGAAAAAGTTTAACCTGCAACACCATGTATACAATATGTAGTGTGGGGGGGTGGGGGGCTGCTTCATCTTTCTCTCAGCTAAGGCATTGGTTCTCAAAGTGTGGTCTGGGGACCCCAGAGGTCCTTGGGGGGTACCAGGGGGTCCCCAGCAAAAGTAGATCATTTTAGTTTATATAGCGTGACCATATTTTATACTTTATACTAAAATAGCAGATCTACAAGCTCATAGCTTGAAAAATCCCTGGCATTTTTTTTTCTTTTTAGATGATGGGGGTCCACAGCAAAATACATTGAAGACCCCTGCTTTAGCTTATTCCACATTTATGCAAAGGCCTGATCATCACATTATGTTTACAAAGACAGTTATCTGAGAATGCTAACTGTTACAGAGCCCAGATGGGTAGGTATTAGCCTTAGATCAAGACTATCATCAGTCTTAGCTACCACCCCCCCCCCCCCCCCCCCCCAGAATAACCTGGACTTTCACCAGTACATGTACAAAAAATATTTATACGGTGTTTACCCGCTTACCCCAAATGTTAACTAGCGGTCCGGAGTGTTTATGAAATGTATTAGTCCATATTGTTCAATAAAAAAGTGTTTTAATCCCGTCTGTGACCGATTCTGTCGGAAGTTCCCAACGGGCAGAGGTAAAGGGGCGCATCCGGTGAAAGCCAGAATTACACTCTATGTAAACAGGAGTTAAACGAGGAGGGGGGAAATGGCGTTCGGCCACAGACGGGATTAAAACACATATCTGTTGAGAAATACGGACTAATACATTGTACAAACACTCCGGACATCTAGTTAACATTGGGAGAAACCGGGTAAGCACCTTATATTTTGCAGCTGTACATGTATGGAGAAATACTGACTTTACTGGTGAAAGTCCAGGTCACACTGGGGAGGTGGAGCTCAGACTAGTAGATATAAAAATGTCAAAATCGATCAAATACATCCACGATAGTCTTGATCTAAGGCTAGGTAGATATGGTAGCACATTCTGTCAGCTAATCTAAAGCATTGGTTCTTAAAGTGGGGTCCGGGGACCCCCAGGGGTCCATTGGGTTGGGTTCCAGGGGGTCCCCACTCCCCAGCAAAAGTAGTTAACATAGCATTACAATCACCTTAACCGCTTTATCCATGTATACGTTGGCTATTCAAAAATACAATACGAAAAGGTTTGGAAATGTTCTCTTGATCTGGGGGTCCCTGGCACAGGGGGTCCGCGGCCAAATACATATCAATTTGGGGGGTCCGCAGCACGAAAAAGGTTGAGAAACACTCATCTAAAAGTCTAAACAAACACCATACAGTTAGTCTTGGCTAACAGGTGGCTAACAACAGTTCAGTTAGATGGATGTATAGACTCACCATATTATGGCTTAATGGTCCCAGCAGCAGCTAAAGGTGCTAATCAAACCCCTAAAATGGTCTTATTTCTCTCCTCTAGTGTTTAACAGGAGGAATAGATCTGTACTAATGTATAAACACCAACTCAGATTGTGTGTAAAGAAGACTTCTAGAGCAATTAAAGAGCCTAATGTCAGTAGAAGGGATATTAAATGAATGAGGAGATAATCTGTCAGATCTGCTAGCCTAGCTGTTAGCTGTTAGCATGTATCTGCCTTGGTTACGGGGTAGAGCGTCATCGTTGTCATGGTTACCACCAGGGCTGTGTTCAACAGCAGCACGAATGTTACACATTTTCTTTCCATAGACCCCTTAACATACGACGTCACACTGGTTGCAAGCGTCATACTGGTTGCAAATGAAACCCATTCTGTCAGGTCTCGCTAGGACGCGCAGCACTATAGCCAACACACAAGAGGAGGTTGGGAAAACAACAGGTTGAGAATTGATTACATGAAACAATCACCTGTGCATCCAGTCTCAATGTTGGTAAACAAATAATTGGTCTATAGGCACCGATTTATGTTTTTTTTTTCGCTGAGTACTTTATTATTTTATTATGATTATAAATTAAATATAATATAATTTATTACACCAAGGGCAGCATGTGCTGTGGATTTTGTTTATGTATTGTTCAGTTGCATTGTTATTTTTTATATATATTTTTCAATTAATTAATTATTTTCCTTTTATATAAAAGCCCTTTACATAGACTCACCCATACATAAGTAGGCGATACTTAAAAAGAATCAGACAACTTGTCTTTACTTGAATGACAGGAATAACCTATAGTGTCTGGTGCAGCTCTTGTTCTCATGGGTCTTCAACTAAGCATAATAATAATAACTAGAAAATGTGCTCCTCGGAGCACAAGTCTCCGCCAGCAAATATTGGAATTTATTCCAATATTTGCTCAAGATTGGAACTTTGATGATAGTGTGTACGTCAGATGGCACATTGACTGCATTACCGTGGATTGCCTTGAACTTGTTGGCAACTTCTTGGCGAGCCAACAAGTTTCATGAAGGCAATACGTTGACTTATCAACCTTTCCTCTAACGGGTGCAAATCCTGCAGTCTTCGTTCTTTCTCATTTTCAGATGCGAGTGTTCTTCGTCTTTGTTTCTTATCTTTGTCCTTCTCCTGTTGGCGTTGCGCCTTTGCTTCTTCATCGGTTTGCAGACAATGATTAGCTTCTTCAGTTTGCATAATAAGAGTTAGTTGCACTGTGTCATCAACTGTGATCTCAGTTTGTACTGGAATGTACTGTTCTTGATTAATCCTGTCTAAGCTATTTATATTACATATTGTGATGACACCAGTGTGTCTACATAATGTATTGCTCCGCCATTTCTCAGCCATTTCGTGATTATTCCTGTCTTACCTCACTTTGAAAGAGACACAGACTCTTTCAAAGTGACACATCTATTTATAGGCCGCTATACGTCATGCGTCTCACTAGCCAATCAGCTGAGCACACTCTTTCAATGTATTGTCACGTGTCACGTGAGGCTTGACCAATGTTAGCTTGGCCGAGGGGGGGGGGGGACGGAAAGTGAAAACATAGTCTCCTGGCGGAGACAATAAAACTTTATGCATATAGCACCTTTCATGACAAATGCAGCTCAAAGTGCTTTACAGAGCAAAATAAATAAAGCAGAAGTGCTTTACAGAAAAGGCAATAATAATGTAACGATAAAGCAAAAAGAAGAGAAAAAACAATATTAAAATCATTTGAAAATAATGGCCAAAAAATGGGATTTCTCAGCCAGGTTATCACATAATCTGTATGGATCCCAGTCAGTCATAGTGGGCCGATGTAACTTGAAGAACCTCAAGGCTGATACCTGTTTAACCAGTGACTTTGTATGTACTGGTGGGTTGATGATTACATGGGCGTTGTTGTGACCTGGCCACTGGTGTCCTCCAGGCGTTGACATAATAATGGGTCGCCAGTTTTGCTGCTTCTAAGCCGGTGGTAGGGCTCTCGCCCCTCGACCCAGGTACGGATGTCAGGTGGAAACACTCTCAGCATCTGCTCCAACACAAGGGTTTCCCCGATGGCCTCCACGCTGCACTGGTCCGGCTTCATTCAACAACTTGGGGTCCTTACGGGGTGCTGGCTGGTGGTTGCTGCTGGAATGCTGGAATGTCAATTCTAATCAAAATGGACAGATTTACAGTGATAAGCCTAAACTTGGGTTCCATTACATATGACACTGTGGGGGGGGGGGGGGGGGGGGGGGTCCAGGGGGTTCCCAGCAAAAACAGCATCACAATAATTTTAACCACTTTATCCATTCATACGTTGGCTATTCAAAAATAGCAGATCTACAAGCGCTTGTGCATCTGCTATTTTTGAAAATCATTGAAAAATATCGAAAATGATATTATTTTTATATTTATATATATATATATATATATATATATATATATATATATATATATATATATATATATATATATATATATATATATATATATATATATATATATATATATATATGTATTTTTAACATAAATCCTCTCTTCTGGGGGTCTTCCTGAAAACCTTTTTAAGGGGGGGGGGGCTAAATCTTATCTTACTATCTTACTACCATATAATTGACAAAAGCTCCGAAAGTTTGTCCGGGGTAAGCAAGCACAGGATCACTCCATTTGCCCCGAAACTTGCCACAGACTGTTGCTCAGAGCTATGGCTCTGCTTTAGGCATCTTACCCCACCTCCATCTGTGATCAGACTCTATGTTTTAGACATCTTACCCCACCTCCATCTGTGATCAGACTCTCGGCTTGATTGATTCTCTGATTCGCCTATCAGACCCTTAGCCTGATATGGCAGGTTGCCATAGCAACCATATACAGGAAGTTTGACCTCTTTATCACAATTACGGCCAACTCAAAGAGTGACGGATCAGCCAGCAGACATACCTGACCCACAGAACGACAGAAGGAGCCACTCTGCGTCACTCTGCGTCAATCCATGCTACATGGACCCTGTGGGACTGCCAACCCTAACAGCCCCTGCATGGTCAATAACAGCTTCCCTAAAGACTTCTGTGACAACACTCGACTGCCTCATGATGGCCATGGTTACCCACAGTACAGGCGGCCTAATGACCGAGATAGGGCGGTTGGGAGGTTGGGACTAGAGGTTAGGGCCGCGAAGCAAAGCGGGGAGGGAGGAGAGGAGAGGGTTAATCAGCCAAAATGAGTTTTGGACTCTGTCTGGACCAACCTCGGATCGGGCCTAGATGTGAGGGCCGCTGGGGGTCCACCTTGGCACAGAAACGGTTGAGAAGCAGTGGTTTCAGAGCTTGTTGTTGTTGTTAATGTGACTGAAGGATGGCTTCCTGTCGTGACAGACAGAGACAGAACAGTAGAACAAAGGGCTCTCTCTGTGGTGTCACCTGTGCAGGTAGAGGAACCTCAGGAACCTCAACAACAGCACCAAACACTTTCTTCTTTCTTTTCTTTTTTTGTTTTACTAGAACAAGGGGTACTACTGTTCAACAACAAGAAAACCCATTTTTAACTGTTCAAACAATTCATCTGTCAATGATATCAGTGGTGGAAAAGGTACTCAAAGTTTTTTACTTAAGTAAAAGTATCAATACTGCAAGGCCGAAATACTATAGTCTGACATTCAGAATTTACTTTGAGTAAAAAGTTCAAAAGTATTGGCATAAAAATGTACTTCAAAGTACCAAAAGTAAAAGTACTCATTGTGCAGAAATCTTCCATTTCATGTTTTCAAAATGTATAAAATCATTTGAAAATAGCCGAAGTCTATATAAGACTGAAGTGGTTAATGTATGTTTAGTAATACTATTTAAAATCTACAAAGTAACTAGTAACTAGACGCGTCGCAATTCTGGGAAATTGCAAAGTGTGGTTGCGCCGACGCCGGTCGGGACTCCAGTATTACGCCGGGAGGAATACCGTCGGAGACTGCGCCAATCACATCGTCACGTCACTACTGAGATCGCTTGCGTTTCATTTTGAAGGGACCGACTCCCCCGAAAATCATGTTTTTGCATCAAACGGTGACATTTTGCGCATTCGTGGCGCCCCCTATGGGTCAAAGTGGAAATGCTTTTGGGGACTCGTTGAGTAAATCACCCTCGACATGTGATTCAAATTTGGGATCGATTGGACGTTTCGTTTGTGATTTTTGACATTTTTGGTAAAACGGGCCCCTCCCGCTAACTTTGGAAACAATTTACGGAAGAACGGTAAGGACTATCAAAATGCCGTTTGGATATCTTTATCGCATGGGTCCATAGATCACGTGTACCGATTTGTGTGAGATTTGGACAAAATTTGAAGGAAAAGGAGCAAAAAGTGTGTTTTGAAGAAAATGCAAAATGGCGGAAAATCTATCCTGACGCAAATGGGCGTGGCCTATATGGGGAGCTGCGTAATGACCCAAGGAATCTAGGGAAAAAGACATTTTGATTTTACGACCTACGGTTCAAGAGTTATAGGCCAAAAGGTAAAGTGGGCTGTTATAGCGCCACCATGTGGCAGACTGGTGTGATTCTTTTCATAATAATTTCGCAAAAAACTATTAACCTCCCCTCCAAATCTTGTAACTGTAGCCCTTACGGTTTCCGAGAAAAAAATACTTTAATGGGAGTTTTTGCAATTCCCATTAAAGTGGATGGGGAAATTTAATGCAGAAATAAATCAATATCAAAAAATCTATCCTGACGCAAATGGGCGTGGCCTATATGGGGAGATGCGTAGTGACCCAAGGAATCCAGGTGAAAAGAAATTTTGATTTTCGGACCTACGGTTCAAGAGTTACAGGCCAAAACGTAAAGGGGGCTGTTATAGCGCCACCATGAGGCCGAATGGTGTGATATTTTTTTCAATAATTTCGGACAATATTATGAATTATCCCTCCAAATCTGACAACTCTAGCAGTACAGTACTTGAGTACATGTACTTAGTTACTTTACACCACTGGTCAATATACAGCATCTTTGATTGACTAAAATGTACCTCACTCAGTCCGAATTAATTTCCCTTTCTTGATATCCGTGTGAGTATGTCAACCAAGACTGACAGCCTGACGTTGACAGACAGACAGATTGACAGATATAGGAAAATAGATCAGCCTGTAGTTGAGAATTCTGCTGTTGAAGCAAATATATTATTTGCAGCACTAGAGTTTCATTGTCCAAAATCACTCACTTGTAGTGAGTAGGGGTAAGGTAGGGTATGATATTATTTTCTGTCTGTCTGTCTGTCTGTCTGTCTGTTTATCAAAAATAAATCCCATTTCCAATATCATTTACTCTGCCTTTAAATGTGCATCATAGATCTTTACCAGACATTATTACAGGGCGGCTGGTATTGTTTTCCCCTTGAGAGTATGTGTGTCTGTGTGTGTCTGTGTGTGTGTGTGTGTGTGTGTGTGTGTGTGTGTGTGTGTGCGTGTGCGTGTGCGTGTGCGCGTGTGTGCGTGTGCGTGTGCGTGTGCGTGTGCGTGTGTACGTGTGCGTGTGTGTGTGTGTGTGTGTGTGCATGTGTGACAGGTGTTACAGTAGTGTAGATTTTCTCAGCCATGCAAGATGCGAGTCCTGAAACTCTAGATGTGTGTGTGTGTGTGTGTGTGTGTGTGTGTGTGTGTGTGTGTGTGTGTGTGTGTGTGTGTGTGTGTGTGTGTGTGTGTGTGTGTGGTCGAGATTGTATGTGGTCTAGATTATGGGTGCAACGGTTACTACTCGCTGTGAGCTTTCTACGTCAGCTATCTTTGCATGATCACCATTGTTTGTATAATTATAAAATGTGGTGAAATCAGAGTAATCAATTTAATCCATTATAAACAATCTATTGGAATGTTTCATGTTGATTAGTTGATATATATATATTTTTTTAAAACATAAAACAGAATGCACTTCTCGATTATCTAAATAATCCCCCGGAACCCAGTGGTGGAAAGTAACTAAGTACATTTACTTACACTTAAGTACAATTTTGAGGTCTTTTACTTGAGTATTTCCAATTTCCAATACTTTTACTTCTACTCCACTGCATCTCAGAGGCAAATATTGTACTTTTACTCCACTACAATTATTTGAAAACTTTAGTTACTAGTTACTTTTCAGATATAAATTATTACATTATGAAACATACTGTACATTAATCACTTCAGCCTTATTTTATACCTAGGCTATTTGAAAATAGCCGATCTACAGGCTCACAACGAGTCGCACCGCGACGTGTTGTGAGCTTGTAGATCGGCTATTTCCAAATATTTGAGTACTTTTACTTTTGGTACTTTAAGTACATTTGGATACCAATACTTTTGTACTTTTACTCAAGTAAATTTTGAATTCCGGACTTTTACTTGTAACAGAGTACTTCTGCATTGCAGTATTGATACTTTTACTTAAGTAAAACATTTGACTACTTTTTCCACCACTGTACATAGGGAAAAAAAAACACCCTGTGTGAAGGAAGCGGTGCCTTTGGGGCGGGGCTTAACTCATTTCAGTTCGTCCCTATTGGTGGTCTGAGTCCACTTACCAAATTTGTACTTGGTAGCATGCTGCAAACTGGAATAATGGCTGTTTAAAGCCCAGCCATTGGGCAGACAGAGGGGGCGGGGCGTAAGTAATTACAGTTTGTCCCTATTGGTGGTTTTAGTCCATGTACAAAATTTGTACTCCGTAGCATGCTGCGAACTTGAGTTATGGCTTTTTAAAGGCCAGCCAATGGGAAGACAGAGGGGGCGGGGCTTCAGCAATTCATGCTCGTCCCTATTGGTGGTCTAAGTCCACATACCAAATTTGGACTTGGTGGCATGCTGCAAACTGGAGTTATAGCTGTTTAAAATCCCGTGCTCATCCCGTGCTCATACGGGCGGACGGACATAACATACGCTGGGGGTCCCTGGACCCCTCGTTGATAACCAGTGGCACGTGTGGCCAATGAGAGGAGAGATGGCATAGGCAATCTCCAAGTCCGTGTGTGTGTGTGTGTGTGTGTGTGTGTGTGTGTGTGTGTGTGTGTGTGTGTGTGTGTGTGTGTGTGTGTGTGCGTGTGTTTGTATGTGTTGCTTCTTTGCCGTGCTCATACGGACGGACACACAGACACACAGACACGGAGTCAAAGTCAAGTGTAGAGCGGTTGGCACCGCTAAAAATATTTTTGGGGGCGAACTATGCCTTTAAGGAAGGGGCCGTTGCCCCATTGCCATACATTTTCTTGTTTCTTGAACATAAGCAGGCAGAGCAAGGCCATCACTGACAAGTGTGGTATCAGTCTCTGTAATCTGATTTCATAAACTTGCTGCTGCTGGGAAATCATGAAAGTGAGACTATATACTGTGTACGTGACAACGAGGAGCAAACACCAGCCCACATCAGCTCAGTGTGTGTAGATCAGCTTTTCAGTGTTTCACTGAGCAGAGGACTCATACACAGGCCTCGTCACTATACTCAGTACAATGACTCATTTATTACTGTCAGAAGCCTTTGATGTCCTTGATTGCTATTTTGTTAGCCTCATACAGTGGTGTAAAGTAACTAAGTATGTTTACTCAAGTAATGTACTTCAGTAAAATTTTTGAGGTACTTTTACTTTACTGGAGTATTTCCAATTGTCTATACTTTTACTTCTACTCCACTACATCTCAGAGGCAAATATTGTACTTTTACTCCACTACAATTATTTGAAAACTTTAGTTACTGGTTACTTTGCCGATATAAATGATTACATTATAAAACATACATTAACCACTTCAGCCCTATTTTATACCTATAGGCTATTTTCAAACATTTTCGTACTTTTACTTTTGGTACTTTAACTACCTGGACCGGTTCAGCTCAGTGTGGAGATCAGCTCTTCAGCGTTGCAGAGGATTCATAAAGCAGGCCCCGTCAGTACGATGACTCATTCATTGCTGTCAGAAGCCTTGGATGTCCTTGATTGCGCACACAGAAAAATAAAAGGTGCCAACTTGAACCAAAACTGGTTCTTCAGAGTGATGATGCCATAGAAGAACCATTTTTGGTTCCAGAAAGAACCTTTCAGACCATTTATTTGAATGGTTCTATAAAGAACCCCAAACCCCTTAAACCAGCGTTGTCAAACTGGTGATCCGCAGGCGTTTTGCGGCCGGTTGAAGTTTATACGGTTTAAGGCTTAAACCATATAAACTTCAACCGGCTGAAAAGTGTTTGTCGAAAATAGCAGATCTACAAGCTCACTACGCGTTGCACCGCGACACCAAATAAACCCCAATGTCTGACAACATAGAAAGAAAGAAAAAAGAAGCCATATGCATGCACGCAATAACTAATGCTGTTTCTTGATCTGTTGAAAGCATGGGAATATGCTTAGTTTCTATCATGGAGTTAAAGTTGAATGGGTGTTGGAGCTGTTTATAACATTGGTTCTCAAAGTGGGGTCCGGGGACCCCCAGGGGTACTTGAGGGGGTTCCAGGGGGTCCCCAGCTAAATGATGGACAGGAACCAAATGGACCCTTTTGGGTCTGTAACTCTGAGAGTGTACAAATGGAACCAAATGGACCCTGACGGGTCCATTTGGTTCCATTTGTACACTCTCAGAGTTACATTAACATTGATTTCACGATATGAATTGGGGTCCCATAGATAGAAATGCCATTAAATGGGGCTCTGTAGCCTTAATGCATGTCAAACTGGGGGTCCTTGAAATGAAAATGGTTGAGAATCACTGCTAGAGCCGTAAAAAAAACCTTCTCTTATTGGGGTCCCTGGATTATCTTTTCAAATGGGGGTCCGCGGGCTAATAAGTGTCAAATTGGGGGTCCTTGACATGAAAAAGTTTGAGAACCACTGGTTTATAATACTTGTTTATGGCCGCATTTTGTGACCTAGACTTTTCAAGCATTGAAATCATGCTGAGTCACTGCTTCCATGAATGGGCACATATACCGTAGTTTGATGTGCCGGCGTGTGTGAATGGCAGTCTGTGGTGTTCATTGTGAAACTGCCACGTCATGCCCGCCGTACCCAGACACAAACACCGTTTGGTGCAGACTCAGAGACCTCGGTGGCATCATGCCTTAAAGACACTCATAGTGAAAGCAAGATGTCGACCGACTACAGCCGCAGACACGTCTGTGTACCCATGCCTACCGACAGCATCGTACAGACGTTAAAAAGCGATGAAAAGCAACAGGGAAAGTTTCCTATTTCACTTATCAGTGCACTGATTACTCAAATCAGAATGATCCTGCACACACAATGACAAAATGATGATGAAGCAGAGAAAAGATGATCAGATAGCATTTTTTATTTTTTATTATCACAAAGTTAAAACAACACCCATTCTACAGCAGCACACTAATGTATGTACATTTTGAATGCATAATCACAAAAATGTTAAAAACGAGAACAAATAAATCATAGTTGACACACACACACACACACACACACACACACACACACACACACACACACACACACACACACACACACACACACACACACACACACACACACACACACACACACACACACACACACACACACACACACACTATTTACAGTGATATATATATACATTTTATACAGTGATGGGGGTAAAGCATTGAATTGTATCCGGGGACACAGTAAATGTTAAACCTCAAAGACTTTCTGTAAAAGTATATTTTACATATTGTGGCCTCTTTGACAGCCCATTAAAACCGGGAAAGCATCTGTGTCACTTTAGATTCAAAAATAGCAGATCTACAAGCTCACAGCGCGTCACTTCGTGCCAAACAGCGAGCTTTTGAACATTTTTGAAAAATCTTCTCTTTCTTTTTGCACAAATCTTCTCTTCTGGGGGTCCCTGGCAGGGCCTCGGGTCTTAACCCATTCAGACCTGGAACGCATCTGTGTCACTTTAGATTTCTTTGGCTATTCAAAAATAGCAGATCTACAAGCTCATAGTGCGGCACCGAGTGCCGCGCTATGAGCTTATAGATGTGCTATTTTTGAAAAATCTTGAAAACATTTTTCTTTTTTTTTCTCCAAAAATTGTTAGGATTTAGATTTGTTTAAAGAATCGCCTCAGGTCTTAATCGGTAAATGGTTTAAAGTGAGGTAAGGATAACTTGATGCCAGGTTCACATTCCCGGAGGGTTTTTACAGTGCAGTAATGCTATTGAAATAATAATAGGCTCTGGTTTCCAACGTGGGCACACACACAGGAGTAGCCCTGAAACATGACTGTCAGGACAGGAGTAGCCCTGAAACATGACTGTCAGGATGACTGTCATGTCATGTCATGACAGTCATGGCGCAACTTGTTTTTAGAATTCTCTCCATTTACAGCCCGTACATCTACATAAACGTTCACATTTCAAATATAAAGTGCTGACCCCACGGCCACGGATGTTACAAGTTAAAACGCCCATGTCTAAGTACCCGTATCTTCCGTATTGTTCAATAAAAAGCATTTTAATCCGATCGGTGGCCATTTTCTCAACATTTCCTTCATAATTATGCTTCCAACTACGCGTCCATATCGGTTGAGAGGTGTGCTGCACTCTGATACATTATAACTATGAGAAAATGGCCGCAGATCGGATTAAAATGCTTTTTATTGAACAATACGGAAGGTACGGATACTTAGACCCGGTTGTTACATCCGTGGCCGTGGGGTAAGCACTTGAAATCTGAACGTTTATGTAGATCTACGGGTTTGTAAGTGGAGAAAATTCAGAAACCAGGAACAAGTGGTGCCATGACGCGTGTGACAAACACGCGTGCACGTGTGCACAGGAGTTTCTTCACAAGGACAGGGCGGGGGTCGTCTCAGTGTCCGACATCACAGAGGGACGCTTGGGCGTCGTCACCTGCGACTGCCCGAAACCGTCGTCCTTCGCGCCGGCCAGGCCGCCGGCGCACGTCTTCACCACCTTGACCAGGTCCTTGCGGAAGCGCACGCCGACGAACACGTAGAGGAAGGGGTTGACGCAGGCGTGCGTGTACGCCAGGCTCTTGGCCACCTGGCCGGCCACGTCCAGCCGCCTCGCCACGTCGCAGTCGGTGATGGTGGCGTTGGAGGCCTGCGCCGCCTCCATCACCAGCAGGCCGTTGTAGGGCAGCTGCGAGAGGACGAAGACGGCCACCACGGCGAAGACCACGCGCAGCGCCTTGTGCTTCTCGAAGCTCCGCGCCTGCAGCAGCGTGTGCACGATGACGGAGTAGCAGACGACCATGACCAGCAGGGGCAGACAGAAGCCCACGCACACCTGCAAGTGGGGTGGGAAAAAGTACTCAAATGTTTTACTTAAGTAAAAGTATCAATGCTGCAATGTTGTAGAAGTACTCTGTTACAAGTAAAAAATCCGGAATTCAAAATGTACTTAAGTAAAAGTACAAAAGTATCGTCATCAAAATGTACTTAAAGTACCAAAAGTAAAAGTACAAAAATGTTTGAAAATAGCAGATCTACAAGCTCACAACGCGTCGCGATGCGACGCGTTGTGAGCTTGTAGATCGGCTATTTTCAAATAGCCTAGGTATAAAATAGGGCTAAAGTGGTTAATGTTCGTTTTAAAATGTAATAATTTATATCTGCAAAGTAACTAGTAACTAAAGTTTTCAAATAATTGTAGTGGAGTAAAAGTACAATATTTGCCTCTGAGATGTAGTGGAGTAGAAGTAAAAGTATTGAATATTGTAGATCTATTGTAGAAAGCTTGTAGATCTGCCACTTCTGCTATTTTTACACGTACAAAATTATTAATGTCAAAAATGTCTTTGTATATTTAAGTTATTTGTCATATATATGCTCTTTGCAAATTGTGATTTATTAAGCATAAAAACAAAAAAACAATCAATGTCAAAAACGTAATTAAATCAATTAAAGCAATTATGTCTGTGACAATTAATCATCAACTTAAATGTGTTTACAATGGAGACAGCCCTACCTGCAGGGACAGCACGGCCACCTTGGTGTGGTTGTTGGTGTTGTTGGAGTAGACCAGGCGGCAGGAGAGGCGGTCCTGCTGGCCGTGGGCCTGGGCGAAGATGAACTCGGGCAGGGCCAGCAGGGCGGAGAGCAGCCACACGCCCAGGCAGGCCAGCTTGCTGTAGAACAGCCTCTTCTTCTTCAGGTTGTGCGCCTTGGTCACCTGTAGGGTTGATTTTGGACAGCAAAATTTAGTACATAGTCTTTTGAACCAAATTCCATTTAGTTTTTTAGTCATATTTTAATCATCTGAAATGTTTTATTTTTTGTCTAGTTTTAGTCGACAAGATATCGTAAGATTATAGTCGACTAAATCTACAGTTGATTTTGTCTAAAATGTCTAAAATGTATTTTGGCGGAGCCTTGATTGCGTCGTACTCGTAATGCCTGATTTTGCACTCGGTTGCATGCTGAAAATAGCAGATCTACAAGCTCACAATGTGTCGCAGCGTAACGCGTTGTGAGCTTGTAGATCTGCTATTTTCAGAGCGTAACACCCGAGCGCAAACGAACATAAAATGATCATTTTATGTTCGTCATGACTTGTCTTGACTTGTCTTTTAGTTCTACTGGATCTCTTCTCCGTTAGTCCCTCACTAACATTTTAGTCTAGTTTTTATTTGTTGACGAAATTGTCAATATATTTAGTCTTAGTTATAGTCGTCGTAGCTTAGTTTTTATTTCATTTTTGTGTAGTTTTCGTCAGTGAAAAAAAGGTGGTCGTGAAAACATTTTTTGTCATAAGTTTCAGTCGACGAAATCAACACTTGGGTCTCACCTGCACGATGGCCACGTAGCGGTCCACGCTGATGCAGGTGAGCAGCAGCATGCTGGCGAAGAAGTTGATCCGGTAGACGGCCGACACCACCTTGCAGAGCGACGTGCCGAACTGCCAGCCCAGCGCCGCCGCGTCCGCGGCCCAGAAGGGCAGCGTGCCCAGGAACAGCAGGTCGGCCACGGCCAGGTTGAGCAGGTAGACGTCGGTCATGGTCTTCAGGCGGTTCCTCATGGTGCTGTAGATCCACACCACCATCAGGTTGCCCAGGGCGCCCAGCACAAAGATGATCCAGAAGAGAGGCGGCTCGTATTGCGCGCTGAACTCCCTGACGTCGCTCTTGTCGCACGGGGGGTCCAGTCCTGTGTAGTCTCCTGAGTAGTAACCTGAACCCTGCAGTCAAAACAGAATTGATTTTTTAATGAAATTGTTGTATATGTTGTAGGTTTTATTTTGTTAAAGGGATAGTTCACCCTCAAAATGACCTTTTTCCTGTCGATTAGTCACCCCATGGAGACTTGAATTCATGGATATTTTTTTTGTTTTTGTCTCATCAAGACAATAATTTGATGACCGGCAGCGGTTCCGGTAGGAGACACAAAGAGATCATATTTGAACTGGGGACCCCCCAAAATAATCATATTTGAACTGGGGACCCCCCAAAATAATCATATTTGAACTGGGGACCCCCCACCCTGACAAGCACTTGGAATTATAGGAGTTGAGGCATTACATTTAGTTTGACTCGGTTCCACAGATTTGTGAAAATAGCCGAACTCCAAGCTCACAACGCCTCGCAATGTGAGGCGTTGTGAGCTTGTAGATCGGTTATTTTTTCTAAATGTTTCCCTCTTTCTTAGGTTGTTTGACAATTTTTTTCATAGTATAGTTTGTTGGTTGGTTTTGTGGAAGTATTATTAGTTTACTTATTCATTTTTTTAGGTACTAAAAAGGCCTTAAAAAAGTATTTAAATGGTCACGTTATAAATGTGCAGATACCCTGTATACACTTTATACTGTATGTTGGTTTGTTTACTGTTGAGTGAGAAAACAATGTTGCACATTAAGCTAATCATCAATCATCCCTACAATAATTTGCTCTAACAAATTAATGTTGAGTTAACTATGATTTCTGATAAAAAACCTAATGCTTGTCAGTCAGTCTGCCAGAGTTTCACACAAACAACATCTATAGGGGTAAATATTTCACACTTTTTGACATCAAACAACCTCCAGTGACGCTGAGACTGAAACCAGACTGTTTAACCTCCTGCTGTCACACAGGTGTTGTGTCTGTGCAGGAGAAGAAACCACACTACTGCACGGTTTCCTGTCACTATCCAAGGGAGAGGAGAGAGGGGGGGGGGGGGGGGAGGGAGGGGGGAGGCACACAACCATCCAAGGGAGGGGGGGGCGGCACAGTGGTGGAAAAAGTACTCACATGTTTTGCTTAAATGTATATAGGGCTGAAGTGGTTAATGTGTGTTTTGTAATAATAATCAAAATCTACAAAGTAACTAGTAACTAAAGTTTTCAAATAATTGTAGTGGAGTAAAAGTACAATATTTGCCTCTGAGATGTAGTGGAGTAGAAGTAAAAGTACCTCAACATTTGACTTTGAAGTACAGTACTTGAGTAAATATACTTAGTTACTTTACACCACTGGGGGGTGGGCGTACAACCATCCAAGGGAGAGGAGAGGAGAGGAGAGGGGGGGTGGGTGGTGTGTGTGTGTGTGTGTGTGTGTGTGAGTGTGTGGGGGGGGGGGGGGGGGGGGGGAATAACCATCCAAGGGAAAGGAGGGGGGCGTACAGCCATCCAGAGGGGGCTACATACAGACAGGAGCACACAGCAGGCTTTGGTACCCTGTATCGTCGACTTTGACACAGATGTGAAGCAGAGATACACTTCTGTTTTGCACAAACAGTGGAAAACATTGCAAAGTTCAAACCACAGACAACTTCTAACTTCCCCTTATGTATATATGTATGTGTATATGTACACAAACTATGATGACATGTCTCATAACAACAGGAGTTCAGAAATCAGCACTCTTTCTATCAATAGTTATTTAATTCATTAATTTTACCCAGCCCCACTATTGGTAAATGAATGGTGCATTTATAAAGCGCTACACACACACACAAGCACTCTCTCTCTCTCTCTCTCTCTCTCTCTCTCTCTCTCTCTCTCTCTCTCTCTCTCTCTCTCTCTCTCTCTCTCTCTCTCTCTCTCTCACACACGCTCTCTCTCTCTCTCTCTCTCACACACACACACACACACACACACACACACACACACACACACACACACACACACACACACACACACACACACACACACACACACACACACACACACACACACACACACACACACACACACACACACAGCGCTGAGGAAACCATGCAAGGCACCAACCTGCTCATCGGGAGCAGTTAGGGGTTCAGTGTCTGACACCTTGACACTAACTCTGGGGGGGAAATAGCAGATATACAAGCTCATAGCGTGACACCGAGTGCCGCGCTATGAGCTTGTATATCTGCTATTTTTGAAAAATCTTGGGGAAAAAAATGTTGTTGTTTTTTTCAAAAAACGGTTAGGATTTAGAAAACATTTTTAAGAATCGCCTCAGGTCTTGCTCAAGGACACTTTGACACAGACAGCCTCTCTACTGGAGTGGTTCTCAACCTGTGGTTGCCCCATTGTTTTTTTTTTGGGGGGGGGGGGTCCCCAGCGGGGGGGGTCCCCAGATGATTAGCTTAATGTGCAACGTTGTTTTCTCTCTCAACAGTAAACAAACACAGTATAAAAACAGTATAAGTGTAGACATATATCTTCACATTTATAAAGGACAACTTAAGGACTTTTAAGAACGTTTTAATACCTCTAAAATGCAATAGAAAGAATACAAATAAGACCATTACTGCATCAAAGGTGATCAATAAACTATACTATAAAAACTGGTCAAACATTGGCCAAAATATCAAATAATATAAGAAAGGCTAATTTAAAAAAAAAATAGATCAGCTATTTTCACAATATTTATCAGTGGAACTGAGTCAAACTAAATGCAAACTAAACGCCTCAACTCCTACAATTTCAAGTGCTTGTCAGGGTTCAAATATGATTATTTTTGGGGGTCGTCAGTTCAAATATGATTATGTTGGGGGGTCCTCAGTTCAAATATGATTATTTTGGGGGGTCCTCAGTTCAAATATGATTATTTTGGGGGGGAGGGGGGTCGCGGCCTGCATTTCTGTACCAATGGCATATTCAGTTCAAAGTCTCAAACAATACTTACGTCCTCAGTTGTCAGGGCAGTTTCATCCGTGGCAAATCCAAATCCAGTGGTCAACTCCATGTTTCTCTGCAAGAATAAAGCGAAATGTAACAACAATGACAAGAAATATCAATTCTATATTAGGTATTGTCTTAACCACTTTCAACCTGACGTCATGAGACATAGGAGACATCTTTATATTATTATCATTATTTTCAAAATAGCGGAAAATAGCTTATCTACACTGCATGCCACCATTATACAATGAAGTAAAAAATAAGGCTTAATGGTGGTGGAAGTGAAATTGTTTGTTAAAATAAGAGTTAAATTGCTCTATATTGCTATAGAGTGTTTGTTCAATAAGCCCTTTAGTAAACAAATACATTTTGAGGTCAGGAGCTGTGGTGGAAAGTAACTAAGTACATGTACTCAAGTACAATGTTGAGGTCTTTTTTTACACTTTACTTGAGTATTTCCAACACTTTTACTTCTACTCCACTACATCTCAGAGGCAAATATTGTACTTATTACTCCACTACAGTTATTTGAAAACTTTAGCTACTAGTTTACTTTGTAGATTTTGATTATTATTACTAAACATACAGTAACCACCTCAGTCCTATATATACATTTCGGCCATTTGAAAATAGCAGATCTACAAGCTCACAATGCGTCGCGATGCGACACATTGTGAGCTTGTAGATCTGCTATTTTCAAAAGATTTTTTATACATTTGAAAACTTGTGAAATAGGACATTCATACATAATGAGTACTTTCTACTTTTGGTACTTTAAGTACATTTTGACACCAATACTTTTGTGCTTTTATTCAAAGTAAATTTTGAATTCCGGACTTTTACTTGTAACAGTGAATTTCTACATTGCAGTATTGATACTTTTAACTTAAAATACTACTTTTTCCACCTCTGGTCAGGAGATGGAACTCATACAGGTGAAATTGAAATCGACGAAACAAACATTCTATAGCAATGAAATAAATATAAATATATAGAGCTTTAACTTAGTTTTCTTTAAAAAAATAAATAAAAAAAGAATAAAGAAAATAATAACAATTACACAACCTTGAAAGTGGTTCATTAATGATATCAGGTTGAAGAATTAATACTTTTTATGGCCTTTTCCTTACCTGGTCAATACTGCGATGCTGAGAGAGATCTATTCCAGTGTTGTGTGTGTTGAGTGTGTTGTGTGTCTGAGAGAATAGAAGCAATAGCCGTGTGAAAGTCAACTCATGTCACAACCAGAGACTCATCTCTCTCTCTCTTATACGTCCTTCCCTTTAACGTCAGAATGACGCTGACAGCACCACACACACACACACACACACACACACACACACACACACACACACACACACACACACACACACACACAGAGGTGTGTTTTGTCTTTAAAAAAAAGAAAAGAAAAGTTTCTCCTTTGTTGTTGTGGTTCAGTGTGAGTTAAGAAGAAAAATAGGACCCTTCACAGACAGTTATTTGAAACTCCAACCAACACCTGATTATAGAATGTCTCAGCTACAGTACTCCAGTTAAGTGAGGATTACAGGACATTTTTGCATAATTCAATCCTCCTCCGAAATGTGGTGTAAAGTAACTAATTACATTTACTCAAGTACTGTACTTGAGTGCACCTTTGAGGTACTTTTACTTTACTGGAGTATTTCCAATTGTCTATACTTTCACTTCTACTCCACTACATCTCAGAGGCTAATATTGTACTTCTACTCCACTACAATTATTTGAAAACTGTGTTTACTAGTTACTTTACGTTATAAAACATACATTAACCACTTTAGCCCTATTTTATACCTAGGCTATTGGAAAATAGCCGATCTACAAGCTCACAACGCGTCGCATCGCGACGTGCTGTGAGCTTGTAGATCTGCTATTCTCAAACATTTTAGTACTTTAGTTTTTGGTACTTTTAAGTACATTTTAATACCAATACTTTTTACTCAAGTAAATTTCGAATTCCGGACTTTTACTTGTAACAGAGTACTTCTACATGGCAGTATGGATACTTTTACTTGTGAGTGGTGAACATGTGAGTACTTTTTCCACCACTGATACAGTACACCATTTTTCACCAACGCAGTATGTTTCTGGCATGGCCCAGTGCCAAGAGAGGAACCTAAACCTGGGTAGACTAGTGTCAGCGTTCTGCCACGTTCATGTACTACTGAAAGGTTCTGACACCATGCACCACACACAACAAAAGACCACATAAATGTACCTTTGTAGGGTCTGTGGGTTTTATGAGGGTTTTCAGGCTCAGCTAAATGAATCACTATCCTCCGTATGCAACAAAACAATACTCCCACATCCCAGTTAAAAGCTATAAGGTTTCTGTGTGCCAGTGTTCTGCACAGCGCTGTGTATTCAGGTGGAGCACTTTAACACTCTATGGTTGACTGATGTGTGAAACTGAAAACCACGGCTAATGCTGTCATAAAAACACACAAAGGTGGGATGTTGAAACCTCAGAGAGTTATACTTTCACACACCGTGTGGACAAGAAAGAGAAACTCTTCCTCTTTTGGAAGTTTGTTTATTGTATTTTTGCTTTCTCTGTTTATTCTGCTTGGAGTTCTGTCTCATGCATATATGATGTTTTACCTTGTACGTTTGTATTGTTGGCATATATATATGTATGTGGGTGGCAGTGGCTCAGGGGTATAGAGTGGCCGGTTAGAGCGGCCTACGGTTCCCGGTTCGATCCCAGGCTTAGACTCCCCAGAGTTAGTGTCGAAGTGTCCTTGGGCAAGATGCTGAACCCTACTGTACATTGCCTCAAATGAGGTGCTAGCTTTGCCACCGTTGGTGTGTGAATGTGGGAAAAGTGAGGACGCTGGGGTCGACTGTTTGCCGCTTCACCTCCCAATGCCCCCCCTCGTATGAACGCATGAGCCATTGTAAAGCGCTTTGAGCATTTGGAAAAGCACTATAACAATGCAATTCATTATTATTATTTTTTATATGTTTGTGTAGTGAGCAGTGATGCACATAAATTGGTCAATCATGTTCTAAATCAAAGGTCTTCAATGTTTTCAGGCCAAGGACCCCCTAGCTGAGAGAGAGATGATGCAGGGACCCCCTCTATATTGTATTGTATTGTATATTGGAATTATAATTCTGAATATCACATATAGCAACAAAACAAACAAACAGGAATTGCCCTTTCAAGAGAGGGAAGTGAAACTATACTGCAGCCCGTGATCTCTGTCCAGGTTTCCACTGGCATTCTGAGGTCAAATAAGGGACAATTTGTGCCACCACATAAGGGACGAATTTTTGCCCCCACGTCACAGCTGATCACATTATACCCAAAAAGCCCAGAGCAGAAAGTACCTGTGATTCAGTCTCAGCTGAGCACATAAACGAAAACAAAACACAGACATGGATGGCACACATTTGTCCATCCTTGGTGCAAGATTGGTCATCAAGCAATCAGAATAGTAAAATAAAGAAAAAGGATGATCTAGTAGTATCAACACGGAGCAAGAGGTCTATAGGATTTGTAGGATCGGAGTGTCTTTTTCAAGTCGAGGACCCCCAAATTGATGATGTATCTGGCCTTGGAGGACCCCCCTCCCCATCTGAAAATGTTGTGTGCCATATAATAGCGGATATACAAGCTCGCAGCGCGGCACGCAGTGAAGCGAAAATGGATCAAGTATGAATGGATAAAGTGGTTTCCTTCTTTAAACGTGTGGCTGTTTGTTGTGTGGCCCCCGTTGATAACTGCCTCTACAGTTTCGATACCAATACTCAGATATATATATAGATAGTAGGCTACTTTCAGGCCTGTAGCGTGACAATGCCAATGCCATGCAGAGACACAGCAGGATGAGACACAGGGCTCCATGTTCACCTCCTCGTCTTCCACCACTCGCTGGTTGTGTTTCTCACTTTGGACCACAGAGAGTCACGCTGGGTAAACGGCTGAGAACGCACTAAGCTCTCCTCAAGAAAAGTGACAGACACAAAACACCAGGTTTCTAACTGACAAAAGTGACTACTAACAATGGTGTCAAGTAACTAAGTACATTTACTCAAGCACACTTACTTAAGTACAATTGTGAGTTTTTTTTTTTTTTTTACTTTACTGGAGTATTTCCGATTTTCAATACTTTTACTTCTACTCCACTACATCTCAGAGACAAATATTGTCTCTGAGATGTTTTACTCCACTAAAAGTATTTGAAAACTTTAGTTACTAGTTACTTTGCAGATGTAAATTATTAAATTATAAAACACACGTTAACCACTTTAGCCCTATTTTATACCTAGGCTATTTGAAAATAGCCGAGCTACAAGCTTTTCAAACATTTTACTACTTTTACTTTTGGTACTTGAAGTATATTTTGCTGCCAATGCTTTTGTACTTTTACTCAAGTAACCTTTTTACTTGGAACAGAGTATTTCTACATTGTGGTATTAATACTTTTACTTTAGTAAAATATCTGAGTAGTTCTTCCACCACTGACAACTAATGCGCTTGTGTTGCACTTTGATCACTGGCTGAAACATCTGCAGCAACGTGTGCAGGATAAGCTGTGACTCAAAGACATAGTTTCTGATCCAAAATTAAACATCGACACCTTCATTCAGAGGAGGTTCTACATGGATCAAATAATAGTGTATTAAAATAAAAAAGTATGACGGCTTTTCCTGGTCTTCATTGTTAATAATCAAAACCACTCCCTGATAAGTATAACTATTCAGGATATGGAATAGTTGTACACTCGATCAGCTGATCAATCAGGCCCGAGTCAGCAGTGAATTTAAGCTTATGTTTTGCTTATGTTCAGTCCTCTCATAGACCTATAACTTTATAATACTATTTTATTGTCAGGAGGGCCATTCAAGCAAGCCACAAGTGGAGCCTGCAGTACCACCACGGCCCGAGAAACCACGCCAGAATGAAATGTTTGGAGCGGGGGAGTCTGGTGCAACGCTCAGGTCCTGGACCTGGTGAGACGAAGGAGGAACCCGGCCAGGAGGCCATCCACAGAGCCTAGCACCCCCACGTGCCAGAGCATCTCCTCTCCCCACATACAGCCTCACCCAGGTGACCCAGCCAGGGTTGATCAAGCCTCGACTTACGTCCCAGGTAGCTACCCACGGTCAGTCCTATAGGGAAAGACAGGGCCACTCAATCCGCTTGTCCGGAACTACTCTGGACACTAAAGTCAGTCTGGAATTAAATGACAGCGGCCCTCACATTTGTTATTTTTAGCGGCGCTAGCCGCTCTATACCTTTAGGTATAGAGCGGATCCTGCTCTATACCTGACTTTGTCCGTGTTCACCGTCAACGTTCTGATTGGTCAGACCCGTCAACGCTCTGATTGGTCAGACCCGTCAACGTTCTGATTGGTCAGACCTGTCAACGCTCTGATTGGTCAGACCCGTCAACGTTCTGATTGGTCAGACCCGTCAACAAAGTGATTGGTCAGACCCGTCAACGTTCTGATTGGTCAGACCCGTCAACAAAGTGATTGGTCAAGCTTCACGTGACACATGGCTATAAACACATTATAAACACATATCGATGACAAAATGTATCAAAGGCGCCGCTACCTTCACACAGGGTGTGATTTTTATATACACATATGATGAAGTAGTCAAAGCACATCAATCAGCTGATCAGTAAGTCTATCAAATAGATGCAAACTAAAAGGCTCCAGTGATAATGTAATGGGACCAGACCCCCGCAGTCTGTTTCACAAACCACAGCATTGTACTGCACAGGCTTATGAAACCATCTCATATTTGGACAGTACTTGTTTCACTCAGTACTCCGTCTCACTACAGGAGGAAACTGATGACAAAAAGATAAAAAAGAGAGAATTCTGAGTAAATTACAGAAGCCGTCTCAGGAGATCATATGCTGTCTAACAGTTAGTTCACACGGTTATCTTTCATGTGACTTTTCAGTTGACTCAACCACATGTCACACCGTTTCACGTGGCATCCAGCCAATTAAGTTGCAACATTTAACTTGTCAATGTCAAGCCACTGCAAGTTAAGCGCACTCCTCCCAGCATGTAGGTCTGCTATTTTTTAATAGCCAACGCTACAGTAACATCCAAAATAACACTTTGAGGCTTTCCTGGTTTTAAAGGGTTAAGAGTATAAGGCTAATTGGGCCTCGTGTAGTTAAGAGCGACTGCTCAGTAACTGCAAAGCCACAGGTTTGATCCCCACATCAGAACAATATTATGTCCTGTACTCTAGGAAGAGAGATAGCTCACTTTTCTCTGGATAAGAGTCAGCATAATGCCTTGAAAAAAAAAGTACATGGGCCTCTGAGGGCCTCAGATCAGATGACTGATGTCACAGTATGACATCACAGTCATTCATACATACATACAGAACTTCCCCTCGTCCACATGACTGGTTCTGAAACATCACTTCTCATAAAGAAAAAGTTCCTGTCATAATTTCTGAGGAAAAAAACAAAACAAAGACATTATATTTTGCTGTCAAAGTAAAAACATTCTAGAAAAACCCCCTCCAGTGCCCTGGCTGGCTGGCAGAGGGCAGGAAGCTGCTGTGAACGGGCATGCTGCCAGCAGTGCCAGGTTTTGCGAGAGAAATAAGCAACTAGTGCCTAGGAAAAATACAAGCCCCCAAAAGAAAAGAAGCCACTACTATAATATATTAGGCCACATGAGCGCTTCAAACCTATACAGCATATACGTTGGCTATTTGAAAATAGCCGCTCTACAAGCTCACAACGCGTAGCGATGCGACGCGTAGTGAGCTTGTGGATTTGCTAACTAAAAAAATTGATCTTGGAATAAAATGTGGAATATGGGGCTCCCTGTGGCAAAAAAACATTTTTGGATGGGGGGGGGGGGTTTGGGGACAAATATATATTAATTTGGGGGTCCATTACATGAAAACATTTGGTTGAACCACTGGTTTAAATAATAATAATTCAAACATTAGGAAACAAGCCCAAATAAGCAACTATACACTTTATAAAGAAGCCCCCGAAAAAAACACAACTACCAATATTTACAAGCAACTTTACAGAAAAAAACCCGTTCCCAGTGGCAGGAAGCTGCTATGAACGGGCATGCTGCTGCCACCAGTGATGTAAAGTAATTAAGTACATTTACTCAAGTACTCTACTTAAGTACAATTTTGAGGTACTTTTACTCTACTGGAGTAATTCCCAATGTTCAGTACTTTTACTTCTACTCCACTACATCTCAGAGGCAAATATTGTACTTTTACTCCACTACAATTATTTGAAAACGTGAGTTACTAGTTACTTTGCAGGTATAAATTATTACATTATAAAACATACATTAACCACTTTGGCCCTATTTTATACATAGGCTGTTTGAAAATAGCCGATCTACAAGCTCACAACGCGTCGCATCGCGACGCGTTGTGAGCTTGTAGATCTGCTATTTTCAAACATTTTGGTACTTTTACCTTTGGTACTTTAAGTACATTTTGATACCAATACTTTCTTACTGTTAATCGAGTAAAATTTAGAATTACGGACTTTTACTTGTAACAGAGTACCTTTCCCATCACTGGCTGCCACTGCAGCGTGGATCAGCAGTTGGCAGCAGTGTCTTCTGGGAAAGCACTGATGTGTTGTGTACTCAGCGCTCAGCAGTACCCAGTAGGCTATAGGGGAAAGTTTGAGCTGTGAGACAGTGTGAGACACTCACATATGCCACTTCCTGTGTTCTTCTAGCTTTGCTGTGATTTATTTTCACATGTCACATCCTGATAGACATCGGTATACCATCTGCATTCCGGAACTAGTTAAACCACAGCTCATCATCTGGAAGTACACTTTCACTCTAAAAACGTACAGTTGTTTTTTTTTTTCATTGTAACAGTCAGTTACCCCCCGTCATTGCTGCCTATACAATATATCACTAACAGTAATAATGCTGTGTATGTAGAGGCAGACATCAACATGCATGAGGACTAGGCCTGGATTTTTTTGTCATTTTAGGGGCAAGGCCATGCACTTGGCCTTTGGTGTTGTCCATTTTTTGAGGGCGACAAGGTCAAATACCACAGCAGGAAGGCCATCGAATAAAACAAGATTTTAGTCCATTGAAAGAATTAATTGAATGTAAGGGTTAAAGATGATTTTAAATGTAATCTGTAGACTATCTGCAGTGAAATACATAAATTATGGTATTTACAATCGGATCCATGCACAGCCGTGCACCAAACCGGGAACGCATCTGTATCATTTTAAGATTTCTTTGGCTATTCAAAAATAGCAGATCTACAAGCTCATAGTCGCGCTATGAGCTTGTAGATCTGCTATTTTTTGAAAAATCGTGAAAGTGTGTGCACATCTTTACAAATGTCTTCTCCTAATCCTAACAGTTTTCTGAAAAACTTATGTTGCTTTAATATCAGTGGTTTTAACATGACATTTTCAATGTCATGTCAAGGACCCCCCAAAAATGACATGTACTGTATTTGGCCGCCGACCCCCATAAATGTATGTTGTTCCAGTCTGGGCCACAATGCCTATAGGCTGTAATGCCAGCCTGACAGCGTTCTCGCAGGTTCGAGTCCCGATCCCAATGGCCTTTGCTGCATGTCACCCCCCCATCTCTCTCTCTCTCTCTCCTCATTTCCTGTCAGACTACTGTCCTATCTATAAAGGCAGGGGTCTTCAACAGGGGGTCCTCAGAGTTATACTATAGGGGGTCCGCCAAATCTTTGTGTGATAGGATTTTTTATTTTACCTCAACCACTTGAACCCTGGCATCCATTTTCTGAGGAGAACTTAAGCCAAAAAATAGCCGATCTGCTATTTTTGGCAAAGAGGCGTAAGAGGTAGAAAAGAGCAGACCACGTAAACAGACAATGTTGAATCTGAAACACAATTTTATACGATATAGAGGGGGTCCCTGCTTCATCTCTCTCTCAGCTAGGGGGGGGTCCTTGGCCTGAAAACGTTGAAGACCCCTGTATTAAGGCATAAAAGAAAATCCCAGAAGCAAAGATTTGAGTTACAAATGTTGTTTTAAAAAATATATATTCAAAGATCTACAAGCTCGAGTGCCGCGCTATGAGCTTGTAGATCTGCTATTTTTGACTTTTTATTTTATTTTTTACTATAGAAGCAGTCAGACGTGTTTTTTTTCCTATACATGTCCCTGTGCCCTGCTCTCCCCCTGTCTGTCTGCACCACCTGATAGGTGAGAAACCAGCACCATGCATAGATCTATCTGCACAATGAGGCTCAACCACACCAGGGGTTAAGTGAGGACAGACTGTGGCTTGACAAGTTTCACTAAAAACAGGATTGAGGTGACAGACAGTTGACATGGTGACTGGTGACTGACCGCTCTGTCTCTTACTGTTACACTGCTGTTTGGGTTCAGTGCAGCTCAGTATTAGCTTCAAATCTATTTTTGATTGATTGAATTCTTTATCACAGTGGTTTTCAATCTTTTTCGCCTCAAGGACCCCCAAATTGACATATATTAGCCCACGGACCCCCATTTGAAAAGATATGCCAGGGACTCAACCATTTTGATTTCTTGGGGGTCCCAATCTACACTGTATCATGATTAGTGTTCATTTAACTCTGAGAGTGTACAAATGGAACGGGTCCATTTGGTCCATTTGTACACTCTCAGAGCTACAGACACATAAGGGTGCATTTGGTTCCTAACTATTATTTTGGCTGGGGACCCCCTGGAACCCCCCCAAGGACCACTGGTGGTCCCCGGACCACTGGTTGAGAACCACTGCTTTATTATACAAATGCAAAACAGCACAGGGTACAGGCAGACATTTGGGCTAAAAGGATGACACAAAAAAAAGGGTAGACCTACTTGTGTTTTCCATTGTGTTCATTGTTGTGGTCCTCTCCATTTTACTGTAACCAGGGTTTTTCTTCATAATAATGAAACACCGGACAGGACAGCAGACCCATGTCCCCTTGATCTGCTTTAGTGATTTATAAAGCCTGTATTTATAAAAAGAAAGAAAGAAAACTAAAGTCAAACCTTGAAAAATGTACATACAGTATGTACCCTTTACTGCCAGCAGGGGGCAACCTAACCATGTAGGCAGAGCAGCCCTGAGAGAGGGTCTGTTCCTCAGAAGTGAAACAGCACCACAGACACACTGACAAGGTCAATGGCAAAGGTACTCAGGCCCCCCCCCCCCCCCCCCCAAATAACCCCCATGAGGTTCATTTTAACCCTTTCTTACACCCACCCCCTACCCGAAGAGATAATAGTAAGTACCATAACTCTTGAAGTAAACAACATACAGAGACAAATGGACACATTTCTATATATCATTTTGACCCAAGTAATTCATTAAAGTCGCTATCGTTCAGATTCAAGCACGTCTTAACTCTATTTCAGGACAGAAACTTGTTGTGAATATTATACAATGCTCTTTCCTCTACCTAACTTTTCTTTACCTAACTCCTCGTATGCAGTTTCACATCACTGACATAATGAAAAAGTAATTGGCTTTCTTTATGTTAGGGGTGTAACCTGTCCTGGATGGAAATGTTTTACTTAAGTAAAAGTACCAATACTGCAATATAGAAATAATCTGTTACAAGTAAAAGTCCAGAATAAAAAAAAATACTTGAGTAAAAGTACATAAGTTTGGGCATCAAAATGTACTTAAAGTACCAAAAGTAAAAGTACCAAAATATTTGAAAATAGAAGATCTACAAGCTCACAGCTCGTCACGATGCGACGCGTTGTGAGCTATGCTGCTATAACTGAGACATCACCTTGTGTTTTCCTACAGTATGAACTTCTTTCATCCACATCATCATCTGACCAGACTTTGAATGACCTAGAGCAGTGGTTTTCAACCTTTTTTGCGTCAAGGACCCCCAAATTGACACACATTAGCCCAGGGACCCCCATTAGAAAAGATATGCCAGGGACCCCCTAATAAGAGACAGTTTTCACAGCTCTAGCAGTGATTCTCAACTATTTTAATTTCAAGGAACCCCAGTTTGACATGCATTAGGGTACGGACCCCCATTTAATGGCATTTCTATCTCTGGGACCCCAATTTCTATTGTAAAATCAATGTTAATTTAAGTGTACAAATGGAAGTGTACAAATGGTACAAATGGAAGTGTACAAATGGAACCAAATGAACCCTAACGGGTCCATTTGGTTCCATTTGTATGAGTTACAGACCAATAAGGGTCCATTTGGTTCCTATCCATCATTTAGCTGGGGACCCCCTGGAACTCCCTCAAGGACCACTGGTGGTCCCCGGACCACTGGTTGAAAACCACTGACCTAGAGAATAAAATCGTTACAACTGCAAAAAACTAAGTTGTAAAATGTTCAAATCACATCTATATTTCTCCTTGTACTAAATACTGTTTTTTCCTTCTTGTTGCCCAGGTCAACTAATACCCCATGGGGTTCATTTGGTGACCATTTTGAATCGATGTCCACACGAGTGGCGAAAACGCAGATTTTCCTATCTGAACCAGACAACGTACAAATAAAGCCACTTTTTCATAGACTTTTTACATCAGGAATCTAAGGTCACTGACATGGTACGTACAACCACCCTTTATTGGTGAAAAACACACAAATATAACATTTCTGGCTTACATTTATAATATAACTTTCTTAAATAATCAAAACACAATTTCACTGATCAGTGTTGTTGTAATGGTAGGCTGTTAGCTGGTTAGTGGAATAGCACTTGGGACATCACCTGTTAAAGTATTAGGACCAGGAATGCTTAACAGTTGTGATTTATTTGTGACAACAGTACAGGGAGATGACATGATGGAGGTGAAACAGTGATGATGATGAGGGAGGTGATGATGATGATGATGATGATGATGATGATTTTAATGAAACAATGTAAACAGCAATCAGCCAAAATACACACATAACTAAGGGAAGGTAACTTACAACAAATGACACAACCATAACTAACAGATGACAAATCGGTACTTACTTAAATAATGCATCAGAATGGCACTCAGGAATAAACATCAATTAAAGTATAACAGGAAACACTCCAACCCACTACATAACTCTATCTAACAGGGTGAAGTGGCTACCCGGCCCATTACTGCAATTAGGTGCAGGTGGTACTAATTGTAATCACAATCAGGTGTGCCTGGGACTGAGCAGGAGGGGATTTTCCACAAGTATCATCCATCTCATCTTCAAACTCCACCTCATCCTCTTCTTTATCATCATCATCAAAAGATTGTTAGGACGATCATACAGCAGTTTAATTTTGTTGACTAAAGACTAAGATGTTGATATTTAGTCGACTAATACTAGACTAAGACTAAACAATTTCAGATGACTAAAATAGGACTAAAAGAAGACTAAGATTAAATCAGAATTTGCTGTCAAAAAGTGAGCCAACAATGAAACTAATTAAGATTGCATTCCATTTAGTGTAGGCTAC